>NW_017729032.1:95437677-95450049 GCF_001723915.1 Gavialis gangeticus
TCACCTAGTGGGCTGGTGAGCCATATTCAAAGACCTCACAGGAAGCAGTATCATATCACCCCCCTGAAATGAAAGTACAGTGTTTACTTTCATTTTCCATCACAGCACCTCAGGCCTCAGAAAACAGCTTGCAGTGCTGCATGGTGGCCCATGGGCCATATGTTGGACAAGCTTGTCTTAAAGGAATATATCTTCTTCAAGAAGACCTTTTTGGTGATGAGGAATTGTGCTTAAGGCTCTATTGGGAGAAAGCATGAAAGACCTAGAGTCCAGCCTTAACTTGCTGGGTAATACACTCACCCCCCCAAAAAACTCTGTGGAGTCAGTTCCAGGGAACTACAGACTAGTCAGCCTCACCTCAATCCCTGGAAAAATCATGGAGAAGATCCTCAAGGAATCAATTTCTAAGCACTCAGAAGAGAAGAAAGTGATTAGGAACCATCAGCACGGATTCACCAAAGGCAAGTCATGCCTGACCAACCCAATTGCCTTTTACAATGAGGTGACTGGCTCAGTGGATGTGGGGAGACCAGTGGATGGTGGTATACCTTGATTTTAGCAAGGCTTTTGATACGGTCTCCCACAATGTTCTCACTGGAAAGCTAAGGAAGTATGGGTGGAATGAATGGACTGTAAGGTGGATAGAAAACTGGCTAGATCATTGGGCTCAGAAAGTAGTAATCAATGGCTTAATGTCTCATTGGCAGCTGGTATCAAGTGGAGGGCTCCAGGGGTCAACCCTGGGGCCGGTTTTGTTCAATGTTTTCATCAGTGTCCTAGAAGATGGCATAGAGTGCACCCACAGCAAGTCTGCAAGTGACAGCAAGCTGAAGGGAGTAGTAGATATGCTGAAATGTAGGGCTAGGATTCAGAATGACCTAGACAAATTGGAGAATCAGGCCAAAGGAAATATCATGAGGTTCAACAAGAACAAGTGCAAAGTCCTGCACTTAGAACAGAACAATCCCATGTACCAGTACAGGCTGGGGGCTGACTGGCTGGGCAGCAGCTCTGCAGAAAAGGACCTGGGGATTACAGTAGACATGAAGCTGAATATGGAGCCAGGAGTGTTCCCTAGTTGCAAAGAAAGCTAACAGCATACTGCATTGGTATGTCTGTTGCCAGCAGTTCAAGGGAAGTGATTATTCCCCTCTATTCAGGACTGGTGAGGCCACATCTGGAGTACTGTGTCCAGTTTTGGGCCCCCCACTACAGAAACGATGTGGATAAATTGGAAAGAGTCCAGCAGAGGGCAACAACAAAGGTGAGGGGGCTGGGGCACATGACTTATAAGGAGAGGCTGAGGGAACTGGGCTTAGTTTGGAGAAAAGATGACTGAGAGGGGATTCAATAGCAGCCTTTAGCTACCTGAAGAGAGGTTTGAAAGAGAAGAGAATGGAGCTAGACTGTTGCTAGCAGTGGTAGATGTTGGAACAAGAAGCAACAGTCTCAAGTTGCAGCAGGGGAAGTTTAGGTTAAATATTAGGAAGAATTCTTACTAGGAGGGTTGTAAAGCACTGGAACAGGTTACCTAGAGAGGTGATGGGAGCTCCATCCTTGGAGGTTATCAAGACCTGGCTTGATAAAGCTTTGGCTGGGATGATCTAATTGGGGATGGTCCACTAAATGACCTCCAGGGGTCCCTTCCAACCCTAACTTGCTATGGTTCCATGACTCACATTTGCCATCATAAAGAACATCCAGAAGAGTGGAAAAATCTGTGCAGGGACAAATCTTTAATAGTGTGTTTATATCAGTAGTTTACATAAACTCTGGAATGTCTTTTCCTTTTATGCTGTGCAAGTTGTTGTAAAAAAGGTTTGAAGAAAAGGCACTAAAATGGTCATTATGGTGTGCATAAAATGTCAAGCAGCCGCTCCTATACAGTAGCTTAGAGTACTGTTTGCCTAATTATAGAACCACCACCAAAAAACCTATTTAGTGAGTTGAAGAAGTTGCTTTAACTAATATATCAAGAGAAAAATAAAACCACTCCTCCAAATGAGAAGGGTAATCAATATGTTGATACAAGTTAGCAATCCTTAAAGTCATAAGCATACCCAAAAGAGGCCTCTTGCGATAGTGTTGTAGCCATAGTCTATAAAGCAAAGGCAAACACCTTACTTCAGGAAAAGATGGGCTCAGTATGTGCCTTACCCATGCTGTAAATTTAGTCTTCCCAAAATACAAACATCAACAATTTAATTAAGTTGATGGTTTGGTGACCTAGCAATACAGGATGAAATCAGTACATCATCCCAGATTTCCAGTGACCTGGGTCCTCCCCATCAAATACGATATCAAATTATATAATAAAATGCTCAGGTGTACTAGAAAAATGTTTGATACAGTTATGCGGGGGAATAAGAAATAGAAATTGGTGACGAACTATGTAACAAGAGCAATGTGTAACAAAAGCACATTGCACTCTAAGAATACCTGGCTGGTTTAACAGTCCAATCTCAACCTGCTGCTTAAAGCAGCTCTCAGCTCCTTTGAGAAGCTAAACAAGAGCAGAAGTGTCAAAGTGTGGATGAGAACGCAGGTCCCTGAGCTTGATCTCTTGTGGCCACCAAAGTGGCTGAACTATGAAGCAATATCTCTCTGTATAGGACAGCCCAAGAAATGAATAGTCTGGGAGTCTGGAAATTGTGGGGTCCTCAGTCCAGTGCAGTCTTGAGCTACCCCTGAGCCTCAACAGCTGCTGAGTGAAGCTGACCCTATTATCACTTCACCTGTGGTAGCTGATGCTGTCAGCCCCTGCAGATGCAGAGAGCATATTTCCATTGGGAAACAGTTTCTGAAACATTTTTATTTTTTACCAGAATTTCTGATTTACAGGATTTTCTTTTGAAAAATGATTTTCTTAAAGCCAAACTTTAAAAATAAAACCAAAAAAACCCCTATTTTTTTCATATACCAAAAGCCAGCGCTCCAAAGAAAGCCAGCTGTCTTTGGAACTCTCGTCTACAGCAGATTAACTAATATAATGCTTAATCCTGCAGGATTTAACTATATTTGAGGATTATGCCTCTGCATCATTTACACACAGTGCTCATGAAGAGGAAATTATCATTTAGATGCTTCCATGTAAAAGACTCTTTTGAACAGCTGAATAACGGTATTCTCTCAATCAGGCTCCCTTTTGCACAAGTTTTGAAGATTCATCTAAATCTTCTCTACAGCACCAAATCTATGAACTGTTAAAATGAAACCTTCACATCAAAATGCCAGTATGTACAGGAGTCATATGGCTCATCCCTGACTACCAGCAAGCAAATTCAAGCTGCATACTTGAGATGTTGCTCTGAAGTCTTAATAATATAAACTAAAGCAGAATTGATAGTAATTTTTCATTGCTTTCAGCCTAACGTTTTGAATGATAGCCACCTCTCCACCACTGAATTGAAAGGGAATGTCTAATGTCCTCTCCTGTTGTCCCTGATTTACAGCCAAATTCTCTTACTTGGGCATGTCTACACAAGATGCTGACTGCACAGTAGCCAAAAAATACTGCACCATCGTGCATCACAGTAGATGGTGCTAAAAGGCTACCGCGCATTATTATTAAGCTACTGTGCAGTAGCATCACTTAAAAGACATTTGCCAGTATTTGCTAATACAAGTATTAATAAATACATGGTAACAACTGCACAGTAATGTCTCATGTAGACACGCCCTTTGTTAGCCAAGTTCAACCCAATGAAGTTATTAAAAAATGCCTGAAAAGAGAATTATAGACTATATCCCAGTTTAAGATATACACCACAGGATCCTCCTTGCGTCTATATTAAATGTATATAGTAGCATCAACCCATTAATGTCCCTGCACTTCCAAAGATGGAATGTGACTCTATACACTTGTATCATGAGAGATTGAAATTCCCTTGAGCAATTAAGACAAAAATCGAATTTTTATAATATAAATTCCACTATAGAAAATTCTGATCCATAAGCCAAACAAAAGTTTCACCAGTGAGTTCAGTAGGTTCTGGTTTAGAAATATCAGTAACACAATATTAAAATGCATTTTCAAAATGAATACATGAGAGTTGTGTATATAGAGGATAATTTTAAGCTTTAGTTTAGTTTGATGGGTTTATATAAATGTCTTCAGGCTCTAGGATGGGATCACTACATGACAGCAATGATGTTATTAATCAGCTTAACTAGACTCTTCAACTGGCACTATATAAAACTGGCTGATAAGTGTCTATAATAATAGGAGCATACATTCCTTAAAACTGATCAATTGAATTCTAATGTTGTCATTAATCATCTTTAATATGGTCTTTTCCCCAAAATGGGCCTGCTTGAAAGTACAGACTGGCAGTATTACTGTTAATAATCAGACACACATTAGAAAAAAAATTGCTCTGAAAAAAAGGGGAAAACTAATGTCCATGTACACAATGTTATGATCAGGTGAGAAGCCTTCTGAGAAAGGTGCCACTGCTTTCTCTCTTGATTCGGGGAATTATTTTTTCTTATAATGGATATACAGTAGCTTGCATTAATAGCGGAAATCAGTTCTAATTGTTCTGTATTGTCTACACTGAATTTCATTCTACGATCATGTTGATTTTATATAGGGGCAGATCCAGGGGGGGTGCAGTGGCACCCACTTTCCATTGTGAAGGCCACCTGCCAGTGTCTCTATTAATATGGAGCCCCAGGTGCCTGGATCTCCTGTGGTGTTGGAGGCATAGCTAGTCCCCTGGGCTGGAGTGGAATAGCTTTGGGACCAAAAGGGAAGCAGGTAATAAAGGAGGCCCTGGGACTGCTCCTGCCCTAGTCCAAGTCCAGCACCCCATGCTTCTGCTTACCAAAAAGACTTGGGCCAGTGCAGGGCAGGAACAGCCTTAGGACACCCTGATGCCCAGGTCAGCTGGGGACAGCAGCAGTAGCTAACAGGTCCCCCCTTCTTGCACCAAGAGGAAGCCCCTGGGCAACCCCTGCTGGAGAGGAGGAGAGGAGAATGGTAGGAGATGGGAAGGTGTGCTAAGAGTGGTGGGGTGTGGGGGGGCTCTTATTTGCTTCAGGGAGTCCTGCTGTAGCAAGGTCTGCTGGGAGGAGAGGCAAAGGGACATGTAGGTGGGCAGACCTCCCCTGGAGCACTGGTGGCATCACCTCCCTTTTTGAATTTCTGGATCGGCCCATGGTTTTATATGTAGGACTGGTCTGTGCCTCTCTAGCATAGCTGTCTGTAAGGCTAAATACAGACATAAAAAAGCCAGAGACTGAATCGATTCAATCTTTGGAAATTAGTTTAAACTGCATAGATTGAAATGCTAAGCAAGTGAACAGACACTCACTTTTTATTCCAGAAATACAGCCACATGCCTACAGTGGCTCAGGTTAGAAACTAGGGGCACTAGAGTACGCCTACCTGCTTGCCTGGAGCAGACAGCTTGGGCCAAGGCTAGCTCACCCACCCTGCAAGGGGAGGTTTGCATAGGAAGGAAAAAGCATCCTGGGATAATGGGGGGGACTGCGAGTTAACTTGAATCTGGAGGGGATCTAGACAGAAGTTAAATAAACTGATATAACATAAATTAGTTATGTCTGGTAGTACATACATCCAAGTTTATCTTAAATCATTTTCAGCCATTTTGAAAGCAGTTTACGTGCACTGAATTTCTGTTGTGTTACAGATTTGAACTAGTTTCCAATCATTTATACTAGTTTGTGTCATTTCTGTCCTTAGCCTAAGAGGTAACATGACACTACACCACCCCATGGAAAGCAGCAGAAAATGCTCTGTTGGTCTCTGTACATATATTATATGCTCATGGAAACAGAAATAGAGAAGTCCTTTTTTGAAATTTTGCCTACAGGGCATACTTGTTCCACAGTTAGGATCTACAAAAGAACTTAAAGCCTGAAACAGACATCCGAGGTGAAGTGCAATGAGCTGTGCCACAATATGTCATGGTACAGCTGATCACACTCTAGGGACATCTACAGACACCCCAAGTTGTCTGGCTCCCAGTGTTAGGAAATGGGGAAATCCCCCAAAGGGGTCATCCCCCTCCCCTCACCCCTGTGTTTGCAGATGCATGCAGGGGAGTTTGAGAGGCCGGATATTGATTGGGAGTGGCTTTTACCCACCCAGCTACATGTACTCCCTCAATGCTGTGGGGAAGGGACTGGCTGAGGAGGGAAAATCAATTTCCTCACTTACCGAAAAAAAACCCAAGATTTCCTGGGGTGTCTCAGTGCAAGCAGGAAAAGTGGAGTGGTGCTCCAGGGACCTGAAGGCCCCCAGAGCCCCTGGCACAGGTGGCAGAAAAGTGAAAGTAATTCAGGTGGCTTATAGTTCCATGACAGAGATAACAGACATCTACTACCATAAAGCAGCAGAGCCTATTACCACCTTTTGTCATGCCACTGATTTTCCTTTCATGTGGCACAATAAAGGGCATCGACATCTATTTGCTCAGCATTTGTGCCACCATAAAAATTGTGTTGTACAGGGAAGAATGATTTCCCAGAGATAAAAGCAGGCACCTACTCTTCATACATTTCAAGATCTAGGTTCCAGGTCTATGTTCCAGCAGCTAAATACATTTAAAATACCCATAAAAATTATTGGTGGACATTCCTATTGTTTGTATTGGTGAAAGAAAAGGTTAGGGACTATTTAGAAAAGCTGGACATATACAAGTCCATGGGGCTGGACAGGATGCACCCAAGGGTGCTGAGGGAGTTAGCTGATGAGACTGTAGAGCCAACTTGAAATCATCTTTGAAAACTCATGGAGATCAGGAGAAGTCCCAGATGATTGGAAACGGGCAAACACAGTGCCCATATTTAAAGAAAGAGAAAAAGAAGGATCCAGGGTACTACAGACCCATCAGCCTCACCTTAGTCCCTGGAAAAATCATGGAGCAGATCCTAAAGGACTATATTTCTATATAGTTGGAGGAGAAGGTGATTAGGAGCAGTCAGCATGGATTCACCAATGACAAGTCATGTATAACCAACTTGATTGCCTTCTACAATGACTGGCTCTGTGGATGTGAGGAGACAGCCTTCTGGATCAGTGGTTCTCAAACTTTTTTTGTACCAGGACCCAGTTATAAACAGTGCTCAGTACCAGCCCACTGCCCTTCACTCCCAACCTGCTGCCCACTACCCTCACTATGTGTGGGACTGGGGGTAGGGGGTGGGGAGCAGGGTGGCATGGTGGGGGCCCAAGCAGCCCCTTGCAGGCTGGAACTCTGCCAGCCTGCAAACAAAAAGCCACAGTTTTCCTGTTTTTTCTCTTTCAAAAGAAGAATCCATTTTTAAAGTTTGTTCCTGACCCTTTCATATATTCTTGGAACCCACTTTTGGGTTACGACCCAGGGGTTGGGGAACACTGTTCTAGATAGGAGCTACTCCCAAGTGCACTAGCCAGGTGTACAATCACCTGATTTTTTTCCAAGGCTGTTGTCATAAGTTAATAAGAATAAAGACCACAGACTAACTGAGGAGCAAGCAGAAATAATGGAGTGTTTCTCCTTATAAAGGGAATATGTGACAAAGATTAAAATGGCTGGATGGGCAAAGTCAGGAACCATGGCAATGTAACAGAGTTAGCAACACAGAACATAGGCTTTGAAATACTGTGGGCCCAAATCCTCAACCTGTAATCACCATATTGTTCCTACATTAAAATTATGATCAGCCTTTCTTTTCCCAAATGACCCCAGTAGTTTTCCAGCACATTCTCTCATGTAAATCTGTAGATGGGGCATAAAAGTCTATCAACTATTGCACTAATGATCTCAGATCCAACCCGGAAATACTGTATAAAAGGGTTTTCATCAACATTGCAGCACATTTGAGAGAGAACTGATTTTGGTGATGGTGGTCATGGCAGAAAGAGGAAACTCTTCATAGCAGTTCTTTCTAATAGGCACAACAAAGCATGTAAAATTAATTAAATGACACTATACTGTTACAATTAGTCGAGTTTAAATATTAACATAAGAGTTACTTATATTCATGACATCAGAACAAGTGGAATCATTTTCAGAAGCCACTTAAGTAATAGTTATGGATTCAGGTAGTAAAACATATCTAAATATCAGTTTCCTTTAATTATATGTTAAGAATTGGCCTTTTCATTATAAATATTATTCAACTACAATTTCATTATAAATGCACAATGATATCTAGTTTCTAAAAATTAGTTACATGGTATTCATATTACAGTACTAACTGGAATTATGTAGTAATCTGCAGTGACATATAAATCACCTAATAAGCATCTGCTATTTATCAATTAAACCAGATGTAAGTAATATGTAATTTAAAAGCTCATAATTAGGTCCCAACCCTGCAAGATTTGTGCATGAGTAGTATTCCCATTTCCAAACATTTAAAATCAAAATGTAGGCCTCAAATAAATTGTGAGATCACTTTAAAATAAAGACATTTAAACTTATGCTTGCTGGGGGACTGGGGGAAGTATAAAGCTATTATTTGTCTACTGACTCTTGAGCTCTTAGGGTTCATATTTTCAAGTTTCTCTCTTAGACTATGAAGTCCAGAACCACCTCTTTTAAAACAGAATATTTAGTGAAAGCTTTACATTGTAAATGTTAGCAACACTATATTGTGCTTATATTATTAGTACTCCCATAAAAGTCAAGTGGCCAATTGATAATGCATAAAGTTCCAGAGACAGGACCTTAAGATACCGATACTAATAATGAGCTGGAAACAACAGTGATTATTAAACTGCACTGGAAAGTTCTGGACTGTAAGTAAAATGCCTGCTTTTTTAGGGGGGTGACTTTTTAATTCCAGGAATTCAGTCCTGCTATAACAGTTATGTATAATTCTACTTTACCAAGCATCTGGCATTTACTGTGCATATTGCAATAAAGATTAAAAGTTTCAGTACGATATCTTATTTAAGAATGTACATAAAATTTCTCCCCATATCAGCCCCCAAAGTGGAATCAACCATGTTTCCTAGCAAATATGCTGCCATCTTGGTGAGAAAAAGGTATGTTTCAAGTGCAAGAGTCTATCAGGGCTTAAAAGTAATATTAATCTAAACTTGTCTAACCAGGAAAGAGTCTTAAACTGCTATTCCATGCTCACTTCTTGAGTAGACATCCCAGCTGACTATACACATGCTTCAGAGTGGGGAGGTGGCAGGGCATTTTAATTAGAAAGGCTCCTGGAGAGCTGCCTTAATTAAAATGCTAGTGTCACGTGTATTCAGCATCCCACATTTCAAAATGAATATGGGGACACTTTAACTAAAGCTAATTCAACGAGTTTTAGTTAATGCACCCTTGCCGCCATTTTGAAATGTGAGATACTGAATACACATGATGGTGAGGCATGCTGGAGCATTCTAATTAGATTAATCAAAATTGCTCTGACGCATTCTAATTAAAATGCACCAGAATGTGTGTAGGCACCCTAATTCTGTACAAAGAGTATTTTAATTTAGTTCCAATGACATTTTGAGATGATTTCTGGTTAATGATTGATTTAATCAAGTTATTTGTAACTGGTGCTAAGTGCCCAATCAAAAGGAAATGTCAGTTAGAAAAATACTTAAAAGAGCATCATTAACAGTTCCTATTGTTCATCTCTGGACTGTGAACTTTGAGAATCTGGTATCCAACATTAATGTATTGGAAAGAATTCTACTTCTGAGTATGCCCATACAGTCCTCACTCAACAGAAAGGCCTATCTTGGCCCACTGCTTCATCTCTAGGCAATGAGACACAGTAAAATAGCAATCCTTTATAATATTTGTTCAATACTCATGGTATTCCGCTTAATTTTAATTACAAAGTATTTTTTCTATTATTAAAAGCTCTTCTCTATTAAGACTGAACCCTTTGACCATTCTTTAGATTGGAAGTAAAAAAAAACATATTGTCTACAACCAAAGCTCCTTCTCTTACGACTAACAGCGGCTGAAATGTTGAATGTGTGTTTATCTGAGGCCAAACTTCTCTTTCATGTAAATCCCGGAACAGCCTTAGTTTATATATTTTAGTTAGGTAAAAGCTCCTAAAATGTGTCATTTTCCCCAAAAATGTGAGAGATGTAACAGTTATTGGTGCAGAGGAATAATTTTCTCTCACACTAATATAACTACTTTGATTTCAAGAAAATTACTCCCTATATACATCAGCATAATAAAATCTAATTTGATATTTTGTTATGACTACTCCTTCAGCTTATATCAGTTCTTTCAGAGTTAAAGATTTAATGTTAATTCACCACAGAAATCTGAGTCACTGATTTAAAATGTATTTTTCCTCCCAGATCTCCTTCACATTCAATGTCTCCTCATCATCACCGTTGAAACACTGTCATAAACTATCATAATTAGACTCTGCTTCTAGACACGTTTATCCAGACATTATGGACTTCCTGCCTTAACTACTGTGATTCCTTTAAGGTTTTATTCAATTCCAGGTCCCTGCTTGTGATCTTAAATTGATCTGGCACCCAAGTAATCCTCTGACTTCAATGAAATTGTTCCTGACAGAATAACTACAGAAGTACACCCTTTATAATACATTTCCTGGGATTCAAAATTTGTAGTAAGATTACCTGGATGACCCTGCTAGAACAGAATTGTCTTATTCCACATTTCAGCACTTTCAGTAGCTTCCTGCCCATTTGAGAATTAATTCCAAATAATACTCTACAACACATCAGTAAAGAGGTTGCAGGCCAAGTCTTACCCTGTAATATATAACTCCACCCACCTCTATTCTCCCCACTCTTTTTAGCTTTGTGACTTTTTTCAAGCTTCTTACTCGAGCTCATTTCCCTCACAAATTGCTCATTCACTTTTTCTATCCTGTCAGCAATTCTCTTATTCCCTCTCTTTAAAAGTTGAATTATATTATCTTTTAGCTAAAATTGACTATGAATAGTTTGAGCTCTATTTTGCAAAAGATATTTTAAATAAAGTAAGAACAGTCCAAAATGTATTCTTATGTGCAACTGATGTAGTTTTCATCCTGTAGACTGACAGTTTTGGCTATTCTGGCCTCATGTTATTACTATATTAACATTTGATAAATATCCTGTTTTATGGACAGCAGGATACAGCCTCAGATTCAAAATGTTACTCCTGACTGCTATAAATGGCACTCTACATCATTATGTTTCAAATGATAGTGAAAAGTTCAACCAACTTACTAGATCCACATTTTCTCTCATTTAAACGGAAGTGAATCAGGAATGATTCACTAATATTCCTGGCAGAGGGCAGGTACAGACAGAAAAAAAATCTACCCCTAAAACTGTGATGCCCTATTGTATGGCTATCCTTTTCTGTCCACATTTTATTTGCCATGAAACAAAGCAATTTTTGCTTATATGAATTCAATTATGGACAACATTTCTATTGTAATAATGTTCATCTGTTTTCCCCTCCATGTGATGCTGTTTTTATATAAATATGTACATAAACAAAAAAGGCAGAGCTAAGGAAAGATAAAAGACTGATTGGAGGTATTTAAAGAGAAAGCCATTACTAAAACATGCATGGCTGTAGAATTTTGTAAAGCAGATAGACTGCAAGAGTCATGTTACGAAGGACAAGAGTGAGGCTCTTTAGCCCATTGGGATTTATGTTGTGCCTGAGACAGCAAAACAGTGTTCAAACTGACCTCTAGAAAGCACCTGGAGCATGAATTCATCTTATCATATAAAGGCAGTCTAACCTATAGGTTTGCTCATAAACATAATTAATCTATTGCCTTTAACTGCTTTGCAAAATAAAAGTATAATTTTTGTAGACAGAGACTGGTATAGGCACAAGTGCTAACCACTCTAGTCATCCCAAAATAGCAACAGAGAAGAATTTTGCACAATATCATCTCCCTTCAAAGTAGTAGTTCTAGCAGTAGTAATATTAGTAGTGGCTACATGGAATCCTTAATACATGTTTTATTAACAAACTAAAGAAAAAAGGCACGTAATAAGTTTTCCAAACTAGTAAATGTCATTCTAACATTCACTATAGGATGTTAACACCCGTGCTATCACATCCTGTAGGGTAAAAAATGTTAAGGTTATGTTTATAATGGAAATTTCAACCTCCATTTTAATTCTAATCCATTGTACTCCAAGTACAAAATTTGCTGAAGGTTAAATTGTTTATATTTTACAAAACAATAAATTACTAAATAAAATCTCAAAAGATTTAAATCTGTTAAAAGAGGTACCTCCCCAGGTACCTCTCCACTATTCATCCTCCTTTCCCCACCCCCAGCCTGTCTTTTACCCACCGACTCCTCAGGTCCTCTGTATTTCCTTATGCTTCACACTTTCTCATCCTGAACTTTAACATTTTCTAATTATTTTTTAGCCCCTAGGGAAGTGTCAGGGCT
>NW_017729032.1:95455049-95462572 GCF_001723915.1 Gavialis gangeticus
GGCGCACACCAACTTCAGAAACTTCCTCAGCCTGATGAAGGGTTTTTAAACCTGAAAGCTTGTTTAAATGTTTTTTTCCAACTATTTAAGTTAATCTAATAAAATATATCAGATTCACTCAAAGAACCTCGTCTGTCTATGTCCTTAGACCAACATGGCTACAACCTACACCCCTGTAAGTCTATTAAAAAACACTTTAATTGACTTTAAAGGTACTAGGCAGAAAGTTAAACGAGTATTTTCAGAATGTTTTTAATAATCTGAAAAAAAGTTTAACCTAAATTTTCTAGGCAATGAGATATCACAGATTAAATCACTGTATTATTTATTTTAAGAAGCAACAATAATGTCTGTTGTACAATAAAAGCCATCACAAACAATCTTGTACAAAAAACTAAGAAAAATAAGGAAGTTGTATAATTATTTTCCCCATGTATCTGAATTAGTCCAAGAGAAATACTTAGAGATTTATTATAAATAAATGGATAAATAAGACTCAGAGTAGACTCACAGCAAACAGGCCACCAAAACTAAAATAAGCACCATCTTATTATCACCTTTCAGTATCCTACTGGGACTAGGTTGTGAATTGAAAGCTCAGCTGAAGAGAGGAGAAGGGGTGGGAAAGATGTTTCCTGATTCTGACCTTATATTTAATGGCCATTCTGACTGGGTAAATCATTTTCTATTTTAAGTTTATAAAGGTAGTATAGCCAGATTAGGAAATACAGCTAGAAAGCAAGACAAGCAACAAATTAATGTACGGGAAAAGTTACTTTGTTCCACTGCTCTTATCAACTGACCGAGTGACAGTAATGCAAGTTCAGTCCAGTGATCTATCTGCCTTTCTACTTTCATGTCCCAGTGGTCACAGCAGGCATGCTAAAATATAAGTGTCAAGCAGTCAGAAAATCTCAAGGGTTCCTTAATCTTTAGGGTATCAAATATAAGATAGCATTCTCTTGTATAGGAAATCTCTTGGACCGAAGCCAATGCTTTAAGTAGCTTTGACACATGGGGAGAGTAGTAGCAAATCTAGTAGAGTTTCACCAGAAGAGACAGCTATGAATCAGATCCAACTTTGCAAGGGCCAAATTCACTAGGAGTCCACACAGCTAAATATTACAATATTTTGGCAAGCACAAAACATGTTTTTCAAACTCAAAGTTGAAAATGCTAAGTGAGAATTTTCTAGTGATCTTACCATATTTGGGAAAAAATCCTAGAAACTTTTCAGTGAATAAGCTTTAAAAAGGCATGTTACATGAAATAAGAATCAGTAATCCAAACTGGAACACAGGAATGAGACCCTGACAGCAGTGCTGAAAATTATTAAAAATGTTATAATAAACCTAAAATCTCTAGAATGCATCAAGAGCGCAGAGGTTTAAATATTCTGAGAACTATTCACTAGGAGCATCTACACATGCACTTTAATGTGCAGTAGCTTATTTTACTGAGCATTAAAGTGTCACGTAAAAAACTGCGATTACGCTAATGCGCACTAAAATAGGCTACTGCACATTAATCATCACTTAAAAACTGTGCATATTTGTTACTACACATTAAGGCAGTCTAATGAGCATTTATTTACTACCTCACACTGGAGGTACTAAATTTAATGGCATTAGAAAAAGTGCCTTAATGTACAAGTAGATGCATCCACTACCGACACAAAAATCATGACTACTGGACCATTATAAAAAAATTTTATGCTTTTTCATATGATTATTACTCAGTGTTCTCAAAAGCCATTTCTGAAGTAAAACAATGCCAACCAATTCTGGTGAAAAAAGGCTGGCTGGCTGCATAAGGAGGTCAGTTTGGTGTCTCACTACAAGATTTGTCCTAATAGGCAAAAAAAAAATCCCAAGAAGGATTTCAGTGATATCCAGAGACAAAAGACTTAACAGAAGAGAAGAAACAAAGCTTTCTTTTTCCCCAAGAAATCCAAAGAAACCATGCAGGAGAAAAAATGTACTGCTAACACGTACTACCAACCACAAAGAAATAAATGCCTGTTGGAGAGGGAAATTAATACAAAATTGAATGCAGTTGATCCCACAAATATTCCTCTAGGTCTTCTCAATTAAGCTGCAGAGACAGCTTTACAGAATCTAGTGGTGGGTATCCCTCATTTGTTCCATAGCAAACTTTTACTTCCATGCTGCTCCTCTGCAATCTGCTTACCATAAACCCATACCTGGGCAAAAAAAGAATTCTGTGGACATGTCTAAACATGTAATTAATGCAATGCAGTAAACTCCAGTGCATATAGTGCCAGAGTTAATTGCTCCCAGGCACCACATTTACATGTGGGCCCAGGCCCACAGCATGTTGAGTCGGGTCAGAGCAGCACTGGCTGCCCGGGACCCTGGGGGATCAGCCTGCCAGCCTGGGGCTGCTCTTACCTGGCTCAACATGCTGCAGAGGGGCATGAGGGTACTCCAGTGTAGGACTAGCCAGCCAGCAGCCTCCACACTAAAACACCCTCATGCCCCAGCCAGTCCTGTCCCCACCTACATAAGCGTTGTGGCAGAATATTTACTCCAGCAGACTACTTTACTCCGCCACAGGATAGTATTTGTATATACAAGTGGAAGCAGATGAAAAGCAATTAAGAAGCAGATGAAAACCAATGAAGTATAGGCAAGTACTATTCTGTGGCAGAGTCAATTATTTTACTCTGGCCTAATAGTGCCACACATGTAGACACTGAGACTTTACTGTGAAGCTAATTAGTCAGCTCAGCAGTAAACATCTGGTGTAGGTGCACCCTGTAGGAGTGGCAAGCATAATGCTTAAGTTAATGCTACTTTAGCATAGGCTATCTTTCTATTGGCCACAAATGGAGAGAAGGGCATAATAGATAGCAACTCCTCTCATTTTGAGAACCTGTTTCTCCTGACGTTAATGGAACAGTCAGTAACGTTTTTCTGGTGGCTGGTCCAACGCAGGCCAGGGCTAGGACCCAGCTGCCACTACCACTGCTGCTTCTTCACCTGTCAGACACCACAGGCTTGCTGTCAAACACTACACACTCAAAAGAAATATTTTGAGATTGGATTATTGAAGCAGAGGTAGCACTGCTCTCCTTCCTTACCTCCTGAGATATCTATACCCAATCAAAGGCTGTAATCATCACAGCCTCACTACAGAATTAGCATTAGATCAGATTGCTTTTCATCTGCGTCTATACTTTTTTTTCCTTGTTGCCATCTAAAGGTTGCTCTAGAAATGGGAAATCTATACCAGAGGAACTACTTGTACGTAATTATATTATTGTAGTGTAGACATACTGCAAACCAGGGTTTAAAGCACTGTGACTTGCCTTTACAACTTTTAGGGCAAAGCATTTCTCATGAGCACCTCAAATCCTGAGCCAAGGCAAATTCTTAAGTAGATGCAAAATATCAAGAGCAGGGTGCATAGCTACAATCACAGATACAGTAATCAATAGCCAGGACCAAGAAAAAACAAACTACACAAAAAAAGATATTTTCATATCCTTTTCATTTCCTATTTCTTTCTTATAGTCATGTTCTAAAGTGAAAAGAGAAAAAAATACTCTCAAAATAGGCAATGGTGCTGCAGACGAACCCGATTTAAAAAAAAAAATTTTCAAGATACACAAGTACAGTTAAACCATCCTCCTAAAAAAAAGGGGGGGGCAAAGGGAAGTTCCTTTATGCAAATGTCATGTCCCCAAGCTAAATCTATTTTTTGACAAGAGGAAACTCTGTTGCTAATCCTTGTCAGATGAAGTTTCCGGATACAGCTGAACTCTATAATGCTGGCACATCTAGGTCATTATAGAGGTCCTTGCAGTTGTTGATTTAATATGTTGTGATTGCTAGTGAAATGCACAAGTCAGTACTTGGTCTACATTTTTTTATTCAGTATATCACAAGTCAAGGCAGGTACACACAGAGTAACATCATTGAACAGCTTATGCATTATCATAGGATATTTGTGGACACACTCAAAACAGTGTAATCATTAAAAAAAAACCCAGGTATGTGTCTTAGTGAAGCTGTCAAAAATGCAGAGTTCTTTATGTAACCACAAGGTTGAAGTGTTATACAAGGCTCAGAAGCTGTTAAATACCTCCGATAGCTCAGGTCTTGATTACAGAGAATAAGCAAACATACAGAATCACTGTGACATAATTAAAGTAGATCTTCAGATAACAGCACCCCACAATAAAACGTAAAATCCTACTTCCTTCTTTAAAAAGAAAACTGGTAACTAATATATTAGAATAGTTTCATTAAGGGCACTATGAAAATTAAAACTTACTTTAATTGGCAGCTTCCAGTTAGAAAATGTTTCTCTATATTACTTTAGAACTTTTCCATTATTGTGCTGTAGCAATTTAAAGTTTGAAGAATATATTCCTGAACAGATTACCTATAAAAAGTTGCTATATCTGAACAACCCCTCCCATATGTCATGACCATAGGAGAAAACCACATTTGTAAAAGTAAGGACCAGATTTACACCAAATGTTAATACATATTTAGGGAAGATAAAGGGCGGGAAAAGGGAAAGAAGAAAAAGAACTGTAAGTGATGCATGAAAAACAAGAGGGAAAATACAGACCTGTATCATTTAACCTAATCCATTCATATGTTCACTGATGTCTATGAACAGAAAGGGATGGAAAAAGCTATTGCTGATTTCTCTCCTAATTTCCCAGGCAACAAATCATTGAACACCAGTTAGCACACAAACTCAGGAAGTGACAGAATATCACTTTAACAAATAAGCAGGTCTGTCCATTATTGCAGAGAGGAAAATAATGTTAAATTTTCTTTTTAAAAATATTTTTGAATGAGTGAACCTAGCATATTAAATTGGATATTTGTCAGGGATGTTAAATTAGATGTTGGTCAGACCCTTGACACTGAACCCTGGTCTTCTCCCTCATTCACACCTGCTTTCAAATTAGCTGCTTATTTGTGAACTTGCAAAAGTCTCACACCACAATGCCTGTTTTGCAGGTTGTTTCCTGTCTGAATCAGCATGTATGAGAGTTGCCTCCTATCAGTCACAGACAGGAAGTTTTTACCACTGAAGTTGCAATTGACACAGTGAGCAGATATGCAAAGCAACAGCATGAGGAAACATGATTTTTTAAGATCTATAAAATAACAATAGCAGGATAAAGCAGTGCAGTCTGAAAAGATTTAAATAAAAGCCCCCTCTACACCCACTCCCCTCCCAAAAAAGAGAAAATACACAGAGAAGGAAAGCAGAGAGGAAAAGCACATAAATGGAGAGAAAAATGATTGGGCCAGGGTCACAACAGAGAAAGCACTATAACGCTAGCCTATACGATAGGCGCATCTCCCATGCCTGCAGCAACAGCAGGATTCCTGTGGCCAAGATGCTGGAGCAGAGCAGATCTGTGGAGCATTAATACACAAGTGAAAAGGAATCCTTGCAGGTGGCATCAAGGGAATAGAGGAGATCAACTGAGATACTTCTGCCAATGTCCGAAAGAAGAGGTTCTCCCCAGTGATATCTGTGGTTTATGAAAATAAAGTACCTGTTCTGAGAATCCCCAAAGGTTCCTCTGATGGATTTGTCTTTCCACACTGAGTTGCTCCTTTGCATCCCCATCTCCCTCCCATCCTTAGGTCTCTCACAGAGAGGCATTTCTGGGAATAGAAATAGTGTTCTGCTGTCAATCATGGGCTAAACTCAGAGCACTCAACAGAGTGGGGAATTGGCCAGAACTGGACTTGGAGAATAACTGAAGACCAGGGAGCTCCCAATGACCTACAGCACCTGACAGAAAGGGGTGTTTCAGTTCTTGACTAGCTAAAGAGATGGTTACCAAATTTCACTGTTAACAATTTAACTGATT
The DNA here is from genome assembly GCF_001723915.1 of Gavialis gangeticus. Taxonomy (NCBI): domain Eukaryota; kingdom Metazoa; phylum Chordata; order Crocodylia; family Gavialidae; genus Gavialis; species Gavialis gangeticus. The sequence goes on from NW_017729032.1 coordinate 95,460,922, forward strand.
TTTTCATTAACTCACAGAACAATAGAACCAGAGAGAAATAGGGCTGCAAGGGACTCCGAGGCCAAATACAGACAGTCAAAAAGCCCAAGGCTAAATGGATTCAGTCTTCACAGGTTAATCTAAACTGCATAGATTAAAGCAATAAGCAAGTGACCAGACATTCACTTTTGATTCTGGAAATGGAGCTACATGCCTGCAGTGACCCAAGCCAGAAGCCTAGGGCACTAGAGCATGCCTCCCTGCTAAGCTGGAGCAGACAGCTTGGGCCATGGCTAGCCCACCTAAACTGCCAGGAGGGGCTTGTGCAGGGGAAAAGCATCCAGGGTTGATGGGGAACTGTGAATTAACTCGAATCTGGAGGGGATCTGGGACAGAAGGCCAAAAAAACAATTTAAACTAAATCAGTTAAGTCTGATACTACATCTATCCAGGTTTATCTTATATAGGTTTAATCCATTTTGAAAGCAGTTTATGTGCACTGACCTTCTGTTGTGTTATAGATTTGAACCACTTTCCAAACATTTATACCAGGTTGTGTAATTTCTGCCCCTAGCCCTGAAGGCATCTAGTCCAACCCCAGCATAAGGCAGGATCATCCCTATCCAAACCATCCTATACAAATCTATAATCTAAACTCTTCATAAAACTACCGTCAGCCCTGATGCAACATAAGACATAATACCCTAACCTGCCACAGGTGAAGCAGGGGGACAACGGCAGCCAGCATACTGCTTCTGTAAACAGCTACTAATATGTACTCAAGAGACCCCAGGGAAAGCAACACACCCCCTGCTAAAGAGAAAGGTAAACCACCCCACAGTACATACCAATCTGATCATGGGCTAGAATTCCTTTCTGACCACAAATATGGTGATTGGTCTGACCCAAAATGTAGGGGCAAGAACTTCTAGCCAGGAACTGCCAGCTTTAAGTTCTAGTAGGAGCCCTGACACACCCCACTCCAAATCTCCAATAAAATTCTTTAGGTATGACAAAAACAAGTTTTGCAAACATATTTGTGGAAATGTTAGGGTTTTTAATGCAGCTCTAGGTAATAAATAAATAAAACCAATGCAAAATACCTAAACATGCAAAGATTAGGACAGAGGTTGTCAACTGGTGGGCATGCATACCCCTGGGGGTACTTTGAAAGGTCCCAGAGGATATGTGGGTGCGGGCAGGCATAAAGTACCACCACCCCAAGTCACTTCCTCACACAAGCAGGGCCAGGGTGGGGTGAGAGCAGTGCTACACAGACTGCACTGCCTCAGTTTGCCACACCTGCGCTCTGCATCTGACTGCTTGCCCCCCCCCCCCCCCGAGATACACTTACTAAAAAGGGGACTATCAGGGTACACTTATTTTAAAAGGTTGAAAGCCCCTGGATTAGGATACAAAAGTAGTATTCATTCTTGTAAAATGTTCATAGTCTGCACCATATTTTAAAGACTGAGACTTGGAGACTCACAACACAGTCTCCTATTCAAGAAGCACAATAACCCTATGACAAATACAGCAATCACATACATAGAAATGCAATATTACACTATTTCCTCAATTCCAAGATCAGGTTTTGTTCCCCATTTAACATGGGGGGAAAAGGCCCCTGTTTTGGAACAGAGTATGGAATATTGGGGGGGGGGGGGGGGGG
>NW_017729032.1:95467572-95471913 GCF_001723915.1 Gavialis gangeticus
TCAGCCATGACCTAGGATTGGGGCCAAAGTCACAGCCACTGCTTCCCCACTCCCCACTGCCTCTCCTCACTGCTGCCTTCTCCCCATCCTCCCTACCTCTTGTAGCCTCTACCCCACCACAACCCACCCCCTGAGCTGTCCCATCCTGCCACTCACTCTTGCTCTAGTGCCAGCAGGCACTATCCCTGCACCAGCTTGGGACATGAAGCATGGAGCACAGCCCCAGCCCAGCCCAGTAGCAGCAGTGGTGGGACAGGGAAGAAGGCCTGTGGCTGGGGAGGTGGGGGTTGGCATTAAAGGGAAGGAAGTGAGAGGTATAAGGTTGCAGGGACAGCATGATGGCAAAAACAAGGGGGGCAAGTGGTATGGGGGTACAGATGGCAGGGGGTGAGCTGCTTGACCCCACTCCCTGACTACCTGCTTCCCCAAAGACTCCGCCACTGACTACTCCCCTAACACTGCTTTCCATGCTACAACAGTTTGTAGGACAAATTTAAGATGACTTTTCAATAATTAAATTCTATACATGAAAAATTATAACTTAAAATAAATTTTCCATATACATAATCTAATTATTAAGTGGGTCATCTTAAATTAAGGGTCATCTTGGATTTGGGTAAACATGGTGATAAAAAAGTAGTTTGTGTGTTTGTAGCTGGCACTGAAATGCAAGCTCAGGTTGAAAATACAAGATCAGTGTTTGCTGATAATCATTACAGAGTATCAGCAAACACTGTTTAGATCAAATGTTGGGACTATGCACAGTCCAACAGCTCATGTGTACTGCACTGAACCAGTGGGTAAAGGTACAGAAATACAAAGAAAAATCTGTTCTAAATAAGCCTCTCTCTTGCTTTCACTCTCACAGATGCAACATCAATATTAAACATGACAGCATCAATTGCAGAAAAAAAACTGAATTTGGAATGAGACAGTTATGAGTTTCAGATTTTTTTAAATATAAATCAAGAATATGAATCATACCATGAAACATAAGGATGAGCCAAGTTCTGTAGCATTCAATTAATTATAAGTAAAGCACTGAAGAAGTTATATTAATTGTTAAGTAAGCTACAGGACATATCACTAGAATAATAATCACAGAATCACAAAATCATAGAAAATTAGATTTGAAAGGGTTCTTAGGAGGCCATGTAGTCCAATCCCCTGCTCAAAGCAGAACCACCCTCAACTATATCATCCCAGCCAAGGCTTTGTCTAGGCAGGTTTTAAAAACCTCCATATAGTACATAGTAAATTATAATAGTAAAAAAATCAATTATGATTAGACTGTTATTAAGGCTAACTCGAAAGAAAAGTACAACTGAGTAGTTAGGTCACTGGATTTGGGTTCAATCCCTTTTTCTCCTCAGAATTCCTGTGTGACCTCAGGTATATCACTTTGTACCTCGATTCTAAATTACTAAAACTAGAACTCTACCTCCGTTCCAAAGTATAGTTTTAACAGTTTTCAAACAAAAGCTTGCAATGATAGTTAACAAGAACATAACTAATTGTCTACAGACAAAAAAGTAGATAAAGCCAATCCTTGGAAGGTCTGGCTGCAATCCTGCCATAAAATATGGAAGATGTATTTTGCTTTGGATTAGTAAACCAACCTTTCTTTAGCAAGTAAGCAGGAGCACTGAGAATTTTATCTGTGTCTGACTCCTGAAATCCACTGTACCTCACAGCCTCTTAACTTGAGCCATTGCTGACTTCAGCAAGCATCCATCAAAAGAGCTATCCACAAAACTGCAGTATGAGGAGCATGAAGCAAAAGCTCCTTGGATGATGGACTATGCGCTAGGGTTTGCATAGCACAAGGAATTATGGAGCATAAATATTTTAAGAAAAAGCAAGAGATAACTAACTGAAAATTACAGATGAATAACAAAGACATAATATGGTGTAGCAGGGCAGCTGCAAACTGCTGGGGTAACAGCCTAAGGGAGTAATTGGCCACACCTGCTGACATCACTTGACCAGCAGGAGGCAGGGGCCTGGGACATATAAGCATTGGTGGTAGCTAACAGACATACTCTCTCTGGCAACTAATGGGGAAGGAGCTCTTGCCTGCTGAAGCTACTTGAGACCTGGTGCTGCCTGCCTAGTTCTCCCAGTACTGCCTGCTCTGCTATCTAGGTGCTACATGCCTACAGGGAGTCTCCCAGGTACTTAACTAGGGGCATGTTACTCTGAGTGAAAGTTTGTTCCCTAAAAGGGGCATAGCACTGTTGTTTTAGTTAGTATTTAAGTTATAGCCTAGGGCCTTGTGTCTGTGTTCATGTTTAATCCAGAGGATTGGGATGAGGCTAGAAGAAGAAGTTTGGAAGCTTCATTAGTGCCTGGAGACGGGGGCATACGATCTGGTAGATCCCAGTGTCTGGCACAGCCAGAAAGGCCCAGCAAGCCCAGAGGGGCACAGCTAAGGAGATGCAGAACCAGGTGCCTAGGAGAGAGGCACAGAGCCAGGCATCTGAGAGAGACGCAGAAAGCCAGTCACTAGAGAAACTGATGCCTGCATGTTACATAGAGACAAAAGCCAGAGGGCCCAATGCCAGGGGTGTACAGAGTTGATGACAGTAATAACACCTGCGAGGCATAGGACATGTGCAGGGAAGGTCGGAGCATGTATGCACTACCCAGTATGGCTGGGTGCACAAAAGGGCAGCTTCCCACCTAATGAACAACTTAACTATTTACAAATGCGCTAGAGGTAACTGCTCGTTTATGTGTAACACAATGTTGAGCTGAGTCAGAGAAGCCCCAGCTGACAGGGGGTCTGGGGTGTCAGTATGCCAGCCCAAGGCTGCTCTGACTCAGCTTAATGTGCTAAGGAGCTGGCTGGGTCATAGGGTGCCACCCTTTTCAAATTGTAAGGTGGGACACATGCCCACCTTCCCCACCTCTTTCCCCCCTACCCCCAGCAGCACTGCTTAACCAGAAGTGAGTGGGGGTGGCTGCCAGCTGCCCACTATGGCCCCAGGGCTCCCCACCTGCTGCCCTTCCCTCAGGAGCCCTGCACTGGCCACACAACCCCTGCCTGCCCACCAGCACCAAGAAACACAACTGCATATCACCACTTCCCTGGCTGCTACCAGGTGGGCAGAGAGTGCATTGCTATGGTGGTGCGGGACTCAAAAGGGAAGGGTAGGGAGCCCTAAGCCCAGAGCAGGCCGCTCGCATCCATTCCCCTGTGCACAAATCTGTGGGATGTCCCCCATGTCCTCCCACCCCTGGGGTACATGCAGAGGTGAGGAGCCATCTTCCCCTGTATTCCCTGGAGAAGCCACCCATGACAGTCCCCACTCCTGCCCCACCCCAGGGCCCCATATACTTCTCTGGCTGGGTAGCACCCCCAGTCCCTGACCCACTCCTTTCCTCATTGTGGGGGCCTTGATCTGCTCCCTCATGTCTACTTCCCCCCCACCCCACTACTCCCCATAGACTTACCTGCAGGGAACTGCTCTCCAGGCTACCCAGCTCTTTCCTAGCCACATGAATGTGTGCAGACAAGAAAGTGTACATGGCGCATCCTGCTCCCAGCAGGGCTTTGCAGGCTTGATCATTGCCCGCCTGCAAGGGAAAACCCAGATCCCTGCACGATGCTGTGAATCTGGGATAGATGCTGTCCTGGAGTCGTGTAGCCTGGGACCAGGACTTAATGATCCCATTCTGGGACTGTCTCGCCCAATTAGGGATGGGTGGTCACCAGTGATCCTGGTTTTCTCTGATTTAAAAAAAATCCCCATTTTAAATGAAACACCACTAATATATATAATGGTGTTTCATTTTAATCATGGAAAATGTGGATTTAAGGTTAGTTTTCTTTAACCAAAAATTGGGGATTTTTTTAAAATCTGCCACCCAGCAGCAGCCAAGGCAGTGGTGGTATGCAGTTGTGTTTCTCAGTGCTGCTGGGCAGGTAGGGGTCACAGGGCTAGTGCAGGGCTCCTGAGGGAAGGGCAGCAGGGGGGAGCCCTGAGGCCATAGTGGGCACCTTACTAGGCCACAAGGGTGCTCCAGTGTGGCTAGGTGGCAGGCAGCCCCCACAATGAAGCACTCACATGCCCCAGCCAGCCCCATCAATGTCCACACATGCATTACGGCATACTAAATAATGCTGCCATAGGATAGAATCATAGAAGTAGGGTCGGAAGGGACCTTGTAGATCTTCAAGTCCGACCCCCTGCCTGGGTGGGAGAAAAAGACTGGACTCAAATGAGTCCAGCCAGGTAGGCATCAAGCCTCCTCTTAAAGATCCCCAGGGTAGGAGCCAGCACCACTTCCCTTGGAAGTTGGTTCCAGCTCCTAGCCGCCCTGACTGTGAAGTAGTTC
>NW_017729032.1:95472151-95529442 GCF_001723915.1 Gavialis gangeticus
TTGCCTTTGTGACCTGATCATAAAAGGCAATCAGGTTGGTCTGACATGACCTGCCCCTAATGAAACCGTGCTGGTTGCCCTTGAGCATCATCCCTGAAGCCGGCCCATCACAGATGTGCTCCTTGAGGATCTTCTCAAAGAGCTTCCCAAGGATAGAGGTAAAACTGACGGGCCTATAGTTGCCCGGGTCCTCTCTCTTCCCTTTTTTGAAGATGGGGACCACGTTAGCTATCTTCCAGTCATCTGGCACCTGGCCCGAGCACCACGAGTGCTCGTACAGCTGTGCCAAGGGCCCTGCAGTAACCCCAGCTAGCTCCCTCAACACCCTGGGGTGGAGAGCATCTGGACCTGCTGACTTGAACATGTCCAGCCCCTCCAGAAGCTGTCTCTCAAATACTAATGTATGGCAGCATTTATTGGTATACTGTGGCCTAATAGGACTGTACGTGTAGAAACTGAGATATTTATTGTGGAAGTAATTAGGTAACTCTGAAGTGAAAGTCTTGTGTAGACATGCCTTTTATGTCGAAAATATGTAAATTCTAGAATCCCAGAAAAGAGCAAAACTTCTAATATTCTGAAAGTGCAACTTAAAATGTCATTATTTTAACTTTTAACCCATTATTTATTTCAGAAAACAAAAAAAACAAAAAACAAACAATAACCATAAACTTTGTCAGGAAGTCTAGTAATGCATGATTCATTATTTAAGCCATTGCTGTTAAAATGAGAAGAACAGACTACAAATTAGGTTTCACCAGAGTGGATTTTCAAGTGGGCAACATCAGGGGATTATAATAAATTATTATAATGGAAACAATACAAGTATTACCAGTGCTATGGCAGCTACAATTTTATATATTAGTTTTCAGTGAAAATAATAGAAAAGTACAGCTTTATGGCACATTTAATTAGGATTACTGTAATGGGGGGCTACTGGAGCCGATCTCCGCAAGGCCCGCCTACCTGTTCTTGGGCTAACCGCCTGCCTTCTCGCCTGCCATGCCTTGGTCTTAATTGGTTAATTAATAGATATGATTAGGTGGGAGGCTGCCCATTTTCTGCCCTGCTGCTATGGGGCGCTATCTACGGCTCCATTCCTCCCCTACACCGCAGCCCAAGCCTCGCTGATGACATCATGATGTTCTCATATACACCAGCCCCCCACAATGGGGCCCAGAATCCTACTGTAGGACCCCATCTGGGTTCCTCCCTTCAGGTGGACTCTTCTGCCATCATACCAGGCCATATATTGCCCTGCCTTCAGTTCCCCTTTGGGTGTGGTCCCCTCACTGAGACCTTTGGCTCACACTACCCCCAGCCCACCTCCAGGCCAGTCGGGGCCCCTGGGTCTTGGGCGTCCCTCTCTGTGGGCCTCCTTGCCATTCTGACCCTCCTGGTCCTGGCCTCTGCCTGGGCCAGTCATGGGAAGCTCTGGCAGGCCCTGATGTATGACCCATACTGTTATCCCAGGGTCCCCCTCTCTGGGTCTTCCTTTATGGAGCTGGGGTACCTTACACCACGACTGGTGCCTCGGGGTCTCGCAGGGGACTCTCACTCCCTCCCGGGCAGCAGGTTGTGGTGCTATGGACCAGTGTTATCTTTTACCCACACTCTCCCTCCCAATGGTGGAGGACTTACTGGGGTCAGGACTCAATTCTCTTGCCCTCTGGCTGAGCCCCGCCTCTCCCTTCACAGGGCTCCACATTGCCCTCTTGCTGTGGCTCCACAGCACTGCCCCCTCTGAACTGGGGCTCAGATGTTGTATTCAACCCAAGCTCTCCTCCCAACATTGGAGGACTTACTGGGGTCAGGACTCAGCTCTCTCTCTCTCTCTCTCTCTCTCTCTCTCTCTCTCTCTCTCTCTCTCTCTGAGCCCACTCTCCCTTCACAGGGCTCCACATGCTGCCCCCCTCACATTGGGGGCTCCACGCTGCTCGTAACGCCCCCTTTACTCGGGTCTCGGGGCTTCCCTCTACAGGTGGGCTCAGGTGGCCGTAGCCGTGCCTGGCCCCAACTCTCCTCCTCGGGGTCTTGAACCCCCGCAGGGCTCAAGCGGCTTTGGCCACATCTGGCCTCCAACTCTCCTCCTCGGAGTCTCAAACCCCCACAACTACTTCCGGTGTACTGCGACCCACCCTAAGGTGAGGGCTAGGGGTTAAGGTGCCCCAACCCACCTTCCACCAGGGTGATCACTGGCCTGGCATTTCCTGGGGGCTCCCATGCCACTGGGAGCCCCCACCAGGCCACCCACTCCCGGCAGAGTGTATTTTCTGGTCGTACCCAGGAACAGGAGCCTCCTACCATCCCTTACAGCTCCTCCCTTACCTCCAGATGAAACTCAACATCCCTCAGGCCAGGTGATGTTGCCTCTCCTCCAGCAGCCAAACTGCCTTGTTTATGTAGGCAGTCCTGAGCCTAAAATGGCTGCCCTCATTAGGCACCTGGAGGCTGCCACAATTACATTGTATAAACATGACCGGGGGAGAAAAATCCCTGTGGTTTTAAATTGAAACCCTCAAGTTTTATATCATACACTTTAGCTAATCCTTCAAGGTAAAGTATTGTTAATGTTACAGGCTGAATGTATGGGAAGAACAAACATCTGGCCTAATTCTGCAGGGTGCCAGGTACCCTCATTTCATATTGAAGTCAAGAGAAATATAAAATGCTTAGAAACTTGCAGGAAGGGACACAGCATCTTCAGGGATCAGGCTCTTTTTTTGGAACCTATTTCCAATAATTTAACGAACATGTTTTGTTTGGGTTAGTGAATAGTTTATATCTTTTCTAGATGCTGAATTCAGATGAAGAATGCTTACAACAGCAGAGAAAACATGATTACATAGCTTTAAGCCTCTGTTTTATGCCATGCCGCCCCTTGCATTCAGATGGTATTAAAATAGTAAACTTACACTCTTTTTATTTCTGTTCCTGACATACATAAGCATGAAAAGCATATTATTTCTGAAATACAGCCTAAGCCAATTCAGGTAGTCCAATATTGTAAAATTTAGCTTTTTCCCCAAAATCCATCCAGGATATTTAGTATATCTACATCTCTCTGCCTCAGTCTCTCTTTTTCTGAAAAAAAAAGTTTCTCATAGGGGTCTTAAAAACATTTTTAAACATACAAAAACACATTTTAACAGTGTGTAGTTGCTAACTGTTCTTTTTGGGTTGAAATGTCTTTCAAAATTTTACAATTTCATGACGTCAATAAATGGATATTTTTTTCTTGTAATGTTTTAAAATGCAATATGACACGATGCATATTTTGGTTGACATGTAAAAGCATGAGGTTGTTATAAAATGAATTAATGAATATGCCAGGATGAACTTATGGAAGCTTTAAAGAACCTTGATTTTTCTCCAGCTATTTGGGATCCTCTTTGGAATTATATTAACTCTAAAATACACATGAATATTGTCATCCCCTTCAATAGGAAGTGGATCAAGCCTTAATGGGTAACTGGACATCTTTGAAACAAAAAGCGATGCATGAAATAGGAAAAGGGGACAGGGCCAGAAAATCAAGAAGTCTTGATTTCACAATAATTTTGTTTCAATTTGTATTATAAAGCTGTTTCAAAAAGGGACGTTGGAAACACAACCTCGAAGTCGCATCTAATCCCCAGATATTATGCCAACAACAAAGAAAAAACACAAACAAAGTCAAACTATGCTGTGAAAACATTAACCATAGAACACCTCCTATTCTCTGGCAGGATAATATGAAATGCAAGTTAGTTTCATTTGATCACATTTAGCCTCTTTTCTGCATGCTGTTTCACAGCCTGCAACACAGGCTAAGGACAGACATTACACACAAACCTGTTTAAGTGATCAGAAACTGGTTTAAACCTAGAACAGACAGTCAGTGCACATAAACCAGTTTCAAAATGGCCAAAACCCGTTTAAGATAAATCTGGTTGAATGTAGTATCAGACTTAACTGATCTGGGTCAAACCGGGTTATGCAATGTCTGTCCCAGCCCCCTTGCTGGTTTATGATAAACCAGACACCCCCAGCATCCTGGCCTGCTCTTGGGCTGAATGGGGTTCTCTGTTCCACAGCAGGGCTGTCCCCTCCCCTCTACTCTCTAGTCAGAGCAAGGACTGGCCCTAATGGAGACACCGGCTGGCACATAGCCCTGTTAAGGCAAAGTGGGCAGGGAGGGGGTTAATTCTTCCCTCTTCCCCCACCGCTGCCAGTGTCTGCCTGTCTGCTGGAGAGCACAGGGGAGGGGGCTGCAGTGGTGGCCCCTGGAGCTGCCAGATTCCAGCTGCAGGGGAGGGATGAAAGGAGGAATTAACACTTCTCCCCACCCCCTTCACCTTAATGGGGCCATGCTGGGTAGGCTGTCCCATGGGGTAGGGAAGGGGGCTCTGTTCTGTGCTGGGGGGACCATTCCTCCTCCTCCTCCTCCTCCTCCTCCCAGGGAGTGGAAGGGAACTCTGTGAGGCACTGGATAGGAGCTGTTCCTCCTCCTCCCCTCTCCCCCCCCCACGACCTTCGTAAACGTTTCACAGTAATTACGGCAAGCAAAGTTCGTTGGGAAGATGTGATATTTTTTATTAGACCAACTAAATAGTTGGAAAAAAGTTATTTGTAAGCTTTCGGGCACAAACACTGATGGTCTAATAAAAAATAACACATCTACCCAAAGAACCCTGCCTACCTATGTCCTTAGACCAACATGGCCACAACCAACAACCCCCTCGCAGTAATTACTGCATATATACAATAGTTTTTACCGTAATCACCTAGTAAATGTTATACTTTTTAAAGTCATTTTTATGCTGTAGCAGATCACTTTCTGTTACAGGAAGTATATATTTGGATGTATAACTTTTGTAATCCAGTTAATTTTTTTTGTCAGTTGTGGCAAATTCGGATGTTAAAATACACATTTTATTTTATTTTATACCTCTTCAAGAATTTCTGTGTTAAGTTTCTACCTAAAGCAATTTTTTATAGTTGAGAATTATAAACCCCTAAAGATGCTGGCTTCTAATGAAAGCACAGACTTAACATATAGACAGAAAGGACAAATATGGAGCTTTCAGCTAGTTCCACATGAATGTTGGCACAAAAGGATTATTGTAACAGAACAATAGTTCAATGTACAACATCTTCATTTTTCTTCTGTGCGAGGCCATATCTTTATGGTCCATTACTGCAATCTCCCCCTCCCCCACACCTTTTCTAAAGTCATTTAATTGATAGTGTTAATCTCACTTGCATTGTACTAGGGTTTTTTTTTTAATCCCATGCTATGAATTAGCCATTAACATGAGCCAATTGATAGATTTTAAACAAGTCACAATGAGTTTTCCTACATGGTGCTGGCTAATCACAGTCCTTACCCAACTCTCAGCATCTGTATTTGGAACCACAAACAAAAAGGCATTCAGGGGATTTCCACTCAGTTTGTAGGGCTTTGAAAGTTCGGCACTGCTTGAGCTAGACAGTCAGTTTGGTCACTGTGGTTGAATCCAGAGCCTCGGCATTAGGTCCCTAGGCTCCTAGCATAGTGCATAGGGAGTTAAAAACATCAGAATGGTCTGTCAGGAATCCTACATGCTTAGCAAAAAGCCACCAATAGCTAGATGACAAAAAATCCTCTACAGCGAAGTCCATCTACATTTCCACTCTTCTAAAGCTTAAGCTATTTGTGTGCTGTAAGCTTCCTTCCAGATATTATATGGCTCTTGCAGCTAACTCAGTTTCTTTTCTGAGGTTCTGTTATTACCTCTGGGGCAAATTTTCAGAAGTGCTTAATCATAATATAATTTAGACATATTTGAAAATGTCACCCTTGGTTAAAAGTTCACCCATAGTTCAACAACTATGCCCTCTACAACTGTGAAAAGGGAGCTGATGAGGGAGGGAAGGGACAGGAATTTTGTGCCATGGAAACTGGACTGGCCAGTTTTTTTTAGTGGGTGACTAGTAGTTTTTACATAAAACTTACCAATTACCCTTTTTGTATTAAACCTTTGATAGGGCTTTGCTCACAATGCTGGAACATAAAGAAAGATAGCTATGATCATGCTAAAAACAGGGCCCAAACTAAAAACATCTCAGGTCAAACAAGTCTGTTTTGAACTGTGCCAGCCAACCATATAAAAGAAAAAACTCTGGCTTCCTGCAAGCCTTCTAGAGCAGTAGAAAATCTCTAAGGGTAAAAACAGAAGCTGGATTTGTCCCAGGACAAAGCCTTTTATGCTGGGATCCTACAGACATGCAAGCCCATTGTCCCACATTAAATTGGGGATGGTCCTGCTTTATGCAGAGGGTTGGACTAGAAGACCTCCTGAGGTCCCTTCCAACACTTATTTATATGATTCTTAGTGGGGCTACTTCAATTTAATTTCCATTCAAGCTGCATGTATACAGGGCTATGCCACTCTCAGGTTTTGACTGAGATCAGTCAGAATCAACTCATATGCAATGTTTGTTTTTACCCCAAGAAGCTGGAGGAGTCGCCTTGAAGGTAACGAAGAGCACAAATAGGAGAAGAAATGAGTATAGGAAGGCAGGGATAGCAAAAGGCAGAGACAAAGATAAAATAGATAAGGAAGCATATAGTCAAAGTGAATAACAAAACAAAGCAAAGCAAAGAAAAAAAATCAACATAACATGAGAAAGCTGAGAAAGATGGGGAAGGAAAGAAAAAAAATCCTAAAGCCACATATTTCCAGAGTGAGTACCTTCCAAATGAGGGTCATAAAACACTTTAATTACTTAAATAAGTTTCACCACATGTAAAGGAGGGAAGTAATGTATCTAGTTTATAGATGAATTATTAGTTTATGGAGACTGCAGCATGGGGAGGTTAAGTAAGCTGGCTGGCACAGGATGCCTTTGTTAAAGTAAGGAACACAACCAAGGTCTCCTGACTTCCAGTATTTAAATTGCAAAACATAAAAATAGGAGGTAGAAGACAAAAAGGTGAGCAAATGAAACAGAACAATAAATGAAAGAGGTATTGGTATAGAGATAGATAAAATGAGTCAAACATGAAAGGAGAGAAAAAAGAAGTGCGCAGAGAAATTAAAGAATGGAAAAAATAAAAAAGACATAACATTTAAGGAAGCCAGCTGCAATGCTTGTGGTTCCTTCATCTTAACAATACTTTTATTTGGAAAATTCCTTCCTATATCTCTAAGGATGACAAAGAGACATGCAACTATTCTGATGATTTCAAATCGCTGCCAATTATTGTATGTAACTTTAAAAAAAAAAAACAAAATAACTTACACTGTGGTCACATATCTATCCAAAAAACTGCAGTCTAAACTCAGACTTCTGCATTCCTTGATAAGCGTTTCTTGAAAAAAATTTCCAAAATGTTGACAACTCCCAGGGTTGCACAGTACCTCAGGGTAAAAATATGAAGCTCCACCTAACTTGTAGCAAAAAAGCCACGTATTTATTGCATCTTTATGACTATTTCAAAGACTTGAGGGACTTGGCCAAAGTTCCATCCTATTCTAAAAGCCTATGACTGGTCTTTATCCCACATGAATTCTTCTTTGCCACAGTATACTCATTCATGGCATTGTGAGGGTATGCGATACACAAGTAGTTATATAATGTAAGATTATCTCCTTGAGAGCATTTAACAACAGTTAAAGACACTGCAAGGAACAGCCAGCTCTATCTAAGTGAGAGAGAAGAATAGGATGCATTCCTATCACCCTTTAAGTTTCTATGAATTTTTATTTCCAACCCTGGTTAGATATGTAAAACCTATCAAAGCAGCAAATATCATTTGGTTCACCTGTAACATAAGAGGCTTTCAGCATGGAGCTGTTTGCTACACTACTGTACCAATTTTCCATTATTTTCTAATCTTCAAGGGTGAATTTCTCAGTTTCCTTCAGCTTCTTTGCCTGCTTTCACAGAGACCTGCAAATGTGTATAGCAGAAAAGTCCCCTACAATGCTAGTAGTCCCCATGGACCCATGAAGAATATTTTTTTCTGTTTCTTTCATGTTTGCTTTCAGTTTCTGCAAAGAACACTTCATTAATAACTCAAACTTTCCTTAAATCTACAGAAAGGATTCCTTGTACTAGAAACTCTCTTCATATAATATGCCAATTTAATTCTATACCACATTATGAGCTATGATGACAGGGAAGTCGCATAGTATTAGAAACAATATACTGATGAGGGAAAAAAGAAACAGAATCGTTGCTATTTTAAATTTGTCACATAAGCTGCAATATATAAACCACTGTATTGGCCACATTTTTGTAGTATATGCACAGACCCATTGAGAAACTGTATGCAGATGAGATTATGAATTATCCTATTATAGAGCTTGTGTGAGTTAAGCACCTATCCTCACTGAAGTCAAAGAAACTTTTCTGCTAAAGTCACTTAGGTATTTTGAAAGTCTTACCTTGTACCTTATTTTTGTTTTCACTGAGTTCTTTGTTGTGCTGCTCAATGGATACTGGCCTCGGGGTTTTCCAACACAGCTTCACCCTTCACCCAGTGCAACAAGCTGCTTTTGTCAGGAAATTAAACAAAATCAAGAGAGGGAGCAGCTACCACTTTACAAGCAGTGAGAGGTAGGACTTTTTTGGGTAATTTTTGTGGTAGACCATTACATAACTTATGATAGTTGAAATAGGCCCTACATTGGGTACATGTATGATTTATTTGCACTTAAAGGCACTTTTTTTACTGGAACCTTAGACTAGGGACAGAAATTACACATAAACCAATAGAAGTGATCAGAAATGAGTTCAAATCTATAGCACAACAGGAGTTCAGTGCACTTAAACTGCTTTCAAAATGGCTGAAACTAGTTTAAGATAAACCTGGATGGATGTAGTATCAGACTTCACTGATTTAGGTTAAATTGGTTTATTGAACTTCTGTCACACATCCTCTTCAGATTCAGGTTCACTCACAGTCCTCCAGCATCCCAGGATGCTTTGCACTTCTCCTGAAAATCCTCCCCCCATGGTGGAGGGGCTAGCCTTGGCCCAAGCTGTCTGATCCAGCTGAGCAGGAAGGCATGCTCTAGTACACTGGGACTTCTGGCCTGTAACACTGCAGGGGTGTGGCTGCATTTCCAGATCAAAAATTAGTATCTGTTCACTTGCTTATCAGTTCAATCTGTGCAGCTCAGACTAACCTGCAAAGACTGAATCAATTCAGACTCGGGCTGTTTGATGGTTTGTACAAACTGTCTCAAACTAGTTTTAAAAAAATAAAATTTCTTTCATTTTTTTTAACTTGTTACCATTATCAAAAGTAACACTGATCAAAATAACCATAAATGAAAGAGCTTGAAAGACAAGGTTTTCCTAGTTTAACAGTTTGTTTTTGAATCTGATGGTCACTGGTTTCAGCATAGATCACAACACCAAGATCCTGCAAACTCCTATTTGCAAGAGAACCTCTGCGCTCATGTAGAGATCCACTCAAGTAGTCTCTTTGAATGGGTCCATGGTTCTGCTTCTTATTGGACAGGCTGAATCTCCCAGTTGGTTATATCAGATAGTAATAAAGAGATTAGAAATGTGGCAAGGCCCTAACTGAGCTAACTTCATCACAGGAATGGCATTGCAGTTTTGGCAACACATATTCTTGTGATAAGACTTTTTTCCAAAATGTCGATTTGTAAAAGTAAAAACATGGTGCACTGCCCTGCAGTTTGGTGCACTCCAGGAAAGGGAGGCTTAATGCCCTGTGACTATAGTACCTACTTCAGGTACCCTTCAGAGAATATCTGTTTGAGCTATAAATGCACAATGCTCTAGAGCCAAGTGCCATATTTTCACTCTAAACATTGGTAACTATACAGGTTGTCATTCTGAACCATCAGGTAGCCAGATGGAGTCACAGTCTGTTGAAAAGAAACTAACACAGATCAATAACTACAGTTTGATTTGTGTGCTTTAAATATTGTCAAAATATGCTCTAGAAGAAGGCTTGTGGACTTCACAGTGAAAGCATAATGAACACATCTACTCCTTTATGACGTACTAAACATCAACAGGAGTTAAAAAGAATGGAAAGGCATCCTCAGTCAGGTAAGAAAAAGAAAGTAGAAATCCCTGTGTAAATGCACATGGAAAACAGAATATAATTTATCCCTACCGCATGCAGTCTCCATTTCAACAGTAGGAACTTTTGAACCATCTGAACAACAACAGTAAAGCATGAATTCTATGAGGGATCAAACCCCAATCTTTACAGTTTCAAACTGAAATTAACAGTCCTTTACCTACTGATTTTTTTCTTCCTTTTTTTCCATCTGTGAAACATTGATTTTGCTTTTTGGTATTTGATAAGGAACTCAAATTTAACATCCCTTTGCTTGCTTTTACCTTTGCATTTGTATAACCATCCCCCTGAATAAGCAAAGTAAACAATCACTTGGTAGCCCCGTCTTGTGCCAACCAGTCACCCCAAGAATGGGTCACAATCTTGTTCTTTCTACATCGTTACTGGAGGATAAAGAAAATGCCCTTGCTTTCCCTACAGAAACCTAGGACCCTGCTTTTGCTAGAGGGCTTCAGAGCACATAGCTGACACTGTGTATCTACATGTCAACATCACAGATATTGATACAGTTCTAAGAAAAACGCTTTGTTAGCTAACTTATACTCCCTTTAACTTGGCTGTCTCTAAAGCAATACAGAATAAAGTCCATGCTTGCCAACACCCAAAAGCCATAAAGAATTTTGAAATGAAAAATAACTTTGTTGTACACTGAACTAGGAGACGTATTTTGGAGAGCAAAATGAAAACGTGAAGATACTGCAATAGGAAGTGACCATCCCTAGCACTGGCTATTGGCCGTTTCTTTCAGTCTCTCAGCATGAGGGTAATAGATTGTAAAAAAGAAGCCATATCCTACTGACCTTACTTGTATGATCCTATTGACTAACCCCAGCAGCTTGTCCATGTTAGTTTAGAATCTGGAGTTTTGGGCCACTAGATTTTATGGACCAAATGCAGAGCCTGACTGGCAATGCCCATTAAAACTAAAAAGAAAAAAGTCACTTTGGAAATGAACTGGGAATTATTCTGCTTATGAAAAACTATTATTTGAGCACTGAACTCCTCTTACTAACCAGGGACTGTTAATTGTCAAACAGACAAATTTTGTACTATATTGTGCACACATATCCACTCTGAAGAAAAATGGCTTACTTCACTTCTGATCTGAACTGGGGGCTGCAGATGTGAAAGACATTAATCCACTTTGGCAAGAAGTCTCTTTCACACAAAAATATTCATAGAAAATTGAAAGAGGCAAAATACAGTACATATATAATTACTGCATATACCTATTAGAAATAGACTGGTAAAACTAATTAAATTGCATGTACCAATTAGTGCACACGCAAGTATTAAACAAGTTTAAAAGTATAATTTAATTAAAGTGATTGAGCATGCTGCAGATATACGTTTTCAAATGTAGATTATATTGTCTCAAGGACAGTGAAATAGGAATGATCATGTTTTTACTTAAAGTAAAATTATTTTGATCCATTCTTTGCTATAGCCTTCCATTGCTCCCTATTTCTGTTGCACAAATAAACAGAAGTACAAGCAGCATCCAGATTATGCTATTAAACCACTGCCATTCACATTTCTATGTTTAACTGACCAGGAGGTAGCAAGGAAGGAGAGACAGATTATGATATAAATAACACATACAGAAAGAACTTATTAAACTTCACTAGAACAAGAATATATTTATTTAATACCCATTATAATAACACATTCTATTTCCAGGGTGAGTTACCCTGCATGGAGGTAGGAGAACTATCTAAAGTTTCATTTAATTTCCTATAGCATTGTAGCAAAGACCACTCTACTTAGAAGAGAGTGGTTGACAGTTAATCCCCTTACATGGCCATAACAAAGAACATTCAACATGAACTGTAACTTAATGGCATGTTCCACTGGGAATGTTTATGTGCAGAAATTATGTAGGCTTTACAGTTCACAGACAGGGATGGTCAATTTGTTATATTATATTCTATTTCTACAGTTTGTCTCCGAAATATACTTACAGATGCAGCAGACGATGCCAACAATGAGTAAATTCTGTAAACAATATTATCATGAAACATCTTCTCACTCTGTGCACAGCTGCATGACTCATCACTGTGCACTGAGGAACCTTCAAGCCAAAAAATGATACTAGATAAAGAGACAGTAAGTCCCGCAAAGCAGGCATATCATAAAATAATTAAAACATGAAGCCTTCATTTTAAGTAGTTACAGGGTAGTTCAGATTTGCATTTTGGACAGTTCCGGGAGACTTTACAAACTTTGTTGTGGTATTTCCCACGCCGTTCTTGTGGCAGTACTTCAAATTTGGAAGCTATAAACACAGAGTAGTATAGTCTCATCTTAACTATTTTAATTCTGCAGAACTGAGACTCTTGAGATTCTTTAGTAGCTTCAACCAAGAATTACAATGGAAGTTTATACTGAATTAAACACGAAGAACAAACAAGAAAATTTGTTACTGGATTTACTTTCTGTGTTCCATTATTTTTCTATTTTCAATGCACTGCAAACTTTTGTACTAAAAATGTGCACGTGTAATTAATTATAAAGTTATCAGGGAAAAGCTAGGGGTGGCTGGAAACAGTTGGGACTCTTCACATCTGGAACAGAAGTAGATACAGTTCAGAATTACACTAAAAGTTTATCTGCAACATGTTTCCAGATAAATGAACAGCATCAGCTTGTTAGCCAAAGTTAACCTTTACTTTGTCACCTTGTGTACTACACAACTGAGCTAGTTTTCATGTTGCTGACATGCTAGCAGTGGTTTTCAGCCTTTTTAAACTCAAGGCACCACTCATTGAACTCAAGCCAACCCTTAGAAAAAGTCAGCTTTTAGTTTTCAGATGTGTTTTGACTACAGAAAAATAAAGTAATTCTCCTGTTGCAAAAAACTTCCATTGCAAAGATCTCATAACAGGTCAGGAAGATTTTCATACTGGAGGTGCATCTACACATGTGCTTTCCTGCAAAGTAGA
The DNA here is from genome assembly GCF_001723915.1 of Gavialis gangeticus. Lineage (NCBI taxonomy): Eukaryota > Metazoa > Chordata > Crocodylia > Gavialidae > Gavialis > Gavialis gangeticus. The sequence continues at coordinate 95,485,187 of NW_017729032.1, forward strand.
CTAATTAGATCCACAGTAAAGCATCACTATCTACACTTAATGGTACAGTTAACTCCACTATTACTGTGGAGTAATTAACTGTGATGGCAATACTTCTTTTGGCAAATGAATGGTAATACTTCTTACACAAGAACTTATTTTAATATATTATCTGTATTCTAGATTCACATCTTCCAATGTGAACTGAATACAGAGTGATACAAATTTAAACAATTCCTTTCAAAATATTTTTTTTCTAAAATATAATGGTTTGTTTGTTTCTTTCTTATTATTATTGTTTTGTCTATTTCACTTGAGAAAATTAAATCATGAAGGTGAATCTGGTTGCCTTAACCCTCCTTTTGATTGTAACCAACAGGTGTAATGAAACAGAACCTATAGTATGTTCTGAGCAAAGCTATTGATGCATCATAATAAACATTAAGAACCTACTTCTGGTTTGATATCATTGACCTATATTTACAAAAATATGTCCATTAATAAAACAAAAAGTTAAAATGGAATGACTAGCATCTAACACACTATAAATTCTGAATGCCAGAAAGAAAAAATGAATAAAAAAATATACTTTTTTAATCATCCTAAATATATAAATAACAATTTCCATTTCTCAATGGCAACTTCAATCACTTAAGGTGCAGAAACTGCTTTAAAGCATGCAAAGTATTTATCATCATAATAAGTAAATAAATTATTTAATAAAGTTTGTACTGTAACACCCTCTGTCAAAGGTAACTTAAGGTTTGTATCAAGTTTAATTTAGCACAACTCTGCCTTTGAAAGAAGTACTATGATCTGGACTACTGAGCTGGAAAGTGTAGTACTGAAAACGTCAAGTGACTTGCCAAAGGTCACAATTTGCACCAGAGTTTATCATGGCACCTCAGTGACACATGTAGATGCTCAAACTTCTGCAGTCCAGGGCATACATGGAGACACTGTGCCCAGGAATGAAGCAGTTTGAGTCAGGGCAGAGCACCCATGGGCTGGCATGGGGGTCAGCCCCAAGCTGGTGGTGGAGGGGCTGGCTGGGGGATGAGAGTGACCCAGTGTGCAGAGCCCTGTGGCTAGATGGCAGACAGGGATCTGGCCCCCTTGCTGTCTGGGCTGACCAGGCACAATGAATGCCTGGGTAAGAATTTACAAGTGCATTTAGGTGCAGTTATTTTCACGATTGTAAGATAGTTCTGTCCCTTACCAAATTAGTCTGTTGCAGTTTAATAGCGTCATACATGTAGACTGTGACACTTTACACCGCAACAAATTAATATAATGAGCAGTTAAGCACATGTGTAGATGCACCCAGTGAAAGTCTATTGGAGAGATAAGAATAAGTGAAGTCTCCAAATTACTACCTTCCTTTTTTAAAGTTTACCTAATTCAAAACAACGTAAGGCTCACATTCTTTATGCCACAGAGTTAAACCATAGAACTGAGCAAATAGGAAAAGATTTCAAGATCTGATTTAATATCAAGGGGCATGTGTAGATGAAGCAGGGGCCCTAAATTAAAGTGGTGGGTTTTAAAAAACACTGCTTCAATTTAGGGGTGATTACACCCCTGTGCCGTGCACACACCCCACTGACTTACCTGCCTCTATGGTGGAGAGGGAAGAGTGAGCTACCAGTGGGCAGAGAGGTCCCTGGGCTGCAGGGGGAGGGCTGGTGCTTCCCTCCGCAGCAGCTGAGGCCCCCCCAGGTGGCACCCACCCACAGGCACCTGGCTCAGCTGGTCCTGGGGGTCACCACAGCTGCAGAGGGAAGCACCAGGCCCCCATGCAGCTCAGACAGGAAGGCAGGCTCCGGGAGGAGGGGAGGGGGAAGGGAGATCAGGCTCACCACTTTTCTTGGGTAGAGCTGTTTTCCTGGGCTGCTGCCAGGCTGCCTGCAGGACTTCCTGCAGAGACGTGGAGCTGCACGGAGCCCGGTGCTTAGCTCTGCAGTTGTAGTTTTAGTTTTAGTTAAGGAGTTTTAGTTTGCTGCGCCCCAAGTCATTTAAGGCGCATTATGCCACCAAGTGTCCTACAGCAGCTAAAATGAATGTACAATACACCACCGAGCCATGCAAACACTGACACCATTAAAGCAGTGCAAAAGCATTTAGCCCACTTTATAGTGTCATGCAAACATGCCTCTTGTTTCGTCTACACACAGCCAAGGAGCCCAAATGCTCATCTCAAACTTTTTCTCCCCTGGCCCTGTTACTGGAGAACGGTGCAGCTCCTTTAAGGGCAGAGTCTTTATAGCATGGGCAGCCAGCAGTTGAAGGACAGCCCTGTAGTCAGTTCAGTTGACTGGGGCTCACATGACCAGAAAAGGGCTCAGGCCAGAGTTATATAAGCCCTGGAATTAAGCTAGTCAAGGAGGCCAGCCCTGAGAGTCATGCAACATGAAGCTCCTGACAGCAGCATGGTAGGACCCCTGAATCTACAAGGAGGCTGGAAGAAAGCAGCTTTGCAGACCTGGGAACAAGAAAGAGCTACCCAGAGAGAGAGAAAATTGTTAAGCAGACAAGTGGCCTTCATTTTTATATTAAGACTGATGGCTTGAGTTTGGGACTAGAGGGGTGATTCAGAGGTCCCATTGCGGTCCTAGGGGCACATTATTGTGCTGAGCCCCATTGGAGGCAGGCTCAAGGCAGAGTGGGGGCTGGAACCTAGAAGCTAGGCTTAGAAAAGTGAGCCTGGGCTGCAGGACCAGCTATGATAGAGAGGCAAAAGCTGGGAAGGCTAAAATCCCAACAAAGAAAGGAAGTCTTGGAGTGGCCTGGAGATGAAGGGAGAAATGCCCCACCCTTTTTTGCCTCAGCCTTCACTGGCAAGGTCAGCTCCCAAACTACTGCACCCGGCAGCACAGTTTGGGGAGGAGGTGAGCAGCCCTCAGTGGTGAAAGAACAGGTTAGGGACTACCTTGAAAAGCTGGACATGTACAAGTCCATGGGGCTGGATGGTATGCACACAAGGGTGCTGAGGGAGCTAGCTGCCTGATGTGATTGCAGAGCCATTGGCCATCATCTCCATAGAGAGCAGAAGAGGTCCTGGATGATTGTAAAAGGGCAAACATAGAATCCATATTTAAGAAAAGGAAAAAGGAGGATCCAGGGAACCATTCAGCCTCACCTCAGTCCCTAGAAAACTCATTTCTAAGCACCTGTAGGAGAAAAAGGTGATTAGGAACAGTCAGCATGGATTCACCAGGGGCAAGTCATGCCTGACCAATCTGACTGCTGTCTATGATGAGATGACTGGGTCTGTGGATGTGGGGAGACTGGTGGATGTAGTGTAACTTGATCTCGGCAAGGCTTTTGATACAGTCTCCCACAATATTCTTGCAGGCAGGATAAGGGAGTATGGGATGGATGAATAGACTGTAAGGTGGATAGAAAACTGGCTGGATCACTGGGCTCAGAGAGTTGTAGTCAATAGCTCAATGTCTAGTTGGCAGCTGGTATCAAGTGGAGTGCTCCACAGGTCGGTCCTGGGGCCAGTTTTGTTCAATGTCTTCATCAATTAACTGGAAGATAGCATAGACTGCACCCTCGGCAAGTTTCCGGATGACACCAAGCTGGGGGGAGTAGTAGATATGCTGAAGGATAGGGCTAGAATTCAGAGTGACTTAGACAAGTTGGAGGGTTGGGCCAAAAGGAATCTCATTAGGTTCAATAAGGACAAATGCAAAGTCCTGCACTTTGAATGGAACAATCCCATGCACCAGTACAGACTGGTACTCTGCAGAAAAGGATCTGGGGGTTACAGTGAACAATAAGTTGAATATGAGCCAGCAGTGTGCCCTGGTTGTCAAGAAGGCTAACAGCATACTGGGCTACATTAGTTGGTGTGTTGCCAGCAGGTCAAGGGAAGTGATTATTCCCTTCTATTCAGCATTGCTGAGGCCACATCTGGAGTACTATGTTCAGTTTTGGGCCTCCTGGTACAAAAAGGATGTGGACAAATTGGAGAGAGTCTAGCAGAGGGTGACAAAAAATGGTGAGGTGGCTGGGGCACATGACTTATGAGGAAAGACTGAGGGAACAGGGATTCTAGAGAAGAGGAGACTGAGAGGGGATTTAAGCCTTCATCTACCTGCAGTGGTGTTTGAAAGAGGATGTTGCTCAACTGTTCTCAGTGGTGGTAGATGACAGAACAAGGAGCAATGGTCTCAAGTTGCAGCAAGGGAAGTTTAGGTTAGATATTAGGAAGAATTTTCTCACTAGGAGGGTAGTAAAACACCATAACAGGTAACCCAGAGAGATGGTGGAAGCTCTATCCTTGGAGGTTTTCAAAACCTGGCTAGACAAAGCTTTGGCTAGGATGATCTAGTCGGGGGTGGTCCTGCTTTCAGCAAGGGGTTGGACTAAATGACCTCCTGAGGTCCTTTTCAACCCTAACTTCCTATGATTCTATGATTACAGCATTTGTTTGGTGTATTTAGGGGGTGTTGTGGGGTTTTTTTGGGGGGATGCTTGTTTTTAATATACATACTGCTACATGTTTACATGCCCTCAGTAGCAAGAGCACAGGTGATCAGATGATTAGGACCTCAGCGAAAATGGATGGATTGGTGTGATCTGGAGAGGCTGAGGATCATTAAACAGGAGAGACTGCAACAGTACATGCAGGAGATATGAAACGACGGATCAGCACACTTGAAGGTACATACCTGTACTTGCTCAATAAATTTTGTTATATGCATGTCACATGCTACATAGTTTCTTAAATCTATAGCCAGGTCATTAAACAAAAAGGCAAAGCATTTAGTGAGATCCTGCTTATTCTGAGGTGTCTTCAAAAACCCTAAAGTCAGAGGTCTTAAAAATACCTCTTTTGACAGACATTCCTTTATTCTCTACCTTGAAAGTCAGTTCCCTCCACTATTATATCAATATGCTAAAAGAAAAACAAACTGAACATCTCAGTATGTAGTTTAAATTTTCTAGAGTACATTAGCACATTTAATGATCTGCACATCCATTCAAACACTACTGCAGTCTTTCCTATTTCCTAACTAAGAAAAAGCTTCTATTTAAAGTATAAATTCTGGATTAAAATTAACCTGAGAACTGTCTATCTCAGATTACTTCTGATATTGATGCATTTAAATGGGCAATTAAAACTACAGAAAACCTAAAATCATAAAAACTAATAATAACAATAATAATAACTCAAAATTTTTGAAAGGGTTGGAACAAAATATTTAAAAAAGAGAAAACAAGCCTCCAAAGAAACTTACATATGAGGAAAAAAACAACAAATTTTCACTGATCTGCTATCCTATGATTAATCCAGACAAGTACTTAGCCTTCACGTGCCTCTGTCTACATAACAGAATGGAAGGAAAAATGAAAAGTGTGAAATGCAGTTTCAGACACGGTGAAATTGTGGCTGCTCTGGTTAAGGTTATAAAAGTGTTGCCATTCTAACCCTCTTTTTGCAGTTACCTAACTTTCAGAAAGTCTCACTGTTTGGTATGTAATTTTCCTGTCTTATTCTCTGCCAGAAGAGAGTTTCTTTTGGAAAGTGGAGGATGGAACTTTTCAGCCATTTTGAAGTCTGAGGCAGGTGGAAAGCATTACTTCGTCAAACGCAAACACAACTGTGACAAGAAGGACCTCTGCCTTAGTCCATACACATATCAGAAGACGAAAGCTGTCTAGGTATTAAGGTTCAGATATAAGGGGACTTGCTGAGGACTACTGACAAATGCTGGAGAGATAATCAGCATACATCATGAATTTGTTTGCCCACCAAAATACCTAAAACTCCATAAAAAAAGAATTCTTTAGTAATTTTCATGCAATTCAACAATGTAGCTTGCAAGCTTTGTAGCATTACTACTCCCACAACTGAAACCTCCTTTAGGAATCTTTCCAGATTTATGCGGTAAACGGGCAAAATCTTCCAATGGCTCTTTGATGCTGCTTTCCTTTTCTCTTAAGTGGGTGGGTGGTTTAGGGTACACAGTATTTTTCCAATCACTTTATTCATGCCACCTATACTATGTCAACAGCTCCTTAAGGAAAGTAAGACCATTCGATTACTGAAAAACCCTTCATTCCAACCACAGCATTAGGGTAACAGATCTGTTCCTGCAACCATCTGAAATGTCAGTGTGTCATGCAGCTCCCATACATCCACATATATTTCTAAGTCTTCAGTGTTTTTCTTTTTTCTTTTTTTTCTTGTGTTTTGGTTCATTTTAAATATCAGAGTAGACCCTGGCCAGCTATGCTAAATGCTTGTGAGAAACAGAGAATGTAACAGAAGGTCCATTATTACCTTATTTCCCAGGATCATAAAGCAGCTTCAGAGCCATGCCATGCCCAAGACTGTTCACCCCTGGGCTAGGGACAGACATTACACATAAACCAGTTTAAGTGGTCAGAAACTGGTTTAAATCTGTAACAGAACAGATGTTCGGTGCACACAAACCAGTTTGAAAATGGCTGAAACCGGCTTGAGATAAACCTGGTTGAATATAGTATCAGACTTAACTGATTTGGGTCAAACCAATTTATGCAATGTCTATCCAAGACGCCTTGCTGGTTTATGTTAAACCATACTCCCCCAGCATACCGGCATGCTCTCTGGGCTGGGAGGGGCTCTCTGCTTCACAGCAGAGCTAGCTTCTCCCCTCTGCTCCTTGGCTGCAGCACCAGCAGAGACTGCAGGAGTCTGCCTGGCTTCCCCCTGCTTCTCCCCTCCCCCTCACCACTCCCTGATAAGCAGAGATCCCCGTCACCTCTGCCTTACACAGACACGTAGCATTAGCTAGCATACCACATACTGCCTGTGGTCTGTGCTGTGGTAGATGGGACAAAGGCAGAATCAACAGGTAGCTGGTAATGTTCCTCTGTTGTTTTCTTAATGGGTTATAAACACCATGTTATCAATTCCCTGTTGACTGGTCGTGAGTGTGGGGGGAACCCCTCCCTAATCAGAGCATCCTAGCCAGGCCCACCTCAGCTCAGCATTGTACAAGTGAAGGGAGGGCTGCTCTAGTGTGTCGTTGTCACTCACCCCACCCGGCTTCTAGCCTGAGCCACTGCAGGCATGTGCCTGCATTTTTTTCAATCCCAAGGGGGTGTATTTATGCTTACAAACTGATTTAGCCTAGCCAAGTTAGACTAACCTGCAAATATTGAATCAATTCAGGCTCAGGCTTTTTGAATATCTGTCTGTCGCCTTAATGCTTTAGGCCTCAGTCTTACAATCCACATGGTTTTGTCTGGCTCCTGTTAGTTTAGCTCTTTGCCACACTGGAGTCTGCTGTTCCCCATACAGTACACTTAACCCCTCTGTTGCCTCAGAGTGATGGCCCAACAGCTCCCACAAAGTTGATATTGAAACTTCACCACTTAAGAGACAAGACATTGAATAATTTTAAAATGATAAGTAACTTTAGATGTGTCGGTCTTTGTGTGCCCAACCTGGGACACTTTACAGTGGCCTGATTTGAAGAAAGCGTTTGGCATCTACTTCGTCTTAAGTTGTCTGAAATTGGGCACAAAAATGTGAGAGGAGGCAACATTTCTTTCTAATAAACAAGGTCTTTTTAAGGACCATGTGGGGCTTCCATAGTGTTTCCAGGGACCTGCCACCTTTCTTCTCTGCACTTAAGGTAAGATTTTGGGGGGCTTTTTTATTTTTTTCCCCACCCTCCCTCTCCATTACAGTTTCAGGCCTTTTCTAACCAAATGGCAGTTTTCAAGGGCTTGGGGGAAATTCTAAATTTTGGGCTTTCCCCTGAAATCCCTTGAAACCTAGATTACAGTGCTCCCTAGCGATGTAGTGACATGCCAATCCTGGGATATTTCTGTTCCAGGACAGACATAGCTACAAGTTGTCCAGTGACACATGCAACATCTGTTCCTACCCACAGTACATCTAACAGCTGACCCAAAATCTAAAAATCCAAGCCAGTCCTAAATGCTAGTGGTGAGCTCACAAGCATATCCTTTAGTGAACTTTCCTTCCCATAAAAGGCTGAGCTATGAGGTACACTCCGCAGAAAACCCTGAAGGAAACAGATCTGAACTATTTCAAAAAAGAAAACAACTCCAAAGTCCCAGGGTACTTATGAAAAAGTGGGTGCTGCAATCACTCCCTTTCTATCATGCCAAAAGAGTTCTTGCCCATATGCCTGCTCTAACCACAGCGGCAGTAGTTCTAAAAGGGAAGGAGGAAGTTTCACCAACAGACTAAGCCCAAGCTTTTTTAATAGGCTAACTACATAGTTTTACTAAAGTTAGACAGTGGATTTGTAAAGAATGGTTTGGATAGGGAAGATGCTGCCTTAGGTGGAGGTTGGTTTAGACCAGGATAGCAAGGTGGGGCAATGAAGGTGGTGCTGAGCTGACTCCATGTGGTGGGGGAAGGAGGGGTGGCAACTGATCTGATCTGGCCCGAGCCATCCACCCTGCACTCAGCTGCTAGATGGAGTGGGCAGCCAGGATCTCCACAGAGACCAGCAAGACCTCCCATGGGCAAGACACACTCAGCAGGGCAAATGGGATGGGGCTGTGGGTAGATAGGGAGCAGCATCTGGGAGTGGGACAGGCAGGTAGGGGCCAGGATCATGAGATGGCGACAGTGTGGGACCAAGACCCAGGGCACAGCTGTGATCTGTTCTCCACATATCCCTGCAATGGGCACCAGTTCCCTGGGGAGCAGCTCCCAGCAGCAGCTGTATCCAAGCAGATTTGTGCATGGACCCTGGCTCCCTGCACTGCTCCGGGCAGGCAGCTGCAGCACCTCCCCCATGGCAGGATAGGGCAGGCATTGGCCTGGGTCTCTGCACTCCCCAACCAGGACCGATATAATTAGAGGAGGTTAAACAGATAATTTTTAAAAAATATCTGCATCCCTACTAACCAGGTACTAAACCACAAAAAGTCTTAGCAGCTGATATCCCCAGACTTCATAGTTTCAGCTGTGATATACCTGACATGCATTACCAAGGACTTTGTCCCCCACAGAAGACCAAAACTTTTACCTACATCGCAGTGTTAACCTTTAGATAGGGCAAAGTCTGAGCCAGCATGTGTTCAGCATGCCTTTAAAAACATCTTTTGAAAATATCAACAAAGATGCTCCACCGCATGAGAGTAACAAGATAAAACAACAAATGCAGAGAATAATTTTTTATGAGTTGATTAATACAATGCAATAAAAATAGCAAGTCAAAGGTCAAATTTCTCTCTGCTCTGAATCCAGTGAAACTAATAGATTTGTAATGGAGGTGAACATGGCCCAGAAATCCTAGTATACCCTTGGCAATATAAGTCGTTCCCCTATTAATTACATGGAGAAGGCGTAACTGATTGACGCTTATTGTTTTATATTGCTAACTAAAATTTTGGATTACATGCCTTATTTGTTATCATACATAAAACATAACTGTTTGCACATGGTGCTCTATGCATAAATATAATCTAGTTACATGGCAGCAGATGTATTGCTTGGGGACACACTTCCCCCTTGACCCACATTCACAAGTCCCATGGATCTCCCTGTAGATGGAAAGGAGGACATGCTTCCTATCAATACAAAAAACACTGTGATCCTGAGTTTCTTTACACCTCAATACTCTCAGTCTGAACACCCAGTCACTTTGTGATTGAAACGGATTTGTTTGGCATTCACATCCTAATAGGAACATATTGCTTCAACAAAAGTCAGTCTAATGCAGCCTATCATTTTTAGAATATTCTCACTACTGAAAAAATACACTTGATTTCTGCAATGAATCAAAAACATTGACTGGATTTGTCTTTTAACCCAGTCAAGCAAGAAGCTCCTGAACAGATTTCACAGAGTTCATACGATTTATTTCTAATCTCCAACTCAAACACCACAAGGAAAATGAGAGCTGCTTCCCGCCCCCACAATAGCAATTTCATAATAAATTTAGTTTAGTGTTTTCAAATCATTTGATGCATTTCAGCATTCTACAAAAGCTCTGACATATATGGCAACGCTATAATATGCTCTTTTTTACTTGGAATGTATGCCTTCTTTACACAGTGTCTTGCCACTGGCATTTAAATTTTAAAAATGAATTCTCAGCACTCTTGCTTGCTATTCATAATGAAACCCACAGTGGAATCTTTCATGCTTGTTTGCAGTTGTGGTTACCCTACTTCTTATAAACAAGGCAACTTCCTGTCTCATGAGTTCCCACTGCTAAATCAGGTTGAATCATGGCATCCTTCACAGTCATGACCCCTTTATGCATTCATGCTAGAATTCTGTCTAGTTCTATTAACTACATGATATAGTGAGACAGCATTTCTGAAATAACATCCCAAACAAGACACCTCCCTTCAAACCTAACTAACAATCTGTCGGTATGCTCATGTAGATTGCATAAGGTTAAACCAGGCATCCTCAGCATTTTAGTGCTTGAGAAACAGCATTGTTTTACATTAAGTGCTTTGTGATATGAAGTACATGGCATACCTTAAAATAAATTGTTCAGCCAATTAAAGCAGCTGCTTATATCGGGCTCACAGAATCAAGTTTAGAATCACTGACCACTCTAAACATGTGAATATGGGTATACAAAAGTAGAGCTGTTCAGGGAATAAAAAAATAAATGTTTTCTTACTAGATGTAGGGAAGTGCATTTTTGAAAAACAGCAACTTTTCATTCTTTCTTGACCCTGTCGTGAATACACTTATTGCACAGCATGACATTAAATGTGTTTTCCTATATGCTGATAAATTATATATGATGTGTGTCCTACTCTGGGTAGTAATAGTTCTCTTACAATTTCTTGCAGCTAATGACAGCCTTGGCATTTCTGACCTGTATTTAGTAAAAAAAATAAATCCTTCCTGTTGTTTAAACAAAGGGTTCTTTCCCCAGCTCTTGACAGTCACCATTTTGCTTACCCATGGCAACCTATTCTGTTCAACAGTCAGCGTCACAGTAGCTTGACACAGAGCCACATGCACATGGGGCTAGGACTGCATGCTTCAGATAACAAATGGACACTGGGTACCTCTCAAGCCCCTTCTTGCATTTGTGAACCCTCCCCTCAAATCTCTCCAAGCTGTTGGAACGTCAACTGCATTGAAATTGTGATGCAATCAGTTACTAAGGAAAATTTCTACTGCTGAAAAATCTCTCTCTCTTGCTAGCTCTTTCTGTGTGCCTGTAGCTCCAGCTGCCTCAGTGCACTGTCAGTGCTTTAAAATAGAACTGGCTTGATGACTTCACTAGTTCTCTCAAATAGGCCAGTTGGCAGAACTAACAGTCTGCTCCTGGGTAAAAGAGGGTTTTTTTTCTATCCCCTGTCTGAACATTCACTTTCATTCTGACTATGGAAAAAAATCTTCCTGTTGAACACGACTTGAAAAATCCACACATGCACCCACTCATAGTGAGTAGGAAGCCTGTGCAAGTGTCATCTGCTTCTGCAGAATCTAACCTTCCCTTAAAAATATCTAGTCCCTATTGCAAAGGTAATCTAAACATGAACTGACTGTACACAACTGCAGTAAGGTATTAAGATTACAGATACATGTCCAGTACTGTCATTTCCGCTTCTAGTTTGTTATATGCTACAGGAGAGGAAAAAGTGCCGCTATCCAGAAAACAAAGTGGACAGCAATGATACCGACAAAAAAATTAGATCAATTCCATACTGCTGCTATGTAGACTACAAGCAATAGAGGAAAGAAAGTTTTGAAAATACTAGGCTTAAAAAGAAACAGAGAAATCCAAACAGGGTGTGTCTACACATGCATTTACACCAGCTTAAATATACTGTGAAGTTACTGCGCATTAAATGGGAACAAACCAGCATCTACACATGCAGGTGTTAAAGCTAGTCCCAAGTCAGTCCACACACAGAGTGTTACTGCGCAGTAACTAATAGGGTGTAAATTTGATACCTGCATTATGATACCTGCACATGATGCAGGTATTAAATTTATGCTCAAGCTGGCATAAATCCCCATATTTACTGTGCAGTACAGGTGACCACAGGTAGATGTGTACCCGTACTGCACAGTAATTTTGGTTACTGCACAATAAATGCACACATGTAGATGAGCCCACAGATATACAAGTCCTTAAGAGCAATTGGAAAGCTGATGGAAGAAGAGAGAAGTAAAGGTCTCTAACATACTGTTTCAGCCAGGAAACAGCTTGTGGCACCAAAGAGGGGAAGACTGAGCCAGTTAAGCAAATTCCAGAAAATGCCAACATTTGAAACATTCTGAAAATATTGTTCATTAGAAAAAAATTAGCACTGCACTTTAGACGGAGTGTATCATAAATTGAGAATATTTTACCATTAAGACTACTAAATCCATACACAGTATAGAGTCTGCAATTTAACAGTCTCACAGGCCAACTTCTGGCCACAATCAAGATGAGATACCTTGTGATCATGACTCCCTCGAACCAGCAGAGTTGGAACTTTGTGAAGACCTCAGCATGTACTCTTTACATGGGCAGTAGGTGACAGAGAGACAGAGAGAAAGGAGCATTGTGAAATTCAGCTTAAGGATCAGGTAGCATGGTCAACATGTTTTCTTGCTGACGTTGATTAGCCCATGGCCACTATTAAACACCTTCTTATGCTCAGAATACTAAGGGCATGAGTAATTGAGGGATTCTACTGGGGCCCAGGTGTGGTTGTAATGCAAACACAAAACCCTGCTGCTTTTGCAGCATTCATTTGTGCCCATATGGGAGGGCAAAGAGCTGTAATTTGGGTCTATGCAAGAAAATCAAATTAACTACCTCAGTACCACACAGACCTAAGGGGAAACATTTTCAAAAGTTCCTATCTGCTTTAGTTTCACATTTAAGTCATTTCAGGAGCCCATGTCTCATGGAAAATTAACTTAGACACTGTTGAAAACTTTACTCAAGATTTATGTCCAATCAAAAGTACAGACATTGATCTTCTGAACAGAGACCTTTGCTTTATCTCTAAAGCTGTTGGTATAACAGAATATAAATGCTTAGTACATGGGTCCTTAAAAGAGAGATCACAGGGGACTTTTCAGGGGTCATAAAAAGACCTGTCTGTTTTCCCCAAAATGGACTTCTGCCAGTTGTTTACTAGAAGTGGTGTGATTGTAGTTGATTTCCGCAGCTTCAGGTACTGAGTATATGCAAAGTGCTGTGGTACAGGAATGTCAGAAAAGTGGAGTCAACAGTGCTAGCCCAACAATATTTTATCCTTCACCTAGTTCACAAGAAAGACATATAGAAGGGCAATATGTACTGAACCTGAAGCCAAAAAGGTGCACCAAAGTATGCAAAGGAAAAAAGAAAATCAGGTTTAAAAGAAAGATCAGTAAGAGATGAAGTGGGAAATTGTGTTTGTTTGTGTGTGCACAAATGTCTGAACACATGCACCCATGTACATATTAGCATTTGAACATTGGCATTAGCATTACAGAAACCTTACTGAGGGTACAGAAATGAACCATCCTGATGCCCGACAGACTCACAAGAATGACAAAAGACCAGCTTGGCTTAGCAGGGAACTCTTTGGTGATTTAAAACACAAAAAGGAAGCTTTACAAGTGGAAACTTGGACAAACAATTAGGGAGGAGTATAAGAGCATTACTCAGGCATGCAGGGATGAAATCAGAAAGGCCAAAGGACAATTGGAGTTGCAACTAGCAACGGATGTGAAGAGTAACAAGAACATTTTCTATAAGTATGTCAGCAACAAGAGGAAGGTCAGGGAAAGTGCAGGTTCCTTACAGAATGGGGGTGGCAAACTATTGACAGATAAGGAGGAAAAGGCCGAAGTGCTCAATGCCTTTTTTAACTCAATTTTCACAGGCAAGGTCGGCTCCCAGATTATTACACCTGGCAGCGCATACTGGGGAGGAGGCAAGCACCTGACAGTGGCAAAAGAACAGATTAAGGCCTATTTAGAAAAGCTGGATGTGTACAAGTCCATGGGGCCAGTCAAATGGCCAGGTACCTCTGAAGCCCCTTTTTGCTACAGAATTTGTGAACCCTCCCTTCAAATCTCTCTAATGTGTTGGAACCTCAACTGCATTGAAATTGTGATGCTATCAGTTACTAGGAAAATTGCTGCTGCTGAAAAACATCTCTCTCTTGCTATCTTGGGATACACCCAAGGGTGCTGAAGGAGTTGGTTGCTGAGACTGCAGTGCTACTTGCTAGACATTTTCTTTGAAAACTCATGGAGATCAGGAGAGGTCAGAGACACTTAGAAAAGGGCAAATATAGTGCCCATCTTTAAGAAAGGGAAGGAGGATCTGGGGAACTACAGAATGGCCAGCCTCACCTCAGTCCCCAGAACAATCACAGAGCAGGTCCTCAAGGAATCCACTTCTAAGCACTTGCAGGAGACGGAAATGAATAGGAAAAGTCAGCATGGATTTACCAAGGGCAAGTCATGCCTGACCAACCTGATTGTCTTCTATGATAAGATGACTGGATCTGTGGCTACCAGGAGAGCAGTGGATGTGATATACCTTGACTTCAGCAAGGCTTTTGATACAGTCTCCCACAACATTCTTACAAGCAAGCTAAGGAAGTACAGGTTGGATGAGGGGACTGTAAGGTGGATAGAAAACTGGCTGGATGGTTGATCTTCAAGGGCTAGTAATTAATGGCTCAATGTCTAATTGGCAGCCAGTATCAAGCAGAGTGCCCCAGGGGTCAGTCCTAGGTCCAGTTTTGTTCATCAATGACCTGGAAGGTGACACAGAGTGCACCCTCAGCAAGTTTGCAGATGACACCAAGCTGGGGGGAGCAGTAGATATGCTAGAGGGTAGGGCTAGGATTCAGAGAGAGTACTACAAATTGGATTATTGGACCAAAAGAAATCTCATGAAGTTCAATAAGGACAAGTGCAAAGTCCTGCACTTAGGATGGGACAATACCATGCACCAGTACAGGCTGGGGACTGACTGGCTAAACGGCAGCCCAAAGGACCTGGGAGTTACAGTGGGGAATAAGCTGAATATGAGCCAACAGCATGCCCTTGTTGCCAAGAAGGCTAACAGCATACTGGGCTGCATTAGTAGGAGTGTGACCCATAGATCAAGAAAAGTGATTATTCCCCTCTGTTCAGCACTGGTGAGGCCACATCTGGAGTATTGTGTCCAGTTTTGGGCTCCCCACTACAGAAAGGATGTGAACAAATTGGAGACAGTCCAGTAGAAGGCAACAAAAATGGTTAGAGGGCTGGGGCACATGACTTATTAGGAGAGGCTGAGGGACCTGGACTTATTTGATTTTGATAAAAGAAGACTGAGGTGGGATTTGACTGCAGCCTTCAACTCCCTGAAGTGGGGCTCCAAAGAGGATGGAGCTAAACTGTTCTCAGTGGTGGCAGATGACAGAACATGGAGCAATGGTTTCAAGTTGCAGCAAGGGAAGTTAAAGTTTGATATTAGAAATAATTTTCTCACTAGGAGGGCAAGTAAAGCACTGGAACAGGTTACCCAAAGAGGCTGTGAAAAATCCATCTTTGGAAGTTTATAAGACGTGCCTAGTGACTAGACAAAGCCTTAGCTGGGACGATCTAGGTGGGGATAGGCCTGATTTGAGCAGGGGGTTGGACTAGATGACCTCCTGAGGTCCCTTCCAGCCTTAATTTTTTATGGTTCTGTAACTGCCAGAGGCTGATGGGGGATTTCTGTGTTCTGGGAAAGTATATTCTTTACATAAGCCAAGTTTTCAAGAAATCTTTTATCCTTTGCTTAGCAATACTTTTGATGAATAAGGTTTTTGCTTTAGGAATGCATCACCAGGGATCCTGGTTTTCTCTGATAAAAAAATTCCTACATTTTCAGATGTAAAAAAAAATTAAAAGCTCAAAAGCTCATTAAAATGAAACATCACGAATATATAGATATATAGATTCCATTAATCATGGAAAAATGTGGATTTGGGTAACTTTTTTAAATCTGAAAATTGGGTATTTTTTTAAATTAGAGAAAACTGGGATCACTGCACATCACATATCAGAAGTTTCTGCTGGGTTTTTTCTAGTGTTCCATGCCCAACCATTGAGCTTGGATCTGATCTGTGACTGCACTGTATTTAAGGCAAAAGTTTACAAAACTAACCACTACAGAAAAATAATCTGATGCAAATGACTTCATTTACACAAAAATACTCCCTCTGAAAATAAATAAGGGCTGGGTCAATGACTATTAATAGATTAATACATTTATTATTCATCTCTGCAGATCATATTTCAAATCCAGAAGTAAAAGTAGATTTGGTAGCCAGAATGTTAAGAGAGCTCAGCTCCTGTTTTCAGAGTCTTATTGTGAATAAGCACATAAGAGCTTGGTGAGTTGGAAGCTAGGTTTTTCTTTGGTCTGGACCCTTACTTAGGTCTGAATGAGAGCCAAGATCTTTAAAATGAGATCTGACACTTCCTGTGGGACTTTCCGAAGGTGGACCCCACAGGATTCCAGCAGACTTGCAACCTCTAACAGAAAATAACTTAACTGGACCCTATCTCTGTCCAACACTGACCGAAAACAGATGTAACAGGATTGTAGAGTGCCAAGACTGAGGCACGTTGCTGGAGGAGAGAGGAGCATCACACGATATCATTTCTTTAATGTTACAGCCTCTCAGAATGACTCCAGTGGCTGCATACACACATTCAAATAATCCAGGACAACTCTCCCAGGTTTGTTTTACTGTGAGAAAAACTGACCAGTACAAAAGTTCAGACAAAGAAAAAAGGAGCCTGGGACACTGGGCTGCCAGGGGTTCCTACAGAGAACTTTGCGGGAGTTTTCTTTTTTTTAAGTGAATGTAGGTAGGGATCATCAAGGTCAGGGAAGGTGGGGGGTAGGTCTGTGTTGTGCATGAGAGTCCTCCAGCCTTCCCCTCCACTGTGCAGTGTCCCAGCCCAGCTGCAGCTGGGCAGGGAGTACAATTGTATGCTTCCCAGCACCCAAGTGCTGCACTGTGATTCAGGCAGAGAACAAGCCAGGAGGAAGCAAAGCTTTTTTCAGCCCACAGCACTCAAGGGGTGTATTCTGCTCCCTGCTGACACATGTTCTCCCGCCCCTGTGGTAGAGGAAACACGGAAGAGAAAAGTACACTGGCTCCCCGTACAGAAGTTCTGTCTCCTGAAAGATATTCTCCAGGGAGCCACTTCACTGGGGTTGTTCCCAAGTTATTGTCCTCCCAGAAGGTGTGTCCCCATGAGCAGGAATTTGTGTTTCCTGGGGACTTCTAGCAGTGGCATATATTTGTGCCACTGCCGGTTGTCCCTAGGGAATGCCCCTGCATGCATGCTCTGGCTCATGGCAAGTTGCCCCAGGTGGGGTAGGGGAGGCTGGGGCAGCACCTGGGCTGGCCCCAGTAGCCTTTCCTGGGGTCCTGGGGGCTTCCCAGGGCTTCAGCAGCAGCAATCCAGGTTTACAGAGCCTGGCCAGTAGCCAGAGCATGGCTTCCGCCGTCATGTATGCTGTGTCGCTTTTTTCTGGCTCAGGTTTTTTTGACACCAAGATCTCCCGTTGTCCAAAAAAACCACCTGCACTGCAAATCAGCAGCACAGCAAATGCCTATATGTGCAGCAGGTGTGGTTTGTGGTGCCATAGACAGGTCTGCAACAATGCAGACCAGATATGTGTACTTTTCTGGACACACCCAGAATGGCCACTTTTACCCTGGAAGAAAAATTACAAACTTCTGTACACTTTCATGGTTTCTCCTGAGAGCAGAGACTCTTCCCTGAAGAAACTGAACATCTGTCCAATCCCACTATCTTTAAGTGGAGCCGCAAATGAGAAATGGGGAAATATGGCCAATAAGTAGCACCTAAAGTAACCTTATTTACCTTTAAAACATTCCCAGTTTATTCTCAATTAATTTCCTTTGGCTCTCTCTAATCATGTTTGAACAATTTGTTCAAAACCCAACTTCTAGCTTGAACCCTTGTGTGTGTCCAGTAAATGTAAATCCCAGACCCTGAAGTTAGAGATATGTGCACAAATAAGTGAATCTTCATGAAAACCAGTAAAAAGTTGTAGTTTAAAATGAAACTTTCATCTTCCAAATGTAGCTAACATTGTGCAAAACAGTACACAAAAATTAAAGGTTTTGGCTCTCAGCTTACTATTTCAATTAATATACTTAAAAAGTGGGTCTCAATTACTAATTTGCTACAAATAAGCAATTCCAGAAAAATATGATGATCTTTGCACTTCCGTTAATCTTTTTTTGGGGGGGGTTGGGGGGAGAAGGGGATGGGCTAGAAGCATCGGATGTACCAAATCCTGCTCTTTGTTCTTAAGGAAATCCTTTGTTCATTATGTTTTCTCTAAAAACAGTCCACAACTATGTTTGTTCTTTGAACATTTCAGGTTTTCATTTCAGTTGCACCATCTGCTTTGTAAATTACACTGAAATTAGAAAGCTTTGTTTCAAGCGTGGCCACACAGAAGCTCCCTTAGTATACTCCATGAGTTCATAAACATACAAAATACCAAAAAAACAGAACCGCAAAGACCAAATCATTACAGCAAATTACAGAAAATGCTTTAACCATGGAACAAGTACAAATCAAGGCAGAATTGCCTGAAGATATTGTTACACAAACAGTTAAAATGACATGAGAAAGCTAAGTATTTAACCTCTTTAATGTTATTTCCAGCCAAAAATGTAGGCTACTTTTCACATTACTTATTCAGCAATATTTAACGTGACATAAGGCTTAAGAACCGTGTCACTAGCTAATGTTACTTGATAACTCACTGAAGCTTTGTTAAGTATTAGGATTTGCATGTTATTATCAACAATGCCATAAACTTTCAAGACTTCTGTAATAACCTTTCTGCTGCCACTAAATTGTTAACACTCTTTTTCCCTTTTTAATCCATCAATTGATGATCAGAAGGCATCACATTTCATCCCTTCCTGCCTGCCCCACACACACTGCTGATGCTGCACTGCAGTGCTGCACTGCTAACAGTGCTGTCCTTCCGATGACATAACCCAAAAATTTCTCCTGCCCACCAAGGTACCAGCAAAAAGTAGGAACTTAATGCTCTCAATAAAGCAAGTTCCAGCATCTAAGCTTGCATGCGAACTATTGTTGAGCACATACTATATCGGTCACGTTTACAGCTTACGTGCTGTCAGTTTCTAACTCAATGCTGTAAAACGTTTCCAGATACCCAGAATACAAACACCTTACCTTGATGCTGTCTCCCTATCCTGCTACTGTCCCACCTTCCTGTATCCCTTTACATCCGAGCTCTTTAAGCGTGCAGTCTATGCCTGCTTCTTTAGTGTTTTCTCCTCTATTCCGTCTCCCCTGAATCTTCTGCAATTTGGCTCCAGCCCACTCCACTCTGAGACCATTTACACTAAGGTCACCAGCAATTTGCTCCTGGCCAAATTCAAGGGCCTTCTTTCCCTCTTCATACTATTGGGTTCATCAGCTGTCTTTAACATTCCCTCTTCCTTGTGCTTGATTAGTTCTCTTTCCTTTTTGGATTGCTTCCTCACAGGCTGCCTCAGTGATAGTTCTCTGTTTCTCTCCTGAATTCTCTTGGCTTCCTTTGGTCCCTCCCCTCTTCCCTCCACACCCAGTAATTCAGTGTCCTCTTCTGCCTCTAGGCTAGGCACAGAAGTTACACCTAAACTGGTTTAAGTGATCCCTAGCTGGAGCAGCGAGGGCTGGCTCACTGCCCCTCCCAAGCAAACGCTGGCTGAGAACTGGGGCGAGGGAGGGGGGTTAAACTCACCTTTCCCTGAATACAGAGCTGCCCTGCCCTACTGGCTTACTTAGTGCTGGCTGCAAACCCCAAAGACAACTGAAAGCAGGAAGGGGAAGTGATGAACAAGGATCCTGGTTGTCTCTGATTAAAAAAAAAATCCCTAATTTTTGGATTTAAAAAAGTAACACAAAATCCACATTTTTCCATGATCAAAATGAAACACCACTGTCCAGAACCAGGATCCCTGGTGATGAGCAACGCTGCAGAGTCCTGTTGCTGGGATTGTAGACTCCACATCCCAGAGACCTCAGCAGCAGCAGGAAGAAGAAACAAACACACAGCCCATGCTAGCTATGTGCCAAAGAGCTATGCTCTAGCACCTCCCCACCAACCCTGCTTCTGACTTGAGTCGCTGCAGGTATGTGGCTGCATTACTTGAATCACAAGTGACTGTCTGTTCATTTGCTTATTGGTTTAATCTTTGCAGGTTAGACTAACTTGTAAAGACTGAATCAATTCAGCCTCAGGCTTTTTGACTGTCTATACTTAGCCCTAAAGTTAAATAAAACTGGTTAAGTACCCAACAGGGTACCCAAACGCTACCAGAAGGGCCTACCATCTAGTTAAACCATACTGAAAGACCAAAAGAAAGTAATTATGTAATGTTTCCTTTGTATAATTGATAATTCAGATAATTCAGAATCTGAATGACAGTTTAAGTGTTTACAGACCAATAGGGCCTGATTCAATGAGAATAGGAAGACTTTACATGCCCAGAAAACCACATAGAGGAATGTAAAAATACAGATATGGGGAAAGGATACAGATACAGATGAAAGGTTAACAGGGCAAAAGAAGGTGACATGGCAATGGTTCTTGCACCTGTTGACCATATCTCTATATAACTCCAGCTAATTTGAAAACCCTCATCTTTGCAGTGGGATTAGGAACTTAATCCTTGAATTATCCAGGTGCTTTTGTTCATGGTCAAGATTAGCGCAAACACAACCAAGCTTCTTATTTTAAAAAAATTATGTTTTACCAAACAAACAAACAAACCCAGTTTTAAAACTTTATAAAGGCAATGTAGTTTTTGAATTGGGGAATAGGAAAAAAAATCAGGAGTTTAGAAAGAAGACAGACAAAAATCATCCAAAAATCTCCTGCAACCCCTGATTCATGCTTTCTCTTGGGGCAGCTACGATTGTTTTGTAAATGACTGCAGAAACCATTTGGGAAGCTCCTTTCTTCCATACTGCTCTTCACACTGGGAAGGACCTTTCTATATACATCCACAGAACCAGCTCATTATTCTCCTTCAAAACACTCCCTTTTTTCAGGATACTTATAGAAAATGCCTGCAACTGGCTAAGTTGCTGGTGTACTAATAAATGCGTCGAACACCTTCCTCATCCCCTGCATCACATTTGTCCTGAGAGGCTTGGCAGTCCCCAAGACCCCCCTCAAGAAGGCAGGCAATGAGATCTGGCGGCTGCTGAAGAAGCGGCTGCACCTGCCACTAAGGACCAGCAACAAGATCCTGCATATCCTTTACTGGCAGGGAGGTGCCAACGTCCCCCCATGGGAGACCTCTGCAACATCATGGTGGTCACCCATGCCTTCTGCCTCCTGACCTGCCCAGACCCCACAGTAAGTATCATTGCTGGCAGTGCCCTTGAGACCACCTGCAAGAGGACTGCGAGACAGCTGACCAGACACGACTTGGCCACCTTCCTCAGCGACTCACCAGAGGGCGAGTTCAGCAGAGATGGCAGGGACTTTGCCTCGCTGTGGAGCCGAGCCTGCCGTGCCACGTGCCACCTTGGGAAGTGCATCAGCTGTGCCTGGACCTGGACCAAGGAGCGCCAGGAGCTGGGAGTCTCCCTGCAACCAGCCCCACACGCCGACCACATCACCGTGACACCCTACACAAGGAACTTCCTGGAGCAGTTTCTGAAGGACGCCATCCGGAACAAGTATACCGGTGACCTAAGGGCCAAACCCAACCAGGGCAAAGTCTTTGACATCACCTCGAAGTGGGACCATCCCAGCCACAGTGGGGGAGATCTCCATGAACCACACCATCCCAGGCTGCGAGAGCCAGATGCGACCCGACATTGTGATCACCAACGAAGAGGTCAAAAAGGTGGTGACTGTGGATGTGACCATCCCCTTCAAGAACCAGCACCAAGCCTTCACCAATGCCTGGGCTCGCAAGTGGGAGAAGTACGCCCCGCTGACCAACATCCTGAGGGGCTGCAGCTACGTGACAATCGACACACTCATCATGGGAACACTCGGAGCCTGGGACCCCAGCAACGAGAGCGTCCTGCGTGCCTGCCACATCTCCCACTGCTACGCGAAGCTGATGCACTGCCTCATGGTATCTGACACCATCCGCTGGTCCTGCAACATCTACGTGGAGCACATCACAGGCCACCGCCAGTACTCCGACCCCACCAGAAGGACCACTGCCGAACTGGACCCAGAGGGGACCACCTGAACCCTGCTCTGCACCAGATGGACTTCACTTAGAGAGGATTCTGCAGCAACGGACTACCCCGCTCCACCCAAAGAGGCCCCCTGCAATGAGACTCTATAGGGACTGAGACACTTTCTTCGAACTACTTCCTCCACCATTGTGGACCTTTGTACGGGCTTGTATGTATCTATCTTCTTTCTCTCTCAGTGTCAGAAACCCCCTTCCTCCCCTTTCCCTACGCCCAGGCTTAGTTGGCTAACATTGTATTTTCTGTAACCTAGCTGCGTTCCCCTCTTCACCCCCATCCCTCTAATGTTAGTCCCTCACTCAGGCAATTTGTATTTCCCTACTGGTTTTGTCATCTTTTTGGATTCACAATCCTAAACATCTACTAATAACGTTCAAACTATACTGCATAACTGTTTTCTTGGACTCCTTTCTTGGCCTCTCTTCATCCATCTGGATACATGCAGACATTTAAAAAAAAATTTAAAGGCCCTTTACTTTTAACTCGGTGCATTCCCATACCACGGCCCACACAAGCCTAGAAGAGGCAGTGTGTTATTTCAACCTGGTTCTACAGCATCTGTAAAGATCAGGCACTTCAGTGAAGCTTTTTTGGCACTTTTATCTAACAGCTGATTGAATCGACTTTTACTAAAAGTGCCAAAAAGCCCTCCGGAAGTGCCCAATCTTTACAGATGCTGCAGAGCTGGGCTGAAGTAATGTGCTGCTTCTTCCAATAAAATCACAGGTTTAGTTTTGTTTTTTAATTTCTACAAGCAGCTCTATTCTCTACTGTTTTATATGTAGAATGTAAGTTCTTAGGACAGGTAGAACCTTTTGATTCTGTCACTGTATTTTTCTCGCATAGTGGAGTTCTTGTCCCTGATGGTCACTACAGTAGAATAAATAATAATAATTTGAAGATGAAACATTTATGAAAAATGTCCCTATGCCTGAAAAAGGGTGTTTGTGCCCGAAAGCTTGAAAAAAAAGTTTCCAACAATTTAGCTGGTCTAATAAAAGATGTAACATTTACCCAACCAACCTTGTCTGCCTAAACAGAACAAGAAATATACCACCCAACTCTAAACCGATGTAAAATTGCTGATTAACATAATTGATTTTCTTTTGTGTTCTCTAGGCAGATTAAACCACTTCCAGTTTGTGAATCTGTTGGATAGTCCCAAATGACTACTGGTTCTGAGGAGATCAACTTCCCTTGCAAAGGGACCACCCATTCAGTATTATTCTACACACCCTCATGGAAAAGCACCATTGCAAATGTAAGTGAAGTGTGATTTGGGTTCTGATGTAACAAATATAGAAGAAAGACCATTCTGGAGTCACTAGAGTACTTACAAGTTTTCTGCAGTGTTGTTCCATAACAATATTCCATTTGGAAACACTGTAAGATCAACATGAAGACTATAAAAATATAACTTTGCATTTTACTTTTCTAATTTCAACAGACTGTTAATGCACTCAACTTATCTAAAATGTGAATGTGTGACATTTATACATCTCTAAGCAGTAATCAGAATTATTTCTTCTAGTCTAAATGTTAGGGATCACTTACAAAAGCAACACCATCTCCTAGTGTCAAGTCTTCTATTGGTTTTGCATCATGTGATTACCATCAACTTATAAGAATTTACTTCAGAGTCACCTAAGAACACATGATCGTAGATTCTTTAGAGTATCCACTCCTGCCATTCCCCTTTGATACTGCTCACTTCACATAGGCAGGACAGGTGAAATATCAGACGTAAGCAGTCTATTGTCAAGGCTTTGGGCAATCTCTCATCTGGTGCTGTTCTAGAGCAAATGGCAAAATATTGCTGAACCATGCTCTGCTCTTTTGACCATAATCAGGTGAAAGAGACAGAGTTCATAACTGAATCATGAGCAGTACTTTGATTTGCTCTCTGTTTACTCATGTACTTATCCCTTCAAGAGATCACTGGGGGGTGGTATGTTTAATGTAACGGAGTGTGAGAGTTGATAGGTTTACCCAATCCATGGTGTAACTATCTGATTTTTATAGATCGTCATGGCATATCTGAATGCCTTAAATCAATAGTAATAAAGGTTAAGTATTTCAAAACTAGGTACCCACTTTGCATGCTTAATTTTACAGTCTCTGGTGTCTAAGGCTGGGCACCAAAACTGCACATGTGCCTATCTTGTTTTGGGTCTCATAATAGCACTGTGAGATAGATAGTGTTAGCATCTTCATGGAGACTGGACTGCACAGATGGAAATAAATCCAGTTTGCATGCTCCCATACTCCTTGTCCTAACCCCAGAAGCATCAGTCTGCATTTACACATACCATGCTGCTAGGGTTTATCTAGGATAATCTTGGTCTACACAAATACTTAGGGTCAACTTTAATGTCACCCTGTATTTCAGGCACTCTTCCCTTAAGTTCAACTCCTAACAGAAGCCCAATCTTTGGATGACTCCAACCCTGTTCACATGCAAGCCTGCCCTTTTACACAGGTTATTTGAAACCTACCTGAATACTGCAGGCCTTGAATACAGGAAGTCTGTCAGGAGCAATTCCACAACTCTCTATTTCTGAATTCCATCCCTTCTATACCCCAATTCCTCTCTGTGCCGCCCATAAACAGAGACAAGTTTGGAAGAAGAGCAAGTAGCGTGCAGGCTGTTTCTTTGTAGGGCTTCACCCATGATGCATCTTAATTCCATGCGCAAGAAATAAAAATAATAATATAGACAGTATATATACAGTCGAAGAATATTCTAAATATCACAGTCAACATTGTCTAATTTATATTGCAAATTAGTTAAGAGGGATAAGAAAAAAATATATAATTCATCCATAAATTTGGAAAAGGGTGTTGCCCAGTTTTCAGGAAATTTCAGATCATTCTTTTAAACACAAGGCCACAAGGAAAGAAGAAAGAAAGTTTACACAGGGATGCTAACTTAAAAGAAGAAGGTGGTATCAAAACATAAAGAACTAATACACATGCTCTCTGAAAATTAAGTTTGTGTTTTCATCAGTTGCTTCTATAAAAGACTGTATCCTGGCAAGCTAAACTATGGTAGGGTCTCTATACTCAGCTGAGTTTACTTTGTTTAATCTCTCATTTAATTTTCTCTATCTTCTAAAATAAATAAATGAATAAATCCTATCCAAGCCATTTGTTCTACAGCTACTTTTGAATCATCAATGAAATTATTTCCTAAGGCAATGTATTTGCACATATGTAAATGAGGGCTTAATTTTGCCTGATGAACCTTTATTACCAGGTGAGAATGAGCAAGAAAAAATAATATGCCTGACTCTCACTCTCTACATAGAGAGGTAGAAGCCAATAATATCCAACATCTTTTTATTTATAAAATGAGTATCAGCGAAAACATGAACAATCACAATACCATGTATAGTCACTTTACAGAGTGACTTTTGAAAGTTAACAAAAATTTCTTTTTTAAAAAACCTAGAAAAAAGCATTTTATGTTTCTGAACAGAAGTCAAGAATAGAACTAGAGAATAAAGAAAATTAAAAGTATGGATGCCAAAGAAGCTCATAAGTATAAATCCCAAGAATAAGGCAAAAACTTCGAATCAACAGTGCTCATCTATTACTTATTTTAGCCATTGTAACCACAAATGACAATGCAGTAAATCTAAACATTTCTTATTTCCAAAACTTACTTCTTTTCTGCATTTTTAAAAAGAGTAACAGCTTCCAAAAACTCCTAAATATGCCAGCTGGACTTTAGGCTTTATGCAACATTACTTCCGTTCGTAAATATTTTTAGTAAGGGTTGTTGTTTTTTTTTAGGTAAATGTCAGGATTAGCATACTTCTTGTTTCTAAGTAGCAATTTTCTGTCTACTTACTTAGTCCCATTACTGAAGTATCCAAAAGCCTCAGACTCAGTGGGTGTGTCTACATGTGCAATTAATACACCTTAAGGTTACTGCACATTAAAATAAGGCTCAGTAAACTGCAACTAAGAATGCATCTATACGTAAGCCTGCATCAGAAGCAAATTTGCTCCCAACAGGAGCAGTTGAGTCCAGGTCTGCTCCTGCTTGACTGCATCAGCCAGGGGGAACTCCAGGCTGGCACAGGGGTCAGGCCTGAGCTTCAGTGGGGGAGCTATCCTGGAGTGTGGGACATCTCCCTGCTGTGTGGAGCTTGGGATCACAGGCCCACTCAGCGGCACTGGCTTGGGGTGATGCTCTGTGGCCAAGCAGCAGCTTCGTCCTGAGTTCTCCACTTCCTTTGCTTGCTGAGGAAATGAGGGAGCTCTCTGTTCCTGGTCCTGGTGCCACTCAGCTTCCAGCTCCCCCTAGAAGCCTAGAGCTGAGTAGCACTGGGATGGGGGAGCTCTCTGTCCCCACAGCACCAGGCCAGGGACAGAGAGCTTCCCTGTCCCCTCAGCCCTGCTACTGCCCATGCAGCACACACCACAGTTGGCTCCCACTTGCTGCCCATGCCTGGATGGAGCTGGGAGCTGAGCGGTGCCAGGACTGGAGCCAGAAAATTCCCGCACCCCCTCAGCAAGCAAAGCAAGGGGAGAACTCAGGGCACTGCTGCCACTTGGCCACAGGGCATTCCCCCAAGCCAACATCACTGGGACGGGCTGCAATCCTGAGCTCCACACCAGAGCCATGGACAGGTCCCCCCTCCTGCCCTCTGTGGCCCCCTGCTACCTAGACTGACCAGGAGCAAATTGCTCCCAGTCAATGTCTACACATGCACAGCAGCTAATGCACCATTAATTTGGTACCTGTATTTGTTGGTACTAGCAAATGGTACATTAGCCTAATTTACTGCTCAGTAAATCCTGTGCATGTGTAGACACTGACACTTTACTCCACATTACATTTAGTTACACTTGCCCTCTATACCGCTGCAAGAATTAAAAGCATCTATATTTTGCAAATGAGACAAGTGGACTCCAAACAGATAAAAAGCAGGCTTCAGACTTTAGCGACAGATCTAAGCAGTAGCCAGAAAAGGCTTTGACTCACCTCCAAATCTCAATACAACTGCAAGTTATAAAACCTATGTATTCTCAATAGTCAATATGGACAGAAAAGAAGACAGCAGCCTCATATTTCTCTAATAACAAGTTTCAGTAGTTTCTGTTGCCTTTGAAAGGGAAACTAAACAACATATATCTTAATTTTTTTTCTACATAATTTTACCAAAAAGCAACGTGTGTTTGCAATCTTAGCTTTCCCACAATATTTTTTTCCTCTGGATTGTTAAGATCTAAACAGCCCTTCTCTGAGCAGACCTATGCCTCATTGTGACAAGGTATTTAGCAGAATTTGCAGATTCACTGGAAATTGACAGGCCGCACCATAAGCGCTTCTGCTATGCCCTTAAACTTGCAATTTGTGGGTTACCAACCATGTGCCTTAGCATCTGCAGTATCCCAGCCCCAAGGAGGTGGCAAGGAGGAGCATAACCGGGGGGGGGGAGGGGGAACAACACACCTGAGGCAACAGCCCTGGTGCTACCTTTGTGGGGGCAGAGAAAAATAGCTGCCAATGCCACCCTCAGCACCACAGCAACTAGCACTGCCCCATGTATCATGGCTGCCCTGTTACTGCAGAGAAGTGAAAGTCAGAGAGAATACCCAACACTCCTGTACAGCAGGGTAGCTCCCTTCTGATAAGACCCAGCAAGTTTGCAGACTAAAGAAGACAGCTGTTGTTTGGCTAAAACTAGGCATTATCCTTGTGATTGCAGAAGAGTGGATCTGACATGAGTGGGGAAACCCAACTTTCATACTTATGGAGAGGCACCTCAAGATTACATGGGGTACCTTTCTGTAAGCAGGGAGAGCAGGCTGCTAGCACTCTTCCACCACAGAGGTAATAGAAGTCTGCCATAGTAAAGTGACAGACTCTATTACCTTTGGTTGCGCCACTGATTTTCCTTTTATGTGGTGCAACAAAGGATATCAACATCTATTTGCTCAGCATTTATGCCACTATAAAAATGTTATGGCAGCACAAATGAGACATCAGGCAACATCTGTTTCCACCCTTTGTGTCTGTAACCAAGGCATCTCTAACCACAAACCTACTCCAAAACCCTCTCTTCCACTAATAACCATTCCTATCTAATAATCAGGGATTCTGGTTTTCTCTGATAAAAAAATAAAGTCCCTAATTTTACATTTTAAAATAGTTACCCAAATCCACATTTTTTGGTGATTAAAATGAAATGCCACTAATATAGAGAGATATGTAGTGTTTCATTTTGATCATGGAAAAATGTGGATTTTGGATTACTTTTTTAAAACCGAAAATTGGGGATTTTTTATCAGAGAAGACCAGATTCCCTGCTAATAATGGATAGACATTGAGTTCATATGCAACTAAATTCAGGCTCCTCATTTCAAAAACTGTAGCTGTATTATTTACCAAAGTGCACAAATTTGTATTCATAAGTTTTTGGGATATTATCAGTTGACATTAAATCAGAAATACCATAGTATCTAAACTGCTTCTAGGCACTCTGAACAAAAGTAGCAACTGTGTTCATCAGAATACTAACTTCCTTTGAAACAAAGTTCTAGCTAACTATTATTAAATATTTTTACTTTTTTATTATATATAAGTACATCCCAGCTCTTCTCCATGTCACTGGAATGTCATGTGTCATAAATAGCTGCTTCTCTTGACCACATACATATGCAGTTACATATTTCACTGTCTTTGACAATGTCTTGGATTTTTAAATATGAGTACAGCCAGAACAAACACACTTCTAGCTTTGAGGAAACATACTTCTGCAGTTTGCTAACTAAGATGGGTGCTTACCAACATTTCTGGTCCTAGAACTTTGAGTGCATTTAACTCTGGGGCTTTTCTATATCATTCTGTTTCCATATTAATTTTCTCATTCTGCCAAATGTTCCCTAATTTGGTTGGCAAACTCACTGTTTACATCTGCCCATCCTAGCAGATTGTCTCTTTAAGTACTTGAAGTATTTCATCTTGAAGAAAGAATTTACATACTACCAATACTAACATGACACAGATATTCATCACTTTACTCTTATGTTATAGGGTAAAGATTCTCCATGCACTGAAAAATCTTACTAGCACATTTTTACTTTACTTGTCTCTGAGAGGAAGACTGCTGTTTGTATTTTGCATCTCATTTCAAAGTACATCTGAATTTTTGGGGAAAAGCAAGATATTCACTGTAGACATTAAAGAGCAACTTGTGAAATGACATAGCTTTGCACCGATCTAATTTCTCACATCTGGACATTATACTCAAGCACTCTTCTCTAGCGTATTCTCCAACTATAGAAATGAAGGAATTCTAAGTTGAATGCTCCTAGTCCCCTTCCATGGCACCAAACCAAATTGTTATTATTCACTGGCATCATAATACAATGAAGTACTGCAAAGTATTTCCTCTGGTAAATGGTTTTGCACATTACATTTTTCATACCCAGACAGCATCTTTAGATTTTAATAGACATTGCATTTGTCACAGGCTAGACTGTCCCCATGTTTAACCTACACCAAAAAAAGTCCCAGCATAGTCATGGATACACATCACGCTGCCAAGCATCACCTCTGCATTGCTGTACCATGGCCAGCAGATGGCCAGTGAGAGCACACATTCCAGCACGTGTCACGGCCATTTAGCATCCAGATTCCAAGGGATTCCCCAGCCCAGTGAGAATGCTCATTGGGTGGTCAGCAGTGTGGGAGTGGCCTAGGCTGGCAAATGTGATCTGCCCATTGCTTCCATAGCTACCACTATTCGCAGCTTCTGGATGCCTATAATGGACTTCTCAACTACAGCCTCAGCAGTTCCCAAATACATGAGGAGTGTATATTTAGACACCTCAAGGCATGCTGGAGGTCCCTAAGGACCTGTCTAGATACCACTGACTACTACAGGACTTGTTTGTAAAACAAGTTTGCAAAACATCTCTGCCTGTGTTTTATAAATTATCTGTGGGTCCAGGGGGGTGGCTATTCCTAAGGAATGGGCAGCGGGAGCAGAGTAACCAGGAGCAGCTGACAGACACAAATGGTGAGGTAGTGTGTGTGTAAGACTTGAGCAGACCTCTCTGCACAGCTCCAACAGGAAGAGCAAAACAGTGTCATGTAGGGATGGCAGGTGGAGGCCAGGCGCATAGGCATCCCCCTGCATTCCTTTTCCCTATTTGCTTGCTTCCTATTAAACTTTGCAAAGCAAAAATGAAATCTTCCATGGTCACTTCCAGAATTGGCAGTGGAAATCGGGGAATGTTGGGAAGGTGGTGGAACTGAATGGAGGTGCGATGGGAGTGGCAGCTTCAGAGTTGGTGATGTGTGCTATGATCAGAGCTCAGTGGGAGGGCAGGGTGGTGAGAGTATATGGGAGGAATGCACGGAGCTTGGAATAGAGCCCAGCTCATGCAAGTGTTTGGGTTTTTTATGTGGCCAAAGGATGAATGGTTGCTGAAGAAGGAAGGGGAAGGTGGGAACATAAGCAATGGGCAAAAATATTCTATGGGGGGAGCTGAGCCCTGGCTGACCCCTGCCCCTCCCTCCCACAGGGCCATTGCGGGGCTGGCGCATGCTGGTGCTGTACACGGCAGTAGAGGAACAGGTGCATACCATGCAGCACCAGGCGCGGTGGGACAGGGGCACTGTGATGCTGCTGCTGTCACCGGCCACCACAAAAAGTTTCGGTGGGCTAAACCCCACTAGTCCCAGCCTTCCACTGCCAGTGGGAGGGACAACAACTGGAGATGAGGTGAAGTGCTTTGCCTTCTTGTAGTTCCTTTTCCCCAACACAAGCAAGGAAAATCAGGAGTCTTATTTA
This sequence comes from Gavialis gangeticus, assembly GCF_001723915.1. NCBI lineage: Eukaryota > Metazoa > Chordata > Crocodylia > Gavialidae > Gavialis > Gavialis gangeticus. The sequence continues at coordinate 95,516,213 of NW_017729032.1, forward strand.
AAAAGGAATCCACTTAACAAGAAGAGGGGTATTTCCTTTCCAAAAGTTTCTACAGGTGGTAGTTGCTGGACAGGGAGTGGGAAGCAAAAAGAGGCTTTTTTCCTCTCCATAAGTTTGTGGCCTAAGGCCTCAATAGTTGCTGAGGGAGGGGATAGGAAGCAACAACTGAAGTAGCACCTTAAGAGGTTTCCTGGCTTCCTCCTCACACAAACAAGGAAAATTAGGGGTCTTAATAAGACGTTTGTCTTATTTAACATGCTGGGGTCTGGTGCGTGCCAGGGAGGGCACTGGTGACACGTAGAGGGTGAATGTGGGTGCATGTGCACAGTGATTCATTCAAAGACCACCTGGGTTGTCGTCTGGAATGGAGCACCCACCGGTTCTCTACCTTTCCCCAGGTAGCAATCAGGTCCCCCACTTCATCCTGGTTCCAGTTGGTGGTGCTGTGCTTATAGATTATAGTAGAAGTAGTTGGTAAAACCCTGGTTTGAACTCAAGAAGTCCTCACAGAATGAGTGGCATTCACAAGGTTCCCAGGCTAACCTTAACTGCGTGGCTGGTGAACAGGAAATAGTCACCATGGATGGCAAAAAAAAAAAAAAAAGCGCTGGCAAGGTCACCAGTGCCCTGCCACCTCTAGACAGTAGAGTTCTGCCCCCATGCTAAAGCAGTTGCCCTACATTCAAGTGTGACCGGGGTTGGGGTGGAAGCCATGCTCTGTGTGATTCCTGGAAGACCACCTGGCTAGCTTATCCTGGGACACCGACCTGCAATAACCAGGCAGACACACACTGTGATGTCCCAAAAGAAAGTGAAAGTGCATTTTGATCCTGCATACTTCACTAGATTTGACCTGAGACAGCAGATATATGCACCTTCTGACCATATTTAAACTCATAAGTAGAAGCAGGACAACAGATTTCTCCTAGAAGTAATGTGAAAACTGTTTACAGACTTCATGTTATACTTTGACATGCATGCATATTTTAAACAGGTGAGCCAGAAATGCTTCAAGATAACTTAAACCTCTGCATTATTTACATGTCTTACCCGTGGCCATAATTGCTTAGACATTTTTAAGGCCTAAATACAGTCATACTTTTTAGGCCTTAAAAAAAAGTAGGTGTCTAATGTAGGGAACAAACACCTTAAAATATTTTTATCATTCAAATACTGAATCCTGTCTCTGGTTCTCTAGCAGTTCAATCTGTCTGTGATCCTGGTTATTTCCTGTTTCTTTCACTGTCTCGCCACCACATTGGCAGCTTCTTCCACCTCAGAAGATGCTTCTGGGGATTTGTACTGTTGCTGCTGATACTCTCCTGTACTCACTTGCAAACAAACTCAGCATAGGCATGCTGATACCCCAATATCATCCAGCCAGGGACCACAAAACTGTCTCATAGCTGCTTCTGGAATCTATTTATACAAGTGGGTAGCAATCTGGCATCTAAGCTGAAAAACATTTTCTAGACCTTACAATATTCTTCCATGATTAGACATGGAAAATTGCGAGCATTTTAGTGATCTTCTGAAGCTTTCAAGAACTGCACAGATCTAGCAGCTTGCTTGTACATCATGTTGCTATTATGTTGCTGATTGACTTAAGCAAAGGATACTGAAGAGTCAGAGCATATTTCTTCTGATATCACTTCATATGCAGTCTGGGTGGTTTTGGGGGGGTTTTTTCCCCCCAACACTGAGAGTGCTCCTTGCAAGTTCACTGTAACCATTCCAAATTCCTCACAGGCTTGAGTTGAAAGTGGTAGCTTCTATCCTCATTTTATGATCTGAATATTTAACTTCCAAGCCTTATATGTGCAATTCCATTTACAATGGCCCAATACTTCGTTAGCTATTAAAAACATCATGGTTGTATTCTGAATCCGCTGTGCTGTAAATCACTGTTGCCATGATGGTTTCTTGTATAGTAATCTGAGTACATTATTAGATTGTAATTCTTCATATAACCAACTGTTTTTCTTTCTGATTAGTATGCATATTTAGCATCCTGAGCCATTTTTTTCCAGAAGCTTTAACTGCACCTGCTTGATTCATCATACATGAACTCAGCAGATCTGCTATTCCATCTTCAACCCTGTGAAACTCCCAGAGCCCTTTGTACTCTGGCTTCTGCAAACAAAGAGTTCTCCTTTACCCCTTACCACATTTCTGGATCTTCCCCTCAAGATAGGCAACTCTGTCTCCCTCATGCCAGTTATCACATATTCATGATATTCCACATCAATGTGTTCTACATTCAATTTGTCTCCTTTTGTAGGGCCTCCACTTTTGTGGGTTTTATTTGTTTTTCTTTTTGTTTCTTTATTTTTCTAAAAGAGTCTCTGATTGTGGCAAGTCTTAATATTCTAGCACTGGTACAAATGTTTCTAGTGTCCAGCAGCGTAGTCCTTCTCGTACTGGCAAGAAGTATGCTAGGAGTTAATTCAGTTTATCTATCTCACCGTAACACCTATGCAGAAACAGTTCAAAAGTGTTACACCTTTTGCATACCTTTTTACCTGTTAAAAATCTTGACATTTTAAACTGTGTCTACCTGAGTATCATGCAAGCATTGCTTCAGACAAGTTAAATTAACTTGATGGAAATAAAAGCACCTTGACATGTGGACTTTGTGGTGTCGGATGAGCTCATCATGCAGCCTCCAAACCTCACACGGCTGAAAGCCATTTCAGTTGGTTAACACACTCACTTACTGGTTTCAGCTTTCCTAGTCTGCTGTACTAACAACCTCTCTGAAGGTACAGACATTTTTCTCCACTGCTTCAACAGGCTATTTAACATCCTGCTTCCTCAGACCGTGCAAAATGCTAGCAAATATATAGGTAGTACCCATTAATGACCATAAGGAAACAATTATCCAGGTCTCTCCTCCACTTCAGGGACAATTTTATATTCGTGCAACTGGTATGTACTTTCCATAAATCTATGTTATATGATTTCATCCTTTCCTCTCTTCACCCAGAGCATGGATCTAGATCTGCTTCAGGATGCTATACATGTTTTGTCTAGCACAGGTCATTTTTAAGGGACAAAGATTTTTCATGAATGTTGAAATCCTTAAGCTCTACAGGACAGAGTTACAAACTACAGCTTTTAAAAAATTCTGTACCTCTGAGATTTTTTGTTTTATTGGAAGAGTATTGTTCTAAAAATACTTGGGTGTAATTTGCAGCACACATGAAAAACATTTTTAAACACACTTTGCAGGAAGCATGCAAAACAATTTCCAAGAATTGTAAATCTATTTCTTGTAAACTAATAATAATTGAGTGCTATTCACTTTACTCAATACAGAATTCTAGACTGTAACCTCTCTCCTTCACAAGCCACTAATGATCTGATTTTCAGATGTGCTGAGTCATTTACCTCTGTGGGAGTTAGGCTGCTCAACATATCTGAAATCAAAGCTCTACAATCTTGATTCAACATTCTTTACTCATGCAAAATTCCCAGTCTTCATCCAGTCCTCCTGCACCCGTAATTAGCCAATACATCAGCATACAGTTAAAAAGGGATCCTGGTTTTCCCTGATAAAAAATAGCCAATTCTCTGATTAAAGCCCCAAAATCCGTGACTGAAATGAAAAGCTGTTATATATATATAGTTATCAGCTGAACACAATGCTTTCTTGATATATTTACAATGTTAAAGCAATTTGGAAGCCTACCAGTGCCTCAATCAGTATAATAAAATAAATTCTAGATACCTATAAACTTTGATTAGGAGTTTTTATCATGGAAATTATTTGGTATGGTATTTGATTTTGGGGGTTTTATCATGGAAAATCAGAGCTCCCCCTGCCCCCTTAGCTCACAGAACATAGGTCAAGGCCCCTCACTCCCAAGCCACAGCCCCTGAGCCCTACTGGTGCCCCTCACTCCCTCCTACAGTCCTCTGGCCCTGCCAATGCCCTTTACTTCCCCCCCACAGTCCCCTGGCCCTCCTGGAGCCTCTCACTCCCCAACCCACAGCCCCCTGCCCTCCCAGCCCTGCCAGAGGAGGTCCCCAGCTGCCAGGGCTATGGGGCCAGGGACCCGGGTCTGCAGCCCCATGCCCCCCGCAGTAGCGCCCAAGCTGCAGCTGCCACCCGTAGGAGGCGGCAACTGCTGCAGCAGAGCAGAGTGCAGAGCCCAGCTCACCACCACCCCCCGTGTGCTGCCTGCTCACTGCAGGTTTGGGCAGAAGGTGATGCCAGCTCCCCACTGCTGCCCACACTCCCGGGGGGCATGGGGGGGGGCACTTGCCCCCCAGATCTGTGCATGGAGTGGGGGTGGGCACGGGCTGCTATGGGAAAACTCCTTGCTGCTGTGAGCTCTGCACTGCCCTAGTGAGGCATCCTCTGCATGTGTGTAAGTGAACCCTTCACTGCTGCTATGCATGCATGGGACACTTTGCCTGGGCAATGCAGAGCTTGCAGTGGGAAGGAGCTTTCCCGTGCAGCCCCATTCTGCCCTGCAGTGCTCGGTCGCACTTGCCAGGCTGTGGAGGCCCCGAGGGAAGACAACAGGACGGGGAGCCCAAGCCCGCAGCAGGCACCCTGCCCTGGGCACAGATCTGGGGGGCATATGCCCCCCCAAGCCCTCAGAATGCATGCAGTGGCAGGGAGCCAGCTCCACCCTCCACCCCCGGACAAGATGCCCACAGCCTTGTCCCACTCCCCACTGAGGCCCTGCAGCCTCACATTCCAGTCCCAGGTCCCAAGCACCATGCACCCCTAGCTGGGCAGCAGCAGCAGCATCAGCCCTGCCCAGCTTACTCTCTCCCTCTCTATGGGGGCCTCAGTTCTACCCCCCCCCCGCGCCAGACTTACCTGTGGGAGATACTTTCTCCAGGTTGCCTGGCAGCCATGTGCATATACATGCACATGACACCCCCCTACCTGACCACCCTCCTACTGCTCCCCCCACATCCCTTTGCATGCTGGAACTCTGCCAGCCTGCAGACAGCTCTCTGCAAAAGTGCAAAATCCATGGGTCTCTCCATTAAAATGAAAAATCCATGTTTTCCTTGGGTAAAGGGGAAAATCTGTTTTTTCTCTGTTTTTCCATGAGAAACAGAAAATCCAGATCCCTGGTGATCAAGCATAGGAACGGGCAACCTAAAGTAGTTGTGCAATCGCCACTCCTGGAAATTTTCAGGAGCAAGCTGGACAGACAGTTGGCTACAATGGTTCAATCAGGAACGATCCTGCCTTGATCAGGGGCTTAGAATAGATGACCTCATGAGGTTTTTCCCAGTCCTACTTAACTATGATTGTATGATCTAAGAGTGCTTAGGTCTTTCCTATTAGCAAAAGCATATGCAAGAAGAAACTTTTTAGCATGAAACTCAAGGAACATACATTACTGCAAAAAAAAAAAAAGGAAAACAACAAAACACATGCATTTTTATGGCAGGAGGAAGTGCCCACCAACTATACAGACTAGGAAGAACCAGCAATGGAAACTAGTTTGTGATTTATACAATTTCTCAAAAATATTTGTAATGAAGGAAAACAAGACTCCAATTTCACTATAGAGCTAAATCAAAAACAGATCAGATCCTCTACTGATAACTACTGTTGTTAAAATAAACAGTGTTTGTGTGCATGTGTGTGTGTATTGTATTAAAATTATATTCAAGAGAAATGTTCACAACTTTCTTCAGTTACCATTTTGTTTTGCTGTGTTGTAACTTAGTGTGCTTATCTGAAATTGCCATTCACTAGCACTACACCAAACTGTGCTACTTCCATTGGCAGGGAGGGACCGCATGCATACTTTTCAGCCTTGCCACTAAGGCTTTCACAACCCACCCCCACCCCATCAACCTGCTTACTCTTCACCTCTCAAAGACCTCTGCAGAGAGTCCTCTATAGAGTATGGAATTATATGATAACATTACCAGGAAAGAGATAAGCCGCTCTTTCATGCAACTAAAAGATGCAAACCATAAGCACAGAGTAGCCTTAAAGATAAAGGTGGCAAGACACAACCTAAGGAAATCAATTCAGGATCCAGACTGGGAGGAAAATTATTTGTTATGATTAGCGCCCATGAACCAAGATGGCCTAATTATAAACAGCAGAAGGATGTAATAAAAACAACAGCTTGACCTTAAAAGCAGAAATTAAGTTACATTCTGGTATGACAATTGTGAGATACCATAAGTTTCACCAAAAGTAACTCCATAGAGAGTTACCTTTGGGAAACTTATACAGAGATGAGAAGTGAAATTTCCCACTACATCATGCAGTAACTCAGAAAATAACTCTGATTACTGCTTTACAACATTGCTTGCAAGAACTGTTGTAATAAATCTTCACTAGAATTTTCAATTTTAGGTCTCCAAGAACATATGTACTGCCACATCCATAGCAAGCAAAGAAATATGGTAATATGCAAAGAATGTGTAAAGAAATAACTATTTTTCACACTTGAAAACATGTGCTATGAAAGTTAATTCTACGTACAGACCTTAGTAGGCAAATAGAAGAAAATACTGAAAGATATGCTGAAGAGAAAAATGGATAGTTTTGTAATCAATAAAAGGACAACAAAACCTCCCATGATAGGGAATGATTTTTTAAGTTAATGATTGAAACTGCATTTTGCCCACATTTCTCTTTTCCATGTAAAGGCCTATACTCAGAAGACAAAGTTCAAAAGCTCCACTGAGACCTGTTTACAAGCCTCAAATATCATTGCTTCACTGTAAAAAGCAGATTTTGAATATACTGGTGGTCTGTAAAGAGCACAAAGATCATGAATAGTAGCAAGTCTACAATACAGGACAAGACCTCTTCGAGTACCCTGGTGGCAACCAAAATCAAGATTCTGCACAGTAAAATGAAGGGGAGCTGGAAAAGGAAGTGGAGCAAAAAGCTGGGGCTGCCATGTATGGGGGAAAGGTTGATTTAATTTTAGAAAGGTGTTAAGACTTTCCCTATGGAATAATTAGCTTTGTAGTAGTGGTGCATAAAATTTGTTTTACAGTGTGTTTCTTTATTTTTCTTTTTTTCCCCAAAAAAAGGACAAATATACACTGATTTAGATCTCCCTCTAGGGCATAATAAAAGTTTATTTTGGCACAGTGTCTCCATTGTGCTTGCATTAATTTCTAACACACTTTTACTGGGCAATTTATGCATTTTCTTCCAGGACAGTACAAACTATCACTATAGTCTTTCCTCCAAATGACAAAAATAAGATTTTGGATTGATATCTCCTATTCCTAATCCTGACCCAGAGTAGGAGGATCTATCCTATTATGGTAGCTAACAGGTATGTTAATATAAGAAAATGTGACAAAACAATCAAAATACATTCCCCCCCACCCACAAGAAGAGAGGTAACTTACATTTCCAATGTAGAAAGCCAAGAGCCTACAAGAAGACATTTTTGTACAATTCTTTATAACTGTGTAATCAACTTACTTTGTCTGCCTCAGAGAGATACCAGGAAGACTGGATGGAGGACAATGAGCAAAATTATATGAAGAAAAAAGATGGCAAAAATTGTGTTTCAGTCCTAAGTTAGCACTTCAGGGAGATAAAGACTGGGAGAAGTTATTATACATTTTTTTTAAAACAATTTGAAAACAAAAATATAGAAAATACGCAAACGGAATGTTCATTAGAAGAAACACAAGTCTCCTAGTCAGATTAAAAAAAAAAAGATCAGGAAATGAGTTAGAAGTTCAAGAAGTTTACCAAGGGGTTAGAACTATTATTGGCAAGGAGGGTGTGGGGAGAGGGAGAGTTCAGTTACTTTAGGCAAGTTTACATGTGCATTAATGCACTTTTCCTAATGCATGTTAAAATTAGCACCTCTGGTGTGAGGTAATAAATAAATATGCATTAGGCTACCCTAATACTCAGTAGTGAAAACGCATACTTTTTTAGTGACACTTAACACACAGTAGCCTCTTTTACTGCTCATTAGCGTATCTGCACTTTTTTAATGCAACGCTTTAATGTGCAGTAAAAGAAGCTCCTGCACATTCAAGTACACATGTAGATGTACCCTTTGGTATTAACTAGGATAGCAATTGCAAAATGATTCAAAGGAAAACAGAATTCATCTTGCAAACAGATTTTTTGAGCAACTAGCTAGTAATCACCAGCTATTCTAATAGGTTCTTAAGGTAGATATGACTAATGAACTAGGAGCTAGAGGGAAATGACCTAGTGTCCGAATAATCACAGTATTATCATATCTGAAGTGACCCTGAGGACATACACAAAAAGGTATAGAATACTCTCCACATTAAAACATATGTGAATGCACAGTAAGTGGAAGGTGGTCAATTGGTTTTAATTAACCCCCATGATATCTATAACTGATAAGCATTAGCATTGTTTTTCAGGTGTGTTTGTCACAAGAGTCACTAAAGAAACATGCTGACTGTATTTTCAAGATAAAACTAATTAGGCTTTGAAAAAGAAAATTAAAAAGAGTTGAACGTTCAAAGTTAAACCGCTAGAGTAACAGGCTAGTTTACCTTTTAACTACAGGGAGAAATATTTGGGTTTGCTAGCCTCTGAAAACAAACAAACAAAAAGGATAACCAGAGGCAGGATGGATGAAATAAATGATGGGTCTCAAAAATATTAAACATTACTTCAAGCAGAGTTTTCCTTAAAATACATTCAAAATTAAATGTGCAGTTCTGTCAATCATTTAAATTAAAAATATTCAAGCAGTTCATGTCTGCAGGAAAAATGGTAGAAACCACTGCCTAAGCAAGTGACCCAGAGTGTGTTGAAAGGATAGTATAAATATCAGTCTCTTTTCTAGGTGCAAAGAAAAAAATTTCTTTCAACATTTTTATTCAACTGGTGCTGTTCATCTAAAGCTGAGACACTGACTAATGAAAAAAATCAGGAAATCTCTTTCATTTCACGAATAAAAATAATATGTAAGAGGATGTCATCTACTGGTTCTAAAATTCTGAAGGATATGGGAACCAGAACAAATCTATAACTTTCACTGACTACATACTGTACTTTTTTTCTTTAATAAGTTAGTTCTGAATGCAAAATGTTTTTTCTGAACTTAATTTTCTTCCTTTATATATACAGCTCATTTAAGGTAGTTTTATTTAATAAAAATTAACAGGGTTTTTTGCATTTCAGTTGTGCTTCAATTTCTATCTGAGCGTACCTTAACACAAATTACTAATAAAAAGTAATCACCTGGTAAATAAGAAATGTCTCATTAACCGTTTTCTAATATAAACGATGTAGAAATTAAGAATCCCAAACGCATGTTAAACTCTTATTTTATAAATAATTGCATATAGATATATTATCCCAGTTAGCAGAAGGAGCTATCCAATAGCAGAAGGAGCTATTCAAAAGAGGAGTCCTCGGTGGTTCAGTGGTAAAATCCTTGTCTACCACACAGGAGAGCTGGGTTTGATTCCCAGACACTTATACAACTACAACCATGGAGGCACTGAACATCTGAACTCAGTCTGGTCTTTGGATTCTGTCTCCACTCCTCCAAAAAGTTCTGCCCAGGCACATGCACCAAAGGTCTGGGGGGACACTCATACGTACACCATGATCCAGGAGGACTAACAGTTGCTGATATTCAAAAGAAAGTACATTTAGCAAAAAGTAGTAAGACTCAACCTTCATTTAGGAGAGTAAATAAAATGCAAAAAAAGATTAAAATTGATTGTTTAAGTCAAGGTTCCTACTTGCTGACCTAAATCACTTTGATTTACATCAGTCTACCCTATACAAAAAGCTACAAATTAAAGCAATGTTCAATTAGACAAACACTAGAAAAGAAGGCTGAGAAGGAATTGACAAAAAGACTGGCTGACCACTCATTTAAGAGACACAGGAATGGCTAGAAGCCAAATAGATAAATCAAGCTAGAAATAGCATACAAATGTTAAGGTAATTAGGCACTGGATAGTGAAGGGGTACAGCTCATTATTCATCACTCGAAGTCTTATATTATGACTGAATGTCTTCCTAGAAAATACATCCTAGCAAAACCAGAAAATAAGTGCTTATTGTCAGAAGAAATTGGGGTATGGAAAAAGTCAAAGTAAAAACCACAAGTGCCCCTTTTGGTGCTTAAAATCCACTTGATCAAGAAATCCACTTAAATCAGTGGAAGTCTAGCCACTGACTTCAAAAGCTACTGGATAATATCCATAGCTATAGGGATCAGTGTGGGCAGCCTACATAGGTGTACGTCCTCTAGAGGCTGAAATCCTCTCCCAAAACACAAAATCAAGACTTAAGCAAATTATAGAACAGCATGTATATGTTCAAAACACAAAACAGCAAGAGGTAGCTCAGGCATGGCAAGAAAAGAAGGGCAGGGAGAAGGGGGAAGGAAAACTTTTCAGATTTTAATTAAAAAAAAACCCAGCATCATTCTTTGTTTAAAAAGATAAGAAAAAAATTGTCACTATATAACCTGTCACTTGTTTACCTCCCAGTCATCCTTGCAACTCAGTTTACAGATTTCTGGCATCTGCTTAAATTCAAATACCTCCATCATTACAGAAGTCTTCAGATATAGCTAGGAATCATCTATGTAGCCAGTCAGAGCAGCATCTATCCTTCAGGGTGCCACCAAAGTTTACCCTGTGGTTTCAAATGAGCGCTGAATTACTAGCATTTAAAAAGCTATGTTTTTCCAATTTCCCTTTTGTTGGTCATTATGAATTCTTAAAATGACTGTAGGATTAAAGATCTGAAAAACATAACAATTTTAATTAACCATTCAAGAAAATCAATTCAGTCCAGTCCACCTCTACAAACAAAGGATGTAAATAAGGGGAAAAATGAAGAGACTTAGCAATGAAGATGAGAGCAGGACAGGCTTTAAAACAAGGTTTGTTTGTTTTTAAAAAGAACAGATATTTAGGTAGATGATTTTAGGTAGGTGATTTTAGGTAGATGATTTTAGCACCTTTTTGTTATTTATCCTTCCCTTGTGTTGTTTAATGCTGTTTTAATTGTACTTCAGTATATTCAAAGAGTATATTTTTAATTCCACTTCTCCCATGAAGTCCCAAAGAACTGAACTAAAATACACCATTAAAAATATTCTGGCCCAAAATTTCTAAAGCATCCACTATTTTGGGTGCCCATCCTTGTAAATATTTATGCATCCCACTGATGTTAGTGGACGTAGCACAGGGATAAAGGTAAGCCAGGGTAAAACCAGCAGGATTGAGTTCAATAGTCCATTAACAATCCAATTGATAAATACCCCTTCTTTTGGTTTCAAGGATTTAAAAATCAATTGCTCTGCACAGATTAAAACAGAAATGACAAAGATGCCAAAATCTAGGTCTAACAAAACAATATTACTCAGGCATAAAAGGAAAAGACCTTACCAAATAGCAGGGCTTTGCAAGACAAAGGCCTTGAAGTGCCCTCCCTGCATCGACCATATTAAAGAGCTCGGTTTCAAAGGAGAAGTCTACACATTGTAGCCATTAGCTTAATGTCTTCAAATATTCAGATCAAGACCCACATCAAATGGTGAAGTAGGAGAATAAACTGAACTCAACCTTTTAGGCCAAATTCAGAGCTGGGTTCCTAAGTAACATTCCTTTCAAACCGATGGACCAGCATCACAACTAAATTTGGCATTACTTTGTCTTGGTCCTGATAAACAAGCATGAAACTTATTTTCTGATATAATTTTTATATGGCATAATACAAAGAAAGGAGAACAACAGAGGTGATAGCCTTTTTTCATGATTTTGATACATGTTAAGCTGGCATGAAACAATAGGATAGCTCGTGTTACATTTGTCAATTTTCTACTTGGTTCATTACTAAACTGTTTAGCAAAAACCTATACCGAGAACATTTTGATAGTCATTATCACATATCAATTTAGGCAATTACAAAACTCATCAGTAGAATACCTAAACGCTTTAAAAACAGCCTTCTTTCTCCCTTTCTTCTATTTCAGACTAAAGGAGGGAGTTTGACTAGTTTTCAGATGTGAATGTGTTGGATACAAAGAATCATCAGAAAAGACACCCTAGCAGGGGTGATAGATCTGAGTCATGGATTCATTAGCCTCACCATATTGGTCAACAGTTACATTGCTTGAATGGAAAACAGTTATTATGAAAGATCCAAGTTACAATAGCAGATAATTCCTCAGGTAGAGCTTTAAATATCAAGACAGGAACCAGCCTCTGCATAGAATTGTAAAACCTTGCTCATCCTGTGTAAAACCCTTACTCACACAGGACAATCATTCTGCCTGGGAAAGAAGGTAAGAGAGAAAGTCTTCTCAGGTGAAAAGTAGATTGATAAATTGCTACCAGTTCCTTACTCCTTTGAGGGATGGGTTGAAAGAAAAGCAGACTACAGCTAAGAGTTCTCATTTTTCACAGAATGAGAGGAAGGATACTTAGTGAATAATGGTCCAGGCGTTCACTCTGAGATGTGGATGCGTGAGATAGAAAAATTCAAGGCAACAAGGCATTGCTCTTTTAGAAGCTGGGAGAAAAGGACTCAGGTACATAAGGAGGAGTTAAAGATGACAGACCACTGTCATGACTATAGAAGGATGGTTAGGACACTCATTTGAGAGGGGAATGATTTGTGTTTCAGCCCATGGTCTACTGAAGGTTTAAGTATTTTATACTAAGTAGTATCCACTGGGATAAAAACTGGACCCTGTATCTGTCTTTCTCCTAGGTAAGTGCCAAAACCACTATACCAGTGTCTTGCTCATACTTTCCCTCCCTCCTCCCCTGTCTCAAATGCTTCGCTTTTATAACTGCAACAAGGGCATGGATGAGGGGGGAGGGACAAGAGCAGAATCTTAAAACCTGAAACTCAAATATTAGGGGAATCATCTTGTAACTCCAGTAAAAACACAAAATAAAAGACTCTGGACAACAGTTTGAATCCTCTCCGAAAACACAGAAGCAAGACGTAAGTAAATTGTAGAACAACACGTATATAAAAAAGAACACATGAACTAAATATGATAAAATTATTTATTTTTATGGCACTGTGCTTACATTTTATTAAATGATGTGACTAGTACAAAGTTCATTTGAAAAGAGGCACTCAAAAATTATTTATCCTTTTTTTCACCTTTTTTGCCGGACATGAGATCTAGAATTTTTTTAACATTTATTTCCCATCTATGGTGTAGACAATTTAGAAGTTTTAGTGTAGCTGAACACAGAAACTGGAAGGTGAAGATGAAGACAGCAACA
>NW_017729032.1:95534442-95549223 GCF_001723915.1 Gavialis gangeticus
ACTTTTTTAACATTTATTTCCCATCTATGGTGTAGACAATTTAGAAGTTTTAGTGTAGCTGAACACAGAAACTGGAAGGTGAAGATGAAGACAGCAACAATTCTACTAAGCTAGCAACTTTCGCAACACTAAGTAAACATGCAGTATATACCCCATTTAAGTACAATTTTAGGCCCTAAGGAGAGCCATTTGAATATTTTTTTTTATACACAGAGTATCTCCTTGATTAGACAGGATCAATGAAAAATGATGGCTTTGGAAAGTATCAAAGAAATCACATAAAGATTCTTCTTCCTCCCCTGTGCTTCAAGAATATCTTTTTTATTTCCCATTTAGTGAACATTTTCTTGAAAGGTTAGACATGTGAACAGTTCACATCCATGTGCCCAACTTTTAAATAGATTTTAAAGACCAATGAATTGGAGTTCTTTCAACTCTGTCTTCTAGAACCGTGGTGCCCGTCCTTTGAGGTCAGCCTGGAATTCTTTTCATGCTTCTTCAAATCAAAATAGAAACTGAGCCCTGTATTGGTTTGATTTAACCTAAGTCATGCTCCATACCCAATGATATCAGGTGTTTTGCTGTTAAATACAGATAATTTTTAAGGATTTTGTGTGTTTCTTTGTTTACCATTTGCATTGGTTAGTGCAATTAGTTGCTAGATACTTCTTCATAAAACATCTAAGTTCACCTGGAAGCCAACATACTCATTTATACATACATTTATACAACATACATCATTTCCAGAAAGACAATAGCCTCCTCTTGAAGTACACCCTTTGAAAATGATAGGGCCACAAAAAAATAAAGGTAATGCTCACTATGAAGAATGATGACAAGAGTTCTCTTTGACATTTTATCATTTCCCAGGTTATATTCATTCCACCTAATAAACTTTAACCGTTCTGGCTAAAAATGCCCAAGTCATGTGTCTACTCCAGGTGGAATTGTCATGAAATAAAAATGGATCGGCTGTTTCTGGTAGCAGACAGAAAAAAGATTGTTGGGAATATTGCCTGTCCCAATGAAAATCTAACTGGATTTAAACAAGCTGTAACTATCTTAAAAACATAACTTTCACATAATCATACAATCTTCTTAGAGGCTGCTGCTGAAATCTCTGAATATGCCATCTGCCCTGAACATGCCCCCAGCCTCTGAGCTCCCTACGTGCCAACTGCACTGATTTTTCTGCCAGTCCCCAGTTGCGTATAATTCAGACACAAAACTAAAGCTCCAGAAGGGACACAGCAACATCACCACAATAACTTTTGGCCTGGGGAAGATGTCCTGGGCTGAGACCCAGGATGACATCATAAGTTAGAGCCTTAACTCTTTCACCAATTAACATTCATAGTTCTATGCATGTCACAGCCCCGGTTAGTGAGCAAGACAACACACCAATTAGATGAGACAACTAGCAGATTACCACGAGGTCACATCTGGCAGATCAAGGAATAGAACTCAGGCCCCAGCCCTCTAGCCGCACTGCTTTTTGGTATCAGCATGCCAAATCTGTGGGTTTGATCATGCTGTATTTAAATTATTAGCAAGCATTCATCTCCAGAGCCAGGGACAGAACCCAGAATTCTTGATTCCCAGTATCATTCTGCTATCCAGCAAACAGTGTGTAAGCCACAGGCAGAGTGCATCTTATCCTTCCCTGACAGCTATTTCACATAAAAGACTTGTTAATGCTACCAACCATTTCTTTAACTCAGGTATTAGCAGTCTATGCTATAAATCTACAGGTTCTTGGCTCCAGCACACCTAATGACCAGAGCTCCTGGTTTTCTCTAATTTAAAAAAATCCCCAATTTTCGGATTAAAAAAAGTAACCCAAAATCTGATGCAAAATTTGAGTTGGACAAATAAAAGATATCAGATTTGCCCAAACAACCTTGTCTGCCAATGTCCTTAGACCAGCGCAGCTACAACCTACACCCCAACCCAAAATCCATATTTTTTCATGATTAAAATGAAATGACACTAATATATATGTTACATATATACATATATATAACACATACGTGTGTGTGTGCTTGTGTAGTGGTGTTTCATTTTCATTACAGAAAAATGTGGATTTGGGGTTACTTTTTAAATCTGAAAATTGGGGATACTTTTTATCAGAGAAAACTAGGATCCCTGCTAATACCCCACATTGGGGTAAATAATGTACTGCATGACTGAATTTTTGTTCTTTCAGTATTTAAAAAAAATGAGATTAAATATTAAAGTGCTTTAAAAAGTTGTTGCAATTGCACTCAGAACCTGGGAAACAGTAAATTAGGGTTGCCCAAAGTGTACAACTTTAATTCCAATTGTTTGTACACTTCATAATAGTCTTTAATTACCTGATCTCACAGGACCCTATGCAACCAGTCATCTAAATGGTATCTCCTCTAAATTTTCAACTCTGAAAACTTCATGCTCTTTTAATGTTTTTAACATACATATTAATAATAATCATGATAATTAGCATCTTCATGGACAAATCTAACCCTTGTGTCTGCAGTTACAGAAGTCCCCTTGACAAATGAACAGATGCAGCTCCACCAAGTCTGCAAAAAAAAAAAAGTATGGAAGAGCATTACATACAGGTAATCGATAGGAAGCCTGAGGACAGGCTTCTGCACTGGGGCTCCCTGCAGAGTAATTTGTAAAGCAGAGGAGGGGAGGGTGTCAGGACCAAGTGGCACACAGAATCTCACCTTCACTTCCTCTTAGCTGTGATTCATCAGAGCAATAAAGGCTACTTTGACCCATAGAGCGAGGGAGACTTTCTGAAGTGAACTGTATGCTGAGGGCAAGAGATGGCTGGCAAGAGACAAGAAAAGATTGCTTCTCCTGGGAGAGATACCAGGCACCCTCTACACAGGATGGGGTGATCTCATTTTTTCAAAATGCTTCACAATCACTGCTGAGTTAGTTGTTCCTCTATGAACTAAATTGTACCACTTGTATTTCAACCAAGCTACACAGGAATGGTTTGGGCCATCATACCCCATAAAGACAATGAGAAAGGTAATTATTTGCATAAAGTGGAACCAGGATTAAAACACAGGAGAGGTAGGCTCCTGTTCTTGTGGTCAGACCACATTCTTTTTCAACAGATACAGAGACAGAAAGTAACTGTTACCTGAAAATACATGAAGTGACCATTTCATTTCTCATAGCTTGATCATGACTGGGCCAAAGTCTTGGCCACTATTCATGGGCCTCAATAAATACCTCAATAAATACAATGAAAGTCTCAATGACACACAAGGTAGTCAAACCGTATACTTCTGTTATACATAGCATAAATATTATGACTTTATAGCAAAGCTACTTTTATTCTTTGGCTCTTCCTAACCTAATTGTTTCACAATTTTTTGTAACCAAATGGTTTACTTGATATAATAAGTAAACCAAGCGTCAACATGGATTAATACTTTGCAATTGCATTTGCAAAACAAACAAATGCTACAGCATATATCAAAAGTGAACTGGATTAGTAACTTCTCTTCTGACCCAACCATAAGGTACACCAGATTTCAAGGCAACATCAATATACAGATTTTAAGGCACTTCGAAAAGTCAACCTCTAAACTGCGAGGTATGCTCTACAGTAAAGCTGGCAGGCTGGAAAGCACAGCATGACTTTATATTCTAAATGGATGCCAACCAGTTTGCCCAGGATTCCCACGTGACTATGTACTGCAACAAGATGCAGCTCTTCACAAGACTGTCAGAGTTGGGGCTTTTTTATGTTAACTAAAGCAATCATTTTTACATATTACTCTTATTTATGTTCTCATTTGAGAATGCCTTCAAACAAACATAAACTCCATGTTACTCAGCTGAGAAAAGACAGCCTAAATTTCAGTTACTACACTAAAATGCACACAGTACTCTTGACTGACTAAACAATGCTGGCTTCTATTAAGAAAGTCTTTTTACTAGGGTAAAAAGCCCCTGCTTTTTTCCTGGCATAAAGCCTGCCGTTCATCTTAAAGCTCATCTCTTTATTTTTCGTTGCACGGGAAATGAAGTCGTACTTTCACATTTGCACTTTCAAAACTCCAAGTCTGTCTTGCAGATAGAGCATAACATATTCTACTTAGGAGGACAGAAACAGTCATGACAACTATTTAGCACTATTTCTCCACTGCTTGCTATAAAATGTCATGCAGCTTTATGTTTTCTTCTTGGTTGGGGAAAGTGAGCATGCTTGTGCTTGCAGCTCCTCCTCTTTCAAGCACATACAGACTGCAACTGTAGTAAACAACCGCTAGTTCGGAGTTCAGGAGGTCAAGGTCTCAGCGCTGCACCACTACCAATTTTTCCATAAAATGAAATCTAATTTCTTGGAAGGGAAATTATTGCTATTAGAACACAGGAAGGTAAACCACAGTCATTTCCATAAAAAGCCCTACACTCAAAATACTTCATAGGCCACAAAAAAAAAAAGGACTGAAAAAATAATGTTAATTATATTCCCAATAATGTAATACACAAACTGCTTACTTCTGGGTGCCCATTTAGTTGATGTCTAAATAGAATGATTTTTTTAAACATAAACTTGTACTTTTGAAGAAATGTGACATAATGCAAAACCCTATCCTTTCTGTAAGCAGCAGGCCAGAAGGCTGAGTAGCAATACCAAAGAGCAGTGCCAACCACACAACTTTCACAAAGCAATCCTGCAGCTGCAGGATATTATGGCTCAGGGCAGGCTGGCACAAACAGTGGTCACACATTGTTTTTTCTCTGATCAGGAGCTGCATTCACTCGTGCTTTGTTTTCACAAGGGCTGAATGTGGCCAGACACTCACCCAAACCCTAAACCACATCTCTAGTGCTGATATTCGTGTTAGAGTTGTCTAGGCTTAATCCTGTTCCCAGAGTTAAATGAAATATTTTACCACTGCCATTGACGTAATAAAGGCCTTTAAGTAGTTGTGAAAGATGGTGCTCAGAAAGGCTCCCTATATTATTTTTACTACTCATTTGCCCTGTGGTAGCACCAGAAGCTGCAAGCATGGACTCTAATGTGTTATGAACTGTACATAGAATAAAAAAAGAGGGCTACTGCCCCAAAGAACGTACAATGTTTTTTATTGTCTCCATTGCTCTGCATCAGCACAGCCCAGGGCAGATGCAACCCCAAAATACTAAAGGATAAGGACCTTTTCTTTTAAAGTGACATTGAACTCAAACAAGTTCTAATCTGTTTCAACACAAAATTCTGACAGCCTTCTCTATACAAAGCATGCCCTAAAATGTTGGGAATTTTAAAGAAAATTCCTTTAAAATAAAAACACTGCAAGGATTTTTCTGTTCCCCTAATGAGGTCAGTGTGAGCCTTTGCAGCAAGGGAGAGTGGGCAGGCCTGAGAATACCACCATGACTACCAAACAACCCTCCCCTTCTGGCATGCCTGCCAGCCTCTTCAATAACAGCAGCAGAACCCAGAGAACACCTCCTAAACCCTAAACTCCTTTCCAGGACCAACAGAGAAGTAGCAGGGAGTAAGGAATCCCTCCTCTAGTTTGTTAAACATCCACATGTCATGGGAAGCTGGGGCCTAAACAGGAGAGCTCCCCACCTCAATCCTGCACAGAGGGACTGGAGGAAGCAGATTTGCACAATCTACCTGGTTTTATTCTCTCGCTGGCTCCATGTTTGGTACAGAAAGAGAAAGGACCCAAACCACATCTTAAAGCTCCCATTGCTCCCAGCCATAACAAGGTGTCAAGGAAGGTGTGCTCTCCTTTGGCTGCTTTGGCTATCCCTGATCAGCAGGGACCCTGGTTTACTCTGATTTTTTAAAAATCCCCAGTTTTTGGATTTAAAAAACTAACTTAAAATCCACATTTTTCCATGACTAAAATGAAACACTGCTATATATAGATATCTCTATATATAGATATAGAGATATCTATATATCTATGTATTAGTGGCATTTCATTTTAAATCGTGGAAAAATGTGCATTTGAGGTTACTTTTTTAAATCCGAAAATTGGGGATTTTTTTAGATCAGAGAAAACCAGGATCCCTGCTGATCAGGAGCACTGTCCTTGTCCCCAGTGCAGATAGAACAGCCGCTCTGCTGCTATTGGTAAAACATCCAGCATGACCTGGGTGCGCATTCGAGCTCCCCGGGAGCAGTGAATGAGAGTGATGTCATCAGGCTAGTACAGTCAGAGCAAAATGACCAACAGCAAAACAGACTGTATACAGACACTGCCAAAGCCACAAAGAAAGTGAAAAAATACAGAACATTTCATTTACTAACATCTTACAGCAATGATGATCATAGGGAGCTCTTGTACATTAAGACAGCCTGGAGATTTTCAAGTTGACTGCATCCCACTGGAAAGCTTTTTTTTTTTTTTTTTGCTTTTTTAAGCACAAAAGCTATATAAAAAGCAAGCAGTCAGACTGTATTTACTGTAGCTTTACATCATTAATGAAATGCTATATCGCCTCATCTCTAATCTATTCAGCATAGTTACTAAGTCTACACTAGAGACTACTTTGCTGTTCTTATTACATTTCAGAGTTGGAGATCAACCAGAAAATGGAGCTCATGCACCAGTGCTATAAAAAAGGAGCCTTGCAAAGTTGTTGTGAATTATCTACCTGATATGGCAAAAAAGCACAAAATACCCCCCAAAAAACACACCACACCATACACATTTATTTCGTGACTGATAATGGAACAGAGATGGTTTACTTATGTATTCAGAAAAAAAAGTCTGCCACAGGCAAGTCAAATTTTACATACCGATATAAATCATGCAACTGAACTAAATTGTTTATCATTCTGATCTTACAAAAAACTGCTCATCTTTGTTCTGATTCTGAATGCATCAAATTCATTTCTGAACATAAATTAATTTTTTCTGATGACAACAGTAGACACTGTATAACCAAGGTTTGAAAAGTGTTTCTTGAAAGTGAATAAATATTATGCTTCTGTGAGTGACAGAAAAAAAAATCGGAGTAGCTGAATACACCCAGTGTTTAAAAGTGACCACTGCTATTCACATCACAAACTCCTGAACCACCCTGTTTGTCATCAGCACCAATTTCATATCAGACCATTTACTTATCTGAACAACTCTGTCCTCCAGTAAGAAAAGGGAAGGGAATGGTTTAGGTGGATTTACAGGGTGACGTTTGTTTGACTGGCACGTCTGCTATAGCAGTTCTATGCACATGCTTTTAATGTAAATACGAGTATTTGTTTCCCTAGCAGGAATGTAACTACAGAACAGTAATTTTCTTTAAATAAGTAATTTGATGAAAGCCAATATTACTCACTGACTTTTTTTTTTAAATTACCTTTGCTGAACGGTACTTTAACAATCCGTACAGTTAAATTAGTGAGAGTGACAATATCAACTGCACAGACTGTTTATCCAGATTACACATTCCACCGTACTTATACTTTAACTGAACACAGTCAGCACTTATCAGTTGAATTAAAGTTATTATTTACTCATAAGGTATGCAGAGCAGTTAGCTTTGCATGGGGAGAAGGAAGAGTCAAAGGGAGAGATGGAGGGAATACAACACAAAGGATCAGGTTATTTTTCCCCCCCAAAACAATCAATTTAAATATGCCATTAATCAGATCTGGCATGTTGCCTTTTTGTTTTTGTTTTTTTTTTGCCCTCCATATAAAAGTTCACAGAAAGTTCCAATAGCAGTTGTGTAACAAACAAAATCGGAATCGATTCTTCCTGCATAGAAGCTGCTCGCATGAATACAGACTAATGTCACCAAGGTCAGCACTCACTCATCACATTACAGCAAGCTTATAAGAGATCAGTGGTGGCTCCCAAGCTGAGCCACTCTTCACAACTGGCCTCCATGTAAAGTTCTCCCTTGTCAACTCTGGCTCAGTCCACCTTAATTGAATATAACAGCCATAGGCCAGCCCCCGGCTACTTCCATGAACTATGCACTGTTGCAAGTGACAGCTACACATCATGACTACCAGAGACAATAATGACTATAGCACTAGGACCACTATTAATGCCAACAGTGTCATCTTCATCTTAACCCGTTACTCTCCACCTCTTCCCAATACCATGCAGGCAAATAAAGGTTCAGAATGGCAAAACAGTGCTGCAAACCCCAAACCCAGCCGGACATTTCTTTCTTTCCTTGCAATGCCGGGATGATCCGGCTAAACAAAACCTGGGCTGGGATGAGCTAGCTGGGGCTGGTCCTGCTTTGAGCAGGGGGGTTGGACTAGATGACCTCCTGAGGTCCCTTCCAACCCTACATTTTCTATGTGCTCCAACACTTCCACTCCCTGGAACCTACTAATGTACATCAATCTGCATTATGTTAACCTGGGGGTTGTATTTATTTTTCTTTTCTTTTGCATCCTTGCTGGGAATTTAAAGCACATGGATTTGTTTTGCAAAAGAGCATCCCAACCCCCCCCTTCCCACCGCCACCACCACTTGCCCCATTCAAAAGAGCAGCCTGCCACCCATCTGAAAGGATCCCACTCCAGCTTATGACAGAAACAGACAGGCGGAGAGAGATCGCACGGGACGGCCAAAGAAACAAAAAAGACAGAACTAAAAAAAAAAAAGAGAGAAAGAGAGAGAAAGGAATAATAATAATAATAATAAATAGTAATAATCATTTTTAAAAAAGGAATGTTTATTCGCATAAGAAATGGAAGAGGCACAGACCTGACCAGAAGCTGCAGAGCAGGAGAGATTTGTTCTCTTTGCCTTTACACAGTCTCCCCTCTCTCTCAGTCCCTGGCACGCACACACACCGTGTCACACGCAGCCATGCACACGCACGCACACACGCGCACACACACACACACACACCAGTCTCCCTTCAGCGGCTCTAATGCAGCTCTCAGGAAATGAATGGGGGCACCACAGAGAACTGTTGTACTTGCAAATGACTTCCCCGCATCACATGATGGGGCTGGAGGCAGGGTGGGCCGGGGGGTGGAGGCTTGGCAGATACAAGAGGGAGAGGGACAGGCTGGGGGGGGCGGAGCAGCGCTGGGGGCCCCCAGCTCGGGGCCGGGGACTGGGCTGGGCTGGGCTGGGCTGGGAGCGGGGGCTGGGCAGGCAGCCCA
The DNA here is from genome assembly GCF_001723915.1 of Gavialis gangeticus. Taxonomy (NCBI): domain Eukaryota; kingdom Metazoa; phylum Chordata; order Crocodylia; family Gavialidae; genus Gavialis; species Gavialis gangeticus. Next base: position 95,543,552 of record NW_017729032.1, read on the forward strand.
AACAAAAGGGGCCCCTTCCTCCCCGCCGGCAAATGCAATGTGAGCCGCGCGGCTCAGCGGGACCCCCGCCCCCACGAGGAGGTGGAGGAGGAGGCTTGGTGGCCGGGCAGGCCCGCGCCCCGAAGGGTGGTGAGGGGGGAAGGAGGGCGAGGCCCAGGTGGCGGAGCGCAGGAATGCGAGTGGGGGCAGGGCAGCGCCGAACAATAGGTGAAGGCAGAAAGAACCCTGGGGGCGGGCTTTGTGACGTATTGAGGGGGGGGCTTTGTGACGTGGGCGCCCCCGCCGCCGCGGCCCCCTGCGACTCGGAAAGGCGGGACCCGCCTGCGCCCGCCGCTTACCTGGCGCGGCTCGCGGAGCCCCCGCGCCGGTCTCCTCTGCCACAGATATGCCCCCTCCGTGATAGGCCGAGAGGGGAGGGTCAGTGTGCTTTCAAGGGCACTAGTCCAGGAGCGCAGCCGAGACTCATGGCTGCGGTCCTGCCTCAGGCAGAAAGTCCTGTGGGAGCAGAGGTGCCTGGGCAGCCGCTCCTCTTGCAGGATTGGGCTCTTTACAGTCCAGAGCCAGAGACCATTCCCATTTAAAACAAAACAAACAACCCCCTGATTAGGGTGGCCATCATAGAGGACAGTCCAGTTGCCCTTTGTCCTCTATTGACAAGAAACCCAACACCTTTATGTCCTGTTGCAGAGAAAAACAAACACATTCGGTTTCGTATCAATAGAGGACAGAAGAGCAGAAAACCGGAATGTCCTCTATGATGGCCACCCGACCCCTGATTCAGTTTCAAAATCCTAGGCCAGCGCATTCATTGCCAGTGCGGTCCAACCTGGAAAAATGGGGATATAAAAAATGCAGCTCCCAAGCCAGTAAAACAACCTCCTCCCAGGTGCTTCTGAAAGAAATGTTATAAGCATCTCAGTAGGCATTTGCCTGCTGGAGTACTTTAGGTTGCCTCCTGGTCTCTGTGCGACTTGTATTGCTCCAGCAGCAGTACCACGGGGCCCTAAAATCAGCTTTGCTGGATACCTGGGACTTTTCCCTGTTGGGGAGTCTTTTTGGTCTCCAGCTAACTTGGCTGGGTTTTTCACTTGCCTTCCTGACAAATGGAGTCTTTAGATGGGGGGAGGCTTTAGTCAGCCTGGACTGAGACCCTTTGGAATGAGAGGGGGTGTTAAGAGCAAAAATGGAGTGCTCTGCATTTTCTGGCAGTACTAAAGCAAAGGCTGACAAGCCCCAGAATCAGGCAGCATAGCGTAAAGCCATCTCTTCCTCTCCCCCGCCCCCACCAATCTGGTCCTAAGAGCACCTCAGCTGGTCCAGAGGGGTCCAGTATAATTTCTAAAGAAGCCATTATAGTCCCTCTTTTTTTTTTTGGTAACTAATATACATTAAAGCAAAGAGTCTAAGAGCAAATAGCTTGCTAATAGAATCGATATGTTATTACCTGGCTTGTCAGGTAACATAAAATTCCATTTGTAAAAATCCTGTCTCTATACTGTGAATATGCATACAGCAAACCAGATTGGCTCTGTATTGTCATTGGGTAAATAACAAGGACTGTTAATAAAATATTATTACTTGCAGCATATATAAAATAATATTTGCTTGTCTACACACCATATACAGAAGAGGCCAAAATAACCACAAACAGCTTCCACTTCCTTATATTATGCTGCAGTTACATCCTACTGTCTAAGCTACAACTATATAGTTTTTCATGCAATCTGTCATTAACTGTTACAACACGAACCACTTCCATATGTCGTCTTTTGGCATGAAAGAGCTAGTTAACATCACCAGCTGACTATTTATCTTTGGTTCTCAACTCCATTTTCCAGAGGGCTAAGACAAGGAGGGATAGCAAATATGAAAAGTTAAACATACACAAATACACACATAGACACACTCCAGAAAGAGAGATTAGGGATTAATATGTACTGCCATGTACATGGTGTTTACTCCCATGCAAAGTATGCACACAATGCTAATAAAACAGCATGGGGGTATTTTTACCCACTTTGCCTAGGTAAATAGTGTATTTTCTTCAAACTAGTACTTTTTGTACAAAATCAGTTCCAAAACCCTATTCATATATATATATATATATAAAATTCATGAAATGAAATAACATTTATCAGCACTGAAAGTAAAAATCACAGCAAAAAATATGACACATCAGCCTTTTAAAGGTAAAAACAGAGTAGCACATTTAGTGGACTAGGATAGAATTCCATGAGAGACACTTCCTTAATGAATGTGTCAGTATTTACCAGCAAATTCACCAATATATAAAGCACAGATGTTTAAATTCATTCTTCTTCCTGGACCTGGGCGCGATTTCCCAATGTGGGGTATACTACACAGAAATCCCTTAGTACTGCCTTTTACCCGCTAGGGTGAAAGGGTTAATGAACACTTGGCACATGAAAAATGGATAGTGATAGCTGGAAGATGATTGCATGTAGACGGTGTGATAAGGTGCATAACTGAGAAACATCATGTTTTACACATAGCTCTGAGCTGAGAAGCGGGTAAACCTCATTTCCACTGAATTTCAGATAAAGTATTAAAAACCATCAATATTTATTTTATCACACTCAGAAATATTTTATTCATTTATCTAATTTATCTAAGGAAATCATCTAGAGGAAGAGTTGGTGGAGCTGACATTTGGTGATAAAATTTGTTCTCTGTGAGCTTCATTATGTGCTATGTTGGCTGGTTACATGGTCTAGTGCCTGCTTCTAGGAATTATTACACATATGCATGAATTTGCAGGGCAGTATCAAAAGCAAAAATATATCACTACTTTTGTATTAGAAATCCCAATGTGTTGTATCTGTACCAGTCTGTACCAATAGATTGATATAGAAGTAGAATACAGAAATCTACATTAGAATTTTATATATGTACCGCAAATGTATAGGCAAACATAGCCCTCAGTCATGCACCTTTATGGAAAACCTCTTCCACTAAATTACAGTCCTAAAGCTGACTCTTCCTACTCTTGTACTGTAGTCAGAATAGGGCAGAGAGCATTTGAAAAAAATTGAAGAAATGGACCAATTTTTAAAGCCAGAAATATCTGCAGAAATGTTTAGATTTTCTTGAAATGTTGACACATTTCTCTTCTATTCTTTATTGTTCATGATTTAGAATTTCCATTAGTCTTCTACCTAATTGAAACCATTTTTCAAAATTAAATTTTTCAAAAACTAAAATTTTAAATTTTTAACCAACACATTTAGCTTATGAAAGCCAAAACTCGCTATAAAAACTCTGAAAATAGAAAAATATACTGGTTTAAAAACAGATTAGTCTTTTGACTAGTGTGTTTTTTAATTTTATGTTAACATCAGCTTTACTACTAAATACCATTTTACCACTAAATACCCAATAAAGCACTAAATACCCAATAAACCAAGAGTTCTAGAGTTTTTCATTTCTTTTTGTCTCAGACCAACATGACTACCAAATACAATAAACCATGTCAGTTTCTTCCATGGAAAATTCATTCGAGCCTCCTTCATTTCTGTTACATACTTTGCAGAGCACTCTGCCTGTTTTGTCTCCTTGGAATCCCACATTGCCTATTTGTGACTTTCAGGTCCTTCCTAAAACTCTCTCTCCTGTTTCTTTTGCTCTGCTATAGTGGCATAACAGGACAGCTCCACACCCTGAGCAGCAGTGGCACGCAGGGCAGTACTGGCTGCTGTACTGCCAGCAGCAGCACAGCCAGCCAGAAGCTACAGTAGCAGCTATTTTTGTGCTCCTCCTCTCCCAAAAGTGGTACCAGGGCTGGTTGCTCTGGTCACCCCCCCCGCTTCAGTTGTGCAACTCACATACTTTTCTAACACCTTCACCACACTTCATTCCATTTTCATTATGCTGTTTTAAACCATGATTCAGCAAAATATTTATATATCAGCAGAATACTCTAGTTAACTACTTTAATCTTCAAGCTGAGCAAGTGCTTAAATCAGAGCCTTAATATACCCCAAATTTCAACTGCATTTGGAAAACTGCTTTTCCAAATGGACTTGCCTCAAGATGCAAGCACGTTTTTCTATACGTGCAGCATCACCAGCAGAGAGCACACTGGAGCATCAGCCCATGGGAAACCAAAAGATAAATAGCATGTCTTAGCAATGCTGGCCTTGGATAAATGGAGATATATTTGAGATATTCAGCATTTAATTCAACACTCCTTATTGTTTTTAATGTACTTTCAAGTCACCTTTATTTTATTCCATTATACTTAGATTTCCTTTTCTAACTCAAAATGAAACAAACAAACAATATTACAACATAGGAAGGATAGGAAAAACAAATACCACCCCCCACACCCGCTTTTATGGGTGTGGAGGAAGGATGCATGGTTCAACAAAAGCCTTAACAAATTACATGATCTATGTTAGAAGACAGATTGTGTTCATTTGCTGAACTTAGGGAAACCTTTGGGTTGACAGTTAATCAATTGAAATACCTGCAGTTGAGGGATTGGATTACTAATTCTTTTCACAACCCTTCTCTTTTGAATAAAGACACTTTTTTTTTTTTGGCCAAGGAATTGAGTGCCTCAGACCACATGGCTCCTCTGATATGACTTTAATCATACAGTGCAATCTGTGATCATCTGCCAAATACCAACACAACTCATTGGGGCTCTGTATGGGTGCATGGATTTGGTGACTTTGATGCAATAGGTGTATGACTATAGGTTCTTTGGGGAAGTGACTTTATCCATTTTCTGTATGTTATCTCGACAGAGGTATGTATATTTATAGTGTTGTATAGTGAAATGTCAGTAATTATACTCAGGCTGTTGACAGACATTAATCAAAATGGTTAATCAAAAGCTTAGAAGTAGGACTTGTATTCTAGATGAGTCAATCGTACATTGATAGCAACATTTACCTAAGGAAGAGGAATCCAAGCTTTTAATGTCTCCCATTGTTCATTTCTTGAATGACAATAAGTTAAGCTTCTCTTCCATTCACTCTTTCAGAGAATAAGTGCAAAATAGATGCATACATGACAATGTCAGATCATACAATAGAGCATTTTTAATACTATTATGCTTTTTAGCTGAAAAAGACTTGAGTCATCAAGTATAAAAAAGAAAAATTCTAAGAAGTTCTGATATGTGAATGATTTTCTCAGAATGGAGATAAAAATATTCCATTTTCCAGATTTAGCTAGCAAACATTGCTGAGCTATATAGTGTATTTTAGGAAACTAGAACTGCAAATTATTAATGGCACAACTTCACTTGCAATATTTTAGAGGATGCCATCCCTCTATGGTAGACCCACCGCATCATCATGCAAGATCTCCTTCAAACCTTACCTTTTTTCAAAGTCATTAGAGAGGCATTAGTGGAGGCCACGGCCTACTACTTGATTTTTATGGCCCTTAAGGAAGCCATTGCACACTAAGAGTATTTTTTCTTCTTGAATAGGCAATTTTAAAAAAATCAGTTTTACTCCCTGACCTCATTTAAGATCCATGTGGTCTAATAATGAGTCATTTCTTCAGCAATAGGAAAGGGAAAATGCAATAGGAATTTGCCAGATAAAAGAGAAATGAAAAGTAGAGGTTGCCATGGCTTTTCCCCCCCCCCCCCCCCCCCCCCCACACCGCGCGCCAGCACAAAGCGAGACGCAAACGGA
>NW_017729032.1:95549307-95586285 GCF_001723915.1 Gavialis gangeticus
CCCCCCCCCCCCCCCCGAGTATAAAGGGCTAGCTCCAAAAAGTCATGGAGAAAAGGTTCATAAGCCAGCACAGTTCTGCACTGGGGAGAGTTAACAAAGGGTAGAAAGTGACCAAATAAGATGCTGTTGCTGTTTTGTAAGTATTACTAAGATGTCACATTTGCTTTAATTATTTTAGAGGAAAAAATGTTCGGAAAAGTCATCTTATGAGTCAAGAGACCACAACAATTAGAGTACCAGAATGGGATGCTCTGGATTTCCACTTGAAAATGATTTGAAAAGTGGAATAAGTAGTTTATTTTATAGAGCCTACAAATCAGTTTGGGAAAGCTTAGATTTTTTTCGAGCTTCAGATTCAACTCTCACTAGAGTTCACGTAATTTTTCCAAGGTACATAAAGTGGGGGCAGCAGCCATTGCTGTTGCTGCTATTGCCACCCAGGTCACAAAACTCCCAAGTTACTCCTCTGATAAAGGCATTAAAGATTGTACAGCCCCTTTGGCAAGGGGATCCCCCTAATTTGTCTCTCACCTCCATTGTTCTGTGGGCTGCATGACACCAAGTTGCTACTCACTATCCTATGGTTTTTCTTATAATCCTTCTCTGCATACATGAACTTATATGTTCTCTATACGGAGAAGCCGCAGAGTACACAGGAAGGTCTAAAAGACCACGTGCAATATTTATAAGGTGCAAGAAAAGAAACTTGCTAGATAAAATGTCTGTTTGGGGTTTTTTCTAAATAGAATGTGAAAAAATATTCTGTAGATGAGTTAGCAATGGAACATACTCATCTTGGCATATACAGTACATTGGTGTCTGATTTTGCATTTACTAGTCAACTTGAAACATCTGGGGGCTCCTCTCTGCTGATATTATCACAGCATAATGTTTTATATTCTTCCTGACAAATATTAGGTAGAATCATAAATATATTCAAGAATAAGAAGTGCTGTTTTTCCCATTTACTTTTGACTCAGCAAAGTCCTTTTGTTCTCCATGGGGGTGTTAAATAAATTACAACAGAATAAATCTCCAAGAAAATAAGCACCTAAGTGCTGTTTTGTTACTCAGACTGAATTCCTTCCCTCCCATCTTCCGCTTTGTCTTGTAGATGTTTTCTTGTATTACTAAAGAGAGATTTATGTTGAAAACTACTGTTTTGATGCTCAGTCTGCAATACTTCTCCTTTCTTCCTGTCCCAAAATCTCTTTGACAGTCACTAGTTCATCCGCAAGAAAGCAACAAAGCAAGCAGGAAAAGACAGGGTAGAATATATTGGAAATGTGTCTTTTCATTCAACATGTTGTGTTGCTTCATTAGGTTGTTTGGCTTTTTCCCCTGGGCATAATGGGCATATCCAAGATTGTGGTAAATAACTTGCTTTCTGGAGCAAAGGTTGCAAACTTATAAACATTTAGTGACTGCATCCATTTTAGACAATGTCACATTTCAGATACAAAGGATTTGAGGGGGCTCAGAAAGGAAATATCACTAGTTACTAACTATAGTTAAGCTATTGGGCATCACTCTATAAGCTAAGAAATACAAGCATATAGTAGAATCAGAGCAATTTCTTAATTAATTTTCACCCCCTTTCACTAAGAAGATTAAGCTACTTCATTAACTGCAAAGCTTGAAAAATACTGGTTATCCCTTCTTTTTACGACAACTGATGACTTTGTTACTACAAGTAAGAAAGGTCCCAGTCCTTCAGCTAAAAGAATATGTGCAGACTGCTGTACTACTACATAACAGTATTGAAACTGAGGTCTGTCAACTGCAAGGTCAGGCCCCAAAATATTTGTCTAATCATTTTACAAAGTAAAGTTATGCTATCTTCACTAAGTATCTTAGGGAAAACTCCAGCTGGAGACCATGGAATATGTGTCTAGTTGAGGACTAGCCATTGTGTAATTTGGATGCTAGCTTCCAGTTTTACAGGTTAGGTCTAACCTGCCTCTATGCTACACCCAGGAACACCACCATGAAACATGATTTGCTCGCTTGCTCCCACTCTCTATTCACTAGTTCCCAGTGGTCATGTCTGCAAGTGCAGTTAAAGCTCAGAAAGCCCCCGCTCAGGAATACTCCTGCCCTGCTCTATTACTATATGGCGGCCTGGGGGAGGTCTAGTCCCCCTGGGTGCAAGCCCCAGGCTGGCAGAGAGCACCAGTGTCAGACTTAGGTTCCGAGGGGTGGGAAGAGCTGTTCCTTCCAGGGCAGCTGCCTTCCACCCCACAGCCCTGCCCCAGACAGATGCCTGCTGCCCAACCCCTGCTCTTATCGTGAAGTCAGGCCAGAATAACGTCCACTACTCCTGGCAGCTGACAGCTCCTGGCCTCGGCTCTGTGTTCAGAACCAGGGATGGGATATTGTACCTTGCCACCAGCAGCAGGCAGCTCCCAGCTCTGGCTCTGCAATCAGACCCAGAGCCAGGAGCTGTCTGCTACCAGAGCAGGGGGACATTGTCCCCACCTGGGCTTTGAGATTGGAGCCTACCCCAGCAACAGGCAGCTCCCATGAGACAGGATTGTTCTCCCATCTGGTGCTGCCCAGGCTGACCAATAACAATTTCCTCCCAATCAGGTATGTAACTGTGCACTACTGCACAGTAGCTACTACGTGGTAAATCTACTACCTGTGCTTACAGGTAGTAGAAAACCACCCAGTAGACTAATCTACTGCACAGTAGCTCCTGCGCATGGTTTCATGGTGAAGTTTTACTGCACAGTAGGTTAGTCTACTGCTTAGTAAAGCATCCTGTGTAGCCACACCCAGTAATGAGGCAGTGAAGCAGCCTTAGAGAAGCTTTGGGCCCATGCACTGAGCCCCTCTTAGGCTTGTTTTCTCAGGGCAGCTTATTGGTATGTGTTCAGAGCTACTTTAAGGTAACTATGTTGCCTCATTTCCAGAATTTGGTGTGCTCAAAGCAGGAGCTGTGTAGGACATGCTTAATGGCAGAGTTCCCAAGCATGGCACAAAGACACTGTAGGCAAGTCCTTAGACACAAACATAATATAGAACTAGTGCAACTTATTCACTTTGAAATCTGAAACCTATTCTGGGTTATCTCCTTAATATCAACACAGGATTCACACAACCCTACTCCTATTGATAGCAATGGCCAAACTCCCTTCAAATTTAGTAATAGGGAAAAATCAGGGGCAAATCTAGGAGTTGGGGGAGGAGCGGCAGTAATGTGACTGCTTTTTCAGCCATGTTATGCACACACAGTGAGCTCTCTGAACTCAGTGGCTCTTTAGCACACCTACAGCTGAAGTCACTGCTTTGGCATGGCTCCAGAACACCGGGGGTTAACACCCCTGCTGCTTGCCTGCCCTCCTACCCACCCACCCCCCTACTGCTGCCAAATTCAGTTAAAAGAGAAAAGGAGGGTAAGTAGTAATAACATGCAGCCAAAGCAGCAGCTCCAGCATGTTGATGAACTGGTAAGCTCAGGGAGCTCATGACACATGAACATCACAGCCAAAGGGGTTGCAACTGCATCCCCTGCATGCTCACTGAAACCGCCTCAGTCAAAATAATTCTATAAAGTTATTCACCACAAAAGTTCTTAACCCTCCTATAGAGAAGTTCATTAGGCTACACAGTCATTCATTTATACTTAAGACTGAGAAGCTGAGGGCTACATCTTCAAAAGCTTGGACAGATGTCATCACTTCCCACCCCAAATTCTGAGTGTTTGGCTGCCACCATAGGGTGGTGTCTGCTTTTAAATTGCTCATCACTGGCCACCCAGACATGAGGACATACAAAATGGCAATTTCTACTTTCTGAGCGCCATTCTTTTTGCTCCTGGAAATTTGCATGGATAGCTATCAAACACAGTGTGCTCGAGCAGTTTGGGAGCAACCAAGCATCAGCCTGAGCTTTTCTGAATATCCAGCTCTTCCTTGAGCCCTTAGCCCAGTGTTTATTTACATTTGCCCAAAATTTCTTAAAATCTGGTTATAATCCACTTCTCATCACTCTTCTGTAATACTTGTTGGAGAGACTAAGAAAGCTGTTTTAATAGCAAGTATGCTGTTTCCTATGTATATGGACAACAGAGTCCAATAGTTTTCCAGTACTGCAAAAAACTGAGGAAATTAATATTCTCTCCTAGCAACTCACAGAAGCCCTCTGAATATATTGCTGAAGTGTCTTGTACCACCTTGGATGGCAGGAGCAGCTGGGCCTAGTAATGTAAAACAGCAAGTGTCTGGTAAGCTTTGCATCATATAATAAGGCTGCTTCAGTCGCTGTCCCACAACTGGGTGTAGGTTTCCTTTCCAATATTTGTAAAACAGTAATCCAATATTGTACTGTTCCTCCATATTTTGATAGTAATGACAATTCATTCCCACCCCTGAGATCACATAATTAAATACCTTATACCTCCTTGCACCTCTTCCCAAATACTGAAGGAAAAAAAGGAAAACCTTGCTGTGTGACCAAAATTTTAATATAGCCATGGTGGATGGAGATTTGAAAGTGTATTCCATGGTTAAGTGGCCTCACAGAGAATTCCCTGCTATCATCTTCCTTATATTTATATTGATGGAACTTCAGCCTAAGCATTTCTTTTGGTGGAAACCAATAAGAAGTTTGATTATGCTTTAGCTAATAAGGTCCTGAGTAATGCTTTCTGTATATTCTGTGTATTCATGATTCCTCTCACATTCATAATCTCACTCTCTCCTCACGTTGCATCAGCGGCTCCTATGCCATCAATGCAAAAGTGAAATCCCACTATAAATTATTCACTCTCAATATTCTTATTGCCTAAACATCTCTACCCCCTGCATCTTCCAACCCCTCTTGAAGTGATTCTCTCAGCTTAACTATTCAGTATAGGCTGGATTTTAAAAGATACTTTAAAGAGCATTCTTCAACTTAACACTGCAAGGCCTAAAGGCTAGGTTCAGTAGAGGATTAAAACAAATAACCCAAAGTCCTCATTTTTCCATGATTAAAATGAAACACCATTAATATATAGATATAAATATATATATAGAGAGAGAGGTGTTTCATTTTAATAATTTTAAATTTAAGTGTTTTGCTGAAGAGTGGCACAACTTCAAGAGAAAAAGCAGAACATGTCCTCCCATCTCCAGACTAATTAATGCATAGCAGTTAGGGCACCCCTCTGAGAAGCAGGATATGTGGGTTTGAATCCCACGAGGCTAAAGATATCTCCCACTTCCTAGATGACTACCTTAACCACCAGGTTGTTATATAAAAAGCTGCCAGTATCTTGTGCACTGCAGTTTAAAAGAAAGTGGCCAATACTGCATTTTTTGAGTGATAGGTATACTGTAAGATGCCTACTGCTTCAGGGATAATAGACAGAACTCCTAACTTGTATATACCAGCCAGGGTTAGGTAGCACTTAAGAATCGGGGAAATTCTGAATATGCGCAGAACCACACACTTTCAAATTCAAAGTTGAGTGTCACCTAAGTAAAGGGGTGTGAGGATTTAAATTTTGGCTTTAGGTGCTTCAATTCTATTTAGTTCCTGTTTTAAGTGCCTAAGTCCCTTTGGACCTAGCTTTTAGGAACTTAAGGCCAGACTCAGAAAGGTATTTAAGCCCTTTTGTCTCACTTAAAGTCTAAGGGCACTTATACACATGTAGGGAAGCTGTTCCAATGCACTGTAATTCCAGCTGCAATGCAGCATCATTTTTCAGTGCAGGGATGCTGGTACACATGACACTCCAGGCACTTCTAATTAGCGCCCCCCCCCCCAGCCTCCCATTTTTAGGTCTATAAACACCCTAAGTACCTAAAAGTATGCTGTACAATGCAGTGTTGTGTGGAGATGCACAAGCAACCCTGCTCCGAAGCCAGATTAACAGATAAATTAGCCTGCATGGAGTGTACAACAAAGGCTATGCTGCATCCGGTAGTTTATTGAGACTAGTTAAGATATCTGTCCATTACTCTCTGTTGAGCAGTGTAGACATACATTAAGGCTATGGACAGATGGGATATGAACTACTCTGAAAGGGTAGGGGGAATGTCATTCTGGTACACTGTTACATCTGCCTGTTTCTAGGGATACAAGTTATCTAAATTGCTGTAATGTAAACCTTCAATGAAATGGGATGAAAGTTACAACTGCTTTGCTACACTTGTATTGCTATAAGAACATTCAGCTTATGATATAGACCAATGTAACAAATGTGTTGTTATCAAATGATACTGACAAGCTGCTACAAGCTGCATGCTGCTGTAGACACAGGAGTAACAAAACTATTGCAACTTTAACCCTGTTTCAATTAAAATAACTACAGAAGGATAAAGATGCAACGGTTACAGTATAACTCACAAGTGGCACCTCTCCCTCCCCTTTTAGAGGGTGTAAGTTATATTAGTTCATAGTGTTATATTTTATTATATGTGTTATATAATGCAAATCATTTCTGAAAGTGGGAGTTAGCTCTCACCTTACATCTCAGTTGCATAGTTAACTCAGAGTCTTACTTAAGTTGTAGCCCAAATCCCCTGACACACAAAAACCTCTGACTTCAGTAAAGAGATCCTTCAAGCCCAGCCTAGCTTACCCAGCAGGGGCATGAGAGCGCAGACACCACTTTGATTTGATCTGGATTCTGTGCACTTTGTAGAAAAGGTCAAGTGAGATCAGCTGAGTGCTGATAGCCCCTTAACTTTACACTTCCCCAACAAGGGGAGTTAAGGGGTTTGTTTTCTCTTGTATTGTGGGGCATTTATTTTTCTTTTTTTTTTTGTACAATTGGTATGACTGACTGAGAAAAAACCTGGAGTGTCTGAAATAAATTTGTTGTATCAAAAGAAGTATTTAGGTACTTAAGTCCTCCATACTCAGCTGTCACTGTAAATGCCTAAGTCCATAAGTTTTTAGTTCCTCAAAACTTCAGTTCAGTAGTTCCATAAGCCCAGCTGCCTATGTTTCCACCAGTAAAGTTTTCTAGATGCCTAGAACAGCTTAAGTCTTTAGTGATGAGCAGCTAGTTCTCTGACCCCATCATCCCTACATATTTTGCCTGAGGGACCCAATCTAATAGACTTTTTCAGAGCATACCTACAGCATAAGGCCTCATGAAAGAGAAGGAAGTTAGGGGCAGGAGGGGGTGATTAAAAATTCATCTGGGAGATGGGAGAGCCATGCTGAATTCTCTCTCCTGCCAGATGTGATTTGAATCCATATCTAATCACATGGCTACAGTGATCACTTTTTCATTCCTTCCTTGCTGAAGCTGTTCCAGTTTGCATGAGATAAGTAAATGGTCATTGTCTAAAGAATAAGAAAAAACATAGGACTGTACAACCAAATAGTTAGATCTCTCACCTGAGAGAGCAGAGGTCACTGGTCCAGTAAAAATTTAAGTATTTTTTGTTAGTATTAATTTGTGACTGGAATACTGGTCTTCTCACTCTCATTCTCTTTTTCTCTTCTCTTTGCCCCTATATTCAGTTATTCTATGCAAAGTGGAAGACCTTCAATAGGAGGGACTGAGCCAGCCCCTTAAAGATACCCTATAGCCTGGTGGTGAAGGCATCTCTCCTGGGAGGTAGGACAGGTGTGTCGAGATCCCTTCAGGTAGAGGAAAGAATTGCAATCAGGTCTCCCACATCCTGGTGTGCATATTAACCCATAAACCAGGGGTGCTCAACTCCTGGTCCATGGACCAGATCTGGCCCACAGTGCCATGTCATTCAGCCTAGAGAACTCACAGGTCCAGAAATTTAGTGGCACCACTCGCCTGCTAGTAAATTTGCAGACCCTTGGGGAGCCCAGGCCCTGTACACTGGATCAGGTGCCCACTCACAGTATGCAGAACATGGTGGTGTCACTGGGATCCAGGACCCAATTCCAGTATGCTGGGATAATAGGGAGCAGTGCCCGGCTCCCAGAGCCTAATCCCAGCAGGAGGGGATGATGCCAGGCCTTCAGGGCCCAATCCTGGCACACAGGGCAGGGAGAGGGCACTTCCAGGCCTCAGAGTCTGACACATCTGGGGCTCTACTCATCTGCTCTCCAGGGTGAAAGGGTTAAGCACTGCTGCCTTAAACTGTTGAATAAAGGGGAGAGAAGGCTCCAACTTTGACCATGGTTTTTTAGGATGGGCTAGCTTAGGGTTATAACTTCATCAGAGGTTTCAGTACTTTGACTCCTGAGTGGATGGAAAGCCTTCCTTGCAATCCAGAGTTATGTGTCTACTTCTTAATATGCTGTATTGTTTAAACTTCTCTTTGGCATTTCCTCGTTGCTGAAGCAGCTCCCCTCTGCCTGCTGGCTTTGTGGATCCTATTCTCAGGTATCTAACTCTCCCAGTGCTTTATACAGGTGAGCTAGGTCTAACTCTTGGCTGTGGATCCTGATGGGCAACAAGGCACAGTATAGTTGGTCACTTTAATGCATTGCTTCACAGTGCTTAAGTCCTTCTGTGCATCCAATCCCAAATAACCATGGGATATGTTCCCAGATGCACACCGGTGAGCATAGGAACACTGAGGACACAGTAACATGGGTATGGCTTTGTAGTGAAAATGCTTACCCTGAGTCAGAATAGTTCAGGTGTCAAGACATCTATGTGCATCACCCATGCTAACTTTGCAGTGAAGACATACCATAAATCATATAGGTCAAATTAAAAATGGTTTTTAGACACCTAGCTCCTATTTATGGTACTTAACTTCCTTTTGAAATCAAACCATTAAATCAAGGCTTTAGGTCTTGCACCACAGAATGCAGCAATGCCTATATATCTTTAGCTTTGGCTCCTACTTCTTCAGTCAAATTTATTTTCAATGCATCCCTTTTCTCTTTCCCCCATGCACCCAGTCAAGATAACTATACACAAGATGACTATAAATGACCAAAAGAGAAGTCATGTTCCTATTGAGCAAATGATTACAGTCTTACATGTCAGTATGCAATTGCAGGGGACTGGACCCAATGACCCAGGTGGTCCCCTCCCGTTTTATATTTATATTTTCTTAATTCTCTAAGTGACACTATCTCACTCCAATTACTAAGGTTAATTTCCCAGATCACAAGGGATTTCACTTCCAGAATCAGATTAAGACATCTCTTACACCTTCAGGCTTTCTCACTGAGAATGGTATAAAGAAACCAATAAACACATGAGTCTACTTCTTCAGTTGATGTGAATTGACATGTCTTCATTGACTTCAGTGAAACCAGGGTCATTGACATAAGCTGAGAATCTGACTTATAGGTACAGGGGAGAAATGTTTTTTTCTTATTTCTTTTCACCCTCTCTCTAACTCTACAAGGAATACCAAATGTATCTACATCTTATTCCATAGTCATCTTTCCCATTCTGGTATCTTTGTTGTTTAATATTGTGAAATGAATTTTGCTGGCTATCTTTAAATCACTTTAGAGCCTCAGTGCACTACCACAGGAATATTGCACAACACACCATCTAATTTACATGGAGTCACCCAAAGGTTAATTAATATATGGAGGTAAATTTCCAAAAGAGTGAACAGGAAAAAAGCAGCTAAAAGCAATTCTTTCTTAATTGGTTTTGTACACACACCTTTCACTTCATGTTTTACAAATGTACTTGGTTATTCTATCTTCATTTTGAGAGGAGATGACATGCAAAGAAGAAAGGAAGTCTGTCACTGCATTTGTCTGAGTGGTTACTTGTTGACCTTTGTTATAGTGGTTACTTGTTGACCTTTTGTTATACAGCAGAGTATTTGGAAACATTACCATTACAGAAGCATTATGGCAGCATGGTGCGTACTGAAATGCTGCACCTGCTTCTTATACGTGCATGTTATAATGAAACGAAAATGTTCTTCCATTTTGAATAATGGCAATCACTGATGCAAGCACCAGCCTGGAGATTATAACACCATCTACCTGCTGGTGTCTCCTAGACCTGGCTTCTTTCCAGAGTGCAAACTTACTGACACTAGTGCCTGCATAAAATATGGCTCTGCAGGAAAAGCAGAAGCCTTGAGTTTAGTTTGGACAAAACAGAAATTGTACTTGCTGGAAGGAGGAAGCACTTTAATTAAATGAAGACTGTCCTCAGTTTGTTAGAATGGAGCATAGTCACAGAGTCCTGTTGGATGATTCTCCCATTTGGAGATCTGCAAATGTTCAGATCTGCATTGGTGATTCTGGATTCAATTTAAGTTCTTAAAACGTGAATAGAAATTAATTACATTTTTGTATAAGAGCATAAATTGGATAGGTCTAGATTAGCTCAAAGATGCCATTTCACACAGCAATAACTGTTAAGGTCAGAAACACTTCAGCCAAAAAAGCCCAGGCTACACCTTGAATCACTGGTGATGCGTAAGGGGTACATGCGGATACACGTGCACCCACATGAAAAGTCACTGGCAGCGTCTGTGTGTGGTCAGTGATTGCCACTGGCTGCCACCGCCGCTGGCTTCAGGTGGTCACCACCCCCTGCTGCCATGCTCCCACCACCACCGTGCCCCCTCCAGGCTCAGGAGGCACATGTCATTCATGCCTTGAACTACAGGATTTTAGAGGAGGAGACATCGATTTAGAATTTACTACACCTCGACTTTAGGCTGGTCCTGAATCTTGGCAAACAAACAATAAAAACAACAATATTGTCCTTTCAACACCACATGTTGAAGTTTTTGAAGAGTGTTGGTGCACAGGCAATCCAGGAAGTTTTTGGAGAGTGTTGGGGACAACTTCCTGATGCAAGTGGAGAGACCAACTAGGGATGTTGGACCCAACTTAATTAGCACTTAATTGGCACTGCCCAATTAATGGCTGACTCTCCAGTCCAGTTCCAAATGAGGTGATTTTTTGCACCTCCCCTCCACTGGCTAACAAGCTGACTGAGTGTATCTGTCACCACCCCATCAACCTGGCAATTCCTTTATAATTTAACTAAGCAAAGAGACCATTTAAAAAATACATTAAACTAATTAAGTGGTTTATTGTTCTAAGGTAAGTAACTATAAGAAACAGAGAACACCTATTACAACTACAATAACTTTGCATACAACTACTGACGTTATTTATTTAACTGGGAAAACAGCCAATGGTGAGATTTATTGCATAGCCACAGCACAGTGTTGGTCCAGTCAAGTTTTCCAGAGACCCCCATCTTCCCTAAGAAAGAAGGCCCACCTTCCCTTCTTGCAAAGGGTAATACTTACCAAGGCTGTGTGTGTCACTACTTGCCATGTCAGACACACCCAGGGGAAAAAGTCCAGGGAGTCGATTCACTCACAGCCTTCCTCAGTGGAGTGAGTGGTGAGAGGAGCCCACAGGGTCTTGAACAACTCACTCAGGGTTTTAGGTTCACTGCTGTTCTGCCTCTGGTTGCTCTCTCTCTCCAGACAGCAACTGCCAGGCAGCAGCACCATACAATCAGCAACCATGGAATAACACCCACAATGTACAAGACCTCTTCCATTCACAGAATCGAAAGCATCCTATTTCACAACGAGTCAATCAGCCACATGCATACACATAGACCCACTCGCATGCAGCCAAACCCACGCTCACACTCCTCCAGTCACACCCTCAATCATGCACTGAGTATCAGTCAACGGTGTCTTTTATATAGCTGATGGACATGGCTCTCTTCGACTGTACATGTTTGTGTGCTGCATACCAACATCAGTGGCTTCAAGGTGTTCTGTGCATGCTCTTCAGTCAATGGGTCATCCTCTGACCTACTTAGGGGCTAAGTGATGATGCCATGGGCTCAGACCTGATTTCTGGCCTTACAGGGTCTGTGCTCTTCTAGACCTGTGTTCACAAATGGGGAAGAATTTGTGGGGGATGTAGAAGTGGATGGCAGTTTGGGCAGTTGTGACCACGAGATAATCGAGTTCAGGATCCTGACAAAAAGAAGAAAGGAGAAAAGCGGAGTAAGAAACCTGGACTACAGAAGAGCAGACTGACTTCCTCAGGGAACTGATGAGCAGGATCCCTTGGGAGGCCAGCCTGAGGGGGAAAGGAATCTAGAAGAACTGGTTGTATTTTAAAGAGACCTTAGTGAGGGCAGGGAAACAAACATCCCCATGTTCAGGAAAAATAGCAATGTGGCAGGTGCCCAGCTTGGCTTAGCAGAGAACTCTTCAGGGAGCTTAAATATAAAAAGGAAGCTTACAAGAAGTGGAAGCTTAGATAGATGATTAGGAGGAGTATAAGAATATTGCTTGGGCATGCAGGGATGAAATCAGGAAGGTCAAAGCACAACTGGAGTTTCAGCTAGCAAGGGACATGAAGGGTAACAAGAAGGGTTTCTACAAATACATTAGCAACAAGAGGAAGGTAAGGGAAAGTGCAGGTCCCTTACTAAATGTGGGGAGGGAACCTAGTGACAGATGAGGAGGAAAAGGCTGAAGTGCTCATTGCCTTTTTTACCTCAGTCTTCACAGGCAAGGTCAGCTCCCAAACTGCTGTACCAGGAAGCACAGTTTGGGGAAAAGGTAAGCAGCCCTCAGTGATGAAAGAGCAGATTAGGGACTATTTAGATAAGCTGGACTTGTGCAAGTCCATGAAGCCAGATGCAATGCATTCAAGGGTGCTGAGGGAGTTGGCTGCTGTGAATGCAGAGATGATAGCCATTATCTTTGAAAACTCATGGCGATTGGGGGAGGTCCAAGATGATTGGAAAAGGGCAAATATAGTGCCCGTCTTGAAGAAAGGAAAGAAAGAGGATCCAGGGAAGTACAGATCAGTCAGCTTCGCCTCAGTCCTGTTCCGAACCCTCGGCACTCAACTTGTAAAGATGTTTTTCCTTATGTGTCTAGCCTGAAGCAATCCTCAATCAGTTTGTGCACATTATTTCTTGTCCTCTCTTGGGGGCCTTGGTGAATAGGTTCAACAAGGACAAGTGCAAATTCCTGCACTTAGGATGAAACAATCCCATGCACCAGTACAGGCTGGGGGCTGACTGGCTGGGTAGCAGCTCTGCAGAAAAGGACCTTGGGTTACAGTGAACAATAAGCTGAATATGAGTCAACAGTATGCCCTTTTTGGCAAGAAAGCTAACAGCATACCAGGCTTCATTGGGAGGAGCACTGCCAACAGACAGAGGGAAGTAATTATTCCCTTGTATTCTACATTGGTAAAGTTACATCTGGAGTACTGTGTCCAGTTTTGGGCCCCCCACTACAGAAAGGATGTGAACAAGTTGTAGAGAGTCCAGTGGAGGTCAATGAAAATGGGCTGGGGAACATTACTTAAAAGAAGCTGAGAGAACTTGGTTTATTTAGTCTGCAGGAGAGAAGACTGAGGGGGGATTTGATAGCAGCCTTCAACTACCTGAAGGGGCATTTGAAAGAGGATGAAGCTCGACTGTTCTCAGTGTGACAGATGACAGAATAAGGAGCAATGGTCTCAAGTTGAAGCAAGGGAAGTTTAGGTTGGCTATTAGGAAAAACATTCTCACTAAGAGGGTGGTAACGCACTGGGACGGGTTATCTAGAGAGGTGGTGGAATCTCCATCCTTGGAAGTCGTTAAGGCCTGGCTCAGCAAAACCCTGACTGAAATGATCTAGATAGTTCTGCTTTGAGCAGGAGGTTGGACTCGACCTTCTGGGGTTCCTTCCAACCCTATGATTCTATGTTGAATAAAAAGCAATGAGAAGTGATGTGTCTTCTTACAGGTGACTCCAACCCCTAGGATCACCTAAGAATCCTACCTATGCAGTGGGAATCTCTCCTGGTATAATAGGTTTGTTGAGCAATATCTTACACAGACCCTGCATCAGCCATGCTCCTACCCTGTGCTTGTTTGTCAAGGCAATAAAGGGGACCAGAAGGGAGGGCAGGTTCACAACTCTGTGAGCATTCCTCTACCTGAATATGTATATGAATAGTGCTTAGAATAGCTCAGTGGTGGGTGCATTAGAAAGCTTTGTAATAAAATAATCATTTTGCAAATCAGCATCACAATAAATCTAGTTTAGTTATACAAGTCTGTATTTTTATAGTTGAAAAAATGCCTTGATATCCAATATATATTTTTCTTTCCTCCTGTCTGAACACCCTAAACAATTCCTGTGCCTTCTTGCTACTTGCACTCTTCTTACTGTTGATAACACTTCTCCTATTTTCTCCTTGTCATCATTTAGCAAAGTTAAATGCATTTAATTATTTTAATCTTTCCTGAAAAGTCAATCCCTTAATTAGAATCTATGGTTGTGGAGTTCCACAGTGTGTCTGCAGGCTAGAAACCACAAAGGCTATTTTTTACTAATTGTGCCCACAGACAGGTTATTTATTAATGTTGTTGATGGCATTAGTTAAAAAACTAAAGCTGTTTGTTTAGGTGAGAAAGGAAAAGCAGACTTCAGTTAATCTTAACATTCAGGAGATCGAAGCTTACAAGACATAAGAGGAGGAGGTTTCCTGAGTTGGAATTTTAGACAAAAATATACAGAGGCAAACCTAAAAGCGAGGATGAGCACCAGGGATCCAGGCTTTCTGTACCTTGTAAAAAAATGGAAAAACATGTGGATTTTCCCTTTTAACTGAGAAAAACACAGATTTCTCATTTTAACAGAGAAACATGCAGATTTTCCACTTGTGCAAAGAATTCTCTGCAGGCTGGCAAAGTTCCAGCCTGCAAGGGGTTGGGGGGAGTGGGAGGAGGGTGGTCAGGCAGGGGGCGCCATGTGCATGCTAACACATACACAAGGCCATCAGGCAGCCTGGAGGGCAGCTGTCATGGGTAAGTCTGGCTGGGGGAAGGGGATTGATGCCCCCATAGGGAGGGAGGGAGTAAATTGAGCAGAGCTGGGGATGCTGCCCAGCTAGGGCGGTGAGTGGGGCCTAGGGGCAGAATGTGTGGCCGCAGGGCTGCTTCTGCAGGGTATGGGTGGGGAAGGCTCCCCACCACTGCCTGCACTTCCAGGGTGGCAGGGGGGAGCACGTGCCCCCCAGATCTGCATATGGGGAGGATGCAAGCTGCATGCTATGGTCTCAGGGTCCCCATCCTGCTGCCTTCCCCCTGGTGGCTCCATGGCCCAGCAGGTGGGACCTGGCACATCAGAGCAGATCAAGGTCAAATGGGGAAGCTCCTTGCCACTGCTGGGAGCCCCACGCTGTCCTGGCAGGGTGTCACCTGCCTGCCAAGCAGCAGCAAGTGTGGCAGCATGGAGTTGTGCCCCTGACTGCTGCTGGATGGACAGGGAGCACCTTGCCGTGGTGGCACTGAGCAGCAATGAGCCTCCCCACTCAACCCCGCTCTGCCTTGCCATGCCAGGTCCAACCCACTGGGCTGTGGAGGCCCCAGGTGGAGGGCAGTAGGGTAAGGCGCCAGAATCCACAGTGGGCAGCCCCGCCTCCGCCCCCCCCTCCCCAATGGGCTCTGCTTTGGCCATGCTACCCATGGGGGAGGGAGCTCCACGTCTCCACAGCAGCCACCATCTCCCACAGGTGGCAGCCAGAATCCAGGTGCTGCTGCAGGGGCCACAAGACTGTGGACCCGGGTCCCTGGCCCCATAGCCCTGGCAGCGGGGGGCTGTGGATGGGGAATGAAGGGCATCAGCACAGCCGGGGGGCTGTGGGTGGGGAGTGAGGAGCACAAGCAGGGCCAGGGGGCTTTGGGTGGGAAGTGAGGGACCTGGACCTGTGTCCTGGTAAGTGAAGAGGGTAGGGGAAGCTCTGATTTTCCATGATAAAAAACTCCAAAATCAAATACCAAAATGTATAGGTATTTTCAATTTACTTTATTATAGTGATTGAGGCACTGGTAGGCTTCCAAACTGCTTTAAAATTATAAATATATTAATAAAACATTTTGTTCAATTGATACCTATATATATATAGTGGCATTTCATTTTAATCACAGATCTTGGGGATTTCAATCAGAGAATTTGTGATGTTTATCAGAGAACGTTCAATTTTTAAACAGAGAAAACCAGGATCCCTGGTGAGCACAATGAATACTCTCTCTAAAATGTTGAGATTTTAAGATTATGGTGGAAAAAGAAACCTGTCAAATTTTGATTCATTCTTTCCCACCACTTGCTAATAAGCAATAACACAGGTGAAAGCAACTATACTAAGTCCTAGAGTACTAACTTAATGAATACATTTTGATGAAAAGACATTTTGTGATTCAGTAGGAAAACAGTAATGCCAAAAAAATGACTTACTCTATCATTCAAAGTTTACTTTTTAATCTGGATTATCACTGACTCTTCTATGACTGTGCAGTGAAAGGAACCTTCACTACAGCATCACAACAACAAAAAGTAGGGTAGTCTGGGTTACAAGGGTGCCTAGTTATAATTGCTAGGACAGAAGAAATATGATTTTTTAATAGTTTAACTAAGGTTTAGATACACACCTCAGATCTAATTCTCAAAGGGTGAGGTATATAACTGCATGTGAAATATTGTGTATGCCATTATTGGGCATTTACATTAAAATCGTGTATTTGCATAGAAGAGAGCTTATTTATGTCCAGTGGCTATATGCACCAACAGAGTCTTTAGGATTAGGCTAGTGGGCTTTTTATATGTATCCAAATCAAACTAATGCTTCAAATTCAACCTTTGCAATTTAGTGAAAAAACCACAATCTTTTCTTTGCTACGATTAACAAAGACTAAATGTAGCTGGAGCACTTAACATCTATATAGAAAATATACCACCTTTCTCTATGAGAAACATATCCAAATTTAAAGGAGGTTTTCCATTATTTAACTAGAAGTCATCTATAGCTGAAAATGCATGTCTAAGATCAGACCACTCTTATTAAAGGGTTTAACACACATAATCAGTTTAGAAATCACATAACATGAAACAGTTACCCCTACTGAAACACAACACTTTGACTCCAGGATGTTCAAGAACTCCTGCTGGGTCAAATAATCTGCATTTAAATTACAAGATCCAGCCATATGTCTGACTTGAAAATGAAAAGTTTGAAGTGATAAATACAACCTCATAGTTCAGCTATTGGAGCTTTTCATCCTATTCAGCCACTGTAATGCATTATGATCTATGTTCAGGATAAACTCTCTTCCTATTAAATAACATCTGAATTTCTTCAGAACCAAGCAGTCTTTTTTTTTTGCAAAAACAAAACAAAACAGAAGAAATATCAAGTCCCTGCTTGAAATAGCTTTGGAGTAGTATTCTCCTCTGATTATTGAAAAATATAGCAGTGGATGAACGTGTCACATAAAACTCATCTTTGAGACTGAGACTGTGAAGTACTGGTGAACTGAAGTTTTTAGATTAGAAAAGATTAAATTAATACATTAAGAGGGTATTATATGTGTTTATGTGCATGCGGGAAAGATGAAATGGAAAAAAAGTTTCCCTGTTGTTCCAGTTAGGTTTAATTGTCTTTTATACCTGGAATTACTGCCTTCTTGTCATTATTCCACAATAGGGGAAGAAATTCTGCTATACCTGTAAGTCAAAACAGCACCTTCTTAGTTGACAACTGGTACATATAGTCTACAAGGGTTTGAATTTAATTTAGAATTTATCAAGCCAGTACTGAGCAACAGAAACAGGAGAGTGCTACTATTCTGTTACTCACTAGATTAATTTAATTCAGTAACTGGATACAGAACATGCTGGTAGGAAAGATTTGTGGATTATCCAGAAAATCTTAGAGGATGCTGACAACACAGTAGGCTCCCAGTTTCCTCTTATGCCAGGTCAATGCCTTGAGTACCTTTCTATGTTGACATAATTTGCTGTGCCACTGTGTGAAAACTGCTGGTAAGTATACAAGTCAGTGGGATGAGAGGGTTTTCAGAGCCTTGTAGGACTATACCAGTTGACAAGTGAGCAACATACCTTTCCATTGCTGTAATTCAGGGGTGGGAAAAATGCAGCCCACCAAGCCATTCTATCCGGCCCTGAAGGGCCCCTAACAATTTTAGAAAATTCATATTTATCTGCCCCTGGCTGCCTGTCATGTGGCCGTTGATGGCTTGCCAAAACTCAGTAAGTGGCCCTCCACCCAAAATAATTGCCCGCCCCTGCTATAACTCCTACAGTGCACTATATTGAGAACAGATCTTCATATTCTTTAGTACAAAGACTGTGGCAAATATACAGCCATATTCTAAGACAGAATTGGCCTTGATTGGATAATGCTGTATTATCAGTTATCACCATAGGGAATATTTTACATTTTACAAAATAACTGCTAGGCCATATGTATGTAATACTAGATGCTGTAAATATTTCTTCATCTGGTTATCTTATTTAATGTATTTCTAAGGTCTTGAAGTACCTTGTTACTTGTATATATGTTATATGGAATACAGTTGTTTCAGTTTTCATAAGTACCCTGGTTCTTTTTATCAGGTTGATCAGACATCAAGTTTTTCAGGAACAGTAATTTATATTATCCAATTCTTTCTTATCATAAATTTGATATATATGGGGATCCATGTATATGTATATATATATATACATCATATCCATGTATATAAATAACATATGCATATAAATGGTATATATTCTACCCATCCACCCCTTCTCTAACTTGTCCTGCTCCTTTTGTGCCAGATGGCTCCAGCCCACCATTGGCCCCTAATAGAACAGGGCTTATTTGTTGTATATGCCAGAGCACTGTCATCACCAGGTGGACTTTTTGTCACTGGAGACTTCAGTCTGAGTTCTGTTGGCACAAGCTGGAAAGTGCAAAGCTCAGAATCAAACTCTCAGCAAAAGATCAGAATGTTTTTTATTACCAGTTAAAAAAAATCCATCCAACCATTAAGTTAGACCAACTGCAGAGTCATAAAACAAGAATATATTTGTGAATTGCTCTTAGTATTATTATCACCGACTCTTGCGGTCTTTGTTTAAGATACTTTAAGTAAAAGAATTACCAAAACAGAAAAGCACTTGAAGGTTTTCATTGTTACATACATTAATTCTTTTTAACTTCCACTGAAAAGGAAATGTTGTAAGTAATTATTATATAAGATCATGTAATTCTTCTAGATAGCTTCAAAACATTTTTTCTTTAAAAAGTGCTCTTAATTAGGCTGATAAATCAGCTAACTAAGCCTGCATAAAAACTTTTACAGTCTACTTCATATATATTTTTATAATTCATGGCAGATGTCCCAACTGTGTGTTTACAGGATAAGCTGGAAGAGCTTTATGGGAGAAGCTATGGCTTATAGGGCACATAATATGCCATCTACAGAAAGTTATAGATGCTTGCTTAATGTAACATGAAGCAGGACAAGCTACTTGGAGCCATACAGTCTACCTGGTACATTTTCTGAATGTTAACAGTAATTGTCTAATGGGTACACTGATGCCAAAGGACCCATTTGGGTCTCTTAGTAAATAATACATATATTAGATAAACTTTAGATAAACTTCTAGGAAACATTTAATCTCTTTCGTTCTTTTATACTAAGGAATCCCTCTTGCTGCAAGTCAATCCATTTCCATTATACACTTTTATCTTTCACATGGATTTAAAAAAACCAAACAAACAAACCTGTGTCCCAACTAACTTTGAACTCATAGCATCTGATGAATTGAACTTGTGTCCATGTTGCAGAGTTTATTAGTTTCGCGTGCCCTGGTTAGGGGTACACGTTTTTGCACTAAGACTCTTACTGCACAGTTAATTAGTTAACTGTACAGTAAATGTCTCATGTAGATTTAGTCTATAAGGTACATAATCTATTTTGCCTTCTCTCTTATTTTATGTCAGAACCTATCGGAAAAATGCCAGTAACTAGAAAACTCAACCTCAGATCATGCACATCAAGATTTGAAATGAAATCGCAAAATGTTTTAGGTTTTACATAATATGTTAGGGCTTTAATGGCTTTAAATGCTGGAGCTTGGAAGCAGAACAAGGGTTTCCAGGATACCAAGAAAGTCCCTGATGTGTCCTAGGACCCCAGGCCTAAAACAGGTGCAGTGCTGCAGACGTAAAGGGAGGGACACACCTCAGAGAAGCAGTAATTACACCTTCCAGAAGACTATAGAACTTGCTGTCTGCCTGGCTTTGGCCCTACAGTATGTGTAGAAGTGGAATGGTGCAACTCCATGCCTCACCTCCTTTGAGGATTTGTCCTCAACTGCCAGTTTACTAAGCTGGCAGTGCTAAGAGTCCTCTCCATTGAAAGGGTGAAACTGTAACTGCCTCTTCAGGCAGCTCATTTTTCAAACAAACTCAAGGTATCATGGTGCCATGGCACCTTGGTTGAGAATCAATGGTTTAGAAGAAAGTAATTGTCAAAAAGTTTCCATCATCTTTTTCCTTCCTGTTCCAATGGAAGCCTCAAAGAGAGCAAATCCAAAATCCAGAATTCATCTCAAGTATCTAGGCTGGCCATGGCAAGAAACAAGAGCGGGGTGAGATAATGAAAAGGGAGGGGGGGTCCTTTCTCTAGTCCTACATAGGTAAATTTAGCTTCATAGTAGAAGCTGTCCTTGATGCTTCTAATACACTTATCACAGGTGGGAGGACTGAAGCTTCTGTACAGCAGGGGATTCTGTAACTCAGGGGTGTCAAACAAAAGACCAATGGGCTGGAGCTGGGCCATGTTACTGTTCCATCCAGCCCACTGGACTATCAGTGGGCCATGAAATTTGGGGTTTTAACTAATAATGGGGGGGCCTTACCACAGAATCTGGGGCTCTGGACCCACAATAGACATGACCCTTGGTGGCAAGGAGGCAAGTGAGGGCTATGTTGACTGAGTGTGGATTGCTCTGTGGCTGCTCAGCCCACTGCCAGTTGCGTGTTTCCACTACAGAAAGTTGCCCACTGCTGCCATTGCAGTTAATGTAGCCACAGTTGCTGCTGCCCCCGTGGCTCTGGTCTAACAAGGGGGCCTTCAGTTCAGATCAAGTCCAGAGCATGAGGTGAGTTTGATGCCCCTTGTGACAAGGGGCTGTCCTGGAGCCAGTCAAAGTATCCACCTGCCTACCTGGCTAGGACAGTCTCCCTTGATTATCCCGCCATGCTTTAATGCACCTGAACTGGATGTAAAAATGAGGGAGGCTGCCCATTTAATGCCCTGATGCCAAGGGTGTTATACACAGCTCTGACCTTCCCTTTACCATGTCCTGTGCCTTGCAGATGGCATCTAAATCACTCCTAACTCTCCCCAACCCCATTCCTGGGCCATATTAGGCCATTGGCCCAAACTATCCACTATTACTCCCCTGCATAGGCGACTGGTGCCTTCTAGCTCTGGCGAGGCACCAGCTGCTGATCACCAATGGGGAGTGGTCCCCCAGTGGCTGATTGCTGCTGCCGCTGGCAAACCGGAAGTGCTGGCGGCAAATCAGAAGTGCCGCCGGCACTACTCGGGGGGGGGCACTGGCTGGTGCTTCCCACTCTCCAGCCAGCGAGGGCCAATTTTATGGGGGGGGACACATGACCCCTCTGTGCCTCCCTACACATCAGCTATGCCCTCCCCCTGGCCCCACTGCTGGATCACACTTGGTCCCTGGCCCAAATCTGGCCTTAGAAATCTGAAGACTTATCTTGACCACATGCCCCCTCACTGAGGCCTCAGCTCATACATGCACTCTGGGCTTCCTGCCTCTTATTAGGCTCCTGGCCCTTCTCACTCTACCCCTCTCTGGGGTTACTACACTGTCCCTACACTGGAGCTGTGGGGCCTTACTTAGGCCTCAGGTGTCTGTCAGCATGCCTGGACCTCACTCTTGCCCTATGGCCCACTCAGGCTTCAGGTGTCTGCTGACATACCTGGACCTCATCCTCCTTCAAGACTCCCGTAGGCCTCATTCATTCAGGCGTTTGGCCTCGAGCCCTTCCGGCCTCCATGTTGTTGCCCAAGGCTGTTGCTTTTCTGTCAGGGTGTGCTTCCTTAGTCTTTTCCCTCTAAAGGAAAGGCAGAGGGGGTTGAGGCTTTTCAGTGCCCCATGCTTGCCATTCACTAGGGAGGCACTAGTGTGGCATTTCCTGAGGACCACCCCACCACCACACCATCCTCCCCAAAAGGGTGTAGTTTTAGGTCATTCCCCAGGACCAATGCAAACCTACTTGCTCTGGTCTTGCTTCACCTCCATGGGCTCCTGGGTATTCACACTCCAGCAATCTACTGCAGGTTCCATCTCATAAACTGTACTTCTCCTCTGGCCCATCTCTCTCTGACCTCTTTTCAGATGCTTTCCATCCAGAGGCTGAACTGCAGCCTCCTTTGTAGCAGCCTGCATGCTGGTTGACCCCTACCCTCTTTTGGCTGTGATGTCACCCCCACACCCAAAGAGGGGCCATTCAGCCTCTCTAGGCTATAGCGTTGCCTCCAGGCCAGTTGGGGTGCCAGCTAGTTCTATGCAACCCTGGCCTGCCCCTCCCAGTGTGCTCAATTGCCCTTCAACTTTTCAGCCCTGGCCCCCTTGCATTGACCAGTCAAGGGTTCAGAAAGTCAGCCTGGCAGCCGCTGCCCTTCCTACTCCTGAGGGGTCCTCCCCTTGCCCCACCATCAAGCCATCAATCTGGGCTGGCCAAAAGCCCAAAGATCTTATAAGAGGCTGCCTTCCACTCAACTGAGCTCACCCTAGCCTCACCCCTGCAAGTTCTAATCAGGGACTTCCCTAGCCCCTGTGTAGGCCCACAACTCTAAGCCGCTTTTGCAAGGCTGACCTCACTCTTCCCTAGCCCCAAAGCCTTCTCCCCAGGGCTTGGGGGCCCAATGGGTCCCCAGAAATCTCCTCCTTCCCCATAGTTCCTACCCTGAACCTCCAGAATGTTCCTGGGAGCGGCAGATCTCAAGGGGTCTGGGACAGACATTACATAAACCAGTTTGTACCAGATCAGTTAACTCTGATACTACATTCAACCAGGTTTATCTCCAACCAGTTTTGGCCATTTTGAAACTGGTTTATGGACACTGAATGTCTGTTCTGTTATAGGTTTAAACCAGTTTCTGATCATTCAAACCAGTTGTAATGTAATGTCTGTCCCTAGCCAAGCTGGTGATGTCACCTCAGCAGCATCCCTGCAGCAACTACTTGTTCAGCTCCTCAGGGCCTGCTTTTCTGCTGAAGCTGCACAACCCCTGCTCCAATCATAGACTTACATAGACATTAGGGCTAGAAGGGACCTCGGAAGATCATCGAGTCCAGCCCCTTGCACCAGGGGCAGGAAGTCAGCTGGGGTCAAAGGTTCCCAGCAAGGTAAGCAGCCAAACATTTCTTAAAAGAGTCCAGAGTAGGTGCTTGCACCACCTCTGGAGAGAGTCTATTCCAGGCCTTGGGGCCTTGGACAGTAAAGAAGTTTTTCCTTATGTCCAGCCTAAAACAGTCTTGGAGGAATTTGTAACCATTGGACCTTGTCATCCCTTGGGGCGCTCTAGTGAACAGGCATTCCCCTGGATCCTGATCCACACCCTTATATACTTATAGGCAGCCACCAGGGCACCCCTTTAGTCTGCACTTTTCCAGGCTGAAGAGTCCCATCACTCTCAGCCTGTCTTCATAAGGCCTGTTCTCTTGCCCTCTGATCATACGTGTGGCTCTCCTCCAGACTCTCTCAAGCTTCTCCATATCCTTCTTGAATTGTGGAGCCCAGAATTGGATGCAGTACTCCAGCTGTGGCCTCACAGCCAGGTGGCCTGCTGGCTGTCATGCGACTGCCTGATTGGCTCTGTAGTCATCTGCAGGCTGCGTCACAGTCTGACCAGGCCCCTTGAAGTTGCAAGCACCCACAGGTGCATTGCCATGCCCCTACTCTAGCTGTAACCTTGTTTTGACTCTCAACTCTTCTCTGGGCCATCGGACCTCTTCCTCCCCTCTTGTACAGAAGCAATGCTGTTTCTACAGCCAGAGGGAGCTTCCATGGAAACAGGGAGGTGGACTGGCCCCACTGAACTCAGAGTGAAACTGATTACAAGGTCAGATTGAAAGTCCCAGATTATTTCAATGCACTGCAGTTCTGGTTGGAACGTGATTCATTTTTTTCATTGAACAGTTTCACTATGACTTCCCTATAAAAGTGTTTCATTTTATTTTCAACTTTTGCACAGTATGAGGAAGAAATTCCCTGGGCAATTAGAGCTTCTTACATTACAGGCACATGGTTTGTTTTGAGAAAACAAACACACGTCAGCATTTTTAGGTTATTTTTTCAACCTTTAGACGTGTTGGCAAAGCATCAATTCAGTGCTCCTTTTACATGAAGGCATATAGACAGCAAAGCACTGTGCCAGCTCTGACTGCAATATGCCACTGGTCTGTCAGTAATAAAGAACAACAATAGAAAGGAACTCTCACACAGACAAAGCAAGAGAAAGAGGGAGAGATACTCAGCAGCTACCTAATTATTGGAAATTTCAGTGGTACTAGTAAGTAAAGTCATTAGTGTAAAAACAGCATCAGTTAGGGACATCTGCACAGCTGTGAATGCCAGATTTTTTTAAGTCCTCTTTTGTGTAAGCTGTATAAAAATAAATTTACAGTAAAATTTGTTTACGACTAATTGAATAAACTCAGAGTAATAGTAACCAAACTAATATAATCCTTTTCTTTGTGCCATGGTAAACCCCAACCCTGACTTTTCTCAGTATAACCTGACAGAGAAAGCAGCAGTTAAAAGAAAAGATAGAGCTTCTTAAACCTTTTAAGATAAAATTCTGTCTTATTTATAATAAACTCATCCCAATAACTTCACAACATTTACTATGATTGAGTGAGTTGCATATTTTCTTGCAGCAATGAGGTGGGAGACTTAAGGTAACTTTTATTAAATTATATTACGAAGCTTCTTCATAAATATATTTGCACAGCCTCAAAGACTCATGCAGTTTAATATTAAAATACCAGGAAACTTGTGATAACATGTTTAATATTGTATCACTGGCAAGGATACCTAAAACGATAGGGTTCCTTTTTTAAGAAAAGAAAAGAAAGGGACCTTTAGCCAGAAACAACCTTTTATAGGCAGTTTTGGGTGTCCACATGAACTGCATCTATGGTGCAAAGAAAAATGTGCACTTCCAGTTCCAGTGACTTATTCACAGCACACAGTATAATATCAGTTGTTGCTTTTCTGAAAAATAGAATGACTTTGATTTGCAAAGAGTTTTAGATACTTAGATCCTGACCTGCACTGGATCCAAGTGGACAGACTCCTTGATCTAGCCCAGAGTCTTACTATAGGTACTGAAACTTCATACAGGCTCAGGTATCTGCATACACAGACCTAACTGGCATACCAGGGTGCCTGTACACAAGCACAGAAGCTACTTTGACATGCTGTGATTACAGAACATGGTAATTACTGCACTGCCTCAGCCTCCTGCATCTCATGTATCAGTGTCCCCATGCTTCAAAATGGTGGTGGGGGCTCTTGAACTAAAGTTTGTCAAATGAGCTTAAGTTCAAGCACCCCCCCCCAACTATTTTGAAGCACAGGGGTGCTGATACACAAGACCCTGTGGCACTTTAATATAGTAGCTCTCAGAGCCACTCTAATTAAAGTGCTGCCCCCACCATCCTTGAAGCATGTGTAAAAGTGCCCCCAGCATCTTAGGTAAGATGTTCCCTGACCTAGAGGACAGACAAAATTAAGGGCACAATACTTCAGCCAGTCCATTGACTTTGGTAGGTGTTTTGCACTCAACAACTATGCGATGAGGACCTTAGATTCGATTTGCAATAAAGAAGCAGACATTCTGAAGAGCAGTCTTATGCACACTGTGGAGTGACAAAGACCTTTAAAAAGATATGAGAAGATAAATCAGTGAAATAGGGATCGTGATTATTTTAACTGCCCTGATGCTTCCAAAAAAATCACCGAGTAAAACTCCTGAGTGTAAATCAAAGAGAGCAAGGGAAAGCAAGGGACAAGCAAAAGAAAATCAGTACTTAGATTGGCAGTGTAGGATAATGTGGAATTCATGGCTTTGTTCATTTCTGTGATGGAGGTCCACTGTTTCAAAACCTGGAAAGAGTCCCACATCAAACAGAAAATATACACACATTTTACTTATTTATGTATATTAAAATTTGGCTTTTGCCACATGAACCTAAACTGCTACATTTCTTTTCCTCTAAAAGAGAGATTTATCTTATTACAGGCTCTCTCTGTTCTTCTACTTAAGTGTTCTTGAGTTGAGTGTTCCTAGTATGGCCTAGTTTACAGTATCAGCCTGGAAATTTGGCGTTAGGCACACAATTACAGAAAGTACTGTTCTCACTTGTTCACTATAAGCTCCCTGTTTCCTTCTTAAAGTTGTTTTCAAAAGGATCTGCTTGCGTAATTCTGCAGCAACAAACCCTTGTCGCCTCAATTCCCAAGAATGTTTTCAATGACCTCTTCCTGCCCAGATTTTCCATGAGAGAAATGTTTAGATTGGGGGTGGGGGAGAGGGGTCGGACAGTGCTATCAGAGGATAAGTGTGTAGACAGATGCCCAAGAGAGATGATTAGAATATTATCACAGTGATTGTTCCCCTTTTTTACTCCATGTTGTGATCACTTTTTAAAAAACTCTTTGTAACATCTAGTATCTTTTTCCAGACATGGGCCTTCCAGCTACAAAGCAGACCACAACCTTTAGAGGTCAGACTGGTAAAAAGAGAGGTATAGGAGCACTTCATCCACATAACGGCTGCTGGCATCAGAACAGACTGTGGATCAATCTTTGCTACCAAGAGTTTGTGTAGCTCTGCAGTGACAGTATGAGTCAACACTGCCATTTGCACTATAGATAACTAAGTGCAAACAAAGGGTGGGAGGGCAGCAAATACAGTATTAACATGAAATGTCTGCTTCTAAATGGAACTGAGTGTACTGACACAAACACATAATAATATCACAATTCTGGCAATTCTAGTTTTGTTTAGTCTCAGTATTAGCCATGGATATAAGGAATTTTTGGAAAACTGATGGGCAAAATGACCTTGAGAAATACATATTATTAATAACGAATGATTACCCTCTGACAGACCCCATTCATCAACCTGAAAAACATACATTAATTAGAAAACTTCTGGCATCAGAGCAAATCTAGTCCCATCACATTATATTTGGTTTTAGATTTTGCTTGCAAAGGGGCACAGGAATTCCTAACTCTTTAAGGACTGTTTTAGAGATTTTCCACTATGATGACTCAAGAAGTAATATTTTTGTCCCTGAATCAAGTTCCTTAATAACCTCCATAGTCAAAAAATTATCTTTTCTGGTAACAGACAAATTAATAATCGCGGTGATAGTTTCTATTTTTTAGCCCCATTCAGCCCCTTCAGAACTGACACCAAAGACGTTAGGGTGGATTGTCCAATAATTAACTCATATATAATGCTGCTGAATACATGTTTCTTGTAGATTAAAAACATGGCACTCTTCAGTGGTGCAGAGTAGACAGCTTTTCAGGTTTGGATTAAATCTAAGTGGATCAGTCCCTCAAGACTTGTTCAACTTCTGCCATTATCTTAAAAAATGGTGATAAAGGTGTAATCCAAAGCAGGGATATAAAAAGACAAGTCCATAAGTCATTCCTCTAGATTGACAATTGGCTTGTTGCCTATGGCTAAGGACAGAATTTATACATAAACTGATTTAAGTGTTCAGAAACTGATTTAAATCTGTTACAAACTAGAAGTTCAGTTTACATAAACCAGTCTCAAAATAGCTGAAACTGGTTTAAGATAAACCTGGTTGAATGTAGCATCAGACTTATTTAGATCAAACCAGTTTATGCAATTTCTGTTCCGGATTCTTTCCTGGTTCAAGTTAAATCAGAGTCTGCCAGCATCCCAGCATTTTGCAGCCTTAAGCTGGGCTATGCTGTCTGCTCCACAAAGCTGGGCTGCCCCCATCCCTCTGCTCTGTAGCTGGAGCAGTGAGGGCTGTCTCACCGGCTGTCTCACTGCCCTCCCCCTGCCCCCCTGCAGTCAAATGGGATCTGGGGCCAGGTGGGGGGGGTGAAACTTCCCTTCCCCGAGTAATGAACTGCTGTGCCCTGCTAAACTTACTGCTGTGACTGTGTACTACAAATCCCAGAGAAACCTGGAAGCAGGAAGAGGAAGTGACAGATGAGCAACCCTGCAGAGTCCTGCTGCTGTAATTCTGGACTGCAAATGCCAGAGACCTTGGGAGGCAGCAGGAAGAGGAAGTGAACACACAGCCCATGTACTTAGCCTATGTGTCAAGAGGACAGAAGGAGCTAGCTGTGCCGTGGTTTCCTAACCTATTCCAACTGGTAGCACAAGGAAAAAAACTTCCTAAACCCTAAAGTTCTTTCTCAGACAAAACCCCATTCTATAAGAATAAGAACTGCAGGATTTGGCCATCTACATTTCATATAGCAGCATCTTAGTAGTACTCTGAGTATCTAGTAGCTTAACTGCATTTTAGCCACGGTAAACTACAAAATCTGTAATATTTTTTCATTTGCATTTTTCATTTGATGGAAAACAAGCCAGTCACATACGATGGGTCTATGCTTCATATTCTTAATTCACTTAAAGCAGAAGCTGGCTCTTTAAATGAAGCACAGGCTGGAACACTCTATCTGCTTCTCAGAAAGCTGAAAGGTGGATGTTTGCCAGGGATTTGTGCAGCTTCCTGGCTTTGCTGATAAAAAGGCCACTGTGAGGTAAACCTCTGCCCTCTCTCCAACATGTTTCCTCTGCAACTACCCAGAAATGAGGGACCCAAGAAGACAAGAAAAACATGGAGACCACAGCACTGTCTTTGTCAGAAACCTACCTGTGTTTCCAGAGGCCGTTCAGCTGTGGAGCAGGTCTTTGAACAGTTCATGCACTTCTACATTTAGAAATGTCAGCTTCAAGCCTGAGCATTTGCATCAGCACATGGAAAGTATGAGACAGCACATCTAAGATTGAAAGTTAATGATAGCATTTGACCATGTTAACCAGTAAATGATAAAGAAAGGTCAGATGAGTTGGTTATTCAAATCAGTGAATACTAAAGTGCTGTTACTGTTAGAGTGATGCTGTAGCTGTGATGGTCCAGGAACTAGGTGCGAAGCAAGGATTTTTGGAGAGGTGCTATCTTTTATTGGACCAGCTGCATATTTGGGATTTGGACAAGATTTCAAATGTACGGCATTCTTCTTCAGACTTGAAGAAGACTGAAGAAGTCTTGAAGTCTGAAGAAGAATGTGCTGCATTTGAAACCTTTTCTGACTTCATCCTGATTATGCAGTTGGTCCAAAAAAGATATTACCCCAAAACATCTTTGGCTCTTGTGTAAGAAGTGCTGATAGTTTGTGGTATGTGATTGAAATGGAAAGTCACTAATCTTTTGAAAGCTGATCCTTGACAACTCTAAGATGATTGTTGCTAGCTTTTGTTAAATTTATTACGAAACATTTGTCTTATTCTAATAGGCACACCATATTAAGAGCTTTGCAGCAGAAAGTAGCTTTCTAAAGATTTAAATATTCCAAAAAGACAGAAAATAAGAGTGTAAGAAAGAAGCAGGGTAGTTTAAGGGCAGAGCCTTGGCCTAAAATTCTAGATAGCTGGATTGGATTCCCAGCTCTGCTGCATGACTTGTGCAGGTCATTTTCCCCCTTAATCTATCTTGAATATTTAAATTTTGAAGTTGTCAGGACAAAGATTCTCTTATTATGAGCTTGTGCAGGGCCAAGCACAATTAGGGCTTGGTCTCCACTGGGACATTTACTATAATTTAATAATCAAAGAATATCTGATCGCACCTGTAAGGCTAATTAGAATTACTGTACTGCTGCAATCTCTAAGCTTCTGTGGTACATTTCAGCTTAACTTTAAGGACTACCATTCCATCAGAACTCTGCTCAACTGGCATATGCCAATCATGGGGGCCACACTAGAACTATATTTTGCCAGAGGTATAATGTATATTAAATTACTTCATAGCTATTAATGTTGACTTTTGGGATTCTGGCACAAATGTAAACTAAACATATTTTTAATAACTTGCATATATACATAATTTTTCATTCAGTGGGATCCCAAATTGTCCACACAGGAATAATTTAACCTCCCAGGGAAGTGGAGTCACCTTTGAGGTGGGATGTACCATGTGTTTAACAGTGCAGAGAACATTACACGTATTAGGATGAGAAATAGGGAAGAATCACTTCTACCCATTGAAACTACAGAAGGGTGAAAGAGGAAACAAATACAACATATAGTCCACTTGCTTCCAGCAGTAAATAAATGAAACAAAGTGAAAGATGCCATGAGGGTATATACGTGGAAAGACTATGTTATGAGCACTCAGAATGAAATTGGTCAGTTGGACAATTACATGAACCATTCTCATAAAAAATGCCATTGAATTTTTAATGTCACTGGTTAGAAGCTCGATTTTCATCCGCAGTACTACAATGCCATCATAGAACAATGGTATTTATTCAGTAATTTCTCAGAGGAAAAAGTGCCACATAAACACCACTTCCTTCAAAGGAAAGTTAGTCCTTGTAAAGAGTAAAATGAGTTTATTCTCTATTGTCATCATGAGGCAGTAAAGGGTATGGGAGCGCATTGCCTTTCCTGCTTAGGTTATGGGTTTTATGCTTGATCCTGGTGGAAGGATTGTTCTACCAGTTAAGATTCCAGGGGCATATCTACACAAGATGCTTTACTGCGCATTAGACTAATCTACTGCTCAGTAAAGCATCATTGTCTACATGTGCACGGGACTTACAGCACAGTAAATTAGACTAATGCACCATTTGCTAGTATCAAAAAATACAGGTATTAGATTAATGGTGCATTAGTTACTGCACAGTAGTTCAGGGGGCCTGCTGCTGCCTGGGTAAGCCCAGATGTGGGAGGAGCTGTGCCAGCTGTCTCCCTGCCATGTATGGATTGGGATCTGTCCCAATCCCTACATGGTCAGAAGACTCATCCCAGCAGCTGGGACTGCATAGTCTCAGGTACGTGGAGATTAGGTTGCAACCCAAATGCCACATGGCTGGTAGAGCTGTCCCAGCAGCTGGGACTGCTGCATTCCAGCCATGTGGAGGTCAGGTTGGGACCCAATCCCCACATGGCCAAGACAGCCGTCCCCACTCATGGCTGGGGACACAATCCCCTCCTAATCCCCATGGGGCTGGCAGGCAGCATCCCCACTGAGTGGGGACAGCTCTTCTGGCCACGTGAGAATCAGGACTGGCCCCCCATATCCCCTGCCAGCTCCCGGGCTGGCACTAAGAGGATGCTGGAGCTCCCTCTGGCTGCTGCAGGGAGGCAAAGCAGGGCAGGAGCGGTCCTGGACTGGGCTGCTACTGGCAGGAGCAGTTTGTTCCTGATGGGGCCACATGTGTAGACTTGTGCCCCAGAGTGCTTTAATGAGCCTGAATGTTTTGCAAAGAAAATCCAGGCACATTTATTGCACATGTAGGCATGCCCCTAGGGAAATAATCATATTCTCAAACTGCTCTTTACTTAAGTCTATTTTATATTACAAAATGTTGCCAGTAAAATTTACCTTTTGCTGACACAGCCTTGCTCCAATTTTCAGTAATGTGGCAAAACCCTGACTTTCTGTTAGTCCACCACCTCTCTGAATGACAAAGTATTCTACTATCTTTGTTCCAATGGCAAAATGCTGGTGGATGATGCACTAACTCTTCCACTAAAACAGTCCTCCACCAAAAATTCCATACTGTGACAGTGACTATTGTCATAATTTTGAACACTCTTGCCCAGAGTTCACTGTTAGTGGAAGCGAGCCCTTCTCCCCTTTTCCTCCCCACCTTAAAATTTCCAGCCTACTGTGGAAGAGCCTCACATCTTGTTCACCCAGCTTTGTGAGCACATCTACCTACCCACTGCTTAAAGCAGATAGGCAGGATTCTGTACAACAAATAGCAGACCCTTCTGGAAGTCCCCATTTAAGAGGAGAAGAGATGTGCGTCCAGGTGCAGAATAACCAAAGACTTAAAAGAAATCTATTTAGACACTTCAGGAAGATGCAAGAGATAGGACACATCAGGGATGAGCAGCAATGGCATATGAAGGCAAAAGAACTATCTTTGTCCAAAAGACAAGAAAGATCAACAGAAAATCAGGGATGCCTTGTAATACTTGCCACAAATATGCATAGCTGGAGGCCATAGTTGGTAGTCATGGAATGCACTACCATCCTGTGTGTGACAAGCTGAATGATGATAATAAGGTGATTGCACTAGTTAAAGAGTTTCTGGACATGCAGGACAAGGACTTCTATAAGATGGGCAAGCTGTGGGGCTATCCTTAATGTGTGTTCCTTCCATGCCTGCTGAAAAAATGACTTGATCAGGAGAAGAAAAGACAGAGATAAGAAAGATGTTTTTCAAACTTTCCCACTGCTCAGAGAATACTGCTAGATAAAACTTGCATAACCATACCATACATACAGTAGCCTATGATCAACACAGTATGGTGTGCACCTTGACTTTGCAGGAAGGGGTATTGAAGTATATATTCATTCTCAAAGGTCAGAAATGTCACAGGGGAAATAAGCAATCTTCTCACCAAATGTAGAACAGATGTTTGCAAATCATTTAAAATCTATCTTCAATCCAAAGACACATAGTAGTACACAAAGTGGTGTAAAAGATCCATCAGCAATATTTTTTCTGGCAATCTTGTGATTGTTTGAGTCAAAAATAGGTAGAGAGTCTTCACTTTATTTCTTCTTTATACTAATTAGCATTTTCTCTTTTGCTTCACAAATATTGTGGAAAAAAACATACAGAAATAACACACAGGAACATATGGCTCAGAGATCCAACCCAGTCAAGTGGCATCTCCAGTGACCTTTCAGTCTATCAAATACACATTCAACAATCATCTTGTACTTGCTCACATCATAGGTAAATATTTCCTACCTGATGTCCTCATGCCTGGGGTATGGTTTCACAATCTAGTGTCCTAGAACCACTATTGACATTGAACCCCACCAATGCAAATGTGTTGACCTAAACAAAAAATACTTCGAAAGATACAAACCTCACACATCTTCCTTGACAAGGCAACATTCATATACAGAAGACATCCCTTGTGAGCAATAAACACTTATATAACCACAAAAAGTACGGTACCTGTTTTTATGTAGTCTAAAATAGGATATGGGCCAGCTTCATGTCACAAGTTAATGTGAGCACCCACTCCTCAGTGCTTGGTTCACATTCCCAGAAGTGCCATCCCATCATGTACATCATCTGGTTGTGAAATGCCTAGAACACCTGGCAGTTTTCACATACTGTTCCCATCATGTACTCCTCCTCAGTCATCTCAATTTTACAGCTGTAAAATACTTGTTGGCATTCTACAAATACAATACAATCCCCTGTCCTATCTCTAAAATGGACTGAGGAATTTGGCCATTCTGTTTATGATCCATGCTTCTAATGGTGAGATGTAAAAAGTGATGTGAGGAACTATGGGATGAACGAAAATGAATTATGGGAGCTTGATCCTAGGCTACCCTAATTCTCTGAGCACTGGCAATAGGCCTGTGTGAAGCGACAAGTATTTGATTTGGATTTGGATTCAGCCAACTCGGAGGGACAGTGATTTGATTTGGTGATTTGAATCACTGTCCCTGTTTGGATGCAAAGATTTGGTGCTGATTTGGAGATTCGGCCATAGACTAAACATGCAGCAGTCCTCACCATGCTGGACACAGCTGCCTCCAGCTGGTAAGTCTGCTGTGGTAGGGGGAGGGGAGAGGGAAGGGGCATGTCCCAGCCACAGCCTGGAGCGCAGCCCAGGCTCCATCTACCCTGCAGAGTGCAGTGGAGCGGGGGTTGTGGGGGGCTGCAGCCAACCTAAAATTCCCCATAGCTCCTACAACCAGCCCTCCCTGATCTGGGTACACATGCCTGCCCCCATGCTCTGCTGCTGCTCACTCAGCTGGGGCAAAGACATGGCTTGCCTGGGAGGCATGGAGAGGCTGAAGTGGCTTCTGCCACTGTGTGCTGCTTGTCTGAGGCAGTGCAGCGGCACCACCCGTGCCTCCCCACCCCAGCTGGGTGAGCAGCGGGAGGGTATAGACCCCACTCCCAGTGCCTTCCACCACACATCTGAAGCACAGCTCAGTCCAGCCCACCCCATGCAGATCTGGGTGCACACACCCGCTCCTATGTCCTCCTGGACTGGCAGCATGTGATGGCATGTGCCCCCCTCCCTGAGTCCCGCACCCCCCTGCCCTGGCTGGGCAACTTGTCCCAAACCCAGCCCCAATCCCTCCCTCACTGTGGGGGCATTGATCTGCCCCCCCATGCCCTTTTCCTCCCCACTCTGCAGACCACAACAGACTTAACAGCTGGAGGCACCTGTGTTTAACATGGTTGAGGACTGCTGCCTGTTTAGTCTATGGCCAAATCTCCGAATTGGTGCCAAATCTCTCTGAATCAATTTGGAGGCTTCTCATTTGATTTGGAACCTTTAATGGGTCTCCCCATTCGATTCAGATTCAGAGATTTGACCGCCAAATCAGGCTGAATCTCCTCCGAATTGAATTGGCTACCAAAGCTTCACACAGCCCTAACTGGCAGCCTATAACTTGCAGCAAAAATACTTCATAAAGTAGTTATCTAAACAGTCGGAAGGAGATGTTTTGCCATGATGCCCCTCCTTTTTTCCCATACCACCTCTCCCAGTGAGGGTTTGTAGCACTAGCATAAACAACCAAGGGGACATGCACTTCATTGACCACAATGTCAGAAGCTTGTAGCTGGCAGATGTGTTGCCAATAAAACTTTCTAGGGTAGATATAGCCTGAATTAACTTCTATCATTATTATTTTTCTGGTTGTGAAACTATGGATTTGGGCTTGCTTCTATTGACTTCAATGACATCAGAAACAGACTCATTGTTCAGCATGATAATATGGAATAAGCTAGTAAATTATTTGCAATGATTCCCTTCAAAAGGTTCATTTATTGCACCATTTTAAATAAAAATTCTGATCGCTTTTGTATATTAAACGTTGCTATGATTCCACAATAAACTGTAGGGAGAAAGAGACAAAATATTTGAAGACAGAGCCTGTGGAAGGTGTGGAAAGTTTAGAAATATTGAAGCAGTCAGGAGAAATAATGGGAAGAGTATTTACTCAACATCCCTGAAGAATAAGGGACTCATTGCACTATTTTTCACAGACTGGGTTCCAACCTATAGGATTAAATTCAGCAAAGGCATTAATGGGCGAAGAAATGGCATTGATTTCAGTGGGATACCCTATTGGGTGTTTATGCAGATGGTAGAAAAACATGGATCTGAAATGGCTAAAAACAGCATAAGGAAGTCTGTCAAATCTGAGGACGAGGGATGTGTTGTTTGAAAGCACTTAGAATATTCAAAGGTCAGGCACATGCTGGCCTTTTCTTGCATTTCAGTAATAAACCAGTAAGCTTGCTTCATGGTTACAATAATAGCTACTGTGTCAAATTCAATTCTGCACTCTACATACAGCAATACTCACATCTGACTGTACTTGTGACAGTTTATTACAGTGCTCCATCATCAAAGTGTAGTAAAAATTCAAGGCTGCAGCTAAAATTAATCTGGCCATGAAACTGGTCTACAGTTACTTTCCCCACAACTACTCTTAAATGGATGTATACAATTTATCAAATGTAACTATGATTTACATAAAGCTTTATAGGGAAAGTATATCTTAGATTTGCTACAAAATACTTCAAAATCCTTGTGCATGCCCATTCAGTTGAAGAGCTCCAGGTCATTCCTGACTATATCTGTAAAGCATCTGAAATGCTTGGACTCACTGTCAACTTCACAAAAACCAATATATTTTACCAACCTACCCCAAAGTATCCAGCTGCTTCTCCACATATTACAATTGGGAGGCACTCCTTGTGTTGAGCATTTTTCCTACATCAGTAGTCACCTTTCCAAAATGAAAACGCAGATGATCATAGCATCAAAGAAAATTAGGGTTGGAAGGGACCTCAGGAAGTCATTTAGTCCAACCCCCTTCTCAAAGAAGGACCATTTCCAACTGTATCATCCCAGCCAAGGCTTTGTCTAGCCCAGGGGTTGGCAACATTTGGGGGCAGAGTGCCAAAAACAGCCACAACCTTGACTTATAAGATGTTGGCATGCCAGGGGTGTACAGCAGGGAAGCCATGAGGGGCCTGATCCTTGTTGTGGCAGTACATTCCCAGCCTCTTACCTGCTGTCCACCCTGATGTGTGCATGCCAAGCAACATACTTCATGTGCCACACTCCGGCACCCATGTCAGGGGTTGCCTACCCCTGGTCTAGCCAGCTCTTAAAAATATGCGAGGATGGAGATTCCACAACATCTCTGGGTAGCCTGTTCCAGTACTTTACTACCCTCCCAGGGAGAAAGTTTGTCCAGATACCTAATCTAAACTTCCTTTCCTGCAACTTAATAGCAATGGTCCTTGTTCTATCATCTGTCACCACTGTGAACAGTCTAGCTCCATCCTCTTTGGTAGCACCCTTCAGGTAACCGAAGGTTGCTATTAAATCCACCCTCCGTCTTCTCTTCTTCAGACTAAATAAACCCAGTACTCTCAGTTTTTCATTATAAGTCACGTGCCTGGGCTACCTAATAATTTTTGTTGCCTCTCTCCAATTTGTCTACATCCTTTCAGTAGTTGGAGTCCCAAAACTGGACACAGTACACCAGATGTGGCCTCACCAATACCAAATAGAGGGGAATAATCACTTCCTTCTCTTGATTTGCTGGCAATGCTCCTACTCATGCGGCCCAGTATGCATTTAGCCTTTTTGCAACAAGGGCACAGTGCTGGCTCATATTCAGCTTATTGTCCACTGTAACCCCCAGATCCTTTTCTGCAGAACTGCTGCCCAGCCAGTCAGCCCCCAGCCTGTACTGGTGCATAGGATTTTTCTGTCCTAAGTGCAGGACTCTGAACTTGTTCTTACTGAACTTCATTAGATTTCTTTTGGTCCAGTCTTCCAATTTGTCAAGGTCTCTCTGCATCCTAGCCCTATCCTCCAGCATATCTACTATTCTCTGCAGCTTAGTGTCATGTGCAAACTTGGTGAAG
>NW_017729032.1:95591285-95594895 GCF_001723915.1 Gavialis gangeticus
TTTCTGTCCTAAGTGCAGGACTCTGAACTTGTTCTTACTGAACTTCATTAGATTTCTTTTGGTCCAGTCTTCCAATTTGTCAAGGTCTCTCTGCATCCTAGCCCTATCCTCCAGCATATCTACTATTCTCTGCAGCTTAGTGTCATGTGCAAACTTGGTGAAGGTATAATCCATCCTATCTTCCAGGTCATTGATCATATTGAATGCCACATAAAATCTACAAATACTACCTTTGGACATCTCCAAAATTGTGTCTTTGATGACCATGACTTTGGGTGCCTATACACAAGCAGCGATTCTGTTCTGATGCACTAATTAAAGGGCCCCCCCCCACTCATGGAGCATGTGTATAAATGCCCATTAGGACTCAAACCAAACTTCTCATCTACCAAGCTGTTGTCATCCCCATTCTGTTGTATGGATGTGGAACCTGAACAACATATCAGAAGCACCTGAAAGCCTTGGAACATTACCATTACTGATGCCTTTGGAAAATCCTCCCTATCGATTGGAAGGACAGAAGAACAAACACATTCTGCCTCAGGCAAATACCTACCAGCACTGAAGCCAT
Organism: Gavialis gangeticus; assembly: GCF_001723915.1. NCBI lineage: Eukaryota > Metazoa > Chordata > Crocodylia > Gavialidae > Gavialis > Gavialis gangeticus. The sequence goes on from NW_017729032.1 coordinate 95,591,857, forward strand.
GTTTATATGGCACCAGTTCCATTGGACAGGATGTCATAAAGGTGCTTGCCAACAGACTATTGAAGCAGGTTCAATGCTCCCAACTTGTCCATGGCCACCACTCTATAGAGGTGGAAAAAAAAGAAAAAGATTCAAGGACAGCCTGAAGGCCAATATAAAGAAATGCAATATTAGCATCAATACCTGGGAGACTTGAACACTGAATTCAATGGCACTGTGAAGTACAAGAGGGTATTGATCATTCTGAGCAAACTCACCTCACTATAGAGGTCAATAGGTGAGAGAGAAAGGGATAGAGCCATGATACAAAATCACCAGCATCCACTACTTTCTTCTGGAACTGTATGCCGTATCTGCAGTTGAACATGCAGATCTCGGATTGGCCTCTTCAGTCATCTTTGGACTCACCAACAACTTCCCTATTTGCTGCAAATAATCAGTTTAGCAATATATGTCAGCCTAAGTCTCTTGAAAAAGCTCTTGCCAGTGGACAGGTAACATTTCAGTCATAGGTTGGTGATTTTGTAATCACTGGTCCAAGTCAGGACAATCCAAAAATCATCCAATTACTGTTTTTTTCACCTATGAGAAGTAAGTTGGTATTTTCAGTCTGGGTCCTAGTTAACTAAAGTTCCCATAACAAAATCCACTACTCTACCTATAACCTTTTTAAGTATTCACAAGAAAGGGTTGAAGAGCTGAATACATTGCTTACTCTACATTTTGGCTGTCCAGTAAGAAAGAGGAATGGCAGAGGGCAGGGAAGACAACATAAGGAGCTGCCTCTGCCCAAGCAAATCAAATCAGCATTCAGTTCTCTAAATTAAAGTTTGTTAAAGCAAACAGGAAATCTGTCCAGCTTCTGAATAACTGGGGGCTCCTGACCCCCAGCCAACATACCATGCGGGCCTCATGTGCCCTATGGCATATGCCACTCAGGCTGCACACCTGCTGGGCCTCATACTATGTAGGCTGCATATTATGCCACATGTTGTCTTCTCCCCACTGCACTACACAAATAGGCACCCCCACTCTATGCCATGTGTCCCCCTGCCACTGCAGTTGCCCTGTTGTACTGCACCACATCACACCACACAGCAAACAATCCCTGCTACGCCATATGTGGTCTCTTGGACCCCTCAAGGTCCCTTAGCTCCATTGGTTGTCCCATCTCACCCCACCCCACCCCCAGAGTTGGGGGTTGGGGTCAGTTGGAGGAGGGATGGGGAGCCCAGAGACTCTGGTGGTAGCAACAGGAAAGCACTAGAGGAACCAGTATCTGACCTGGGAGCTCAGAGGCCACAGAGAATGTGGTCTATGGGCTGCCAGTTGGTTTTAGGGGTCAAAAGTTCCATGGTCTTCAGAAAGACAAAGCACTTTCTATTGTTTATTGCCTATTCACACATTTGATTTTTGGATCATATATGCAGCCCGTATATATTAATATTTTTATATATCAGCTTTGCTTGAATATTAGTTGATAGTTGAGGAAACTCTTGTCAGTATCAGAGAGTAGAATATCAGATAAAACATGTTTGCCACATGCACTAATAACAGACAGAAAAATCTAACTGCCCACATTGTTTTACAGATACTTGTACCAACATTTCTTGCATATTTCTGAAATGTGTTTCATGTTACATTATGTCTTATGGCCTTGCATCGTATTATGGTATATTACCAAATAACATGATACAATCCAAAGGAAAATGTGTCCTTAATCCTCCTTAACCAATGGAAAGGATTATTTAGAACTTGGGTGGAAAAATGGGACACTGCTACTCTGTAGGATTAGAATTAATTATTTTATTAAGGAGAAAGGGATATACTTATGAGACATATCTGAAACTCAGATTCATGATGTTGGGGGAAGCAATAGTTCAAGCTTTTTTATTGCTAGTTCATCTACTTCACGCCATTATTTATTTCTGTAATAAAGTTTGCAAATTCATTTTTGCATATCCCTCCATGTTGTTATAATATTTAGGTTGAAAACTCATACAGAATATCATAGAGGATGATAACATTTTGGCAGAATGTTAAAATAGAGAGAGAAACCCTGCCCCCATTGACATCCATGACATCCAAATCCCATTGACTTTTGAGGTCATGATTTTGCCTGTATTCTTTATTATTTCATTTTGCCATAGTGTAACAGGTAAATTCAAACAAAAAAGGCATAGTACCTACCCCATGTTGCATTGTCCAGACTTGTATACCTGTATTGTAAGGGAGGAAAATGATTAGTTAAAGTTTGAACCTCCTCAAAAAAATATTTTAAAGGAAATAAATTGGATTTGATTAAGAGCAGCATCTACTAATACATTATGCATATAGATATTGAAAAATATTGCATTTGCTATTGAAATTGAGCCTTTTTTCCTACCTGCAGATGGAATGTGGGTTGTATATGTAAGTGACAGGTGCTGTTGTCTCACCACATCTCCTAGAGATACTCAGGAATACTCAAGTAAGAATGTATTTGTTGCATGGAACTTAAGAACCCCAGCTGGAAAGAAAAATTAGATACAACCATTGTAGGAACACATTATGTTGAAAATACCCATTCTTCTTCCTCTGAGGATTGTCTTGTGGTCCAGTGTAAGCACTTAACATAGCCAGATATCACTCAACAGGCTGAACAATCAGGTTTTCTTTCACTAAATCCCCTCTGAGTTTAATTTTATTAAAGTGAAACTACTGGAAAGCATCTTAGAAGACTGATTTAATAGGCTTTCTTCCTTAGAACAGATCCCAGACATAGCTGATAGCAGAGCTTGGGAACCTGTTAAGAACAGTCAGCCAAATTTTCTCAGGTCACTCTGAAGGCAGGCTGCTGCTCCCCTTGCTGGTGCCATGTTCCCAGGTGCCACTCTCAACTCAACTGGTATTCAAACCCAAAAGCTGCTCTTTCTACTGCCGAATTGCCACCAATATCTCAGCTTAGCTCAGCTATAGGTTGCTGACACCTGCCTAAGAGGACTATTCCCTCACTTTTCTTAGATTTCACAGATTTCATAGACATTAGGGCTGGAAGGG
>NW_017729032.1:95594973-95595255 GCF_001723915.1 Gavialis gangeticus
CCATGATGAGTGACTTCCATCTATTATTACCCTCTGGGTCTGGCCACGGAGCCAATTTTCCAGCCTGTGGATCATGGTGGACCCAAGGCTACAATTGGCAAGTTCTGCCAAGAGGTGATCATGGGATACCAGATCGAAGGCTTTTTTGAAGTCAAGATATATGACATCAATCTCTTCTCCCTTGTCCAGGTGATAGGTCACCTGGTCGTAGAAGGAAATGAGATTGGTCAAACGAGACCTACACGCAAGAAACCCATGCTGGCTATCCCTTAGGATGTTGGC
>NW_017729032.1:95595423-95611146 GCF_001723915.1 Gavialis gangeticus
GAGGTGAATCCCATCCTCCATCCTTTTTAGGCCTTTCTTTTTAGCCTCAGGAGGTTTGCTAGGTCCCTGGAGAGCCAGGGAGCTGCTGTGTCCTCTTGCTGCCTTTCCTCCAAGATGGAATAGACTTAGCTTGTGCGTTGAGGATCGCTCCTTTGAGGAGCAACCACTCTTCTTGCACTCCCCTCTCCCTGGGGTCATGGTCCCTTAGGGCCTCACTGACCAGCCTCCTGAGCTTGTTAAAGTCGGCTTTTCTGAAGTCAAGGACTTCAGTGTTGCTGACTGATTTGCCAGCTTTACGGTGGATGGTGAAGGTGATCAGCTCATGGTCACTGTCACCCAGTTTCCCATCAATCACTAGGTCGCCAATTAGATCATCCCCAGTAGCCAGTACCAGGTCAAGCACTGCTTTGCCTCTCGTTGGCCCATAGATTTCCTGAGTCAGGTAGAGGTCATCCACCCACAAGAGGAAGCTTTGCAACCACTCAGTTTTTGCTGAGTGATCCTCCCACGAGATGTCTGGGTAATTGAAGTCACCCATGACAACTCTTTTCAGCTCTACATCTTTGAATTCTCACCACCATTTCTGAGACTGGGCAAGGTTTCCACCTTCTTTGGAACAGAAGATAACCAACAGGGGCAACGAACAGGGCAAGCAGTTTGCTGGTCAGTTAATCCCCTGCCCCCCCTTTGAGGGGAGAGCCTTTCAGCTTGGTGTGAGGAAGCAGGGGAAAAGAAACCCTTTTGGTCCAAGGAACGGTAAATAGGCCAGCTTCCAGGTGAGTTTGCTAGGGAAGGTGTGCTTAGAAGAAGGGCAGAGAAGAGGCAGTTTAAGAGACTCTGGGAAATGGCTGGAGGACGTTGCAATGCCAGAGCCACTGCCACTATCTCTGTTTGCACCTGCTATGTTTCTGTCCAATCAGAACTGCTCACCATCAAGGGTTCCATCCAGGTATGGGTTTGGCACTGTGGGGGCGACGGCTTGCAGGTTCCTTCTGGTGACAGCCAGGTTGGGGAGTGCCTGAGGTGTGAGCAGTGCCTCCTGGGGGTGTCTCTCAATGAACAGGCAAGAAAGCTACAGAAGGAGGTGGTGAGGCTCCGAAGCACCCTCCGCTATGGGGCGTTCATCAATTTGATACTGGAGGAGACCTCCGGGATTGTGGAGGAAGAACTGCCAGAGTCAGCACTAAATAAGGAAAAGGACACAGACTCCCAGGAAGGTGGAAGCTGGAAGATTGAGACCTCTGGCAGCAAGCAGAAATCATCATATCCACCTGCAGCAGTTGGTCTGGAGAATAGATATGAGTCCTAGCAACAGAGAGAGAGGGACACATTCCATTGGTGGACAGGTTAGGCCTCCCCAGGTTAGAAGGATCGAGATCACTGCCACCAAGAAGATGTGGTACATGGTGGTGGTTGGATACTCCCTTCTGTGAGGGATGGAGAGATCCATCTACCAACCCGACCAGTTGTTTTGGAAAGTCTGCTGCTTTCTTGGAGCTATGGGCAACTTGTGCTGTTTTAGTTCAGGGTGACACGTGCCCCCACAGTGACCAGTCAGTGACCCATCTCCCATGGCCAATCTCACTGATGGGGGTGGGGACGACCAATCGTGAAGTGGCTGCAGTGCTCCCACTCCCAGGTAGGAGCTCATGGCGGGGGCACTGGCGCTCCTGCCTGCCCCCCCAACCGGTGCCTAACTGGTGATCAAACTATAATGTGAATGGAATAACAGAGACTTGGTGAGATAGCTTGCATAAGAGGAGCATTGTCATGGGTGGGTACAAATTGTTCAAAGGTACAAACTGTTCAGGAAGGATAGGCAGGGGAGAAAAGGAGGAAGAGTTGTGGTTTATGTAAAATAGCTGTATGATTGCTTAGAACTCCAGTATGAAACTGCAGACAGGCCTGTTGAAAGTCTATGGGTTAGAGTCAGAGGAGAGAGCATCAAGGGAGATGTCATGGTGGGGGTCTGCTATAGACCAGCAGACCAGGAGGAAGTGATGGATGAAGCTTTCTTCAGCTAGTGGAAGTTTCCCAATCACAGGCCCTAGTTCTTATGGGGCATTTCAGTAGCCCTGACATCTGCTGGGAGGGCAATGCAGCATGCACAGGCAATCCAGGAAGTTTTTGGAGAGTGTTGTGGACAACTTCCTGATACAAGTGCTGGAGCAGCCAACTAGGGGCCATGCTCTTCTTGACCTGCTGCTCACAAACAGGAAAGAATTGATGGGCAATGTAGTAGTGGATGGCAACATGGGCTGCAGTGACCATGAGATGATTGACTTAAGGAACCTGAGGTAAGATATGATGGAGAGCAAAGCAAGGACCCTGGAATTCAGAAAAAACAGACTTTGACTCACTGAGAGAATGCATGGGCAGGATCCCCTGGAAAGCCAGACTGAGGGGGGCAGGAGTCCAGGAAACCCGGCTTTACTTTAAAGAAGAAGGAGAATGCAGGAACAAACCATCCCGATGTGCAAGAAGACTAGCCAGTATGGCAGAAGACCAGCTTGGCTTAGCAAGTAATGCTTCAGTAAACTAAATCACAAAAAGGAGGCTTATAAGAAGTGGAAACTTTGACAAACAACTAGGGAGGAGTATAAGAGTATTGCTCAGGCATGCAGGGATAAAGTCAGGAAGGCCAAAGCACAACTGGAGTTGCAGCTAGTAAGGGATGCAAAGGGTGACAAAAAGGGTTTCAACACATGTGTCAGTAACAAGAGGAAGATCAGGGAAAGTATTGAATGGGGGAGGCAACCTGGTGACAGAGGATATAGAAGGGGCTGAAGTATCCAATGCCTTTTTCGCCTCTGTCTTCACAGGCAAAGTCAGCTCTCAGACTACTGCACCTGGCAGCCATTTGGGGGAGGAGGTAAACAGACAACAGTGGCAATGGCTAGGGAGTATTTAGAAAGGCTGGATATATATAAGTCCATGGGACTAAATGGGATGTACCCAAGGGTGGTAAGGATGGTGGCTGATGTGATTGCAGAGCTGCTGGCCACCATCTCTGAAAATTCATGGTAAGTGGGAAAGGTCCCAGATGATTGGAAAAAGGCAAACATAGTGTCCATATTTAAGAAAGGGAAAAAGGAGGATCCAGGGAAATATAGACCAGTTATCCTCACCTCAGTCCCTGGAAAAATCATGGAGCAGATCCTCAAGGAATCCATATCAAAGCACTTGGAGGAGAAGGTGATTAGGAACCATCAGCATGGATTCACTAAGGGCAAGTCATGCTTGACCAACCTGATTGCCTTCTATGATAAGGTGCCTGGCTTTGTGGATGCGGAGAGACCAGTTGATGTGATATACCTTGATTTTATCAAAGCCTTTGATATGATCTCCCACAGCCTTCTTGCAGGTAAGCTAAGGAAGTATGGGTTGGATGAATAAACTATAAAATGGATAAAAAACTGGCTGGAGCATTGGGCTCAGAGGGTGGCAATTAATGGCTTGATGTCCAGTAGGCAGCTGATATTAAGTGGAGTGTCCCAGGGATCAGTTTTAGGGCTAATTTTGTTCAATATCTTCATTGACTTCCTGGAAGATGGGATGTATTGCACCCTCATCAAGTTTGCAGATGACACTAGAGGTGCACTGATACATCGGTCTGATATCGCATTGGTACTGATTATAAAGAAAATTTGCTGTATTGGATATCAGCCCAATGGGGCTGATAATTTGGACAATAAATGCCCATGCTGCGCAAAACCGCAGTACAGCACTCAGGCAGCCAGGAGCAGAGCCAGCAGTGTGGAGAGCTGCCTCTAGCTGATAAGTCCAGTGTGGAAGGGGATGGTGGAGAGAAGGGGCATGGGGGGGTAGATCAATGCCCCCCACGGTGGGGCACTGCCCAGGTGGGGTGGGGGGAGGCAGAGCTACAGCTCATTGGGGTGGAGGTGGCTCCTGCTGCTGCTTGCACCCTGGCAGGGCATGGGGGATGTGCCCCCTGGATCTGCACGGGGCAGGGCAGGCTGCAGCTGGGGCTGCGTGGGGCTCTTCTCGGTAGGGGCTAGGATTGGAGTGGGCACTGATGGTGCTGGGAGTATGCTGCATCCACCCCAGGTTTCACCACAGCTCTGCTCAGAAGGGAAGGGAAGGAAAGGGAAGGCAAGAGAAGGGAGGTGGATGGAGCTATTTGTGCTGCCGCCATGGAGGGAGGGACCAGGGCCAACCACAGCTCAGGGCCCTAGGCATGTGCCTAGCTTGCCTAAGCACTAATCTGGCCCTGATTCTATGATTCTAACACATTGAGGGTATACTTTGAACACAAGATTACTGCTGAATGACAGGATGCAATCCTACCAGGAACTGAATATGATACAAATTGTTGTTGTGTGAATGTAAGTGACGAGAACTGCAAGTCAAACCTAGGAATCCTGTAAGACCTTGCAGAATGCTACCATTAAGAAAATAAAAATTGTTGATAAATATGTAATTGACTTTAGTTTTCTGTATCTGCTTCCACTGATCATGATTACAATTCTTAGAGTTGGAGGAAAACTTTTTATAAATTAATGTGTTGAAGAGTTAACAAGCTGATATTTTACAAGATGATAACTGGAAGAGGCTAATCCAGGACTCTAGCAATAAAGAATTAAAAGAGGGTAATATAATTAATATCAATCAAATGAGGATTATGGAATGTAGGTTTTGCCAAAATGACTTTTTACCATTTTTTGGGTGAGATAACAACTTTGATGGAAAAATGTATGCTTAGACTTATGTGAAACATTTGACTTGGTATAACAAGATATTTAATAATGAAAAAAGCATGAAACAAAATCAGTCTAGTGCAGATAAAATTCATTAAAAAAAATGGCTCTTTCATAGATCTCAAAATGTAATTATATATGTGGGATCATTGCTAGCCAGACATTTTCCTTGTGGGATCTTGCAGTTCTATAAATACTAGTTAACATCTTTTATCAAAGACCTAGAGGAATACAAGCTTTCAGATGATGTGAAGATTGAAAAAGTGGTAAATAATGAAAAGGACTAGTCCCTTTTATAGAAAGAGATTGGAATCCTTTGGTAAACTGGCAAATTCAGTCATGGCAGATCCTATTCTGGGAATCAACGACTCCTAGACTAGAGAAACATCTTAGGTTACCAGTTTAAAAGATCCCAAGATCAGCCAATCCTTGAATGTACTATCAGAAGAATATTAAGCAGATGCAGGTAGACTATATTTGAATAACCTATTTTAGTGAAAGATTCAAGGAATTCAGTCTAAGTTATCAAAAAGAAGGTGGAAGTGTGACTTGATGAGTCTCTTTAAGTGTCTATTAGAAGTACAGAAATTAAAAAAAATAGAGGGCTCTTATGATCCCATGTGTGAAAGTTGAGGCTAGACAAATTCAAAACAGAAAAAAGCATAATTCTGAAGTAGCCTTGATATCAGTGGGCAGAACCCTGTTGATCCGGGTTAAAATAAGAAAACCAGATAAACCTGTTTTCCTCTGAAATTAGGCCCAAAGGGTGCCAATTTGGTGTTAAAGGCAAAGGAAGCTCTCTGGCTCCCTCTTCTGCTTCCTTCACATATCATGGGCAGCAGCCAACTGGAAGATTGAACGCTTCCTCATGATTATAGGCAGAGGACTATTGCGGGTTACCTAACTTTTCAAGTATGCATGTAGGCTCAACTTGGGAAGTTGGCTGAAGTGTGTGTGAGGGCAGCTGGGGAGTTCACTTGAGGAGAGCTGGTGGGAGTGATGAGGTCAAGAGGTGCGCAGGAGGGGAAAGCTGGCCAGAGTGGTGGGGAAGAGGAGGGTGTACTTGTGCAGGGGAAGCCGAAGGGTTCTTTGGGGGTAGATGTAATCAGAATGAGAGCTGGAAAGGGTGCTTATGTGTACTGCTTTTCCTACACAACCAATATGTGATAGTTTTAAAAATATTCAGATCCAAATTTTATGTGTTGTTGGGTCTCTAGGTAGCAGTCCTTGTCCCTTTGGGCGTGTCTACATGAGATATTTACTGAGGAGCTGACAAACTAGTTCTGCAGTAAAATGTCACTGTTTACACATGCAACCCTATTAGGTCACAGTAGACTAATAAACGCTGCTGCAGGGTAGTCCAGTTAAACACAAGTAGTACTGCGTGGTGGTATTGTTTCATGTGCCACAGTGTACATGTAGATGGTGACAGGGCTGGCTGGGGCACAAAGGTGCTTCAGTATGGGGGCTGCCTGCTGGTTAGCCCCACACTGGATCAACACTTGTGCCCCAGCCAGCATCTCTGCAGCACACTGAGCAGGGTCAGAGCAGATCCTGAGCTGGCAGGCTGCACCAGAGGCTGCTGCGGAGCAGCCTTGGGTCTCCTGCTATCCCAGGGCTGCTCTGACTGGGCTTTGTGTGTAGTGGGGGGGAGCTGACTGAGGCACAAGGGTGCTTCAGTGCAGGGCTAGCTGGCAGGCACCCTTGTGCCTTAGCCAGCCCCTGCGCAGCACATGAAGCCCAGTAAGAACAGTCCTGAGCTGGCAGGGGACCTAGGGCTGCTCCGCAGCAGCATTTGGACCAGCCTGCCAGCTTAAGGATACCCTAGCCAAGCTCAGTGTGCTGTGGAGTAGCTGGCTGGGGCACAAGGCTGCAGCCCCCTCATGCCTCAGCTAGCCCCCCTGCTGCACACTGAGCCCAGTCAGAGCAAGCCTGGACTGGCAGGCTGACCATGTATGTCTCGTGCCAGCTTGGGCTGCTGCAGCTGGGCTCCATGCGCTGTGCACAAATAAACTCCAGAGCATATTGCTCTGGAGTTTTTTGCTCGTGGGTGTACACTTAAATGGTGTGCCTGGGAGCAAAAATTTCTGGAGCCATAAGCACTGGCGTTTATTTGTGCACGTTAATTGTATGTGTAGATGCACTCTTTGTGGTGTAACAGCGTTCATGCAAGACATAGCACAGCATAATGAGGAACTTATGGTTCTTTCATCTGCTGAAGGAAAAATGTCATGGGTAGACTATAATTTTTAAACTGAGGACTCTTCTTATAGCATCACAGCTTGAATAGCTCACCGGGGACCGAGATACAATAATTCGTAGGAAGTGTATATATATAAATTAAACCTCTTATTCTGGAGGTCAGATCTGTCGACTTATGCCAGGGGCAAACAATTATTTTGGGTGGAGGTCCACCTAACGAGTTTTGGTGAGCTGTTGAGGGTTGCATAGATAGTCCCGCCCCTTGACAGTTGCCCCACCCCCTCGTTGCCATCTTGGGACCATAAGTCCAATCCCCTAACCCCTAAACTTTGCCACTGAAAGTCCTTCCCCCTGTCCCCCAAAAATAGTCCTTTTGGCAGGAGGGATTGCTATCTTGGAAGCAGAAAATAAACAAATCAGACACTAAAAGCCAAACACCTACTATAACATATTTTAATTTTATTACAGAAAATATGTTTGTCGTGATTTGAGTTTTCATAGCGTATATAGAAGTGATTGCATAATAGCTCAAAAAAAATCTTAGTTTTGTATATTGTGGGGGGAGGGTCTGTGTGTGGGAGGTGTGGTGTGTGTGTGGTATGTGTTGTGTGCATGGTATATGTGCATGGTATGTGTGGTGTGTGGGGGGATGTGTATGTGGTATATGTGATGTGTGCGTTGTGTGTGTATGGTGGATGTGTATGGTGGGGTGTGGGTGTGTGGTAGGTTGTGGTGGGTTGTGAGGGGGTGTGGCTGTGTGTGGAGGAGCATAGGTTATGTTGGGGGGTTGTGCATATGTGAGGGGTTGTGGGGGCAGGGTGTGGGTGTGAGGGAGGCTGGGGTGGTGTTGGAACCAGCAAGGAAGACACCTGGCTCCAGCATGTGGGGTTTCCCTCCCTTCTGTGTGAGTGCAGGGGCTGCACGTGAGTGGTAGGCAACACTGGTAATACAGGCAGCTGCACAGAGGCTGCTCCTTTCACAGTGATGTGCAGCACTGGCCACAGGTGCGTTCCGCCAGGAGCCTGTGCCCTGAGTGCTCTGCCTGCTGATGCTGCCACTGCCTGCCAGGGCTGTTCACCATGGGGGGGAGGTATTTCGGGGGGTCCCCAAACCCCCCACTCTCCCTCAAACCCACACGCTGCCGACCCCAGCTCCCGTGCTGCTGCCAGCCCTTGTCCTCCTGGACGTGGGCTCCGTGTGCTGCCACCAGCCCCAGCCCCATGCTCTGAGCTCTCTCCCAGCTGCAGCACCACCCCTGCTGCTTCCCTATCTGCTGCCTAGAGCAAGCAGTAGATTGGGGAAGCAAGCAGATCCTGAGGGCTGTAGCAGCAGCAGCCCCACAACAGAAGCTGCATGTTGGCCAACCAGGTCATGCAACAGGGTATGTTTTTGGGACTGCGTGTACATGTGGGTGCCTCGCTCCCACCCTCATGGGTGGAAGGGCTGAGTGGGACACAATTTGTTGGGAGGCCCGGTGGGCCAGATGAAAATGCTTGATGGGTCAAATCTGGCTGGCAGGCTGCATTTTGTCCACCCCTGGCCTACGCGCAATTCATAGTGATATAATGATGAACGGCTGTTCAGTAAACGCTTTGCTCAAGATTCATCATTGCCTAGATACCAGTTACAGTGCATCTAATAATGTTTGCTACATTGTTAAAGTGCCATGAAGGTCTCCAGGGAACTGTGAAAACATCAGCCAAAGGGGCTCTGACCTGGTCCTCCAGGTTGGGGGTTAGTGATGGGGGCTGGTAGTTCAACCTTGTCAAAAATTTCAGTTACAATCTACAAGGGAAGAAAGCAGATGGAAACGATGGTCTGAAAGCTTTTGAATTGAAGTTATAATAGGCAATGATTCATATGGGGCCATCCTTGTTGGGGGGGCAAATCAGGGCAACTGCCCCGGGCTCTGCACTTTGGCAAGGCCCCATAGAGCTGGGTGGAGCAGCCGCAGAGACTTTGCTTTGCGTCCGGCTGTTTGGCACCCTTTCCCACACCGCTGAATCCGCCACCAGCTTCTTTACATCCAGGGCATGCAGGGGTAGGGCCCCGCACAGGCTGATTTTCCCCAGACCCTGCACCCTGCTTGGGTCATCTTTAGACACATAAATCATAAAGTGAAGATGATGATGATTATAATAAAAAGTTATAAAAAATAAAAAATAAATTAATCTTCTGCAACGAAGCACAGGTTCAACTAGTGTGTGTGTGTGTGTGTGTGTGTGTGTGTGTGTATAAAATAAAAGGCTTAGTCAGTCTGTCTGTCTGTCTGTTTGTAATGCTCTTGGAGCACTCTGATTAGTTAGTGAAACAACCACCAACCAATCAGAGTGCAAAGCACTGCTATGACAGCGGGGACGAAGCGGGGAGGCTGCTGGCCTTCCCTCCCCACCCCCCTGAGCCCTGCTTCTTGGAGGCAGTGGTGGCACAGGGTGGTGGGTAGCAGCGCTTTGTCCCCACCTGACACCCTGCCTCCCGAAATTCTTGATGGGCAATTTGCTGGTATATATATCTATAGCTCCTGTGGAAGAAATCAAACTTCGCGTTGCGGTTGAATCAGAACTGACAGAGCCAGCTTTTCTTTATTTAGGGCTATACTGTGATCACAGGGAGAATTCCACACAGCAAGGGGAATCACCCACTTGTCTGTTTCAAAGGATTTCTCAGACTCTCTAAGGTTACAAGCGTATTTATACTTAAGACAGAGAAAGACATAAAAAATATACCTTGGAGAAACAAAACAATAGTAAATTACACAGAAACTTAGAAAGTTTTACTTAAACAAACTATCTATGTATAGGGCAATATATCAAGATAACCCAAGGAATGTAGGAATACGGATTCCTTATCTCAGAGCAGTATCAGTACATCTGGTCTTTGTCTGTTTTTCTAGTCAAGTAAGCTAATTACTTCTACACTCCTAAGAATCTATAGTTCCTATATAGTTCCTAATTCATAGGAACTATTCATGTGCTTTAAAGTAAAGGGGTGTGTGTATATGTATATTTATCTATTTGCTCCCAGTCAGCCCAGGCAACAGGGTTGCTGCTGCCTGGCTAAGCCCTGAAGCAGGAGGAACCATGCTGGCTGCAGGGGCCGCTGTCTTCTTGGCCATGTGGGGATTGGGACTCATACAGTCGACATACCTCTCCCCATCTGGCAGAGAATGGGACTGACCCCCATTCCACTGCCAGCTCCCAGGCCTGGCACCCAGGGGTTCCTGGAGCCCCACCCTGGCTACTTCAGGATACCAGAGAAGGGCAGGAGCAGCCCTAGCCTGAGCTGCTGCTGTCAGGCACAGTTTATTTCTGATTGGGTTGTGTGTGTAGATGTATGCCTGAGAGCGCATTACCGATCCTGAATTTTCTGTGCAGAAAATTCAGGTACATTAATTGCATGTTTAGACACACCCACTGTGGAGCTAATTAGTCAACTGTGCAGTAAACCGTGTGTAAATGTAAAAAGTTAGTTTCTTTGCTCTGCCTCGACTTGTGTTTCCCAAGTTGTGGTGGCAGCGTGTTAGAAATTCCTAAGAGGTGTTAGAGAAATTAAAGCATTTTCCCAGTTGCAGTTTCCAAAAATAAAAGTATTTAGGTACCAACATTATTCTAATGAGGAATAATAATGGCAGAAAGACTTAGGCTTATCATTTCACATTATACTGCAATACATTTTTAAATAGCATTTCATGCAACTGATAGTTAAACCTTAATTAAGCTATCATGATGCCATCATTAACTTTAGCTTTTACAGTGATATTGAGATAAATCATGATTTCATTACAATAAGCTTATTTGAATTTGACTCATCAGGATGGGATGATGTAGCTGGGTATGGTCCTACTTTGAGCAGGAGGTTGACTTAGGTGATCTCCTGAGGTCCCTTCTGTGGAAGAAATCATACTTCGCATTGTGTTTTGGTACAGAATTAACAGACCCAGTCTGAGTCTGAGTTTACTGGAGCTCATACAAGTGATCGCAGGGAGGGTTCTAAACAGAACTCCTCCCTTCTACAAGTTAACATACCTTTTTATACCTCAAACTGTGAAAACAGGCACATGATTAAAACAAAGTAACTTTGAGTGTCAAGGAAAAGGTAGATCATTGGGTTGTTACACATAACAGTTGCTTGCTCAGCAACACATTTTGTTTTGAGAACTGTTATCACCTTGTTGAGTTTAGGAAAGAAAGAAACATTTGTTCTCAAAGAACTGTAAAAGACATAATAAAGCAGAAGGGTTTTTCTTATCTTAGAATATTCTTAAACATACAGCATCAGAATCTTTTCCAATTTTTTTTTCTTCACTCTCTTTTTCTTAGTCAAGTTAGAGGCCTGGATAAATTTATAGTCAAGTTAGAGACCTGGATAAATTTATTTATACACTTCCAACTCTAATTTTCTACGATTCTTTGATTCTAAATTTAGCTTTGTATCTTCCTAAAAGTCATTATTTGAAGCATATCCTTAATATCCTGAGATGTTTGTTCTCTGGATCATTCTGGGAACGTTCAAACAGCTCTTCTAGTATATCACTATCTTCTCTTCACATCAGTTCAGAAGAGTGCAAATATAGAAGAGAAAATACAAGTTTCATTTTAAAATAGACTTTGGTATGTATTAGTTCTCTTGTTAGCTGAACCTGTATTTTCTCAATCCTCCTACTCCCCTTATTTTTTCACTCTGTTATTCATTTTAAACCAGTGTGCATTGACTCCAAGCTTACACTAGGTCTACTTCTAACAAAATGATTTATCAGTAGGAAGGATACAGGATTGTTTAATAACTGTCAAATTGTTGCTGATTCTTGCACAAGAAAAAGTAGCAAAAACCATCTCCCACTGAGTGGGAACCAGTCAAGATAAGAGTCTTTGCACTGTTTCTGGCTAGCACCCATAAAGTATCAGCTTACTTACCATTCTTAAAGGGCTGGAGACCATGTAGGGCAATGGTTCAATTCCATATTCCTACCAATCAACAACACTGACCAGCTACAGAACAGAGCTTATTCTCCACTGTCATAGGGTGCATCTACATGAGACGCTTTACTGTGCAGTAGTGTAGTTCATAATGCAGCGTGCATGTGCATCTACACGTGCACACGCTTACTGTGCAGTAAACCTCTCTAATCATGAGTAAATTTGCTCCCTGCAAATGGAAGCAGCAAATTTATTTGCAATTACTTACTGTACAATATCACTCATGCAAATGCCTGAATGGGAGCAAATTTGCTGCCAGTCAGCCAGTCACCAGGGGTGGAAGATTACTCCCTGCCCCTGGGAGCTCCTTGCTACTGGGGCAGGCTCTGCCACTAGAGCCTAAGCAGGAGCTATGTCCCCTGCCCCAGCAGCAGGGAGCTCCAAGGTCCTTATCTCCCAGCCCCTGCTTCACTATAGAGATCAAGGAGTGGGGATGGTGGTGGGAGGGGGTGAGAGATCCTTATCTCCCAGCCTGAGCCCCGTGGTTGTGGAGCTGGTGCTGAGGATACCAGTGTCACCCTGTGACCATGGAGCTGGGGGCTGGGGAACCTGTTCTCCACTCAGGCCCATGATCACAGAGCTGGGTGGGGAACAGGCTGAGAAGCCCGTTCCCCACCCAGACCCACAATTGCACAGCTCAGCAGAAACCAGGCTCTCGAGCTCCCACCCCACAATTGTAGAGTGGGGGCTGGGAAAACTGGTCACATCCCCATACCCAATCAGGTGATTGAGGCACAGGGCTTTGTAAGAGCTGCAGTGGTGGGTTAGGTCCCATCCTCCTGCCCTGATCTGCCAATGGGAAAGCTAGCAGTGAGCTATCTGCTAGCTGCCCTACCAATGGATCAGGGTAGGGGGCTGAGACCTCCTCCTCCCCTGCAGCTCATTCTAAATCCTCTTCTCCCGTTTGGGGAATGGGGGCCAGGAGCTCCCTGCTGCCAAGGCATGGGGACTTTTTCCCTGGCAGCTCCCAGAGGCAGGGTGCAATGTCCCAGTCTCAGCTAGGAGCCAGACGGGCCCATTGCAGGGTGGTGGTAGGGACCCATTGCGGGGCCCCAAGAAGCAGGAGCAGTTTCCTGCCATTAGTAACAAATCTACTCCTGCTTCTCCACATGTATAGAAGCCTGCCCAGGAGCATTTACTCATGAGTAGTTTATTCACAAATAAACTGCTCCCACATTAAATGCACATGTAGACACACCCACAGAGAATGTATCAGCTCTGCCTGAGAACATTCTGCTTGCTAGCACTACAGCTGGGATGATACAACCATGCATTACTCTCAATACAGCTGTGTGTCTTCAAGACATCAATTGAGCCCTCAAATCTGATTATGACAGTAACCAGAAAGTTGACAGAAAAGTAATGAAGCTTGCAAAGGTTAATTTGAATGAAAAAATCTTGTCATGAAACCATGATATGGAGCAATATTTTCTCAACTGTGAGATTTATGCTTTCATATAATAGGCATGTGGTGGGTGTGAGGAAATTAATAAAATTTCTTTTAGGTTTACAGATTTGATCATGACAACCTTGGATCTGTTTGAAGTAAAAATCTTTCTGGAGTGAGGCAGTCATTGCCCGACACTATAGCAGTTCAACATGTCTACATGTTTGTAGGCTTGACACATGCAGAATGCACCAATTCTTACTCTTATTCACACTACTACTGAACTCAGGGCAATGTGGATTACATTAGTGTAACTGAGAACAAAACTTGGCGTAGTGTATATGTGTGTGCGCCAGCTGTGTAACTGAAAAGGTCCACAGGAATTTTGTAGCATTTGCTATGTGTATTCTGGAAGTCTGTCAGAAATACTAAAAAATCTCTATATAGTCATTAATTATAGAGCTGTAACAGTTTCCTTGGTTGTACATAGGCCATGCATTTAAGGTTCACAATCCACTAAAACTTTGTTATTTTACAAGTAAATAATCATCACAGTAACCAGATTCTAATAGCTGTACTCATACTAAATATATTTTAATCTATGTGCAGTTCCACAGAAGAAGATGGGACCTCTTTTCAATATTTACTGAGAATCTGACCCTATATTTGAACAGATAACTGTAGCAAAGTAATGCCATTTCACATGATTATGAACAGCTACCATGAGATAAGCTTTTTCTTATGCATGAAGCAATATTAATTATTAAAATATAGATTGGACTAAACACCTTAGCAGGTAAAATAGTGTCCATAGTTATTTGATTAAAACAAAAAAGGTATTTTTATATTAATTATGAAAACACAAAACAAGAGAAAGAATATCTAAGTGGTATCGCCCAATACAGGATGATGGGATAAATTTAAGATATGCTACCTCCATGTATATGTAAGCCATTGGGCCAATGAGGTCCCATGAATGGGGGTAATCAACTGAAAAGTTGGGAACTAATCATGCTCTGCCCAAACACTTGTTATACATGAAGGCACCAAAAATTAATGAAAAGATGTCACTGCTCAAGTCTATCCTATGGACTACCTGCGAGGGTCCCTGATATGGGAATCTTCTGAGGCAAAAACCAATGCAAATAATTCATTTAGCTTCTCTTCTAGGGCCTTATCATTCCTGAGTGCACATTTTACACCTTGATCATCTAATGGTCCCACCAGTTCTCTCAGTAACTTCCTGCTTCTGAAGTTTTTAGAAGCATTTATGATTATCTTTAGTATTTTTTACGAGATGCTCTACTCCCCTGTCCCTTATTTTTTGCTGTTTGGCAGTTGCAGGAACTGGGGATGATTTAAATGGATTGATAGGGGTAAACACTTCGCAAGTCATAGCCAGGGATCCTGTTTTTTTCTCATTTTAAAAAATCCTCAATTTTCAGTTAAAAAAAAGTAACCCTAAATCCACATTTTTCCATTATTAAAATGAAAGACCACTATACAGCTATATATTAAAATGAAACAGCTATATACATATAGTGGATATAGACCCCGGTTTGTTTTGACAAACCTCCTGGCCTCTGTGGTCTGTGGCATTTCTGGTTTCTGACCCTGGTTTCAGCTCTGTTCCTGGGCTCCAGCTTTAGATTTCCCCCTGGATCTGTTTCCTGGTTTCCTGACCCTGCTTGGCACATCACTACGAGAGACATGCTCGGATGGGATGGGCTCCACCTTTCCCCTAAAGGTTAGTGTGTGTTCTGTTCTAGGTTGGTGGATCTCCTCTGGTGGGCATTAAACTAGGTTCGTCAGGGGAAGGGGAAGATGAGGGTGGAGGAAGCCTTGGACCATTAAACCAAGCAACACCCACAAGTACAACCCAGGTTAGACCAATGAGCAGAACATATACACAGGTAAGCAACAGGGGCCAGGGCAATGCTGAGAATAGGGGGCCAGTTCACACATCCTCAGGAGGCCTCAAATGCCTCTACACAAATGCTCTTAGTATGGGAAACAAGGAAGAGGAACTTACCCTCCTGCTAGCTGACACCAAGCCAGACATAGTGGGGCTCACTGAAACGTGGTGGGACCCAATGCATGACTGGGCGGTGAATATCAAGGGCTATAGGTTGTACAGGAGGGACAGGACAGGGAGGAAAGGCGGGGGCGTGGCTGTGTACATTAAGGAGGACTACACATCTTCATCAAGTAGCACAGAGTCAGAGGAGAGGCACACTGAAGTGCTCTGGGTTAGAATACAAGGAAGTCGAGGGGAAAGAGACTTAATGGCGGGGGTCTACTACAGACCACCTAACCAAGGGGAAGAGCTAGACCAGGAATTCTTAAGTCAGCTCACGGAGGTAGCTAGGTCAAAGGACGTGGTCATCATGGGTGACCTGAACTTTCCGAACATCTGCTGGGAAGAGCAGTCAGCCAGGTC
>NW_017729032.1:95611458-95624863 GCF_001723915.1 Gavialis gangeticus
TATGCTTAGGGGCAACCAACACGGGTTCATTAGAGACAGGTCCTGTCACACCAACCTGGTGGCCTTCTATGACCAGGTCACCAAATCCTTAGATGCAGGGGTAGCAGTCGACATAGTCTTTCTGGACTTTTGGAAGGCCTTTGACACTGTCTCTCACCCCATTCTCAAAAAACTTGAGTTGCCATGGGATTAGAGGGAAGGTTCTCTCATGGATTGAGAGATGGTTAAAAGACAGAAGCATAGGTGGGGCTAAATGGTCAGTTTTTAGGATGAAGGGAGGTCAGAAGGGCAATCCCACAGGGCTTTGTGCTTGGTCCAGTTTTGTTCAACATTTTCATCAATGATCTCAAAATGGGGATGCACAGTGAAATCTCTAAATTGGCAGATGATACCAAATAATTCTGGGTAGTCAAATCCCGAGATAATATAAAGGAGCTGCAGAAAGATATCATGAAGCTGAGTTGGCAAAAAAATGGCAAATGAATGTCAATGTCAATAAGTATAAGGTGATGCACATGGGGAAAAAATCCTCAATTGCAATATACATATGGAATGCTGAGTTCTAAACTGGTTGTTATGACTCAGAAGAGACCTTGGAGTTATTGTAGATAGTTCTCTAAAAATATCAGTTCAATGCGCAGCAGCAGCCAAAAAAGCCAATAAAATGTTGGGCATCATTAAGAAGGGAAATGAAAGCAAAATAGAGAACATCATCATACAAATCCACAGATCTCATCTCTGCATCTGAAAAAGCATGTAGCATAATTAGAAAAAGTACAGAGAAGGACAACCAAAATGATCAGGAGCATGGGCTAAAAAGGTAGCCTTCTATGACCAGGTCACAAATCTTTAGACGCAGGTGTCGTGGTGGACATAGTCTTTCTGGACTTTCAGAAGGCCTTCGACACTGTCTCTCACTCCATTCTCATTAAAAAACTAGGAGACTGTGGCGTCGATACCTACACAGTCAGATGGATCACTAATTGGCTGAAGGGCTGCACCCAGAGAGTGGTGGTGGATGGGTCTTATTTGACCTGGAGGGATGTGGGCAGTGGGGTTCTGCAGGGCTTGGTCCTTGGGCCTGCACTGTTCAACATCTTCATCAGTGACTTGGACGAGGGGGTAAAAAGCACCCTGTTCAAATTCGCAGACAGCACTAAGATGTGGGGAGAAGTGGGCATGTTAAAGGGGAGGAATAGGCTGCAATCAGACCTAGACAGGTTACAGGGGTGGGCAGATGAGAACAGAATGGACTTCAACACTGACAAGTGCAAGGTACTGCACCTGGGGAGGAAGAACCAGCAGCATGAGTGACAAGAAATAACGGTCACAAGCTGGCAGAGGGTAGATGCAGGTTAGACATCAGGAGGCGCTACTTCACTGTCAGGGCAGTTGGGATCTGGAACCAACTTCCAAGAGAAGTGGTGCTGGCTCTTACCCTGGGGGTCTTTGAAGGAGTCTGGATGAACACCTTGCCAGGGTCATTTGACCCCAGTATTCTTTCCTGCCACGGCAGAGGGTCAGACTTGATGATCTGCTCAGGTCTCTTCTGACTATGCAGTTATGACTTTTTATTGGAAAGGAGAAGACTGAGAGGGATAGGATAGAGTTCTATAAAATCATGAAGAGTATGGAGCAAGGGAACAGGAAACTGGTACCAGAGAAATTATTTTTGTAGAATTCATTGCCACAGAAGGTGGT
Organism: Gavialis gangeticus; assembly: GCF_001723915.1. NCBI lineage: Eukaryota > Metazoa > Chordata > Crocodylia > Gavialidae > Gavialis > Gavialis gangeticus. The sequence continues at coordinate 95,613,160 of NW_017729032.1, forward strand.
AGAGGCAGACAGCAGAACCAGGTTTAAAAAAATGGATGCATTAATGGATGGTAGATTTATTAATGGCTGTTGAACAAAATAGTTGGAGTTATTCCATCTGGCATCTTTAAACCAATAAGGGTAGATTCCAGGAAGGGTAATGAGTAGGGGATAGATCATTCTAGTTATATGTGTTTCATATATAACTCTCACTCTAAAGCATCCACTGTTGCCTCTGTCAGAGACAGAATACTTGGCTAGACGGACCATTTGTCTGACCCAGTATGACACTTCTTATGATTTTATGTTCTTAATATTTTCTGAAACACAAAAAATACAAGGTAACCTGAGCCTGAGAATACTAATGTAGACCCACATCAGTGAGTTTCTGATCCTTTGGATTTAGATAAACTGTATCCCTTACTGATGCCACACTTATACTGATCTATTTTATATTGAGGGTATTTGTCGATGACATAAACAATGCAGGTAAATGAAGTCCTGTTATCCATAGTCACAAATGCCCAGTTTTACTATACACAGAATAGATAGATGTAGCTGTATAACAGATGCTGTGCGCAAGAGGTTTGTATTCTGTGGTTGTTCACATTAAAATGCACTGGAACCTTACAGATTGCCAATATACAATTCAGTAATTGCATTATTTTTGGTCCACTAAAGACTACACTTGCCTGCTTTTGTAATAATCAAGACTGAGAGTAATTTCTTTCATTGCAGTAGAATGTGATTGTAACTGTGCATTTAGTTTAGACACATAATAGATAACTGAATTCTGTGTCAGCAGGAGAGGGCTTTATATAGGACAAGGTGTAGCACCACAACAGCTAACTTAAATGCCTGATTTTAAAAATTACTGAGCACTCAAGATTTAGGTTAAGCAAATAGAAGATGCAGGCTCTCAATATCATTGTAAAATCAGGACTTAAATGACAATAAAGGTACAGAAAGAAACCTGAATTCAACAGTACTATGTAAGAGTGAGAAAAATCCTGAAAAGTTGCAATAGTACACCTGTGTAATATGTACTTGACAGCCTATAAGGAGAAAGAGGAAAATGTTGCTCTAAAATCACACGGTTAGAGAAAGAGTTTTGTGAGTAAGCAACCAAAATTTGTGTGGAAACAAACCACAAGAAAAACAAGGTAGTAAATTGGGTATGGAAGTAGAAAATCAAACCGGCTCCATAAGAGTTCAAGTAGAAAATAAGAGCATTAATACAAGTTGCATTTATGAGGGATAGAGAAAGAGAAGACACATCAGACTGAAGCAGAGATGGGCAGCAAGGAACATCAGCTGTGCTTAGTCTCCTGTCTTGCACAGTGGGAGTGGGAGAGGACCAAAATCCATTTTAGCTGCGAAGCCCTGACTGAGGCCAGAAAACAAAGATGTACCAAACTGAAGCTTGTGCATTGACCTAAGTGAAAGACAGTGTCAAGAACCCAGATAAATTACCAGAACTTACCAATGTAAACAAGTTAAACTAAGAATTGAATTTAGAATTTAATTTGTTCTGCAACAATTAATAATGTTACAATTAATAATTAGCAGTAGCTATGTTCTGTGATAGCGTGCTGTAATAGATAGGGTAAGTGATGTCAGCTATTAGAGGCAAATATCAGACCTTATTATTTACTCTACATAAAACTTTTGGTCATTGATTCTAATTCCCTTTTTCTGTAATAGCATGTATGTAAATTTCATCATTTTATCTTGAATATATGGTGATAATGATAGGTGATAATAATTGTAAAGCAATGCTATATAGACTCCTCATTTCAAGGTTAACTTCTTACCTGAGACTTTTTCATAACCTGCCTTTCTGGTGCCAGCCATTCACATCCAGAAGAATTAGTCAGCTGCAGCTCTAACGTAACCATTTCACCAGTAGAAGTTACTACTTGTCCCTTTTTTTCTTCCAGGGAGCATCTACACATACAATTAATATGAACCAATAATGAACCTACATAAAGTGAGTGAAACCCGTACTGAGAAGATGGCCTATTCTCATAACTGGTTTAGCTGGATAATGTGCAGTAAATATACTAAAAGAAACAGGTTGTGTAAGAAATTAATCCGGCATTCTAATGATCAGGAATTCCCTTCTGGTGCACCTACATAAGTTGCCCACTGCGCAGTTGTTACTGCACAGTCATTTAGTACTTGCATAATCAAGTACTAAATGACTTTACAGTAACCAGTGTTACTGTGCAGCATTGGCAACATGTAGGGGGTGCACATGGGTGCAAGTGCACACCCTGAGATTAGCGGTTCCCCTGCTGAGATTGGCTGTCGCCACCGCTGCTGGCAGCACCTGCAGGTGGTTGCCGCTTGCCACCCACCCCCTGCTGCTGACACCACTGCGGCCGCCAGCCGGAGCTCCCCGCTTGCCACCACCATGACCCCACTGCTGACACCACTGCTGCTGCCTGCGGGCAGTCACTGTGCCCTCCCAGCCTTGGGAGGCAAGCAATGTTCATGCTACTCAGTAGTGTCCCAACATGGTTGCCTGGTGACACTTACTGTGCATTAGCTCATTACTACTGTGCAGTAGCATTGCATCATGGTTCATACCCAGCAATACTTCTGTGCAGTAGTAACAAGCTACTGCACAGTAGTAATGAGCTACTGCACAGTAAGTGTCTCTTCTGGACACAACCTGAGAAACCTAAATTAGCACCCAATATTTAGCTAGCTATGGCTTGCTTGAATAAGTTAAGATAATGAGATGGGCTAATAAGTGTAAAGTACTAATAAAAACTTCAGAATAATAGAAAACAATGTGATATACTGTATGCTAAATTTCTATTTAAATGGTTCATAGTTTTAAGCCTTGATGGGTCTTCTGATCTGACAACAAAAAACAGAGAATTTCACCAAGTTAGCTTTTGTCTAGGTTTAGTAATCAAGTCAAAACCCCAGATGCTGTGTAGAAAGCACAGAGAGGGGGAAGGTGCAGTATCTGGGTTTAGACAGTCTTTGCCATATCAGCTGTTCTAGCACAACAAAAAGCAACTGGCCACATGATCAGGCTGCTTGTCACCCTGACAAAAATGGCTGATCTGCCACAAAAATGGCAGATCCATGACAAAGGAGGTGCCATTTCCAACAGCAACATCTTTGTCTTTTTGGGACAAATTTAATATGTGGTCAGGTCTGAGAGACCCCCACTGTCTCATAGTGATCTGATCTCCCTTCCACCCTCAAAGCAGAAAGGAGAGGAGAGCAGTTGGCTCCTTGACAGTACACCCAGGCTGTCAAGGAGCTCTCCGGGAGCTCTGCATAGACTGGCTTCCAGGAAAGCCTGTCTCCATTGCTGCCCAGTTGCAATGGGGATAGGGCTGCAATGGCAGCATGAGGCTTGCAGACAGCACTGATCTCTGGTCTCTGAACTCCACAACAGTCTCTGGTCTGCCTGTGGCCCTTTAAAGTTTCCCACTCATGGGCAGCTTGAGACTGAAACCCAGGAAGCTTTAGAGGCCTTGCAGCCAGTCCCAGACTAGAGCCTGCCTAGCCCAGAGCCAGCTGCAGTGATCTCTGGTCTGGATCAACTGATAGTGACAACATAGTGTCCATAGTGACAACAGCTGACCAGGTCTGCCTTCAGTGAGCCTGGCATGCTCACTCACAGACTCCTCTGGAGGTCAGGGGAACTAAGGAGCAGCCCCCTATCACCTCCTGACTGGAGAGCATGCCTTTGTGGCAACTTTGTCATGCTCCAGCTGGAGAGGCTGTGTGTGTATGCCCACTCGCAGCGTTCAGTATTTTGTAGGGCTACAAACTTTGTAGCATTGAAAAAGCACACTCATCAAATGCCCCAGTGACACAGAATATGTTTACGTGACAACAGTAAGGGATTTTGGTTGTAGCCGTGTTGGTCTCAGGACATAGGCAGGCAAGGTTCTTTGGGTAGATATGATATCTTTTATTAGATCAACTGAGTAGTTGGGGAAAAGTTCTTTGCAAGCTTTTGGGCACAAGCACCCTTCTTCAGGCATTGGGAGTCTCTGCTGTTCTGACATCTCCAGGCAGAGACTCACTATGCCTGAAGAAGGGTGTTTGTGCCTGAAAGCTTGCAAAAAACTTTTTTCCAACTACATAGTTGGTCTAATAAAAGATATCACATCTATCCAAAGAACGTTGCCTAACAATAAGGGGTTACACCCATCAGCATCTGGTATTAGTCAGAAGGAAACCAGTTCCATTTTGCCATTAACTCACCAGCTGACTCCACAGCTCTTATTGCTCCTGGTGTGGAAACCAAGGAACCTCGGTGTTGCTCCAGACACTCATACTATTTACAAATACAAGTCAGGTAACTGAGAGTTCATTCAGGGATACAGTGCTTCAGGCACATGATGTTTATGTCTTATATCACTACCTATCAGGTTGTATAAACCTGAAACTACTTGTGTTCAGCCATCTACCTCTGGGTTAAATGCCTTAATTCTGTAAAACTTGTAGAAGGACTTCACTCTAAAATAGTTCCTGCTCAAAGCAGTCCAGCATTTACACTGGCAAAATAAAATAAAAACCATAAATCACCATGTTGGGGGGTTCCACAAGGGTAGAAGCCATAGGCTCAAAAAAGACAGGGCTCAGGGGGGCAGTTCTACTGTGTTGTCTTAAGCCTTCCTCATAGCAACATATTAAAGATTTCTATGTTGCTTTCATTGCTGGAGCTGTACCAATAGGCACCTGTGGTGAACTGCAGGTTCTATTTTTGGCCGTGCAGCTAAAGACTCAGAATCTCATTTCAGCCTAGGAAAATCATTGGTAGTGAGCCAAGCAGCAGAGATGGCCAACCAATATATGGCAAATGCATTGCTAAAAAATGGAACAGGAAACTCAGCTAAAATGATGATAGGCTTGTTGAGTAGTGGTCAGGAATCATGATGTTTCTAGTGCCATCAGCAGTGTTGTATCAGCCAAGGCACAAATAGGAAAATAGAAAGGTGAGGTACGGTGTCACAAACTGGGATATTTCTCACATGAGTGTAAGCAATATAAAAAGAAATGTCAACAGTAAAACACGAGGGAAGTCTCAAAGCCCATAACTCCATGCACAGTGTAGATGATGTATGCTAATTCAATTTTGTATGAACAGGCAGCTCAAGTGAAGCTGTTCCAAAATTTTATTGGCCCACAATTGTAAAGGGCACTGCGGCATATTGCAAAATGTATTGGCAATGCCAAAAAAGAGAGGGGGGATCAGAAACATAGCAAAAGCTCAAATCAAGCTTCTGTCTTCCACCGTACAAATGGTAAACTTACATTCCGGGACCCTCAGAAAGGAGAAAAAAATATGTTTGGGTATTAGTGATGTGCTACAAGGCATGCAGAATTAATAGGCTAGAACTACCTTCTGGGCATAGAGGTCAAATGCAATGAATGTTAAGTGCAACAAGTTGAGTCCATGCAATGCAATCACATTGTGTACCTTTGTATAATTTGCATTTCAAGCATATATTTCTATATATATCTAACTAAATGAACAATAACAATATACCAAATCAGTTTTAATCTAGGAGCTTCCTGGTTGCAAGTATGATGAAAACACTGGTCATTTGTATCTTCGCCATGACAGTGAATGGAATTCATACTTCCCCTTCCAAAAATACAAGCCCCTACTTCTTCCAGTAAAAAACAAAACAAAGCAAAACAAAAAAACCAAGAAACCTATTAGCTCTAGATAGTCTAAATTAGCTCAGAAAATGAAGGGCCTAATTCTGATATATTTTCATCATTGCAGCCCAAGGAAAGGTGTTGCATGGGTAAAGCAACAGATGTGGGAAGCAGAACCTTTAAAATGCTCTTTTGAAAGAACAAATTGAAAACACTTGTATTTTCTGTTCATGTGCTCATGTTACACAAGTCTAAGAAGTTTAGAACTGAGATGCCAAATGAAGCCAAATGAAACAGACTTCTGTCACACTTCTTGGCTCTGAGTGATGTCTGAACAACAAACTCAAAGACAGAAGTTACATATAAACTGGTTTAAGTGATCAGAAACTGGTTTAAACCTGTAACAGAACAGAAGCTCAGTGCACATAAACCAGTTTCAAAATGGCTGAAACTGGTTTAAGAACCTTGCTGAATGTAGTATCAAACTTCACTGATTTGGGTCAAACCAGTTTATGAAACTTGTCTCAGAGCCCTACCTGGTTCAAGTTAAATGAGTCCCGCATCATCCCAGTATGCTTTCCGGTCCTGGGCTAGGTTGTGCTGTCTGCTCCAATAGAGACAGCTTGGGTGGGGGGAGAGGCAGGGAATGCACCCCCAAGATAAACCCACCTTCCTCCAAGTACAGAGCAGCCCTGCTGCTAAAGTTACTGAAACTTACTGCTGGCTGTGACTGTGGACTACAAACCCAGAGACACTTGGAAGCAGGAAGAGGAAGTGATGAGCAACCCTGGAAAGTCCTGCTGCTGGGATTCTGACTTCAGGGGCAGCAGGAAGAGGAAGCGAACATACAGCCCATGCTGGCTATGTGCCAGACAGTCCTGCTGTAGTACCCCCTGGAGGCTGGCCTGAGCCACTGCAGGCATGTGGCTGCATTTCCTGAATCAAAAGTGAGTGTGTCCAGTTGTTTCTCAGGTTAATCTATATAAAGGTGTGTGTGGTGTGTGTGTGTGTGTATACACATGTATATGTATGTATATACATGAGTATATATGCACGTGCACACACACACACACACCCCTTTAGTTTAAAGCATGTGAATAGTTCCTCTTGGCTAGGTAAAGACAGTCAAAAAGCCTGAGGCTGAATCTATTCAGTCTTTGCAGGTTATTCTAAGCTGCAGAGAGTAACTACATATATTTACTCTCTGCAGCCAATCCAAGGCTGCTCCTGCCCTGCTCCGGCCTCCTGCAGCAGCCAGAGGTAACTCCAGGCTGGCCTGGCTGCCAGACCCAGAGGCTGGCAGAGGCATGGGGGACAGTTCCAATCTCCACCAGATGGGGAGAGTTGTGTTGGCTATAGGGGTAGCTGTCATCCCGGCCATGTGGAGATTGGGATGGGTCCCAATCTCCACATGGCCATGAAGACACCTGTCCCTACAGCCAGCACAGCTCTCTTGGTGACATGGGGATCAGGACCCATTCCAATCTGCATGTGGCTGGGAAGACAGCTGCCTCTGCAGCCACACAAGTCCTCCTGCACTGGGGCTTAGCCAGGCAGCAGCAGGCCCCCTGCTGCCTGGGCTGATCAGGAGCAAATTGCTTCTTGTCAGTATCTATGTGTGCACTATGGTGCATTAGCTAATACCTAGTTCATCTAGTATCTGTATGTGTTGGTACTAACAAATAGTGCATTAGACTAATTTAATGCATAGTAAGTTCCACATACTTTAATGTGGAGTAAAGTGACTTACGCAGATGTGCCCAGTAAAACTTCACCATCTACACTTGTGCCCCTATTAGGGTGCAGTAAATTAATTAACTCTGCTGTAGAATAGTACTGCCTGGGATGCAGACTATCCCAAAGCAGAGTTGTGTAGTGTGTCAAGATGCATGTGTAGACAATGACAGGGCTTGCTGGGGCACAAGGATGCTACAGTTCAGGGGCTGCCTGCTGGCTAGCCCCACACTGTAAAACTCTTGTGCTCCAGCCAGGCCATGCAGAGCATGTTGAGCCAAAGCAAGCAGCTCCAGGGTGGCAGGCTGACTCCCTGGGCCTTCTGTCAGCCAGGGCTGTTCTGCCCTGGCTCAGCATTCTGCTGTTCCTCTTGCACATGTAAACTCTGCGCCCAGGAGCAATAAACTCCAGCATAAATGGTGCTGAAGTTTATTGTTATGTGCTAATTGCACATGTAGATGCACCCACTGACTTTCAGGCTGTCTTAGCTGTAACTATATCTTTCCTTACCAAAATTTATCCCACTTCAGGGATGGAAGATATGGTGTCTGACTTACCTAAAAAATATATTGAACATCTAATGTCACCTTATGAAAAAATCTTCTATACCCATAGGAACACAGGGATGGGAGGAACCACCTGTGTCATGAACAGGGGTTCTGGTTTTCTGTGATACAAACAATCCCTAATTTTCAGATTAAAAAAAGTAACCCCAAATCCATATTTTTCTGTGATTAAAACGAAACATCACAAATATATAGATACCGTGTGTATATCTATATCTATATATCTATCTATATATAAGTGGTGTTTCATTTAAATCAATGAGCCCCCCAAATACACTCCCCTCCATGGCACACAGCCCCTGCTGGCAGCAGCAGAAGGCGGGCACCTGGAGCACTGGTGGCTTGTGCAGGCGCTGCTGCCCAGAGGTGCGCTGCTCCAGCGATCACTACATGTCATAGCAAGAAACGCAGCCAGGCTAGCCACCTCTATTGCCTGGGGCTCCCTGTGGCATGTGCAGCTCCTGGCACTCGCACCCAGCAGGGGCAAGTCCCATGCAATGGAGCCGGATGCCTTCTCTGCCCCCCACTGTGCAGGTCCTGGACTCTGTTGGAAGTGGTGGGGAGCCCCACTCTATGCTTCCCAGCAGAGTCCAGGGACCTGCATGGCAGGGGGCAGGGATGGCAGCCGGTTCCACTGCACGGGTCTTGACCCAATGGCATGCAAATACCAAGAGCTGCAAGTGTGCTGTAGGGAGCCCCATGCGATAAAGGCAGCCAGCTTGGCTGTGCTCCTTGCCACCACATGCAGTTCTGGCTGGAGCCATGCTCCACTGGGCGGCAGCACCTGTTCCGGCCTCCAGCACCCCAAGAGCCTGCCACCTGCTGCTGTTGCTGCCACTCATGGTGGGGGCTATGCACCATGTGAGAGGGCTGGAGTACCCAAGCTGGAGACAGCCAAGAAGGGAGCCAGGCTTACCACACAGTAGGTGGTGGTGTATGCAGCTGGAAGGGGAGGGAAGGGTGTTGCATACATGGCAGGGAAGAGCTAGGTTACCTATGCTGTGAGTGGGAGTGAGGAGGACAGGGCTGCCCGTGTAGCATGTGCAGCTAGGAGAGGCTGCCATATGAACGGCTGGTGGGGAAGGCACTGGGCAGTCTGCTTGTTGCGGGGAAGCCAGGGGTTGCCTCCCATATCTGTGGCCCATGTGGTACGTGGTGTCAGGCTACCCAGAAGTTGAATAGTCCTGAGCTAACATAAGGGAGAAGCCTGATATTGAGCCAGCTCATGGACCACCACTCCAAAAAAACACGATGCCTTGGCTAGAGGTTGTGTGTGGTTCCCAGATGGCAGCTAACATGAGTTAGCATCACGAAGGGGGACATTTCTTCAAATAATTGAAAGTTAGTGGAATTAGACACCCAATTGCCAATTATACCTTTCCAAGAGCTTAACTGCAGTCAGTGTTAGAAGGATTCCTGGCATGCAGACTTCACTTTTTCAGAGCTACTGAAAAGCACATTACTAAACTCACAGATTGTGGAAATAAAAAGCAAATAAAACAGGTAGGTGAGCTTTTGTTCTCTGCAGATCATTCTCTAGCCTTTGTATTCACCATCCTTTTGTTGGTCTACATATATATTGCTCTGCTTGAAGTAGTACATTGTTTTGCAGAATAGCTGATTCTAGAAGAACAAATTCAGGATTAGATCCTACAAGATGCTGAGCACCCAACTTAGGAGATGCTCAATGCTGTGCAGGATAAGGCCCTCTGAGGAGGTGAAGGGTCTGGCTTCCATCAAAGTAAGGGGCAACACTTCAGCTGACTGCAGCCATGAAGGCTCAGGTCAGACTCAAGAGGTGGAGAAAAATAAAATATGAAATGTGCACATTGAAGTTTTCACCATGTCACAACATAGTGCCTACTTTCATGGGAAAACTTCTTCAGGCTTATATGCACAATCTTTTTTATACGTAAAGAACAAGATAATAATGTCTAATGTTCTATCATATGTCACATAAAATATGTAATAGTGAGAACAATGGCAAAATACAAAACATGAAAGTAAATGTTTTTAATTCAGACAAAACATATCCTTAAAATTCTGGTAGGTGAGTTTGGTAAGAGAAATTATCAGCTTCTGGTATAGTCAGCTCCCTGGCTGGGTGTCAGGTCAATCGAGTTTTTATTTTTTTTCACACTAACTAGAAGTACGTGGAAACTTTGTGGTGTTCCAATCCAAATCAGTGGGATAAGAGACATTCCTTCTTTCACGTAGATTTTATATTTATTATGGCCCTCCTGAATAATATGAAAGCACATTTGATGGCTAGGTCTTCAGCAAAGAGAAAACTCCTGCCCCCTGGAATGGCACCACCCTTTGCATGCTCACACCTTCAATAGTAGAGCTCAGCAATGTAAAACACTGCAGTGCCTTGAAGTTCAGCTCAGCCAACCATAGCAAGGTCAGTCAATTAAGCAGGAGGAGGGTGGTGGGGGGAAGGTGGGGGTGGGGACTGCAGCATGACCACAGCCCTAGCGACTGTGGCTCAGTTACTAATGGCAACCATCTCAAAAGCTTCTCTGTGCACAGCTTCATAATTAAGTGTTAAATAAAAGTGCTGTTCTGTGAACAGTGCATCCTCCCTTACAAATCCAGACTTAATATTCATCTTCTGGTCTGAGAGCCTATTAAAGAATTCAGTTTGATGATTCTGCACACTTAGGCAGGTAATGTGAGATTAAAATATGGTCACAGTCCCAATACTTCTAAATGCAATGTTCCCTGGTGCCACGTATCACATGCGGTTAGTGTGTAGCTATTACTTGGAACTCTACCCCTTTTCCATGTTAATACATCACTAAATGTGTTCCAAATGCACACATAGATTCATTGCTAGACTAGCCCGATTTCACATTTTTCCCCCTCAGAGCTGAGCACAGAAAAAATAGATGACTTCAGTCATATTAACAGCCAACAGTTACAGGGCTTATAAATTGAAGGGATGTGTATAGGAAATATAGGTGAAAAATGTAACCAAGTACAATATAACATATTTTTAAAACTTGAAGAATACTATTCCTATGTAGGAGAAATAACCCCTTTTAAAAGACACACTTAATCACATGCACAATCTGCAATCTATGTGTCATATGCACACACCAGTTATGGTTGCCAGCTAAGCCACATACCTGCCACAGGGGGAACAGAACCCAGGATCTTGATACAAGGAGAAAATGTCAAAGCAACATTTGTATTTTTTCACCTTATTTTCACCTATTTCATGATTAGCTTTAGTAGAGACAAGTTTCCTTTGCTTATTAAAAACAATCAGAAAGCTGATACATTTGTATCAACAAATGAATAATTTGATTCTTATATCTTTTCCAGCCAAGAAACTATTATTTTGAGAACACTATAGACACAGATGCACAGAGACAGACATGCCCAAAACCCCCATTAAAATGTGTACAAACCAATACATAGATCTTGACATCCATCAAGGCATCATTTATGTACATTGATAAGCCTTTCCAAATAACACATTCTAATGAGACATGTTTCACCAAAGCTGTTCTTTGAATGCTCTGTACAAGATGTTGAGTGAATTGTTTGATGATGGATTAGTACGCCAAATGAGGTGCGGTTCAGATGATACTTACTGCAAAGGCTACTTACCTATACTTTGAGTTCTTTAGAATGCAGCTGTATCAAATACTACTGTGCTATTGTGTGAAATCCCTGACAACAACCGATCAGAGATATTTTCTATGCTTTCCTCTTTCCTCCATAATTATTTGGGGGGGGGGGGGGGGCTCAGCTCAACAAATGTGTCCCATGAC
>NW_017729032.1:95624922-95626171 GCF_001723915.1 Gavialis gangeticus
GGGGTGGCTCAGCTCAACATATGTGTCCCATGACTGTTATCTCGGAGGCTTCTCTAGAGCTAAAATAATGGGCGCACTTCTTTCCTCTTTTCAGGTTTGGGGAAAAGGGCCAGTATTAATTAAGTGAGCCAGCTTTACCCATTTAGCAAGAGGCACTCACTAGAAGCATTTGGCTTCTTGCCACTCCAAAAAAAATACTTATTTTTAAATAAAGTATTGCTAATACTCTGATTTTAGCTTTCTTTTGAATTATGTGCCCTGAGCCCAGAAGGCATGCAGTGCTCTAAATCCCCAATGACACCTGCTGGTGAGGCTACAGCTCATTTGCTGCAGGCTTTCAAACAACAAGTCTCTTTGCAATGCAGAGCTAATGGCAATTATGCAAGAGGTTGGTTCTCCCTCCCTCCCAGGGGTAAATGGCCTTCTCATTTCCAAGGCTGGTGAACTCTGTCAGCACAATGATGGTACAGAATCTCACTGCTGTTCTCTGCAGAATCAATTTCCAACCTGACCAGGCCCCAGGAAGTGAACAAGAGCCTTCCAAGTTATTGGATTTCATTGTTTGAGCCACTTTGCTGCCTGTTCAGTGAAAGATACTTATTGAGCCTTATGATTGGTATAAATACAAGGCGCTTTATATGTTATCCTCCCACACATCAGAACATATTGGTTTGTCCTACATGCAGTTTAATTGAAGCAAACTTGAACTTCAGGGTGGTGGGTCTTCTGGGCATATTTCTGTCACTGTGATTCAGAGCCATGCTTTGCTTGGAACAGAAGAAAAGGCATCGAAAGACAGGGCAGTGAAAGCCAGATTTTTATTTCTCTCAACAGCTTCAATAGGCCGTTACAAAAATACAGTTGTACTGCTGAATGCATTCAGTATAACCTCCTGTGTCTCTTGCTGTCTGATTGCAAAATCTCTCATGGAGCCAAACATCTGCATCCCTGGACAGAGCAACTTGTGTGCAAAGTCCATGTTAGCAGATCAAGCAGAGCTTTGTTTGCACTTACTCATTGCTCATCCAGCACTGCAGTAAGTGGTTTTGCATATTAACTAAGTGCACAGTAACCTTCCTTTACCTCTTCTGAGCCCTACCCCCGCCCCTCCTCCCCCCATCATTCTTGGTGGGCAATTCGCTAGTCTACACATCAAATATTTGCATCTTTGAAGTGCTCCACTAGCTAGAATCAAGAGATGATCCCCAGACCTTCCCTCTCTCAGGCAAGGAGAGCACCCAATAGTGCC
>NW_017729032.1:95631575-95640879 GCF_001723915.1 Gavialis gangeticus
AAAAAAAAAAAAAAACCTGGGGAGAACTAGGCGGCCTCTGATCAGAGTTCAGATAAAGAGGGTCACAGTAATTTGCTGGCACTGACTAAAATAACCAAGCAGATGTGGGAGTTACAAAGCAGCAGACAAGAAATAGGTGAAGGAGAAGGGCAATAATTCAATTATTTGGTAACGCTCCTAAGTTGGAGCATTGCAAATTTCTATTGGTGCCGATCATCTGGGTTGTTATTTTATGACTCTTTTCATTTTTGGCCTGATTTCAAGTACTAATAACAATAATAATAATAATAAAAGGCTGAAGCCTTTCCTCAGTTTAAATGTAGAGTAACTCTCCTGACGTCAGGTGAGCTTCCCCAGATTTGCACGGATGGAAATGACAGAAGAATCCAGCCCTGAGTACCTCATGATATGAAAGCATGAACAAGGAGGGAGGCTAAAGTATGACAGGCTGTAATTCCGACATCTGCAAGCCATTTTCTGAAATGGTGTCAAGCTTTTAAACAATGGAGAACACGTTATGTGTGGAAAGAGCTCTGAGGCTTTCTGCAGGGTTTGGCCACCTCTGGACTGTGGGTCTATGGAGGTAAGTCAAGTAGCATGCTCAGTAGCCTCCAGCTCCCAGGAGGTGGCACAGTTTTGCTGACCACTGAAGCACAAGTCATGAAACTCTTAATTCCAAGACACATATTGAATGACATTGACTGACTGTCATGGCATCACTACTAGTGCATTTATAGAATATATTTCAAGGAGTGACATAAAAACATGGTTTTTAACATACCTAGGGAACTGGCTGGATAAGTTCCTCTAGTGGCTGGGCCATATATGGGATACTGGCTCAAATGGTAGACATCTCTGTTTGCAGCTCAAGGGCTAGGGACAGAAGTCACAAATTAATTGGTCTAAGTGATCAGAAACTGGTTTAAACCTATAACAGTACAGAAGCTCAGTGCCCATATACTAGTTTCAAAATAGCTGAAACTGGTTGAAGATAAACCTGGCTGAATGTAGTATCAGACTTCACTGATTTGGGTCAAACCAGTTTATGAAACTTCTGTCCCAAACTCCTTCCTGGTTCAGGTTAAATCACAGTCCCCCAGCATCTCAGCATGCTTTGCAGCCCTGAGCTGGGCTGTGCTGTTCTGTCTGCTCCAGAGAGCAGGGCTGGCCCCATCCTCCCTCTGCTTCCTAGCTGAAGCAGTGAGGACTGGCTGAAAAAGGGGTAGGGTGGGGGAGCAAGCCCATTTGGGGATTCAGTCCAGTCTATGGTGGAGGGGAGGTACTGCCCACCCCCCCAGGCAAACCTTGGCCAGGGAAGGGGGTTAAACATCCCTTCCCCTCCTCAGACTTACTGCTGGCTTTGACTATGGACTACAAATCCCAGAGGTGCTTGGCAGCAGGAAAAGGAAGTGATAAGCAACCCTGCAGAGTCCTGCTGTTCTGATTGTGGACTGCAAATCCCAGAGACCTCAGAAGCAGCAGGAAGAGGAAGCAAACACACAGCCCATACTGGCTACCTGCCAGAGAGCCGTGCTCAAGTGCCCAATGGCTTCTGGCCTGAGCCGCTGCAGGCATGTGGTTGTATTTCCTGAATCAAAGGTAAATGTCTGCTCACTTCTGTTTCAATTTAATCTTTTCTGTTTAGACTAAGCTGCAAAGACTGAATCAATTCAGCTTCCTGCTTTTTGGCTGTCTGTACTTAGTCATGGTCATATGTTCAGCCATTACTGATGGCCCATTTTATTCCCATTCATCTGTTCCCAGGGTCTGTTGAAGCTACAGCAAAGAAATACTGGACCTGGATTTTAAAGTGAGGAGTAAAAGTACTGTGTAGACATGCCATATTTAGAAGCTACAACAGTCTGTGGAAAGAGTGAACTTTTGGCTTCCTGCAGTTGTGCAATATTTGTTATTTTCTCAGGTTAACATTTGTCAAAATAGAACAAAAACAAAATCAAATGGAAAAGAAAAGATGGGCTGAACTGTGCTTCTGGATGTTCAGAACCTATGTGATGATTCAGTTGATAGATTTTTATTTTGTACAGCTATTTAATACAAGCTTAGAGAAAGACAGAGATAGGAGATTAAATCATATCCTTTTAGAAGTGGAGATTTAGCAAAAATAAGAGCAAAGCCAAATGGCATGAATTAAATTCTCCAGGATTTTTGCTACAGAAAACAATAGACACTTGAGTTAACAAATTTGCTAGATACCCTTTAAAGGATCACATTATATATATGCACTCATAAGTAAAGGTAATATGCCGGCATTCAAGAGAGTGCCATTGCTCTCCTGTGTGCCTTTACTACGTCTCATGGCTTTAATTAACATTATACAGTATTTAAAGAAGACAGAAATGCCAGTTCTTTGAAGATTGTGTTCATTGAAATACATATTATTGAAATACAGGATCAAAACAATTACTCACAGGCACTACCAAGATACCCAGGAGTAAATGGATAGTGCCAATTTTCCAGCATCTTGAATAAATTCTTATGAGGTAATCAGAGAAACCACTTGTTTTCGACCAAGGGTGATATAGATTGAACTATTATACCTTAACAAGACTTAGTAATGTTTCTATCAGATGAAGTGCAACAAAAGATGACATGGAGAGAAGTTTAAAAAAGAACCATGAGAATTCTGAAAATCATTTAATTGTGCAGTGTGTATTTCTCTCAGTGCTTATTACTCCCTCCTCAAGACAAGCTCTTCTGAACATGTAACAAGTTCTGCAGATGAAGAAATTAATTTTTTCTAGACAGATAATTTTAGTGACTCATCCATGGAGACAGGGTAGTCCTTAACATTTAAATAAAAAGAGTTGTCCTCACTAGTTCTTTAGTCAGCCTCATTCTCTCAGGTTATGGACGGACATACAAATTATATAAGGTTAAAGTGTGGGAAAAATTTACCATCCAGATGCTCCACAGTAACGGCTTCATGAGTCTGCCTAGTGAAAGCTAAACTGGGACAGATTACCACTAATTGAAACAGGGCTAAAATTTCAGAATTTAGTTTCCACTTGGTGTAGGATAAAAGTATACACACAAAACAATTACCACATAGCATCCAATGCATAAAAGTTCCCCTCTTTAACACGGTATAATCTAGTCATATTTTTAGAAGGCCATCTAAAAAATAAGAGCACTATGAATGCAACCACCCAGTAAATGTTCAATCCTGATGTTGGCATAATAGCTTCTGGTGAAGATAGACCATCTCTAACAGCATCTCTTTTAGGCATGAAAACCCATGTCCTTGTATTAGTTTTGTCCTTGAATTAGTTTTTTCTTTCATCTGGGGATACACAGCATTTTAGTGTACAGGTATGAGCAAGTATGGGAGTAAACTGTTGTGAAGGGAGAGGGAAGGGCTGGATACAAGGCTACAGCAGCGGTATCCAACCTTTTTAAGTAGGAGATCACCTTTGGCATTTAAATCACATTTCAAAATGGTAGGAAAAGGAAGTTAATTTCAAGAAAAAAATACCACACAGATTTTTTTTTTTGAGATTAACTTCCTTTTCCTACCATTTTGAAATGTGATTCGTCTCTGTGAAGCATGAACAAAAGTGAATTATTTACACTTCATGGCTCCCACAGTATTGGCCAATTTCCTCAATTACTCCAATGTAAGAAGTTTTGCCTCCATTTTCTCAATGCCCCTCTTTAAATGGAGGCTGCTTCCCCAGTTTTGAAAAGGAATGACTACATCCAAACAATATCTATCTTGATAGTCCTGTTCAACCAACCCATCATTTTGGGTCAGCACAAGAAGTTCAGCATGATTGTCACTAGGCTTGTGATAACGTATACATCTATCTTTTTCATGTCTCTCCAGAAAGACAGGTTTTTTGTACATCTGTCCTTAGAAGATTGCTGTTACTGACTGATATCAGAGAAGGAATTGCTATTAATGGTCTCTAAAGTTCAGTACTTTCTAAAGATTTAAGTGGAATAAACATAGTCAAATAGATGAAGACCTATCTTTCTCTTTGTCAGAGAAAAATTTTGTGATTGTATGCTGACAACACAGAAAGTTGAAACTGACATGTGCAGACAAGCTAAGTGCATGGAAAATTCCACAGCATGCCCAGCACGTGCCCCCTACGTGACCTGACAGCCTGTCAATCATGCGTGACCTACTTTTCCAGCACGCGCATGCTCAGTCACAGTAACTGCATGAGGTAATTTGTCCAGAAGTTTCCAGCAGAACAGCAGCCTGATTGGCTACGAGGCTGCTACAAAAGCTTGTGAGCCCCCTCCCTCAGGGGGGACCCGCTCGACTAGCAAACAGAGGCTGCCTTGGCAGGGACTGTCTCGCTAGGAGAGATCCTACCTGGAAGCAGAGGCTGTGGCTGCAGGGACTGCTCTCCAGAAGGGCTTACTGGCCCACTGGTCTCCTCCACGATCTATTTGGCTACCCGATTCATTATCGTTTTCGTACTGATCCTTCGGCTACTGGACTTACTTTGGCTTCAACCTCGACTACGATTTGCTTCATCCAACTTACCTCGATTATGGCTTTGTCTCATCACACCCGGCTCTGACCTCGGCATCGTCTTCATCGACCTCGGTACTGATTACCTGTTGTCCACTTTGGACTGGCGTCATGACGTTTCTGATGAGTTACAGTTTTGTTCTCGTTATATGTTATCCACCCATGAGCTGTTGACCAGTCCTGGGACTAGCGAGTGGGCAGCCGCCCCTATCCTTCGGGGTAGAACGCAAGGGCTTACTCGTGAACCCCGTGGGCCAATGGACCCCTTTGTTGTTTGTTCATTGTTCGTAACTGTAACTGAAGTAAGCAGCTCTACCTACGTAACCAAAGCGTAAGTGAATAAATCCTATTTACTTTGAAACCGCACGAGTCCCGTACCACTCAGACTTCTCACCGCAAATCCCACCTGTTCATTCCAACGCCACCCTCGACCCACCGTGACCTTTGGGGTTCCCCCGACATGGCGTCATGAACAGGATTAATGGGAGGCGAATGTGAGTCTGAGTTAATTCAGAGCTGCCCATGGTGCAGCGGGGTCTGTTCAACCAGTGATCTGGACGACCTATGGAACCATGTCACATTCCACCAGGCCACAAACCAGGCCTCAGCCACGATCCACGGCTACCTGTCCCTCCACGGCATGAGTGGGAAGGAGAGGGCTGTCCGGCTCAGTCCGGGAGCCCTGGGCTGTATAATGAGAGACTCCCGGGCCTTTTATCACCCAAGGGAGGAGAACGGGACCGCATCCCAGGCCCGAGTGAAACCTCCGGCCACGGCGTGCCTCAGCCCAGCTCAGGAGTTTGCTCGCTGCATCAAGTACGTGAAGGAGGGTGGAGAGGAAACCCCTCCGGATCGGTTCCACTGTCCGAGCCTTATGGCCGGATCAAGGGGGCATGAGCTCCTGACACAGCTCCGGGAAGGCCTGGAACGAGACAGCAGAAAAGCCAAATGGACCGGCCTTAAGTGGAAGAAGGGCAGGATAATAAATGTTTTATTTCGCAAGTACGTTGTTTTACTGTGGGAATTCTCAGATCTGGGGGTGCAGCTCGAGACTGCTGCTGGAGCTGCAGCCAAAAATTTGGCCAAGCGGCCATTGCAAGACGGCGCCGGTGGATCTGAGAGCGCGCCAAAACCCACGCTGACATCACTGCCCGCTCCGCCCACCAAGAGCCCTCCTCCTGACACAACCTCACTCGTCGCTCCGCCCATCTGGAACCCGCCTCCTGCAACAGCGCCACCTGCTGTGCATACGTCACCACCCCCGTATGTCAACCAGCGCCACCCGGAGGACGTACGGAAGAACAGCAGCTATGAAAGCGAAACTACAGGAACTAATGCAACTACAAGCAAAAGTACAAGCATGACTACAATCAACACGAAAGCATTGATGAAAACCAACGGAACCATAAGCCGAACGAATATAACTAACAACGGATCTGAACTCGAACAACAGCAACCATCTGATTTAGCAACTGCATATCCAATTGCAGCTCAAAAGTTAGTAACTGACCCTCAAGAAGGAATGAAAGTTACCGTAACCACATGATCAAGAACCCATTCAGAAATGAACGAGCTGAAGAAAGAAACAGGGATTCGCAGCGACGAGATACCCGGTGCATGGCTTGGATGACTCATGGCTGAGGCTGACAATGAAACCATCGATCAAGATGAGGCATTACAGCTGATTTGAAGCGCTGCCTGGAGCCGAGCCAAAGTCATTGACCCGGTACCAGTGCTAGCCAATTACTATTGGCCAATACCAGTACCAGCATTAGCAGTCAAAGCCTTGCAGCACAAGGTGAATGCTTGGCATGAGGGAGCAGCAGGTCGTGCCAATGCAACAACATTGATATATGCAATCCTCGGAGCATCTTACGCCCTATGGAACCCCATGCACAAAGCACTGAACTTAACACCGGTTCAAGTGCAGGGAGTGTGGCCACATCATTTTGCTAGCACACCAGGAGATGTGCCCTGCCTCGCCGAAGCTATAGAGGCAGCAACAGAGATCTACAGCAGCAGTCAAAGCATCTCTGCACGATTGTTATTGGGTTCATGCATCAATGGCCCTGTGATTCATACTCTGGGTCAGCTAGACCAGCTGCAGGGAGCTATGAAAATGAAACCGCAGAAGAGTACGTACCCCACCTTCGACGGAGGACGCGAACATGCACATGCATATCCGATTGAAAAGTCCTTAAACCATCATCAGAAACTTCCAAATAAACTGAACCAATGACAATTGCTTCGAAACTCCCCAACCACCAAGCGTTACCAACCGCAACCGCAACCGCAACCACGCCATTCGTCACCACCACAGGTCAGAAACCAACCTTCGCAAGCCAAGTATTTGCCACCACAGAGACCGCCAGTAGAAAGGGCAATGTTTGGTTTCCTCTTAAAATCTGGCCTGTTGAAGGAAAAACTAAGATTATTAGGAGACGATGGTCAACGAGCCCTCGCCAGAACCCTAGGCTTTACCGAGTACAACCCCAAGCCAAAAAACGAGTGACTGCCGTTGGCGTGAGTCCGACGACCGGCGGCTATAACGATCCTGGAAAATGAAGCAACGAACGGAAAACCAACCCCAAACTGAAGAAAACCAAACAGACACAACCCGAACCGATTAACACCGAATCGAACTGTCACGACTTAAAGTGAAATGAATTAACGATTTGCAAATCGACATGGAACCCGAAACGAAGCGAACTTGAACGAAACAAACTGGACCAAAACGAATGAACTGAACTGAAATGACGCAACCCGAATCTAAATGAACAACAGTGAAACGAAACGTACTGAAACGAATTAAACCCAAGTGAACCGAAACAAAGCGAATGACACACGAAATCCGAAGTAATCATACAAACCAAATTGAAACGAAGCAAAGCGAACCAAAACCGGAACTTCAAACAACTGTAACCATTTCGCCTGAAGAGAAAATTCAGAGCACAACCGTAGCAGCGAACCACACAAAACTTTTTGACGATGACCCACGACCGTACGCATTGATTGAAATACAGAATCCTGATGATCCGATCGATATCACGATTGCAAAGTTCTTGTTAGACACCAGAGCGCAGGTTAATGTAATCAAACCATCAATCCCTCACCAATGGATGACAAAAGTCATGACGGTTCAAGGCTTGAACGCAGTGACAACAATGAACCGAGTAAAGTTTCTTGTCAAGGGTCACGGAAAGCGACTTGATGCGGTACTAGGGGGCATCAACCTCCTGGGGGTACCAGGTATCCAAGCGCTGGATTTAAAATACAAGGTGCTCGAAGCATTACCCATCTCGACCATACCGGAAACCGAGTGGCACAAGCCGACATTGCGAGTAAATTCCATGTGGAAGTATACCCCTATACCCACCAAGCCACACCTTCAAGATTCCCTCGACGCCCTGCTGGAAGGTCTAGTGAGAAAGAGATTGATCACACTGATACATGCCAGCGCCTGACTATCTCCGGGATGCGGGATCCCTAAACCGGGAAAGCCAAGTGACGTTCACCTCGTTGTGGACTACCGGGAAGTCAATAAACGTTGCACTACATTAACCCAAGCGGCACCCTGCACCTTACTTCAGAGCCTACATGAGATGGCCGAATACCAAGCCAATGAATGGGTAGGAACAACTTTAGATGTGAAGGATATGTTCTTTTCAATACCCATTAATGACTCTGAAGGAGTTCTCAACATGTGTGTTAGGGGAAAGATCTATAAGTAGAATGTGTGCTCGCAGGGTTATTGCAATGCTCCGGCATTGGCTGCTGGTGCCATCAATGAAAGCCTTGAAAGATTCTATAAAAATAACCCGGAGAGCGGATCTGTTAAAGTGTGGAGCTATATAGATGATATCGCTGTGATGGGGAGAGACAGAAAGCATGTTCGAAAAATCACGAACGATCTGGTACGACATCTGAACACCGATGGTTGGGTCGTAAATGAGAAGAAGTCCCAACTGAAACTGACTAACTGAATAAGTTTCTTGGGAACCACCTTCGTCAGAACCACCTGACAAGGAGTAGCCCATGATACTATTGATTTTGACCTCTGGGGGAGCAAACCTCCATCAAAAAAGACTGACTTCCAGTCGTTATTGGGCAAGCTCAATTGGTTTCGGCACTACATCACATCGACGCATCTGCCGATACTAGCCCGAATCCAGCAACAAATCTGGGAGAAAATGAGGCAGAAGACTCCCTGGACTCAGAAAGATGCTAAAGCTCTGAGCGAGTTGTTAACATCTGTGAAAGATATGACCCTACATGGTATTAATCTCAGCACACCTTTGATGGTCACGATTGGGTTTACCGAAGAACATATCTTTACTACCGTAAAGAACTCTGACGGAAAGCTCATCTTTGTTGCGCATCATACCATACAAGCAGCACAACATAGATATGGCGTTGTAGGGAAGACTCTTTTGGCTGTCCAACTAGCCCAACCGTTAGCGACTGGGAAAGGAAAGTTGAAGGCAATAGGGGCAACCCTGTTACTTCGACTGTCGCATGACCGGCCGGACCCATGCTTCCAGGGAGAACCATCCACCTGGAGTGCCCTACTATTAAACCACCTCTACCAGTGGCACAACTGGAAGCATGAGGACCTACCACCACCGCCAACCATAGATGAAACACGAGGAGTCATATTATATGGAACCACAGAACCAGTGTGGATGGCATCGGATGGCTCCACCCGTGAGAGTGGGAAGTATGGCTTTTACTGCCATCCATGCTCCGTACACCAAATCCACCCTGGTTGTGAATCGGCTCAGAAGAATGAGCTTCTGGGAT
>NW_017729032.1:95645879-95647337 GCF_001723915.1 Gavialis gangeticus
CCGCCAACCATAGATGAAACACGAGGAGTCATATTATATGGAACCACAGAACCAGTGTGGATGGCATCGGATGGCTCCACCCGTGAGAGTGGGAAGTATGGCTTTTACTGCCATCCATGCTCCGTACACCAAATCCACCCTGGTTGTGAATCGGCTCAGAAGAATGAGCTTCTGGGATTCCAGGAAGTCGTACATCACTGTCTTGAACATCACGATGGGACTTTTCCTGTTCCCATCATCGCCATCAACTCCCACTACATCTACAAAATCGTGACAGGCACAGTCTCCCCAACAGAAAATCTCAAGTTGTGGGAAGAAATCTATCAATTGTTATCCACTTTTTCCGTACCACCTTTAGTCAGGCATACACGATCACACCGGATTGATACTGATCCCGTACATGCACAAATTGACAAATTATTAGAAGATTCGAACTACGTAGATGTACTTGTCACCAGAGCCACCACTGAAAACATATGTGTAGACCCATATCTGACTTGGCCTGCCATGGCGTTAAACCCCCTGTTAAGCAGTCTGGTCCGCCTGAATGAGCACGGCATGCTTTTCCGTTTCCTGGCCTATGCTCCAAGTTAAGCACACCAGCACCGTTTGGCCTGGCCTGGGTGTGTTCAGATGGGTGACTGTATACCTCCCTACCGGCCACCCTTTCAGGTGTGCAATGTTTTCTCAGTTCTGTTTTATTTTGTCCGCCATTACAAGCATTTATGGCTCACCCACTGAGTCCCGTTGTACACCGCTGCACCCGATCTACTGCCCCGGTGTGGAGTTCCCTGACACATGGGGAAAGATTCGCCCAAGGCCTTGGTTGGGCTTTTAAAGGGCTCTTCTTTTGGGGCCTTGGGATAGCAAAAGCCCGCATAGCCTTAGCTAAACTATCAGAACAAGTCGAACTCTTGGCAAATCATACCACCACTGGATTCAAGCTTATTGATCAACAGCTCCAGGCCATGTCTCGAATGACCGTTCAGAACCGGCTAGCCCTAGACTCTCTGCTGATACAGCAAGGGGGACTATGCCAGTACCTAAACCTTTCTAGGGATATGTGCTGCATAGCAATACCCAACGTTTCAATCCCTTTACAAGATCAGGTCATTAAGATCCGAAAGATAGTGGACGATGTAAATGCTGTTGCCGGTATCGGACAAGGCTGGCTATCACAAGTCTTCAAATGGTTGGGCTGGAACGCATCATCTTGGCTACTGAATCTATTAACGCCTTTATTATCATTCTTATTTGTTTTTCTCATAGTTGTTACTATAGTTAGTTGTGTTTTCAAACTTCTAAAACGCAAGTTGTCAAATTTATCTATTTATGTGTACTCAACCGTTCCGAGTTATGTGAATTTTCGAAACGAAAAGGAAGATGAAGATGAAATTTGAATCGAAGTTCTAAAACTCCTGTGTTGACAGCAAGGGGGCATGTCAGAGAAAAATTTTG
>NW_017729032.1:95647348-95648932 GCF_001723915.1 Gavialis gangeticus
CTCGTGAACCCCGTGGGCCAATGGACCCCTTTGTTATTTGTTCGTTGATCGTAACTGTAACTGAAGTAAGCAGCTCTACCTACAACTGAAGTAGATAGATATGTCACATTATGGATATGGAAGTGGTCCAGGAGGAGCCAAGGATTTTCAGTGTTGAAGGCTGTAACACTCTAGTGCACCGAGAGGAAGGATATCTGGGGACTTCTGAGGAAGATCTTCCACCATTAAAACTGCCTTTTAAAATGCTATCCATTTGGGTAGGATGGATTCTCTAACCACTTTTTTCCTACATAAGTGGGTGATAAAATTTGGCTCTCCCTGTTGACCCTCAGATGGATTCTGAGAACAAAGAAGGGTTTGAAGGGACAGCCCCAACAAAATTAAATACTCAGAACATACAATTATCTAAATAGGACTGTGGGGCTGTGCCAGACTCCACCTGGGGATGCGAGCCCCTGGATCTGTGCTTGGGATGACAGAAGGCAACTGCCTGGGACCGGCACTGGGCACAGCCTGCACCCAGCTCCACGAAGATTGCTGCTGCCACTGGCTTCAGGCAGCAACAGCAACCTCTTGTCATACCCTGCACAGATCTGGAGGCCCACACCCCTGGGAGGAGGCTAGTAGTGCTGGGAGGACAGGTTATGCTCCGTGGGGCTGGCAAAGCTGGCTGTTCAGCTCTCCCCATCTCTAGCAGCAGCTCTTCCTCCTGCTCCTGCTGTGTCACTCCAGGCTGGGAGAAAGCTTTAACCATGTGGCTCCTGCCCCAGTACACAGGGCTCTGGCCCCAGGTCCTGGCTCCTTTCCACCACTCTGCCCAGCACAAGCAGCTGGAGTGGGTGAAAGGCAGCTAGGAGTTTCATGCAGGTGACTCCTGCCCCAGAGTGCAAGGCTTCAGCTCCCAGCTGCCTTTCACCCACTCTGCTTGCCTGTGCCAGGTGGGCCAAGTGGGAGGAAGGCAGCCAGCAGCTGGAGCTGGAGCCCCACATGCTGGAGCAGGAGTTCCTGGGCTGAAGCTTCCTCCTGGCCCGGAGCAGTGCAGCAGGAGGAGCTGCAGCTGGAAGTGAGGGGAGTCAAGTAGCACTTGAGCAGAGGGCATAGCACAGGCTGCCCTGGGTGGGGCTCAGCCCCATGTGGAGCACCATGGGGGCAGCCATGGACTGCACTGCCCAGGCAAGCTCTGCTGCATCTGCCCCCTGCCCCCTCTTCCTTCCCAAACCCACAGCTGGCTCCTGGGACCTAGCACCCAGGCAGCTGCCCCGTACATGCCCACCTGCCCCCCCCCTCCACATCCTACACCTCCTCCCACTTTCCCAACAGGACAGGAGCTGCCCCACAACCCTGGCCCATGATCCCAGCTCCCCACTCGCCTGCAGCCCCATCTCACATAGGGAGTTTTGGTGAGTTACAACCCCAATAACCCCAAGCTCAAATAATTGCCCACCCCTGGCATAAGAGGTCTAGTCAGGTGCCTGATAAATCAGCTTGTGGCTGACAAGCCCAATTCAAGAGTGACACAGCTTGTTACAAGTTTCTGAGATGTGTGTATTGTCCAGTTTTGAGTCCAAGTTCACAACACGCTGC
>NW_017729032.1:95653932-95677280 GCF_001723915.1 Gavialis gangeticus
AGCCCCATGTGGCGCACCATGGGGGCAGCCATGGACTGCACTGCCCAGGCAAGCTCTGCTGCATCTGCCCCCTGCCCCCTCTTCCTTCCCAAACCCACAGCTGGCTCCTGGGACCTAGCACCCAGGCAGCTGCCCCGTACATGCCCACCTGCCCCCCCCCTCCACATCCTACACCTCCTCCCACTTTCCCAACAGGACAGGAGCTGCCCCACAACCCTGGCCCATGATCCCAGCTCCCCACTCGCCTGCAGCCCCATCTCACATAGGGAGTTTTGGTGAGTTACAACCCCAATAACCCCAAGCTCAAATAATTGCCCACCCCTGGCATAAGAGGTCTAGTCAGGTGCCTGATAAATCAGCTTGTGGCTGACAAGCCCAATTCAAGAGTGACACAGCTTGTTACAAGTTTCTGAGATGTGTGTATTGTCCAGTTTTGAGTCCAAGTTCACAACACGCTGCTTTCTTCCTTTTCACTTTGCGTCCTTCCTCTGGATCAAAGTCACTTCATATTGAGCTGCACCCAGTGCCACATGTTCCCTCCAGATTGTATGGGATTCTAAGCGTGCACCTCAGCTTTCAACATTGATGTTGAACAATGTCATATAATTTTTTCACACATTTTGGTACTGCCATAGAGGATGACCCCCTTTCTAGAGCCATCTTGAATCTTGCTCTACAAAATGTTCTTGGGGACACAATCTCCTCCCATTTTCCTGAGATGGCTGAGCCATCACAACCTCTTCTTCTTGATCGCAGTTTCTAAGTGTGTCTGTCCTATGTGCTCCAACATCTCTGTGTTTTTGTATTTTGTCTTCCCACTTTATTTTCAGGATCTTATGCAGGCATCTTATGTGGAAGGTGTTCAGTCTCTTGATGTGCTTAAGATGTAGTCCTCATTTCTGAAACATAAAGCAGGGATGACAGCACACAAGTCTCATAGATTTGCATCTTCATCTTAATTGATCATTTGCTGTTATTCCATAAATGACTAAATACTACAGATTAGGCATATTAAGTAAAATGATTATTAAAATTTAATAGGAACATAAGAAGAGCCATACTAGTTCAGACCAATGGTCAGTCTACCCCAGTATCCTGTCTCTGACAGAGGCAGAAGTGGTTGCTACAGATGGAGAGCACTGAATTGGATATCTCTTTAGTGGTCTATCCGCTACTCAGTACCCGTCCTGGCATCCGCCATTATTAGTTTAGAGATGACAGAGGAAACATCTCTAACTGTTCTGTCCAATAGTCATAGAACTATCATCCATGAATTTATCCAGTCCCTTTTTGAACATGGATCTGCTGTCTGCCTCCACCAACTCCTGTGGCAATTAATTCTACAAATTATTGCATAAAAAAATTTTATTGCATAAAAAAATACTTTCTCTTGTATCAGTTTCCTGTTTACTTGGTCCATACCCTTCATGATTTTATAGCCCTCTATCATATCCCCCTCAGTCTTCCCCCTTCCAATGAAGAGTCCTAGCCTTTTTAGTCTCCTAGTATGGCAACTATTCCATGGTCCAATCATTTTGGTTGTCCTTCTCTGTACCTCTTCTAATTCTACTATATGCTTTTTGAGATTCAGAGACTAGAACCACACACAGTATTCAAGACCTGGGCACACTGTAGATTTGCATTATGGCATGATGATGTTCTCTGTTTTGTTTTCAGTTCCCTTTTTAATGAAGCGCAACATTTTATTTGCTATTTGGTTGCCACTGCACAATGAGCTGTTGTTTTTAGAGAGCCATTAAAAGTGCCTTTCATGGATTGTAAGAGCTAGCTCAGAACCCAATTTATAAAATGCGCATTTAACTAAAGGTATAATCATTTTATCACTATTTGAAAGAAATTTAACCTTAAAATGTCTAAGTCTTAAAAAGCCTTTAAAAGGTGGTCAGTCTGTTAGGAAAAGCACTTTCTTACCTAGGTTGTTAAATAGTGCTGATCAGATACACTTGCAAGTGGACAATTCAGCAAGAACCCAATTCAAGACTGAAGAGCAAAAATCCCAAGGTGGACCTGATTTTTATACTCAGGTGCTTGACTAAAATATTAAAAAGCTTACTAACTAAGGTAAAGAAAACTTAAATGCATTCCTAATAAGTGCTACCCTAATTAACATTTAGGGGCCTACTCTTATACCCTACATTAGCTTTACCATGTCTAAAATTAGCCTGTATATCATTGAACTGTTAAATGTACTTGAGGTGACCTTGCAACTTTTACCCTAGTTTTTTCAAGCTTTTTTCTTGAATTTTTTGAAATGGTTCACACCTTCCTTTTCCTGTTCTTCTCAGCCAAACTGTAGTCAAGCAAATACAAGCGAGTCTATACTACTGTATCATTAAACAACTTTAAAAAGCCTACTACAGTCTATGCTCCCCCCTCCCCACTTCACTCTTTTAAAAATACTGTCATCTAGTTCAGGAAGTTTCTCTTAGTCTTTAGTCTGTTTTTCCCTCAAAATGAAAAAGGCTTTATCTACAAAGGTCTTTTTGAGCATAGAAATCTCACCACCTTTTTATTCTTTTATTTATTTATTTCAGTGCCCATTTCCAAAGCTTCGTTTGCTTGTTGAAGAAGAAAATAGAAGCAACCCAGCCTGACACTTATATGTCAGAAAGGAGGCATTTCTCTCTTTGAACAGTGGCAACCAAGCATTTGGTCATTCTTAATTCTTTTTTTCACCTTTCCACATTTTAGGCTTGATGTTTCAGTCATTCTGAGAATACATGCCATTCTGAGAATGGATAAAAAAAAAGGCTTTAAGCATTCAAATGAGGGCATATGCAGAACTGAGGTGACTAAGTCCCCAATTTCCATACAGGAAACCTATTCTGGGATGCCTCACTGGTATGGGTGACTAGTGCCTCCTGAGTCTGGGGGGGCACCCATAGAAGCCAGTGGGGACAGCCCTGTTGGGGGGGGGCACATGCTCCCCCCATGCCCCACCTCCCAGTTGCCTATGCTCTTTTGATTGCTGGTGCCTGGAGTTCTACTTCTGCATGTACCCAGGACTGCTCTAGCTCAGCACTTATCTCCTGCCTTAACCTGGCATCTTGAATTCTGCTCTGGAATTCAGAAAGTCGGTTTTTCCACCACCCAAGTCCCCTGAAGTAACTGGGCTGGATGGCAGTCTCAGAGCATGCCTAACATGCTCCCATAGAACTGGGCCATTCCCAAAATTTAGTGACACATACTTTCTGAAGAAGAAGGTGGTGAGGTTTCTTACCTTTTATTTAATAGTTTAATAGTTAACACGCTTACCCAGAAAGTGGAAGACACAGCTTTAAATTATTTTCTCAGCTTGAAATGTCATAATCACATTCTCAATTTGAAATGTTCATAATCATATTACTCACCTCCCAAGGGAGTGGGGTTGAAGGCACTTTCCATTGCACCTGTTGAAGCTGTGTCATTGTGCAGCAATGCAAGATTGAGTGGAAAAGAGTATGGGGGGTAAAGAGGAAGAGAGCGACTATATGAGGGAGTCTGGCTGTGTAGCCAAATGACTCAGGCACTTAGCTGGGAGAGTGGGAAGTCCCCAATGGTCCTTGCTTCTCATACAGTTTCTCTACTTTATTCAGTGACTGTTTAATGTAAAATCTAAAATACTGTTCTCTGATTTCACCTGGTCAGTGGGTCTTCCAGCAGTAAGTGGAAATGCAACATCCCGGCAATGCTCTGACCGTGAGGTACAAAGCATTTTCTCTTGTGTGAAGGAACTCTCTCTCTCTCTTTCTTTGGCCCAAAGAATTTTGCATTCTTTGCTGCACAGTGCTCAACTTCAATGGAAGTCATGGAAAATGTCACTATCCAAACTAGCTGGTAGCTAGTTAAGACAATCACCTGGGCGTGGAATAGATTTTGATCCCTGCAGGGTGAGGAGACTACTGAATCTGGGTCTCCCACACCGTAGGACAACGATCAGACTCCTTACACAAAAAGTAGGCACAGGAGCCACCTCCTCCATTTTAAATGAAAAGAATGATCATTGCTCCATTTTTCAGAAGAATGGATGTAGGTCCTGGCTCTCTCATGAAGACCTGCAGATTGGGAGGGGATAGAAGGAAATTCATGTGGCACTGAGTCAGGTACCTGGGGAGGGTTGGGATTTAAGAACAGCATTTCTGAGCAACCCAACTATCCTCACACAATACTCAGGTAGCATAGGAACTGTTGACCCCTTGGAATTTCGGTCCAAAGTGGAGGTAAAAGAATTGTGGGGGATGTAGGTATAGAACAGCCGTATTGGAAAACTGGAGTTTATAATTTGATATGGGGACACAGCTTGTAATGTCAAACAGAATTCATAAATGGTCCACTGACTCCACAACTGATCTCCCCAGCTGATGTCTTTCTGAAATTAGCTACTATTGCTAAAGTTCTATTCTCTGGCTGCCCTATTTCTCTGGCTTTGGTTGACATTGGCACTATTTTTTCTCTGAATAATTTATCTTTTGGAAAGTTTTATGCAGTGCTTTCTGAGAGTCCTTTTTTATTGCTCTGGAAGTTTGGAAGTGAGCCTAGTCACGTGGGCTACCCCTCTGCACGCTGGGAGTGACTTCACAAGTGCTTTACATATATCCAGTGTCCATCTGCTAGTAGGAGGAGTTGTATTTGCTGTCTGGGCTTGCATATGAAGGCATGTGGAGAAAGCAAATTAGCAGGTAAGAAGTTACTCTTCTTCAAACTAATTTATTTCCCCCCCCCACCTTCTCAGTAAGAGGCAGAAAGATAAGAGGAAGCACATGGCTTATAGCTGCCTTTTTATAGCAGACTTCCCAGGTGGCCAGTTCAAATGCTAACTAATAGTTCTAATGCTAACTAATCTGGCAAAAAGATTTCAGTGGGTGGATGTGAGGATAACATCTGCCTTTCAGATCTTTTGCTTGCCAACACAGGCATGTGAGGTTTTTTGTTGTTCCAGGAACCCCTGAAGCATAGCAAAGGTAAAGGTCCTATGAATTGGAACCACGTGCTTGAACTAATGTTTTGGCAAGCTCCTGTTTTCTTGGAGCTGGTTCAGAATATTCTGGCCTTTGTGGAATGGGAAGAATCCACAGAAATTACCTGCCGCCCCTTACATATTTTCAGCCCTATTGTTATCAGACAGGAAGCATAAAGTGAACAAGCATAATCAGTGTGAAGTATACAATATTCGTGTATGACCACCACCCTTCACTATTGTATTCTTGTCTAGCACAATAAAACCAGGGCTCAGGATGCTGCTGACAACATGCATTTAAAACTGGTGCTGTGAATAAGACAGTAGCATCGTGTTTTCTCTCTCTCAAACTTAAGGCACAGTACTGTGGGTCTCCTGATATTTCTTTTTGGAGAAAGTGGCCTACCTAATGTTACTAGCCTTTCTATCAATCCACAGCATACAGACCTAAAACTAGGGTTGCCAACCCTCCAGGACTGCCCTGGAGTCTCCAAGAATTAGATATAAATCTCCAGGAGACTGCTGAGATTCATCTGGGAGATAATGGATAGGGCATTCATTAAAATAAATATTAAATATTGAATCCGATTTATACAGTAGTCCAGTGGGTTTTTAAAATGTAAGAGTAATGTGCATTTGCCTTCCTGATGTGAAGTCTGTGCACCGTAATCCATAACTGATATACGCAGGCATGCAGTCATGTTCATGTTGTGTGTTGTGGGCACATTGGCACTCTGGAAACCTCCTGGAATAGATTCAAACAGAGTTGGCAACCCTACCTACAATCCAGTGTTTGTCTACAGCACAGATGTCAACAGGATGCCCCAAGCCTTCTTTAA
Organism: Gavialis gangeticus; assembly: GCF_001723915.1. Classification (NCBI taxonomy): domain Eukaryota; kingdom Metazoa; phylum Chordata; order Crocodylia; family Gavialidae; genus Gavialis; species Gavialis gangeticus. Next base: position 95,659,729 of record NW_017729032.1, read on the forward strand.
ATAACACCACTTTTTTTAATGGTTTCCTAAAAATAAGATATTAGGTGTCACAGCCCTTGTAATGCTTCCCCTGTTACAGACAGACCAGAGTCCTATGTTTGGGTCCCAGCGAGAGCTGGGTGAAATTATTTTTGTGGATCATTTGCATTTTCAGGATGGCCAGCATTACTTGTGAGTTTAAGTCAAATCTGGCAAACAATTTTGGACAAAAGCATAAATTAAAAAAAATGTTGGGAATGTGGAATCACTTCATTTTGATATTTCATAAATGAAATGTTTCAGTGGTGGGGGCTAGATTCCCAAGTGGACAGAGGTTTTATAAAAAAGAAACATGCCACCTAGGGAGGAAGTACCACTTCAATATTAGTCCAGTAGTTAGAGCTTTTTTTTTTTAGTCACCAGTGAAACAAAAAAACTCAGTTCTTTATCCTTCCCTAGGCCTAGTACTGTAGACCTGTGTGCCTCTAGAGGTTTCTAAGTCTGACAGAACTCCAGCACAGTTTCTTTAGCCTCTTTGGGACTCTTCCTGGGCACAGCCTGCACCTGTTGTCACTTCCTGGAGGCAAGGCACATAAGTCACACTAGGGTACGGTTTCAGAGGTGCTGAGCACTGACAATTCCTGTTGTCTTGAAATGGAATGCTGGTTACTCAGCACCTGTCAAACTGTTCCCAGCCTGTCCTAAAGATTAATGTGAAGGAGATCATCACAACACAGATCATCTTCAGCCATTTACTGTCTGCCTAGCTACTTATTTGTTTATATTTTGCTCATCACTGTAGGATTTGACTGCCAAGGAATGGTATTGGAGCCATCATGAAATAGCTAAAAGAATGAATTGGCATCATCAGTCCACAGGTCGCATTGCTGACGTTCCTAACCCAAACACTAGTGCCTCTTTCATTATGTGTGGCATATGATTCTCATATAGCTGTCTCCAGGTAGTAATGTGTATAATAATGGTGCTGAAATCTATGTTGCTGTCATTTTATAGTTCATAACAGCTCTCTTATAATACAATGAAAGAAACCATTAACACGTGCTTATTTCCCTTTCTGAGTAAAGTATTCTTTCTGCAAGACACAAAACATTTTATATGTGCATTCCCTGGCATCAGCATTTCAACTGCATAAAGGGTCACAGCCTGCTCACCAATAACACTGCTAGTTGTTGCTGGACATGCTGTTAGTTTCTGTCCTGAAAATAAGTCATTTGAAGTTGGGCTGAAATGTTGTCAGGGCAAGATGAAGGAGTTCCATGAGATACTGGCCTGTACCTGTGCCTTGAAAGTCATCCAGTAGTCCTTGCAATTTCTTGCTGTATTCTTCAAGTTTCTCCTCTTCTGTTTCTATTTCAGGAAATGCTTTTTCCATGTTCTGGAGCTGAGGAAAGTGGCTAAAGTCTCTTGAAGCTCCAGCTTGTGTTGAAAATAGAGCAATGTCAAAAGATCAGAAATGAGTCTAGCTCAATGATACTCAAGCATGGTGCCACAGGACTAAAGGGTGCCTTGAGATCCTTTCAAGCATGCTGCAGGTTGCTACACTACATTAGCAGATATGATTCACAGATGATAAACCTGGAGATTTCAAATAAAAATTCATAGTTCTGGTCTTTCTAGTTCTTTGCAAAAGAAAAATTTCTCTATTATGTTTCTGTAGGCTAAAAAGATGAAAACTAGGAGCTGGAACTTTTGAAGGGGTGCCTCAAGTCTGTTCAGGGGTGCCTCAAGTCTAAAAAGGTTTGGAACTGCTGGTCTGGTTATTCCCTGGAGTGCCAGGTTCAGAGACTGAAGATGCTAAGTAACAGCACTGGGATATTTCAGACGTGTCAACTACTATGGATCTTCCAGTTGTGGATAGGAAATTTCTTTCTCTTCAAGAAATCTTTTGTGGGCTATTGCCATTCCATAAACTATTCTATAGCTGAGAAGTTGCTGATGGACAGCCATCTCATCACATAGAAAAAGATTTTGTCTGGCCTACCTTCATAGTTTCATAGTTAGCAGGGTTGGAAGGGACCTGAGCAGATCATCAAGTCCGACCCCCTGCCATGGCAGGAAAGAGTGATGGGGTTAAATGACCCCAGCAAGGTGATTATCTAGCCTTGTCTTAAAGACCCCCAGGGTAGGAGCCAGCACCACTTAGCTTGGAAGTTGGTTCCAGATCCTAGCCGCCCTGACCATGAAGTAGCGCCTCCTGATATCTAATCTGAATTTACCCTCTGCCAGCTTGTGACCATTATTCCTGGTCACTCCTGGTAGTGCTTGGGGGAACAGGGACTTCCCTAGTGCCTGCTGGTCCCCTCTGACTAGTTTGTAACAGGCCACTACATCCCCCCTCAGCCTTCTCTTATGGAGGCTGAATAGGTTCAGGTCCCATAGCCTCTTCTTGTAGGGCCTGCCCTGCTGCCCCCGATCATGCGAGTGGTCCTCCTCTGGACCCACTCCATGTTGTCCACATCCTTCTTGAAGTGCGGCGCCCAGAACTGGATGCAGTAGTCCAATTGCGGCCTGACCAGTGCCCCATAGAGGGGGAGGATCACCTCCTTGGATCTGCTTGAGATCCATCTGTGGATGCATGACAAGGTGTGGTTGGCCTTCCTGACTGCATCCCCGCGCTGCTGGCCCATATTCATCTTGGCATCAATGATGACTCCAAGATCCTTTTCTGCCTCTGCACTGACAAGAAGGGAGTTCCCCAGCCTGTAGGCATACTCTTTATTAAAAATTTTGAGCTGATGGTTCATCCGTCTTCATGACATTTTCATAATTGAAAAGGCACATTTCATAATTGAAATATTTTTCCTGTGAGTTGTCCACAATAGATGATGCAATAAAAAAATCTAGGAATTTGGGATCATTTTTCAAGAGTTCCACCCTTTTCCATACCACTGCAGGAGCTCCATCTGTTGCAATACTGATACGCTTATCCAGAGATACACAAGTATTTTCCAACACACTTGCCAGTGCATTCCCAATGTCAACATAAGTTGTTTCTTAATAAAACACCAGGTCTAACATTTCTTCTTTGACATTTTCTTTGGTGCAATTATAATGAACAAATATAGTTAGCCGTTCCTTGTGTTGGATATCTATTGACTCATCTAATGCTAAGATGAACCCCAAGATGAACCCCAAGCAGGTCTTTAATTTGTTTTGCTCCTCGGCTACAAGATCAGCACTGACCTGCTGAGCACTGACCTGTGAGGTATGTCTCTGTTGTGTGTTGTGAAGATGTCATCTGGCTGATTAGCTAAAATTTATTGTTATCTGGATTCATAATTGCTACCACAAATGTTTCCTCAAGTTCCATCTGGAAAGATATATGGATCAAAAGCTTCTGTGTGTAGTTTCAAAGTTGTGCTTCTGTTTGCCCCCCTTATAGTCTGCAAGCAACAAATTGTGTATGAAACACTGAGGTTTACCACTTTTCCCCCCAGAAATTCCAAATTGTGCTCCTGTTCTGCTTTAAACCTGTGGTTTTCACTCCCATATTTCTTACTAATGAAGGTTTTCTCACTATTGTCTCACAAAATAAAGGACATTAATTATACTTAAAATGACTGCACCGAACATTGGTAAACTAATTCCAGGTACGTGCCTATCGGGGGAGTGCTTTTATTAAATGTGTGTTACCTACCAACAGCTCCACAAAACAATCTCTTGACCCAGAAGAGGCAGTGGCTGTGCCTCCCCAGAGTACTGAGCTCTAATAGGTGGCACTTCAGATGGATGTGAAGCTGAGATGGGAATAAAAGGGCCACACTAGAATAAGGGAGGAGCTTGGCACATGGAGGAGACAGCAGAAGATTAGTGAGGCCAAGGAAGGAGGGAATGGGGCACAACAGCTGGGGCAGGGGGCAGACAGAGAAAGGAGAGACCTAGCTGGCAAAAGGTCTAATTTATGCAAAATGGGGTTATGGTCCCAGTGCAATGGGACATGATGAATGGTGACAGAGCTGTTGCATGCAGCATAGGTTGCTGTCCTTGCATGACAGGACATACATTCGATGACTCTGTTATAGCGGGAAGATACATACAGTGCTTTCTCTAGGCGCCATATTTAAAATGCCTAGGAGTAGCATGAAGCTCATGAGTCACAATTCAAGTACCCTTTGTTGCCCCTATGATTCCTTTTACCACAGCCCAAGGATTGCATGGCTCATCACTGCTGTAACCTCTCATCCCAAATTGTCCAATCCTCTGGCTTTGTGCCAATCATTCCTTATATGGCGCACCAATTCTCTGGCGCTGTGCCAGCCGCATTCCTTATAGGGAAACTGCTGTCCCTTGCTTGCCCAGTGCCCAATCACAGCACTCATATCTCCCAGTGCCACAGAAGGCGCTCAGTTCAATTTTGTTGCTTAGTTTTGGGAAGGCTTTGACTATAGCTACAAGCCTTAGCATAACTCAGTTTGCCCGCTACACCCTTGCCATAGACAAGTACAAAAGATTTTTAAAAAAATTGGAAGGTGACTATGACATGATAGATGGGGCCATTTACGATAGATGTATGGGGTCTAGGAGAAGTAGGTAGTTCTTGTTTTGAAGTCCACGGTGATGAAGTGAGAAAAGCAGCCTTCAGTGGCCCAAAGAAGGTGGCTAAAATATGGGAGAGAAAGATCCTTGCATACATCAAAAAGAATTTTTTAAGTTAGAAATCAGTAACCTATGGCCCATGGGCTGTATTTGGCTTGGGGAGATGTGGGGATTTGGCAATATTTGACAGTGGATATTTCAGCAGCAGTTACTTTTCCCTGAGGCCAGCTGTAGTCACTCTCCTGGTAAAAAGCAGTAGCAGCATCTGGGTTGTAGCACCTGCCTACCTGCCTCTAGCCCAAACTGGGTCACTTTAGCCCACAGCCCTAAAAGGTTACCAACCTCTGCTTTAAATAACTCAAGACTTCGGGAGAGAAGGCTATTTCCTTAAACAAACAAAAACAATGTTAGAATTGCAGTGATTGAGTCTTGAATTCAAGGAGGGATTTTACAAAGCATATGCACAGGCGACAGCTAAATCACAATATAAAATTCTCAAACAGTCATTTTATATGGTAGAGTCTGTTTTCCTTTTTCAGACTTTGGAAACATTCTTGTTAAAATGCAGGTGGTTTCTCATCAATTAAGTGTTGAAACTATATTGACACTTCAGACAATAAGAGAAAACGAGAAGAAAAATTAATAAAAATACTGCTCACTCGGTAATTGAAGCTGCTTTCTCTGAAATATAAAGCAGATACTTCGTCATCTATCTTAGCCACATAGTATTTGTTTAATATCCACGGACATTTATAGATAATATTTTGACACCCATACTCCTGAAAGTAATAGAAATATATGAGCATAACAAAAATTAAACATAAAATTGAATGTAAGCATTCTAATGTGCTAACAAAAGGCATTTGCTTTTTCATATTATGAGAAACATACTTGGAAATTTCCATGAAAATCAGGCTAATTTACTGCTTGTTTTGTTTCAAGCAAAAGACGTCTGATGAAGAAGAAAAATAAGCATGTTTGTATATTACGGTTATAAATTTTTCTGTATCTTTCTTCAGCACTCACAAATTTTGATTTTATGAGGGACTCTTTAAAAACAAAGGAAGAATAATGCTTCAGTGCTTGGTGGTATTATTAGAGAAAAACACTTTATTTTCCAATCAAGGTTAATTTTTATAATTGTGGTTGAATTTAAAAATCACATGTATTGGTGTATTTACTTTAGAAAGCCCCTTTAGTGTAATAAAGGTGAGGATGGAGCTAAACCAATATACCTGCCCAGATTATCTCTGTTCACACTTGTGAGGTTACATTGTTATAAACCACCTTGCCTCTGTGCCATGCATCCACACTGCCCTGAGTTGTGCTGATTGTTGTACACTGTCATATGGATGGGTAATCCAAGGTTCCTGGCACCGCTCCCAGACCTGCTGGATTCCAGGCAATTTTTACACTAGATTGTTGGATAAATTTAAAAGGCTAGGGGAATTGTGGGAAGAGAAGTCAGTCTCCTATAATTCCCCTTGCTACATCTTAGAGCTCATTTGGGTTCCAGTGCCATTTCGAACCCGTGCCCAGAATTTGCATATGTCCATACACAGAAGTCCCAGTATCCACTCTTAGGTCAAGCTTTGTGTACATACAATAGTCATACTTTGGATCTAATGAAAATGCCACTAATGTTAATGGAAGCCTTTCAGATCATTAAAAAGTTCATTTGTTTCTAGATACTTCAAAGGGATCCTTTGTAGTTAAAATGGAGAATTCCCCTAGAGTCAGCAATTTCCCTACAACTGGAATTAATTTTTAAGGATACCCCCTGCATAGACCTCCTGCATACAGGAATGTCTGCCTACACTGGCTTCATACAAAATGTGCCCATATGTTGAAAGCTTTGGACTGATAATGATATTACTTAGTTGTATTGTTGTTATTATTACTTTCTATTTAATTGGACAAGTAGCAGCTAAAAGCCCCACTTTTTTTCCAAATCTGCATTTAAATTACAGTCATATTTTCTTATTTTGTCATATGATTATAATGTCAATTTTGTTCTGTATTTATATTTTTAACAATACCTAGATCTCATGTTTCTGAAGTACAGCTTCAAAACATCATATGGGAAAGGCACACAGAATACTGTGTCCTCCAGCAAAATGAATCAGCTTTGAAAAAAATTGCACTCTTAAATTCTTTATTTTATACCTGCTGCTAGAGAATGGGGATCCCAAAATAGAGAGCCGACTTTGCTAACCCAGCACAAGGAGTAATCAAATATCTCATGGTAGTGGGTGTAGGGGGAATCAAATCGGTTTCAATAAGCTTATCTCAGCTGGAAATTCTTCTTTGCATTTCTTACATATTTCTTTTTGATATCAGTGCAATGAAACAACATATCCAAGTACTAGAAATCACACAGAACTTGGTAACAGGCCTCTGGTAGAAGAACATCAACAGGCACAATCCATCTACAATTAGAGATTTTGAATTGTAAAACCTAGACAGACAATTTCAGCATGGGTAAGGAGAAATGGGTAAGGAAGGATCAATTGCCTAGTCACTGTATGTCATACTTCTTTTGATTTGGTTTCTAGTTCTTTCTAGTTCTATCATTCTAGTTCTCTCTGGTTCTATAATTACTTTCTGCTTCTGGTTTGGGGATGATCTAAGTTATATAAAGTCTGTCTGATTGGGAAGATTTGGACAATCTTCCAGTGACTGATAGGTAATCTATGTGAAATGACAGGAAACATTTTTTTCCCCAGGTTCATCAGCAAACCAGGTTCTTGCTTCATCGGTTTCCTTCTTATTGTACTTGTCATTCACAATTGATTCAGAATGACTAATCATAGCAACTAGATGGTTTCCCAGTGCCTTCACTACAGCTAGGTGATTAAACATCCACCACCCCAATATAAAAGTTTTACCTGTTACCCGGATTCATTGTGGAATTTACTTTCCTAGATGAAAAAGACATTTTAACACATCTGCAGGTCCATCAGCTTTCTTTACTGCAGTGCCCCTCACTGTAACAGATCACCACTGCAACACACATTAAGTAGGCAAGAAAGCTGTTTTAAGAGTTCTTCTACAGTACCTAGCAATCTTAAAATCTCTTTGCTAATCGTTATATGGATATTTTACTTCTTATGCAAGGCCTCCTTAGACTCTGATAAGAGCTTCAGATGCCTGGAACTATAAGCAGGACAAGTCTCTCATGTGTATATTTGGTACTCATACTTTCAGCAATCCTGTGATCATTTTTCCAGATAACAATGCTCACTCCAACTAAAAATATAAAGGGAGTAATCTGTTAACCAATCTGTGATATTATTTTATAGTAAGTTCATCAGAACAGGTTTTGGTCACTAATGGCATGATTTCCAAGCTAACAGCTTTGGCCATATCACATTTGCATTATTTATGTCAAACTGTTTCAATCAGATACCCATTTTGTCATGTCCCCTCTAATTACAGTGTTGAAGCAAACTTAATGCTATGTGACTTTTTGCAAAGAAAGAGAAAAGCCGTGTTGAACAGCTTCTTCCTGCAAGGCACAGTAAAATTAACTGTGCAGCATAAAGGTGTGCGCCGCTACAGGCAAAACAGGGAGGAAGGAATCTCCAGGTTGGATGCAGCCAGGGTGTCTTTGCTATTCATCAGTCCACTTTAAGCTTTCAAATGCTGCAGCAGCCTGCATCTCTGGGTACTTGTATATCAAGGAGAACATCATAGTTTACACTGTATTGAAATCCAGCAAATCACATTGTGTAATCCAGTACCTATTTTGGTATGTTCTTCAAACCTGAATCAAATGAGCACTACTTTCAACTGGTTATTACCTTGCTGTTGCAAAAAGTATCTAATTGTTCTGCCATAATCTAAATATGTGAGCTCTACCTTAACTTTTTCTCTGCACTATTCCTTCTCTTATGATTCATTCAAACCATGAACCATAAAACATTGAGTCAGCTTCTTAACTGATGTTGGCTTCATTGTCTGAAGGTGAGTTTCAGTAATCTATATCAACAAGTGGTATGTACGGAGTGAATATTATATTTATGTGATAAAGGTGCTAGCGGTGTTGGTCTAAGAATACAAGCAGTCAGCGTGAAATATGAATTTTCATTTCTACCTGAGAGAAATTTTACAATCTTTGCATTCTCCTGTGCCTGAGGAAGGGTGCATGTGCCCAAAAGCTTGCAAATAAAGAAAAATATTTTTTGCAACTGTCTAGTTGGTCTAAAAGATATTGCCTCTAGCACACTGACTGCTTGTATTACATTTATGAAAATGCCATTTTTAAGGTTATAAAAAGATAAGAAATTGCTCTGAATTTACCAGCCTCACTCTTGCCACATACAACCATTTGCCTATACCCAAATCCTACCATTTCTTCCTCATCCTTAGTATCCATCCTTGTTGTTTCATTCTAGACTGAAATCTCATACATTCATAGGTTTCAGGGCAAAGGGATTTTTGGAATCAGGTAGTCTGAATTCCTGTATATGACAGGCCATGGTTCTTTCCTAAGTTAATTTTCATTTGGACTAGAGCGTATCTTTTAAGGGAAAAAAATCCAAACTCGATTTAAAAATGTTAGCGAAAATTGAAACTTTAAAGAAAAAATCGTCTACAACTTTCTTAAATTGTTCCCAGGCATAATTATCCTGTTATTAATAAAATGTGTCCTGGGTATCTAATTTCATGTCTGAGTTTCTCCATTCTCAACTTCCTGTGCTTGGATCTGGTTATACCTTTGTCTGCTGGACTGAAGAACCCTCTGTTCTCATATTTCTATGTGAGAAATGTATTGATTGTGATCACCACTGAAATGTCCCTTTGCAAAACATGCAGCTTGAGTTTCTTGACTCATTCACTATAATGCATATTTTCCAATCTTAATCATTCTTGGGACTTTTCTCTGAACTCTCTCCAATTTTTCAACATCCTTGTTGAACTGGGGAAGCCAGAACTGGATTGTTCCAATAGTGATCACACCAATGTCAAAAAAAGAGGGCAAAACTTCTGGTTTCCTACCTAATATTTCCCTTTTGATAGATTCCAACATTGCCCTTTTGGCTATACCACCTTACTGGGAACTCACATTCAGCTGATTATCCACCATGTCACCACCTCTTCTTCAGGGTCCCTGCAAATCTCTTCTACATTCTGTGTTGTTAAATGCGTGATTTTTCATTTCTTCATAGTTCACAGATTGCTCCATATAAGTGCCTGTCTTCATTACTTGCCACTCTTCCACTTATGTCCCCTCTTCTAACTTTATCAGTGATGATTTTATGCATTGTCTCAGATCATTAATAACATTGTTAAATAGCAAAGGGGTGTAATCCAGTCCCTGTAGTACATCAGTAAAAAACACACCAGCTTGATGAAGATTCTCCTTTTCATAATTAATTTTTAATCCATTCAATATGTGTCCTAATCATTTTTACCATTGTAATTCCTTATAGCCAGATTCAAACTACCAGAAATCGGCTACCTGTTTCCCAAAGAGTAAGTCAAATGAACCAAATGCTAACAGCCACAGAAAACATTTTGTGCCTAAAACTGTTAGGTGCCTCCATCTTGGACACTTACATTTGGGCTTGGCGGTGATCCAGTTGGAGCGACTAGGCATCTAGTTGCCACACAGGCTCCTTGGGGACTTGGATTGGTCCTGGGAGATGCCCAGACTCATAAATCCCCAAAGAGACCTGACTCATTAAGTATACTCAGAGTAGCATAACTCATCTTGATAGCCTTGAAATTAGCTAAAAATGCTGGTTTCCACTTTTTATATAATAGCTTAGTGGCTAGAGCACTGATGCAAGAAGATGATCTTGGTTTTGTTGTCACAGTTCAGTTCTCAATGGAGATACATATCAATGTGGAACAACACCCACTCTGTAATTTCCCTTTGATAAAATAAAACGATTGACGTTCTCTGAACCTGGAGGCATTCAAACCTACATCTTTCATTTCCCAGGAGAGTTCCTTTGCCATCAGTCCACAGAGTAGGCTGAAGAGGGAACGTTCATGGCCCCTCTGTCCCCAAGAATGCAAGAGACATAGAGCCAGAGCAGCAAATGAGAGCGATACAAATGTCTCTAGCTGTGTAATACTTGTTTGACAAGGGGAAATCCTGGATTTTGGTCCTTTTAGGGTTATTTGGTTTTTAACCAATGCTTGTCTTCTATAGCAAGCATAAAGAGATCTAGGAGCAAGGACCAGAATACCCCTATTTCCAGATACAGCCCTGTGCTTGGGATTGGGTTTCTGAGCTTTCTGAATTACTCGTTAAGGTGCTAGCCTCTCCCCAGACACTGGTAGAGTGCTTAGGTACCTAATCCTGATCAAATTGGGTACCTTGAAAATGTGATCCATGTCACCCCATTAATTATACAGAGATACCAGGTGCCTTATCCTGGTTATTTAGACTGTTCTTTGGAGGTCCTGCCAGGGAGGGCTCCTCTCAAGTGTACAGAAGCTACCTGCTTCTGAATGTGCTTTCCTAAAACACAGTGTTGCTGCTGCTCCAGGGGTTTCTTGTCCAGCCACTTTTGAGTTCTCTAACTCAGGCATGCTGAGAATGGCCATAAGAGGTCTCTCAGGGAGGCTTCAGTGCCACATTTCCAGATTCTGCAAGTGCAAGGTGATATGAGGGGCATGCTTGAGAGTGGCTCTTCCTGGAAGTCCTAGGGACATGGTGCACATATATACAAAGTCTATCTGTTTATTTAATAAGTTCTTAGGTGTTTAATTTAGGTAAACTGAATTATTCTTTTGGGTCAAGATACCAAGCTTTAGGCCGGGATGGGCAAAATAAGGCCCATGGGCTGGATCTGACCTGAGGAATGATTTTTGCTTGGCCAGCAGTGGGTCCCTCCATTTCCTGGCAGGCCCAACAGTGGCTCTGTCCAGTTGCTGCTGTCACTGGACCCAGCTCCACTGCCCAGGCACCCCCAGCCCATCTGCCCCACACCCACTACCAGGGACATGACCCATGTGGGCAGGTCACTCAGCTGGGCATCTGGGATAGGACCATGGGCTGGCGGGGAGCAGTGTTTTGAAACATGATGGGTGGGCAGGACCAGGGAGAGCCTGAGAACTTGTGCAATGACAGAATGGGGCAGGGGGTAGGGCCAGGGAAGAGCTGTGATGCTTTTAGTGTATGTCCCTGCACAAGAACCTGTGCCCATCAAAAGGGCATGTAGGTATCAGATTGTGGCTCGGCCCCAGCCCCAGGCCATGGCCCCACACTGTCACTGCCCCATGGCCCTGTCCCATGAGCCTGGCCTCACCCTCCCCTTCTGCTCCTGAACACTGCTCCCAGCTTGCCCACAGCCCCATCCCACATAGGGAGTTTTGGTGATTTGTTGCTGGGGGCAGGGGGGAGGTGCTGTCCTGGTCTGCGACACCTCATCAAAACTCTCTATATGTCCCACATGTCCAAGTAATTGCCCGCCCCTGCTTTAGGAATTCCAGTTTCTAAGTGTAGGATCTTATGGAACCAGTTTGAACCTGGCTCTTAAAATGTCAGGTCATTGGTGATGCATAGGGGGTGCATGTGGGTGCAGGTGCACCCCCCTGAGCATGTCGCTGCACCCCCTGTGAAAAGGTGCCATCGACACTGTCAGTGGTGCTTGCTGGCAGTCACTACTCACCACTCCCTCCTCCCCCTCACTGCTGACACCGCCAGTAGCATCTGCAGGTAGTCTGCGATTGCTGCTGGCTGCTGCCGCTGCTGCCAGCCGTGTCTCTGGGTGGTCGCAGACCACTGGTCAGCACTTGCCCCCAGGCCCGCCCGCCTCTGCCAGCAGCACTGTGGCTGCCTGTGGGAGCTCTCCACTTGCCATCACCATGCTCCTGCTGCCACCAGTGCCGCCACCGCCTGCGGGAGCTCACTGTGCCCAGCCAGCCTCCGGGGGTATGCGGCGTTCATGTGTCAGGTGGTACCAAATCAAACAGAATACAGAAGTCTAAGTGCATCACACCTACGCAGTTATCTTTCACACCCAAACTTGTGCACCAAAAAAGCTCACTCATCAAGATGTTTTCTGTAAGACCTTGTTGACTGGAATTACTTTTTTTACCAGCTTTTCATTCTTTATCAATCAAAAATGCAGCAACCATTTCATTATTTCCTCAGACTTTATTACTACTATAATTTTTTAATTTTGATAACTCTGTCCCTCAGAGACCCCCACAAAGACCAGGATTCTTTGTGCAAGGCCCTAACACAATTGTATAGGAGAGAGACCTCCTGCTTTAATCGTTTCTCATGTAGGAGGAATCATGGAGGTATTTATAAATGGAAAACTTTCAGAGTTCACCCACAAGGCCTCTATCCTTTCAGAATTTTGGGCTAAGTACAGGGTTACATTTACTGTGCAATAGGTGCGCAGAAAGTGCTCTACAGCTGTAACCAAACAGACAGTCAGGGCACACAGAGTCTTGTAAAAGTGGTGGATCCCACTCTAAGATAACCCTGGATGGAGGTTTTATCAGCAGGGATCCTGGTTTTCTCTGATTTAAAAAAAACACACATTTTCAAATATATATTTTCACTAATATATATATGTATTAGTGAGATTTCATTTTAATCATGGAAAAATGTGGATTTGGGGGTTTTTTTGTATCCAAAAATGTGTGATCAGAGAAAACCAGGCTCCCTGTTTATCAGACTTCAGTGCTGTAGAACAGAGTGCCATAACATACGCTTCCCATCACGTCCCGTGGTAGGTCGCAGTCCATTAGCATCCTATGGAGCATTGTGGCACCCCATTCATCCCCCCTCCCAGGGCAGTGCTCGAGCCTCTGCCAGAGCTTGTGTCAGCTGCCTGAGCACTGGGCTGGCCCTGCCCCTGAGCTGTCGCTGACAAGAGTCAGTGAAGCTGCTGTTTCCAACTGCCCTCCCCTCTCGCTTCACCCATTATGTCTGGTCAGCTATAAGCCACTGTCTGGTATCATTGCTAAGTGTGCAGATTCCATCTACCCCCATCTGGGCATTTGGAAAGACTGCAATTTTCAATTAAGTGCCATGCTGTTTGCTGGACATTGCATTCACACGGGGCTGTCCAAGATGTTCTTCTTGTACAGTGTTGTTTTGAAATGCCTGTATCCAGAACTCAGACTGTTCAGCTTGACCTGTGCTTCTCTGTCAAGGTCATACCCAATGAGGGACTGGTTTGGTGTTGGTATAAAATGCTGTAGGAATAGATTTCAGACAGAATTACTCTAAATGATTATTTAATTTCTATTCACCCCACCCCCTATCTAAATGTAGTGCAACACATAAGACCACAGTACCTGGCCTGCCAGGCTCTCCATGGGACCAGAAACCTGGCAGCAAGGGAGCAATTATGCTCTGTCTTCTTATGTCACTTGGTCTAATGCCCTACCATACAGGGAATACGCCTGTGTGTGTGTAAGTTGTGCAGCTTGTTATGAGTCTCTGTTAAGTACAGTATTGAGTTTTTTAGTGTGACAACTTTAGTGCATACAAGAGCACAATAATCTGGTAGGGCTTATACTGTTGCAAGTGCAGTGGTTCTGAACACTTTGAAGTTGGCACCCCATGTCTTGCTGGCTAAATGTCTTAAGGCAGCTCTCTGTGCAGAGGTTTTGCTGCTGACTTTCTGAACGTTGTGTATATAGGTGAGGGAATGGTTTCACGTGACTCCTTGCTAACTTGGGGTATGCTCATGGGGAAGGCTGTGGTTACCTACTCTGACATTCAGCATGCTCTTGGGTAGATGAAAGAGTGACAATACTGATGTATTGATGCTCCCCGCTGAACTCTTGCCTTGCAAACACCCCTTTGCCCCTGCTCCCCCAACACTGTGCCTCTGGCCTGGAGTGAAGCAGATGGTTCAGGGTTGGGACACTCTATTGTTGAGGGTTTACCAGTCTGTGTTACACTGACTGTGGCCATAAATCTGGGTAATTGTCAACAAACTGTCCCATCCCTCAAGGTTGCATTGCTTTCCTGAGAGAGGCCAGTGTGTTTACCCAGGTCCACCTGACAAACCCTAACCCAAACAGACCCTGATATACACTGAAATCTTTTTTTGAGCCAATGGGTGAAACTGTGCATTTTGACTGGCAATCCTCTGGGCCCTGTGTGGCAGAGCAGCTATGAATGAGCACCACTGCAGGCAAGGCACAGTGGGGGAAAAAGGAATTCTCCCTAGCAAAACCCCCTCCCTTCCTCCTGGATAACTAGAGAAGGCTTATCCCTCCTGACTTGGATGCTTGAGTTTCCCAGACTGCCCAGCTCCCATAGCAGGGAAATGGAAACCAGGCATCCAGATTTTCCCAGCTGGGAGGTGAAACGTGGGCATTCTGTGACATGGTCAGCACCAGGTCATGAGGAGCTATGCAGCTTCCAGGGAAAGGGTCCTCACAGGGGACTCACCAGAGATTTCTCGATGTCTCCCTTGTTTACAGACTCTGCATTCGGGTGCGGGAGGCCCGGTTGTGGAACCCAAGATGCTGGATCCAGGATGATCACCTGACACCTGCAGAGTGTCAGAGACACGTGAGTAGATAGTGCTGGTGACATGAGGCCCAATGGGGACCCTCAATATGGGAAGTTAGAATGGACAGGTTGTCAACTGCTTCCACCCATGGTGCTGCATCACTTGAATTAGCTACCCAGGCTCAGGAATGCACTGTGAAGGTCCAAGAGTAAAGTCTACAGCTGGCCTGCCACTCTCTGAAGGATGCCTCATGTGCCACTATGGAGCCGAGAGAGTCGCAGCACCAGGATAAGTAGTTTATGTACAGGGTCAAAGACTGCTTGGGATCCAGCTACTATACCCCTGGGTGGGTTAAGTACTGCCTCCCATGGGGAGATCATTGCCCTCCCAGGCTGGAGATGCTGCCCACCCCCCGGCATAGAGCTCCACTCCAGGGACTCCTCCCTTGGACAACATGCCAGAGAGCCCCATGTGGGGGAGGGAGCTCTGGATGGTGACTGAGGGGAAATGCTCCACACTACACATTTATTGGGAGATGCTGTAGGGGCAGGGGTGTCCCAGGACAGGAGATATGGTGCATGGGAGCAACTGACCTGTGGTCCAAGGAGCCAGGAAGGTATCTGGTGGGGCTACTTTGGGGAGTAGCAGTGTGGGAGGGGAGGTGAGGGGGATCAGGCTTCCTGAGACCCGATGCCAGGGCCAGCAGTGACTCATCCCACCTTCCAGGGCCAACTCACTACCCCAGGCTGCTGGTAGTTGCTGGTGTAGGCACGGAGCCCCAGAGAGAATGGGGAGGGGGAGAGGCAGCCCACCAGCCCCTTGGACCAGGCCACTACAGGTCCATGTCCTGCTGCAGGGAACCCTGAGCTCCCCTAGCCTTGCATCCTTGGCACCACTGCCCACAACCCACACCATTCCTCTCCCTCCCCAACTTCCCACCTTCAGGGGCACACAGGGTTGTGGTGGAATGTGGCACAAAGAAGAGACTTGCCTCATTTTAATCAAATCTTGAAGCTGCCAAACTCTTAGTGTGCTTAATAAACAAAAATTATGCAATGTTGTCTGCTCTGGAATTTGGAACTATCTTCTCAGTTAACATTGAGAAAGTGGGGAAATACCTTGGCTGCACTAGGCAATTATGCTGCTGAGGGGCAGCAGGGTGGTAGGAGTGAGGGCTTAACTGAACAAGCATGAAACTTTGGGCAGTGGGGGAATGCCATGTGTAAAGCTGCTGCCCTTCAGTTTAATGAAATGTTGCAGCTACCAAGCTTTTTGTGTGTATAATAAAGAAAAACTGTGGAACGTTGCCCACTTCAGAACTTGGCCTGGTGCTAGGGCTGGGGCACTCAAAGCTCTCCAGCTGTACTCATCCAGGGAGGGCTCCTAGTTCATGCAGGTGAGCAGCTACTCTGCCAGGGCCTTGCAAATCTGAACAGCCTGCCACAGGGCCGGGCCGAGGACACCGATATTAGTGAGTGTGGGGGGAAATACAGGCATCCAACACACACACACGCACACACACACACATACACACAAACAGGTGACTGGTGCCTCCCGAGTCTGGGGAGGCACCAGACCGCTGACTGGGGGGCAGAGAAGGGTCCCCCAGTGGCCAATTGCTGAGCCCAGAACCACTAGTGGCAAAAGTGGAAGTACACTTCCACTGACACTTACGGTTTCATGGCTGGCACTTCCAGAGGGTGCACAGCCAATCTCAGGGGGTGCATGTGCATCTGCATGCACTCCTTATGCATCTTCAGTGCACACATACACACAAACATGGAAGGTACAGGGTATGCTGGATAGGCATGTAGGGCATGACTGGCTGATGGTTTGTGGCTGATGAGCCACTGTCACATAAGGTTTAGGTGGATGGCCATGATGTCTCCCAGCCAGTCAGAGGTGGCTTGGCCTTTCAGCTCTGCTCAGGAGTCTTCAGCAGCCTGAGGAGCCCTTGGGCATGCTGGGAGGCATGCAAGAGCCCTAGCTATCTGCTGTCCTCGGGCTATGCAGGCAGGCTTCCACCCCCAAAGGGATAACATGTGTTCTACTTCCTCCTGGCCTCCTGTGTGTGCTTAAAGTAAAGCTTGAAAGTTAGAGCACTTCCTCCATGGGTTTCTTTAATGCCTGTACTTTCATAGGTTTCATAGATTTCATAGACATTAGGGGCTGGAAGGGACCTCGTGAGATCATCCAGTCCAGCACCCCCACCATAGACAGGAAGTCAGCTGGGATCAAATGATCCCAGCAAGAAAAATATCCAGACATTTTTTGAAAGAGTCCAGAGTAGGTGCTTGCACCATCTCTGGGGGGAGTCTGTTCCAGACTGTGGACACACGTACCATAAAGAACGTTTTCCTTATGTCTAGTCTAAATTGGGCTTCCTAGAGTTTGTGACCATTAGACCTTGTTATCCCTTGGGGAGCTCTGGTGATCAGCTGTTCTCCCAAGTCCTGATGTACCCCGCTTATATAATTGTAGGCTGCTACCAAGTCCACCCTTAGCCTTCTCTTTTCCAGACTGAAGAGTCCCAAGTCCCTCAGCCTCTCCTCATAAGGCCTGCCCTCCAAG
>NW_017729032.1:95677345-95696416 GCF_001723915.1 Gavialis gangeticus
CCCGCTTATATAATTGTAGGCTGCTACCAAGTCACCCTTAGCCTTCTCTTTTCCAGACTGAAGAGTCCCAAATCCCTCAGCCTCTCCTCATATGGCCAGGCCTCCAGGCATTGGATCATATGAGTGGCTCTCCTCTGGACTCTCTCTAGCTTTTCCATGTCCCTCCTGAAGTCAGAGGCACAAAACTGGATGCAGTACTCCAGCTGTGGCCTCACCAAGGCTGAGTAAAGTGAGAGGATGTTGTCCCTGATTCTGCTTGAGATGCATCGGTAGATGCATGCCAGAGTTCAGTTTGCTTTGCCAGCCACAGCATTGCATTGGTGGCTCATATTCATCTTGTGGTCAACCAGGTTGTGGTGCTAGCAAGTATGTTGCTTGTAAGTATGTTGAGGGTTCTTCCTACCAAGGTGTGACCAGGTTGGCCTGTACTTAGCCTTAGATTCCTCCTAAATGAGGCTCCCACTTTGTATTTGTAAAATTAAATCCAAACTTAAGCAAAAAACTGGCCCCATCTGTCTGAAGTGTATAAAATATCATTCCATATTGACCCTTCTGTTACCATCATATATTATGAGCATGTTAACCCATAAGAATAGGTAAACAATACATACTGAATCATTTTTCACATCAGGACATACACATTTGTAATAGCTGGAAATATAACATACTTTACTTATTTTCTGGTAAAAAAAACTAAAGACCATTTTCTTGAGTCTCTGTCTATTTTTCATCCAGTGTTTTTTTTCAAAAATGAATTTCTTCTACCAGCTGGTTCACAAAGTCACTTTGCGGTTGACACTTTTTCAGTATGTTTACTTTTTGTTCACTTTTCTACTGCACTAGAATCAATATATCCATTCTTTTTCTTAGATCATCTACTCGGTCCTGCTTTACCAGTGACAAAGTTGCTGAGGAATCCACAACAAAAAGATAGCATGGCAGAATGTGACAGCTCATTTCTTTTTCTTTCTTTGATAAACCCTTATCCCTGACACCAGCCCATATTATTAACATCTACATTTAGAATGCATTTGGGTCCTTAAAATTACAAACACCAGGTATCATGCATGCATTTGAAGATTTGTCTGTCATAGATTAAGGATGCTTTACCATAGTTCAGAAAATTCTAATTAATTTTAATGCCAAGTAAGTTTAGGTATGAAGCCTGAAAATATTTGGGCTAAACAGAAACTACTAATTAAAGATATTAAAAAAATCAGGGCCTAGGTATATCAGTTAGTTGCCCAAAATTAGTGGACAATTTTGACCTTCATTTCTATATGCGTTAGTCCTCTATCTGTAAAATGGAAAGAATAACATATTGCTCACCTAGTTGCTATAAAAATGATTTTATTTATAGTTGTGAAACAGTTGCTGAAGTGATGAGCTACACACAGGTGCACAATCTCAGAATTAAATGGGAAATGTATAGGTTAATAGATGATTCATAGCTTCATAGATTCATAAATGGGAAATTATATAATTTAATTTTTAAAATTCTAAATCAGAACAAAAATGAAGCCTTTTCAAACAAAAAAATCTAAATATTCCATTGTTAAGTGCCAAAACAGAACATCTCAACCTTAGTAAAAAATTTATATACTTTTTTTTAAACCAACATGAAATTTCATCCAAACTGACACATCATTATGGAAAAATTTGGTTTTGAAGACAGGATATTTTTTGACAGAAAAAGATTTCAGAGGCAAATTTTCAATCAGCTTTACACAGAAGGAAGTTGATAATTCTTTCTACAGAAAAGGGCTTAAATAATGTTCCATAAATAAGGCATGGAGACAGGCAAAAAACAGTGAGGAATAAAAAATATTGAGCACTGACTAGCCTGGAGATTGAATAAGAGGGTTCTGAGGGAAAAATAATTAAAGACTGTAGCCTTAATGCATACACAGTACAGGGTCTTCCTAAAGTTCTGCTGATTACTTCTGACATTTTCTACCTTCTAAGAACTTTACTTTGCAACCTTAATATTTTTTGTATCATTATTTTTGTGTGTAATCTATTCGTGTGTGTGTGTATGTGTATGGTTCAAAATTAGGGCTCATTTGGCAGCCTTGATGTACATCCAAGAAAGAAATGTCCCCTTACTCTTCTGTGCAGGCTATCCATTATCAGCTGGAAAAACAGAAAAACAGCCACCAGATGTATGTGGGGATTGTTTGCTCCATCCCACCCTCCAGAGAGAAGATGACTGTACAACAGCTTTTATGGGAATCCACAAGGGAGTCGGCGGCAGCGATCCCTCATAATTGAGGATGATCACTCCCGTGGGTCAAGAAAAGGGTTGTAAATGGGTCTGATGGCTGAGAAGGCTGATCCTAGAGCCACAGACTCTCTGGCAAATACTGCAGGTGGTGGTTAAAGGGAGGGTTGGATCATAGATTTTTTGGTCTTGTTTCCTTTCCTTCCATTTCTGTAATTTTTCTGCCTCTAGGGTGAGATGGTTTTCTTCAAAATAAGATGCACCTTCCGTCACAAGGTGTCACCATGTAGACCTGTCTCAGGTTAGTTTTTTCCAGTTTGGGGGAGTCAATGCCACACTTTTTAATGTTTCCTTTAGGAGTGTCCTTAAAGTGTTTCCTCTGCCTTCTGTGTGTCATTTGTCCTTCGCTGAGTTGGGAGTGTAGCAGTTGTTTTGGTAAATGTACAGTAAGCGCACAGTGCCCTGCCTACCAGAACTGATGTTGAATAACCAATGCTTCCATACTAGTGGTGTTAGCATTGGTGAGGACACTGGCATTTGTGCAAAAATCCCCCCTTTATGCCAAGGATCTTCCAGAGGTATCACTGGTGATGGTGTTCCAGGATTTTCAGGTGGTCCCTGTAGGTCACCCAAGATTAGCAGCTGTAGAGAAGAGTACTGGATCTCCTCATCATTGACGGCATTTTGGAGAGATACCTGCCAAAGTATGCAAAGTGTTGAACATTCTCCAGCTCCTGTCCATAAATGAGGATCTTTGCCAGGGGGTTAATTGGCCTGGAGCGGCCTAGTGAAGCACTTTTGTTTTTCCAGTGTTAAGTGTCAGTCCCAGGCCTGGGTATGCTTGAGAGAAGCAGTTAAGAACTGTTTGTACATCCTCCTCCAAATGTGCAACAACAGCACAGTCATCAGCATACTGAAGTTCCACAATTGAGGCCAAAGAAATTTTGGTTTTGGCATGGAGGCAGGAGAGAAAGGTTCCCGTCCATCCTGTACTCCACGCCAATGTCATGGCAGACAGTCACAGATGAGCATTTTGCTTACCTCCAGAAAGATGGAAAACAAAACTGGTGTGATCACACAGCCCTGCTTGACGTCAGTTTGAATGGCAAAGGAACTCTGTAGTAGAGCCACAACATAGGAGGGAGGCAGTCATGTGGTCATGAAGGAATCTTAGGATGGTGATAAATTTCTCTGGGCAGCCAAACTTTGGTAACATCTTTCATAGAGCCTCATGGTTAACAGTGTCAAAGGCTTTGGTCAAATCAGTGAAGGCCATATATAATTCTGGTGTTGTTCTCAGCATTTTTCCTGGATCTGCAGGGTTGCAAAAATCATGTCTGAGGTACCTCTCAGTGGTCTGAAGCCACACTGAGATGCAGAAAGGATTTCCTTGGTAAGAAGGAGCAGTTGGTTCAGCGGAATTCAAGCAAGGAACTTCCCAGTGTTGGAGAGAAGGGTAATACTTTGATAGTTTTCACTTTCAGACTTATCTCCCTGGTGACAATGGTGACAATAGTGGCATTACTTAGGTCAGCAGGAATTTCCTGAGTGATCCAGTTTTTGAGAAACAGTATGGAGCTTGTTGGTCATAGTTTCCCCACTAACTTTGAAGACCTCAGCTGGTATGCCATCAGGGGCAGATGTTTTGATGGTTTTCATCTGTCTTATCACTTGGTGGACTTCTACAGGTTGGTGGACCGGCAAGGTCTTCCCTGACTGGATACTGTGGGATGGATTTGATGGTTTCACCAGTTCCCATTGATTCTCAGTTCAGGAGCTTTTGGTTGTACTCAGTCCAGTGGTTTTTGATGAACTCATTGTCTTAGATGAGTCAACTGCTGTCTTCAGCTCTAAGCAGGGTAAGTCCACAACAGCTTAGTCCATACACAGATTTGATTGCACTGAAGAAGCTACACATGACATGACTGTCAACAAATTGTTGGATTTTGTTCACCTTCCCTTTCCAAAATTTGTTATTGATTTCTTGAATCTTCTTCTGGGCTTCAGGTTTAAGCCATCAAAAAGTTCCCTACTTCTGGCTAGATGTAGGATGCTTTTGCCAGGTGTATCTAGGTGTATATAGGCCAGGTCTATTTCGGTGCATCTGAGGGATCATACTGGATGATCTTGTGCAGCTTTCTGACAAGGATAGCCTGTGAATGCAGGATACTGGACTTGATGGTCTGGGACCTCTCTTTTAATCCTGTGTCCCTTTATGAGTGTTCAATGGATGAATCACTTTTAACATATTCAATTTCAAAATCATCACAGCAAATTCCAAGCTGTAAAACAATGACAGGATGTTATGTGACAAGAGAGGATGTACAACATAGATTTGAGTTTTAACTACTATGTGAACATGTAATTTTAAAGCACATACTGCTGCAGGAGATGAAGCTGTGGGTGACTTATAAGAGGCATCATAAAAATGGATGTTAATAAAATGGTTCAATTAAAGCTGTATGGAGCAGCAGTAATCACAAAACAGTGCATTATGAAGAATCCCATATGAGTGTTGAGCAAATCATTCACTAAATGGTGGCCATAGTTTTTCATAAAGTGGTAGTTTGTTTAGTTTTCTATATGTGTTTTTCTTACTTAGCTATTTCCAACAGCCTGTTACTTCAGTGATTTATAATAGATCTAGGACAGAAGATTTTTTTATGCAATCAGAATTAATCTTTTAGCAGCAGAGAGTAGCTCTCAGTATCTATGAGTGTTTATAAACGTGCTCCGGGGTGTAGGTGGGGCACTTTAGCTCATTGAATGAGCTTTAGTTAAAGCACCCCTGTTGTCATTTTTCAGCACTGGGACACTGATACATGTGACGCTGGAGTCTGCTGGGGTGCAGTAATTACAATGCTCCAGCAGACTCGATTAAATGAGTCTGCTCCAACGTGATGTAATTATAGTGCATTGGAGCAGCCTCGTTGCACATGTATAGGTATTTTTCCACAGCATTGGCATAACTATGTACATTGGGAAAGTACAGAAATTCCTACCTGAAATCCCATCCTGTGATGCTCATTTGACTTTGAGCACTGGACTTTCATCAGACTTGCAGTGATGCAGAGTTTTCAAGAAAAAGGCTAGTCTGGCCTCTCCAAGGGCCAGTCAAAATAATAGTCAGCTCATGCCTCCTGGTACAAGCAAACTGCTCTCCTTGCCAGACTTCTAGAGTTTACTTTGGCCTGAGTATGCTTGAACCCAGCATATGAACTTTTAGAGAGGGTGGCCTGTATTCAGCATAAAATACTGAGGTTGGCTTACATAGGAAATAACGACACTCACATTCACCCCTACTATACTGTCTTGCATATCTGTAATCTTCACATGATAGAAGATACTGGATCAAATAAAAACCCAAAAGAGCACAGAATGCCTCCACAAAAGTGGAAAGGGGAAACGAGAACAGACAAGTAAGCTGTCCCACTCAGCCTCAGCAATTTAAAACCTATGTGGCATTAGCAGCAAAACTGCTACTGAAACACAAGGAAGAAGTGGGATGGTGAGCCTAAGCTGCAACATGGGACTGGGAATAGGAAAGTAAGGGTCATTGAAGCTAAAGCTAGCCCACAGCAAAAAGCAGCTTGCTTTTTCATTCGACCCACAAAGGCAACGAAGAGAAAAGAATAAAGGAGTAATGCATAATCTGACAAAAAGAACAGATGCCTACATCTGACCCAGCCTTTTCCTATGCACCTCTCCCATGGGAATTTGTTTCCTAGAAGTCTCACCACAATGTGATTTTTGAGTTAGAGACTGCTTTCTTAACAGTCCTGTGGCTATAGGGAGCAGAGTTTATAGAGACAGGCTCTTTGTATAGCTCGGGACAACCGACTGTCAGAAAGATTCTCAAATGACCATAACTACACACTAGAAACAGCCAGGAACAGTGGTACATAATCAGTACCCAAAGTAGCAAGAGAGACGTCGCAGGAATGACTTTGATGAGGAAGCCACAGTAAAGGCCACACCCAGGATACACACAAACAAGAACCCTTTCAGAAGTGGTTATGTGGTGTACGTTATGAATTCTTAGACCCATTCATGCAGCAAGTGTCTGTATAAAGAAGAAGTAAAGACAGACTTTCATTCATCTCCACCAAGCTGGTCTGGATCTCTGTATGCTCTAAAGCAGAGTTCTGCTCAACTGCTCAACTGTGGGCCAGATGTCATCAAGCCCATGGAGCTCCCCAGAGGTCCAGAAATTTGGTAGCAGGGGAAGAACAACAGTGTTAATTGCCACTCTCCTGCTACCAAATTTCCAGACCTGGTGGAGCTCTGTGGGTGAGGTAATATGGCCCTGTGACCATGGTAGCAAGTAGCCAGATCTAGGCATTCAGGGGCAGGCCAGTGCGTGGCCAGATCCAGGCGTGCAGGGTCAGGCCAGTGAACTGAATTGCACGCATGAACCAACCCCATGAGCTGACCCTGCATTGGATCCAGCCTGCAGACTGACCCCCACACTAATCATCTAGCCTGTGGGACCAGATGTTTGTGCACCAATGCTTTAAAGTCATCACATCACCATCCTCATGGATGACTGAAAATACGCAGTTTCTCTGTTCACTGAGGCAACGTAACATCTTCTATTGGACGAACTGTAGTTGAATGAGATTTTGGATGAGCTCTTGGAGACAAAGGACCTTTCCCAGGTTTGTTTATCCAGCATTTCTACCAACTAGATTCAGGGAAAGAATAAATAAAAAATATCATAAAGCTCTTGCCCTTTCTACATTTCCTGGACTTTCTTGGTTACAATACTTCAACTCTGTTTACTAAGCAAGGCATGAGAGAGTGTCTCCTGAATCACAACTCTCTTAGGGCCTTCCTAGAGGCAACTATATGCTATCCCTTACTTACGGCTTTCTTCAGATTCAGTACTCTAGCCTTGTTGATGAGAAACACCCGTGTGTCCCAGTAACCTTTACCTGATAATCTGCAGTGTGTGTGTGTATGTGTGTGTATATATTGGGGGTTGTGGGCAGGGAGGCTCATTGCTCTCCTAGAAGCTCACCTTCCAGCTGAAAAAAGATAAAGACAATCTTCAGTTCGTATCAGGGAAGAATTTAACAGCAGGACCTATACATGCCTCTGCTGAATCCATCTAATAGGGATCGATTCTCTATCCACTGCAACTGGAGATGCCTCTCTTACTTTTTGCCTGGACACGCTGCTTCTAAATCCAAGTTACATTTTATAAATCAGAGGTTTCAGAACACGGTACATTTTGGGATGTACGTTCTGTGATCTTTATGAATCTGAAAAAGAAGGGAGGAAGAACTCACCAGATGAATCATCAGGTCCCACTGGCCACCATGAACCAACACAAGCGACACCTAAGACCCCACAGAACTCTAAACCCCTTGTAAAGAGACTGATTTGATAAGGCTGAAATGCTGGCTTTCCTTAACGTTGCCATAGAAATAATCTCATCAGGCAAGGTGGTGGTGGTGTTGTAACTGCCCAAGAGTGGAAATCAGCAACCTATGACCTGTAGATCAAATGTGGCTTGTGGAGCTGTAGCTTTATTAGCATTTGGGGGGTGGGGGCGCTCTACCTGCTTCAGCAGAGGAGCAGCAGTCCCTGAGCTGTGTATAGTTGGGTGGCAGGGAGAAGCAGCAGAGGCAGCCCATTTCCAATGATCACCTGCCTTAAACTCAAGCTGGGTCATTCTACACCCCTGCAACTCCTGCCCTACAGAAGAAACAGGTTGGCAGCAGAGTACACTGAATGGCTTTTTCATGATGCTGACTATACAGTAGCTTGTTACTACTGCACAGTAGTATTACATCACACTTCCTGCCATGCGATGCTACTGCGCAGTAGTAACGAGCTACTGCACATTCAGTGTCTTGTATAGATGCGGCCAGCAAGTATCACAGGTTAGTAGCTAGGGCCTTCACCTGAGACAAGAGGATCTACTTCAGTAAATATCTAATTAAAACATGAAATAAAAGCAAAATACTCTATGATCTGGCAATTAGGACATTTTCTTGGAGATAGGAGAGAGGTTCATATTTCTTGAGGCAGAGTAAGCATTTAAACCCAGATCTCCAGGGTGAGTTCCAGGTGCGTGCCCTAACTATTTAGGACAGGACCTGCACCACAATGTGGGTGCCTTTTCTGAGAAAGGGGTGGCTTAGGTGCTTATCTCTGAGAAAGGGATCACAAGCTGGAGGTGGCACTGCCCTTTTGCCCTAAGTGAAATACGTAACTCCTTGAGACGAGTAAGGTTTAAACCCACCCCTTTCCTTAGAATTTCCTACCAGCTGGTTTAGGTGGCTCCTGCTTGGCACTTGGGTCTTTGTGAATCCAATTCTTAGACACCTCACTCTATACTTTCTTGGAGTTGTAGATTTTGGTAGAGCACCTAAAATTAGACATAGATGTGCTGAACATTAGCACTCATATATCCATTGAGTATCAAGTTCTTTATCATGCTGTAGCTCATGTCCCCACATGTAAAAAATAAAACACCTTCTTATCTTATCTATTTAGACTGTAATATATTCAGAGAAGATAGTGACTTTTACCAGATACTTCTAGATGGCTCAGCATCACCAGGTTCTGATAGGTGAGGCCCCCAGGCACTAGTGTGAAAACAATAAAATACTACTAATAATAGCTAATCCCTCTGTCATTGCAGATATCAAGCTTCCAACTTTTTACTACAGTACACTGAAGAGTCCTTAACATCAGGGTCCACTGCCATTGCTGAGGGTTTTTTTATTATAGAGGACTTTGAAACCTGCTTCCAGCAGAACAGCGCCACTTTTATCATCGCTCATGTCAATTAAACACCATGTCCTCCCTCACTTGACATTTATCAAAAAGCAGCAAATCACCAAGGAATAAAACAAAACAAAAAGCAACTCCCACATGACACATCCTCAGAACAATTTACATAGTTTATATTGTTTCTGTTAGTCTGAGGATTAGAGATGGTCTTATAGCAAACAGCAGGGAAGCAGAAGTATCTTCTACTTTATTTTACTCGTAATAACTGATGATACCATAAATATATAAATAATCACTATAAAATATTGACCACATACAACTGGGCTAAGATCAGTCATTTTAATGATTGAACACTCCCCTCTATGGGTTGGACCCTGAAAGGTACTAAGAACCTTTTGTTTCCACATGAAACATCCTGTGACTTGTATAACTGTTCTATATTTCAAATGAGCAATTACATTTCTAAAATACTCAGAGAACTTGAATGAAAGTCATTATGTAAGCTGCTTGAAGATAAACTCCACAGGAGGCATGTTAACTTGTTCAATGAAACACATCTCTTTTTTCACTTAATTATTGTAAAAAAAAATTAAAAAAGGGAATTGGAGGATTTTACAATGTGCAGAAAATTGATAAAGCCAAGCAGGGCACTCCTACAGATCATTAAAAGAAGCGTGTATCTGCAAAGTTTAGAACCACTTTAATGCATACATCTTAAATTCTCCAGCAATAATGTTCAGAGGACAATCTAAGCACCTTATTAGGAAATTAGTTTTTTTTCCAAAGGCAAATGCCTTAGCTCCCCTTGTAGTAATTGCGGTCATGGATCCACTGCAGGTCCTTCAGAACTGTATATTAAATACTAATAACTTAGAGAAAAGATGGGCATTTTTATTTTAACGTTACAGTATATATATGAGCTACTTGTAGTAAAACACTACCTAATGCTGTACTTTAGTTGCAAGCTACTTAGTTATATACTAGTCTATAACAGCACAAGTTAAAAGACTCACAAACTGATACTTTTTATGTAATGTCACAAACTTTATTTAATGACCCAAACTTCTGTCTTTCAGGATCCTATCATGCCAGATGTGGATTCTTTGGATCAAATACATCTCTCAACTAATATCCCTACCTTCTATAAATTATCAACATTTCAGGATTTTTTCCAGATTTGTATTGGAATGCAAAGTCAAATTCTTAAACATTTTTCAAGAACCAAAAACACAAATGTAAAAACTCAGAGGCTATTTGGTAACATTATGTTTTCAGTTTTGACCTTTTACTATTTGCAACTATAACTACTTTTTTTTTTAAGTGGTGCTGTACAGGAAACAGTCATTCTAATTTTGAAGATGTCAAGAAGGGGCATTATAAAAATTCTGGTATTTTCTTTCAACATTTTTTTTAAATTGGAAATTTGTTGACGCATGAACAGTGAGGTTTTGACAAGTCATATCTTCCAATGCGGGGCTGGACCTGATGATCTGTAGGGTCTCTTCCAGCCCCTAACAACTATGAAACTATGAAAAATTTCCTCAAAAAAGTCCCTACCAACTCTACCCCTGAGTAGGCAGGATTTGAAAGATAGACTCTTTGCTTGGCATTAAGAAGAGGACAAAACCTTCTTCTCAGGCCACCAAGTGGTATAAGATCCATTCTCTGGGTCTGCTTGGACACTCATATTTTATTTGAATTTCCAGAACTGATAAAGTAATATTTAATGCACAAACGTTTCTAAGAATTAAGTTAACAGCTGTTTGCTAATAATATTCAGAGGACAATCTAAGCACTCTGGGCCTGTGGCTGGCATGAGGAATTACGCCTTGGTGGGCACATCTACACATGCCCCAGATTGCACAGTTGTTACTGCGCAGTCATGTAGTACTTGCAATCACTGTTGTACAGTCCTGGCAGAGCACGGGTTGTTTGTGACCCTCCTGCACAGTTCTACTGCACAGTAGTGTCAGCATCACTGTTCATGCCCAGTGATGTTACGTTGCCATAGCAATGAGCTACGTCGCCCTAGCTTATCACTACAGTGACGTAGTATCTCGTGTAGAGTGTCCAGTGTTGACGGAAGAGATGAAAGTGTGCTAAGAGAAGGCAATTTGGCACTTGCATCTGGACTGCCTAATAGACACAGTTGCATGCACTTCAAAACAAATATTTGTAGCTTCATTTAGGTATCTAAAGGTGTGTGTAGATGCAACTAAGTAGAGAAGAGGCAATTACATGCCAAATAAGGACAAAGGAAAGCATACATCTTCCATAAGATAACTCTGACAGTCTTGATAGATGTCAGCCTACATCTACCTTGTGTTCATCAGCAGTTAAATACTTTTTCTCTACATGACCTGTTTCCCGGCTTGCCACTGTGTTCCTATTCAGTTTACTACTTTTAGAAGTTTTTTTGACTGCCACCTCCTCCACTTTGGAGAACTTCCCAATTCATGTTCATGGGGGACCTGTCCATTTATAGTGGACAAATTCCCACTTACTTTAATCAGCTTCAAATCAGTCTACAAGTACCTTTTACATTTTCAAAGAACTTCTACAGGACCTTGTATTCCACACAACACCCCATCCTATGTTCTATTTCATCCCAACTTACGCTACCTCTGCACTAGGTTTTTGCAAATCTGATATCAAGATATTACAAATATATTGGGGGGGGCATTGGACTTGATAGGTGTTTGAGGTTGGAGCCACAGATCAAATGGCACTGTGGAGATTCCAAGAATCGCTGTGGCCATAAGACATCCCAGGGAAGATGCAGTCACTTAGACTTCTTTCCAGGGTCTTTCTTGTCAAAAATACCTTGTGGGTTGCTCCAGGTACTAGATTAACCCAGCATTGGGAAAGCATAAAGGTGGATTAAAGGAAACATAGTCTCTGCTCTCTTGGGACAGCAAACTGTTGCACATTTATAGTCACAGCACAGAATCAGCTGTGGAAGACAAGCAGCTTGAAGCAGCAGATTCCAGGAAGCTTGCTGCACATTATCTAAATTAAAGAATACAGGTATAGAGATTTATACAAAATAGAAATGGTGCCATATGGTCATGTCAGAAATACATTCCAGGAGGGTAAAGTAAACGTTTTGATTCCAGTCTTAATTTTGGCATTTCCTGGCTTGCTTCATTTCTTCAGTTTGCAAACTTAACGTTCTTTTAATAGTTTTTTTGCTGGAATATAGCCATTGAGACACATCGGAGATATTTTGAGGAACAAATTTCATTTTAAGCTGTTGTAATGAAACCAAGCATGGAAATAAAACAAATCTTTAAGGGCCCAATTCAAAAAACAATTCCATGCATGATAGCCATTAGTAAACTTCAGTCCATCTCCATGGTATCATACAAATTTCCTTTGTATAGATGCCAGATATGTATTTTGATGAACTGGATATTTGACTCTTGCATTAAGTCAAATAGATATTAATCTCCTGAGTACCATACAGAATGCTCACTGAGGAACACAGCCAGCTCATAGCCAACCATTCTTTTAAAGGGAACACGAGAATATACTGGGCGGATCTACACATGCAAATGCTGTGGGGTGGGTTTACTCTATAGCAGTGGTTCCC
Source organism: Gavialis gangeticus (assembly GCF_001723915.1). Taxonomy (NCBI): domain Eukaryota; kingdom Metazoa; phylum Chordata; order Crocodylia; family Gavialidae; genus Gavialis; species Gavialis gangeticus. The sequence goes on from NW_017729032.1 coordinate 95,689,903, forward strand.
AACCTTTTTTTACCATGGCCAGGTGGGAATGGGACGGGGCATGCAGAGCCCACTGCCTCCCTCTCAGGGCTCCCCTGCTACCCGCCTTTAACCCTGGAAGCTCAGATGTGACCCTGGAAGCCACTCAGCTGGGTGGACAGATGGGGCCCTGAGCGGCAGGTTTGTGCCACAGCCCCACAGCCACCCCACTGCAGCCTGGTCCCAGGGCACAGCCCAGTGGTTGGATACCTCTGCTTTGGAGTAAATTACACTAGAGTAAACCCTCCATGGGCAGGCATCTACATGTGCGAAGTTATGGAACCAGATTTGATGCTCCTGGCAGCAGTCTTTTCCTGTCCCTCCAACCTGCACCAGTCCCCCCCACCCCCTCTCCATACACACCGGTGCTAGCACAGGGGACTGGTATAGAGCATGGGGCCAGAAGACAGTTGTTTCCTGGCAGGGGCTGGCAGATTTCTCCCTGCCCCTGGGAACTGCCTGCTGCAGGGCAGGCTCTGGTGGCAGCAATGTTGTCCTACCCCAGCAGCAGGGAGCTCCAGGCCCTGGCTCCCTGATTGGGAGAAGGTGGCTTGGAAAGAGCTGCAGGGGAGGGGCAGGTCCCAGCTCCCTGCCCTTATCTGCTGGTGGGGCAGCTAGCAGTGAACCACCAGCTGGGCAGGGCATCCCAGCTGGGGGCTCACTGCCAGCTGCTCCACCAGCAGATTAGGATAGGGGGCTAGGACTTCCTCCTCCCCCTCACCTCTTTCTAAGCACCATGCCTTGATTGCTTGATCAGGGCATGGGGCTTGGAAAAATCTGTGGAGCTGGGACCTGCTCCTGACCAGGACAATTCCTGGCCAGCTCCAGGTTGCCTGGGGAAGTCTGCATGTGCAGCCTGGAGCTAGCTGGGATCTGCCCGAACTGGAATAGTTCCCCAGCCACCTCTAGGTTCCGCATGCAAACTGTCCTGTGCAGCCTGGGGCTGGCTGGGAACTATCCTGGTCTGAGGCAGGTCTCAGCCAGCTCTGGGTTGGGCGAAGAACTCTCCCCATACAGCAAGTTCCCAGCCCATGCCCTGCAATTGTAGAGCAGGGACTGGGAGCTCCCTGCTGCTTGGGAAGTGGAATATTGCCCCTGCCTGCGCTTCAATGGCAGGGCCCACCCCAGCAGCAGGCAGCTCCCAGAGGCAGGGAGCACATCTCCCATACCCTGCTGCCCAGATGACTGGGAGCAAATTTGCTTCCAGTCAGTTGTCTACACATGCCATACTGTGCAGTAATTAATTGGCAGTTAATTTGCTACTTGCATTTGTCATGTAGAGCAAATTACTGTACAGTAAAGATCAGCAGGTTTAGACAGTGATGCTTACTACATAGTAATTAGCTCAACTGCACAGTAAAGCATCTCTTGTAGACACCCCCACTGGGTGCATCCATGTGTGTGCTTTACTGCAGTTGACTAATTAGCCCCACAGTACAGCGTCACCATCTACACATGTGCTGGCATTAAGGTGCACTAAGCTAATTAACTCTGCTGTAAAATAGTACTGTCCAGGACAATACTATCTTATGGAAGAGTCATTAAGTGAGATCAAATGCACATGCAGACAATAACCACCAAGCACAAATTGCTCTTGGTTAGCCCAACCAACTGCGGGCCTGACCCATGGCTTCTGCCCAAAGCTGCCACCTGGAGCCCAGGGCTGAGCCCCTGTACCACCTGGCAGCCCAGGGCTGCTCTGCCCCAGCTCAAATTACTGCAGTCCCAGTTGTATGTATAGATGCTGTGCCCGGGAGCAATTGACTCTAACTCAGACTACCTCAGAGTTTATTACTGTGCATTAATAGTACATGTAGATGCACCCACCATGTACACCAACAGGGACAGGCAACTACCATCTTGTTGGAAAAACACTTTTAGGCTATGTGCCATGAAGAGATTAAATAAGTTTGATAAATGCATGCCACTAGAAAACGCAATGCGATTTCAAGAATTTATGAAGATGAGGGGATTCTCTAAAGCAGAAATATACTTTTTGATATAATTGTCTATTTTTAAAAGAAAACAAAATGCATGCCACTGTTTATTTCTGTAATTCTAAGCATGAGCATGCTGCTTACAGTGTGAATCATGCTGGTATATTACTACAATAATGGGAATAGGGTTCATTCATTTTATGATGGTAAAGGACTGAATTGTGGACCAATACACTTCTTTTCTTGCTTCTGATTTTTACTCTGTATCAAAGTCAACACAAGACTTTTATAATCACACAATACTACTCTGCATCACAAGTTTAATTTATATTACAATCCTTTCTTTATCTTATGCATATATGGTATATTACAGAATTATTCAGCACACGAAATCCTTTTCTGCTGAGTATTGTGTGATATACCTAAGACAGACAAAGGTATCTTCTTAGTGATCTGTTGGAAATGCAAACACATCAGATTTCACAGTACAGTTTTCTTGGATGTCCTTTACCAATCATTTTCTGTGGCTTATCTGGCAGGACAGGTCTGGCGTGATCAATGCTACTATCTTTCTTCTGTCCTCATCTCCCTTTATGGCTGAACTACAAATACCTAATGGTGGAGAAGTGGGTTTATGATATCTGTAGTAAGTTTCTTCCTCTGCCTCTTCCTCCTGAGATACCAATCACCTAATAACAAATTAAACGAATCAATAATCTTTAACAGTTAGATTTTCAGCCTCTATAAATGTACTTTCTCCGAACGCTACCTAGTGCTCATTGTCTGTGGAGATTCTGGCTAATTAATTAATGCAATTGAGGGGCTAACTACTTGTTGATCCAGAGCCCTAGCCAGGCATTTTGGTGCCTGGGGTAGGTCATGTGCAGAGTGTGCCCCAGCCCCTCCCCCCTATGCTACTACATAACAAAAATGTATATGTATTGTTTCCATTTTTTTTAAAGAAGACACTTGTGCGACATAAAATGGGAATAACTTAAGTCCATACAAATATGTGTGTGGAACAAAAACCCTGCCTCATATGGGTGCTGGTGGCTGTGTGTATATCTGTGTTGGGCTACAGCTATGTGTGGGTGGCTACTGAAATGTCAGAAGGTGCTGAAGGGGAGCGTGTATCTGAATTAGAACGAGAGTGTTTGTGCACACATGGGGCAGCACAGGCAAATGTCCTGACCAAAGACTAGTCTAGAGATTAGAGCACTTGCATAGCACTAGGTACCTGGATTTGGTTCCTTCTTCTACCCCAGCTTCATTGGGCTAGATCCCACCTGTACAGCAGGGAGCATAAACACTGTCCTTTCTTCCAGGAACATTAGAAGACATGTGGCTTCCAGCCAGGGAAGTGTGGTAAAAATAGCATCACGTAGACACCTGCATTTGACAGATATGGGCTAAGGGAGTCCTTAGTTTCAGCCCTGATTCACTGCATGATCTCCTGTGAAGCCCACTCCTTTTCAAAGTCTCACACCCCTTCTGTGCAGTGAGTATAGCAGAATATACCTCCTGCCCAGGCACACTGTGCAGCTATACTAGGAATGGCTGCAGAGAGCAGGTTAGCACAGAGAGATCTGTTTTCCCATATAAATACTGTAGGGGAGGGAAGTCATGTGTAAAACCATACATGTATTATGTAATGGGCTTTGTATGGACTGTGTGTGCTGCGCCTGTATCTATGGGGCTGGGTGGATATCCACACACCTCTCGCAGTGTGTGTTATATGCTGCCTGTTTGCATGCACTGAGTGTGCACATCGTGTGCTGTGTTCATATGCAGGGGCTGAATCTCTGTGCGCTGAGGGAGCCAGGCAGGGTGAGTGGGCTGGGGCTCAGTGTCTTTCTCTGCACTGTGTATGTTTGCCTATGCTGGGAACCTGGGGGCCACTGGCTGTGTATTGAGCTTCTCCCTGGTGTGTGCATAGGGGATGACAAGTCACTGGAACTGCATTTGATTTGGTGCCTCCCATGGAAGGGAATCCATGCTGAGATCACTGCTAGCATTGCCTTTGCTATGGTACTGCATAGATACTTTCCTTCCCCAATCTATGTCCCTCCCACCTACTGAGCACATATATCTACATGAGATGTTTCCTACAGAAGTGCCTAGTTAGCTTTTCAGTAAAGTCTCTATTGTGTCTACATGTGAAGCCATATTAGGCCACAGTAAACTAATAAACACCACCATAGGTTAGTACTTGTAAATAGGACTTGTAGGACTAAATACAAGTCCTATCCTGTGGCGGTATTCTTTAATGTGCAGCACTGCACATGTACATGCTGATAGGGATGGCTGGGACAAGAGGGTGCTTCAGTGTGGGGACTGCCTGCCTGCTAGCCATGCACTGTAGCACCCTTATGCCCCAGCCAGCTCTTCTGCAGCATGTTGAGGCAGGTCAGAGCAGCCCTGGGCTGGCAGGCTGACACCCAGGGCTCCCTGCCAGTTGGTGCTGCTATGACTGAGCTCAAGAGGCTCCAGTTCTGGGCACATGTGTTAATATGGCACCCGGGAGCAATAAACTCTGGCACAAGATGTGCTGGAGTTCGTTGTGTTGAGCTAATTGAATGGGCAGACACACCCATTGTTGCATAAGCCCTGCATTAATCAGAATATAGTGTTCTTTTGGGTACAGAACCCTTACCCAATCTAGAAGTTCCTCTGTAGTTCCCATCGCCTTTCAGGCTTTCTTTGCGTGCACAAAGGAACCAGAATTTGACTTCCCAAGCTTATGAATTCAGTTTGAACTGGTGTCAGGCCAGAGAATCCAAACTGTTTACCTTTAAATGAAGATCAGGCTTCAATAAAACGCAGTAGAAGGCCTCTATGTGCAGAATTTCCATGTACTGAGCATCTGAGCTGTGGTAAGCTCCAGAATTGATGTTTAAATGATCTCATGTCCCAAAGAAATAAGGCTATAGAGAAATTAAATCCTCCTGGACTTTTTAAAATAACCTCCCCCCCACCACCACACACACGCACACATTTTCCAATGGAGGGAGCTCCCTTATCTCTCTTTTTCCAACCAGCTCTACAAAAACCTGCTACTATACAGTACTCATATTAATTAGGTGATATAGCAAATATAAAGGAAATGTCCTTCACAACTCCCCCAGATATAGAAATTTCTGAATGCAGTACAAATGCAGTGAGGCAGGCCAGCAGAGGAATGGAGGTTAGGCTGGTGAGTCAGATGCATAGGCCATCCCCCTTTTTGACAAAAATGTGCAGTTCAGTACAAGCTACTACAAGTATGATGTTCAAGGAATGGCTCTACTTTGATTATACAACCAAGGTTGCTTGTGGGCATGGAGGGGAAAAAAAGACACTTTAAGCTCGACACGTTCCCATGCCAAGCCCAGTGAATGCTCAGAAGAGGCAGTGTGTTAGTTGCACTTGGCTTTTCCAATATCTGTAGAGACTGTGTGCTTTAGTGGGGGGGGTTAGGGTTGGTACTTTTATCTAATAGCTGATTGACTCAGCTTTACATAAAAGTGCCAAAAAGCCCCGCTGAAGCACCCGATCTTACATTAGGGCTATATGAAGCTTCAGTAGCTGATTCGATTCGGAGGAGATTTGGCTCGAGTCAGCAGCCAAATCTCCAAATCCAAATTGAATCGGGAGACCCATTAATTTCTCTGAATCACATCGGAAGCCTCCAAATCAATTCAGAGAAATTCAGAGAGATTTGGAGATTCGGCCATAGACTGTATAGGCAGGGACTAGGCAGTGCCAGCGGGAGCAGCTGGGGGAGCAGCTGGATGAGCCCCAGCTTGAGCCGGCAGCCCTGGGAGAAGCCACAGCTTGTCCAGCTGCTCCCCTGGCTGCCCCCCTGCCGGGGCGAGGCAGGAAGTGCTGGCAGCCGCTGGAGAAACTGCAGTGGCGGGAAGAAGGATTGGGGGCTGGAGGAATGAACAGGGGCTTTCCCCCAGCTCCCTGATCATTTCCCCAAGCTCCCTGATCATTCCCCCCAGCTCCCCAGTTGTTCCCTCCAGCCCCTGTGGCTTCTCCCAGGGCTGCCAGCACTGCCTGCCTTGCTCCAGTAGGGGGTGGCGGGGAGCAGCCGGATGAGCCGCACCTTCTCTTGGGGCTGCTGGCTGAAGCCGGGTCTCGTCCAACTGCTCCCTCAGCTGCTCCCACTGGCACTGCCTGCCTATATAGTCTATAGCTGAATAAGATAGAGCACTGAATATCTTTGGATTTGGTCGAATTGAATCAGGACAGTGATTTGACTCACAGAATCGAATCACTGCTCCTCCGAATAACTGCTCTGTCAAATCCAAATCAAAAGCAAATACTTTCCGCTTCACACAGGCCTACTATACATATGCTGTAGAGCCAGGTCCAACTAACATGCTGCTGCTTCCAGTAAATCATGTTTTTGGGATTTTTTTTTGGGGGGGGGGTGGTTAATATCTGCAAGCAGCCCAAGTGTAGTGAGGAATTCAGTCTTTCTTTGATTTCCTTGACCCCATGTGACTGGCACACAGAGTATTATTTGGCCTAAAGAATTGCCAGGATACAGACTTCTAGTTTTAACTTATTAAGTT
>NW_017729032.1:95696427-95697790 GCF_001723915.1 Gavialis gangeticus
ACTGCTCTGTCAAATCCAAATCAAAAGCAAATACTTTCCGCTTCACACAGGCCTACTATACATATGCTGTAGAGCCAGGTCCAACTAACATGCTGCTGCTTCCAGTAAATCATGTTTTTGGGATTTTTTTTTGGGGGGGGGGTGGTTAATATCTGCAAGCAGCCCAAGTGTAGTGAGGAATTCAGTCTTTCTTTGATTTCCTTGACCCCATGTGACTGGCACACAGAGTATTATTTGGCCTAAAGAATTGCCAGGATACAGACTTCTAGTTTTAACTTATTAAGTTAGAATCCCATTTGCATGCAATTAACAACAGAACAAAGGAGAAAAAGAGCAAAGAAATAGCCAACCAGCTACTGGAAAAATAGGTTTTAGAGATTCTATAAAACTCCGTAATGGAAAATATCAGTAATATAATTTTCATGCATAAGCTGCTAAACTGCAGTGCACAGAAATTATAATAAAACAGTACAAGCAGTGTTTCGACCAACAGATAAATTCAGCAGTATCTATATTTAACAACAGCCACAACCAATATTTTTTATTAGTACATGCTGTATGTATATTACCTACACAGGAAAATAACAGTAAAGAATTATAATCATTATGTAAAACATGTAGCCATAACTTAGGAAGGTTAAATATTCAGAGTAAAAATCAAATTCTTGTAGATACCAAGGGAAAAAAAACCGGTTTTGCATAACCCTTCCTGAAACTTGTGAAATAATGAGTGCAATTTGTTCACTGCACACACTTTTGCATACAGAATAAGTACATTAAAAGAATTTTGAGTCCAGTGGATGTAACCAGCAAGCCAAATGAGATTAGTGAAAAATAAGATTCTTCTGTTATATTTTATATATCACAGTAATATACAATTTGGGAATTATATAATTGAAACTAACATCTGTGAAGACAGGGGGGAAAAAGAACCATCAGAAGGTTTCACATGTTATGTTTGGCATCAAAATTCAGTTAAAGAAAACTTGACATCTGAAGACACATTGGAGGAGGAGTTAACAGCCTTTAAAAAGCAAAGGACAGAGGTCGGATAGAATGCATGAACAAGTAGGCTGCGTAGGAGCTTCTGAAAACATCAAACTTGCACTATAAAGATGTCTATCTCATACATTTAGTCAATTGTGGGTAGTTTGGCTCAAATACAGACTGAAAGAGAAAATCAAATGAAAGGCACAAACTGATTATCATGAAAGAAGGAGCCTAGGCAAGGAATATCATGTTGGAGAGAACCATGAATTGGATGCCCTATGTAATAGGGAAACTAAGCATGCTAGCCCTGATCCAGAAAACAGCTAGTGCGCATACATCCACGTTGATTTCATGAGCATATACTTAAGCACTT
>NW_017729032.1:95697801-95708868 GCF_001723915.1 Gavialis gangeticus
ATTCAGAGTAAAAATCAAATTCTTGTAGATACCAAGGGAAAAAAAACCGGTTTTGCATAACCCTTCCTGAAACTTGTGAAATAATGAGTGCAATTTGTTCACTGCACACACTTTTGCATACAGAATAAGTACATTAAAAGAATTTTGAGTCCAGTGGATGTAACCAGCAAGCCAAATGAGATTAGTGAAAAATAAGATTCTTCTGTTATATTTTATATATCACAGTAATATACAATTTGGGAATTATATAATTGAAACTAACATCTGTGAAGACAGGGGGGAAAAAGAACCATCAGAAGGTTTCACATGTTATGTTTGGCATCAAAATTCAGTTAAAGAAAACTTGACATCTGAAGACACATTGGAGGAGGAGTTAACAGCCTTTAAAAAGCAAAGGACAGAGGTCGGATAGAATGCATGAACAAGTAGGCTGCGTAGGAGCTTCTGAAAACATCAAACTTGCACTATAAAGATGTCTATCTCATACATTTAGTCAATTGTGGGTAGTTTGGCTCAAATACAGACTGAAAGAGAAAATCAAATGAAAGGCACAAACTGATTATCATGAAAGAAGGAGCCTAGGCAAGGAATATCATGTTGGAGAGAACCATGAATTGGATGCCCTATGTAATAGGGAAACTAAGCATGCTAGCCCTGATCCAGAAAACAGCTAGTGCGCATACATCCACGTTGATTTCATGAGCATATACTTAAGCACTTTGCCGAATAGGGATGGACTTAGTTCATACTTAAAGTTAGGCAAATGTTTAGATACTTTGATAAAGCCTGGGCCTAAACACTTGGCTCAGTCAGTGCCAGAAGGCTCAACTCATTGTGAAGTTGTGTCCTTCCCACCGGACAGTTTCAAGAAACATAAAGTGTTATCAGTGAGTAGGCTTCGAAAATTCACTTTTTGGGAAAGACTGTATCCATACATCTCCTTGTATAAAACTATCCTACTTGTGAGGAGAGACCCAGAGAAGGCAAACGGCATCAGGCAAACTTAAAAACAAAAATAGCACTAACACAAAAATCCCACAAGAATGCTTCGACACCTAAGTAAAAAATGTCTAGCATTATTAACAACTGAGATGATGAACCAGTTCACTTTTATCACGTTGTGCTCAGCCCTATCAGTAAAACAGAGGGAAAAATCTATGGGGGAGGGAAAATCTATGGGGGCGGGGAAAACCAGACAACCCTCATTCTCTGTAGCCATTTTTTTTTTTTTTACATAGCCTACCATTTTTAACATTTTTAAGTGCATTTGTTTGGATTACCTTTATATTCACTCAACGCTCTGATATTCCACCAATTATTTATGGAGACTCGTCTATTTCCATAGTATTTGCACATTATGTTTAATTAAAAATAATCAATGCATTTATTTGACAACATTTTCCCTATCTGTGAATGCTGCTTAAAATCATATTAAAGGGAGAAACACATCACAACTAGGCTTGGCCCAGTGGAAAATACCTTTTATGGCCTGCTGCACCATAACCCTTTACCCTTATGCTTCCCATGTGTTACTTTTTATAGCTATCCATTTGATTATATAATTAGCCTAGTTTATTTTGTTTGTTCCTCTATTTGCTACTGAAACATAAAAAGTTCATGATGAGAGTGAAGAAAAATGAGCATTTATATTTCCATGAGGATGACTTGAAGCATTTTTTGTACTGTAGAGTTTTGTGCATGTGCTAAAAACCATGGGTAGAAGAGGGAGGAGGAGGGAAGGAAGATACTGATATGTGGTTTAAGCATGAAACATTTATAATCTGAGAGGACCTGGGAGATTTTAAGTCAAATTGTGGCCCTACTGATGTCAATGAAAGTTCAATTGCAACAGGGCCAAGATTTCATGCTTTTTTTTTTAACTGAATATCATTTAATAAAAGAATTAATAGACTTTGCAGAACCTTAATACAGGGATTGGAGGCTGGCTCTATTAAAGCAGTTAACTAAAAGAGGTAATAACTGTCTAGGCAACCAAGAAGAAAAAGAATAAAAGGACTTTCTTCTCGGTTCCCTATCAGCTGGCAGAGTTGCTGAGTTAGTTGTGCTCCAGGGCTAGGGACAGAAGTTACACATAAATTGTTTTAAGTGATCAGAAACTGGTTTAAACGTCTACACAGGGGTGGACAATTATTTTGGGCGAAGGGCTGCTTACCGAGTTTTGGCAAGCCATTGAAGGCTGCATGACAGGCAGCCAGGGGCAGATAAATATAAATTTTCTAAACTTTTTTGGGCCCTGTGGGCTGGATAGAATAGCCTGTCAGCCACATGCGGCCCATGGGCCACGTTTCTCCCACCCCTGCTCTAACAGAACATAAGTTCAATGCACATAAACCAGTTTCAAAGTGGCCAAAACTGGTTTGAGATAAACCTGGTTGAATGTAGTATCAGACTTTACTGATTGAGCTCAAACTGCAACTTCTGTTCCAGACCCCTTCCTGGTTTAAGTTAAACCAGAGTCTCCCAGCATCTCAGCATGCTCTCTGGGCTGGGCTCTCTGCTCCAGCAGAGCAGGGCTGGCCTTGCCCCTCCCCAGCCTAAGCAGGGACAGGCAGGGATGGGAGCCTGACCAGATGTTGGCCTCGGAAGAGAGTAGGGATGAGGTTTATTCCCCCCTCCCCAACCCGGTCACACCAGTATGGATTTGTCAGGCATTTCTCAACTGGCTGCTCCAGTGGCAGGCCCATGGGCAGCCCCCACAATAGCCTGGAGTAAACTGGCCGGGAAGGGGGTTTAATTTAGAATACTTTCTAAATACTTTAGAATACTTCTAAATACTTTAGAATACTTTCTATAGAATTCTATAGAATGATATTGGCTTTATCCCTATTAAAATTCCACACAAAGTTTGCATATGGGAAATTTAAAAATAAATTTATCTTTCTAGACATAACTTCGGAAATGTGCTTTCTCTAAAAATATGGTGATATCGCTATCATGGCAGAAGGATGATTCTTTACATGCTAGTGATGTCATTTATAGAAGCAGGAAGCAGGAAATGGAGAACCTTAAGGTCATGCTTTGATTGGTGTATTATGGAATGATGATTTTCCGATGCATTTTTTCCATTTTAAAGTGCCTGTATTCATAATCTTTCAGTCTGAAATATATTCTATTAAATATCTAGGATTGCTAGGCAAGCAGAACTCAGACTGGAACTTGGTAGCCAAATAAATCTCCCTTGCAACATAGCCACAACAAATTAAGTGAAAATAAATGTTGACGCATACTGTACACATGTGAATGCTTTTAAGCTAATTTAAAATAGTTAAATACAAAACACTGGAGAAGAGGATTATAAGATCTCTGCTGCATTTATTGAAAGCATTAACCCAAACTATTCATCATCTGCACACTGATCTTTGGAAGATGATGCCTCTCAAGTTGATGTCCTTTCACAGCAAGGAAATAGATTTTTTTTTCATAGTTAAAATATCCCAACTGTTGTCATTCCACTTAAAGCTGAATTAAAACTTAAGCCATGCCCTAGGAGAAATAAAATCCTACTACATGTAGTTTATACATCATATCACACTTGGAAGTCATTCTTCAAAAGGAATTTTAGTGACTGTTGAAAATTACAAAAATATAGAAATTACTTCAGAGATACACAGTTTTAAACAGATTTTTATCAGGAGAACAGAACAACATATTTCCTGAAGATCATGTACATTTAAATACTTTAAGTATAAAGTATCTGGTGGAAACCTACTAAGAAGTTACAGTGGAAATGGTGGGAGAAAGTTAAGAAATAGATAAAATATCTTTGGGGACTAGAGTGTACCCCTGGCTTTTGTTTACTGTGTAACAGCGTAATATTAAAGTACTGTGGTAAGCTGTGCTACTTCAATATAAGTTATATGAAACAAGATTTTTTAAAGATTTCTTTGCATACATATAATTAAGGTGTATTTTCATCTTAGAGATGCAATGTCATGTATAAACTAATTATGGTTTACACTTGGGATTAAGATACACAGGACCTATCAGGTACAGTAATGATGTACAAACCTGTCATCTAGGTCTGGACTGCATTCTCTCCTTTACCTCTTTTTATATGTAGTTTATTTAGATTACAAAATCTTCTGACACACATTTGTTTTTCTATTGGTAAAGTACATAGACTGTATTGGCTGCTAAGTTAACAAGTCATTCATTAATAAATAATGATGTACAAACATCAGGTTCATTTGCCATGAGTTTCTTTGCTTACTTGTGTATTAAAAATGCAGTGTATTAAAGTGGATTAAGAGGTAAACTATAAAGATGACAAAGGATGATGATATTTCTGGAGCCTTTCTTCCCATGAGCTTAGAGATAGAAATCTTCCGCTGGTACAAGTTGTTAATGCAAAACTGAAGTCACTGGAGATATGAAAACCACCAGCTGAAGATTTCTGCAAAAAGCTCCCCGGCAAAAACAGACTTACTAAAGGGTCCCACAAGAAACCACTAGAACACTAGACTAGCTCTCAACATTTGGGATATGATGGATTTCCTTTACATAAAGTCTTAAAATTAACAGTGAATCAGGAAAACTTTGAAAAAATATGCTGTGGAAATTATGGTCTTTCTGCAAAAATCCCTTGAGAGCACTCCATGTTATGCAGGATAAGATGATTGTAATGGCATGATCAAAATGTGAATTTTTGTAATGTACTCTCAGTGAACCACACCAAAGCCATATACAAGATACTCTATTTTTCCTTGGACTAATCCAGTGGAATCTTTCTAAAATAAATAAAGGAAAGTATACAATTTATCTTGTTGTGGATGAGCAGAGTACACACTTCAGGATTTTAGACCAGAATCTCTATCTGTGCCTATTTCAAAGACCAAATAATTGGTGGGTTTTCATTCTTCTTAATAGCATGTCACAGGAGAAGAATTTCTTTGATATAAGTCACTCTCTTCCTTCTCAACACAAAACAAGAACATTTATGCTTTAGGTGCTTCTTAACTGTCACACCAGTTAGCGAGTTCTTCTAAGCAAGGCTGAATATACTGTTTAATTTGTTTGCCATACAGCTGTATTTGCCACTCTGTCCCATTCATCAGTGGGAGACATCTACTCTTGAAGTACACTGTGAAGTAACTTCTGGGTGCATCTACATAGTAACTAATGCACCGTAGTTACTGCACATTAAGTTTAGTACCTGTGGGCTCCTATACACATGCAGAAAGCCTGCTCCGATACCCTGGAAATCTAGCACATTGGAAATCGATGCGCTCTGGCAGCCTTCTGCGTCATGTGTATCAGCATCCCCATGCTGAAAAAATGGTGGCGGGGTGCTTTGAAATAAAACATGTTCAATGAGTTTTTGTTCAAAATGCCTCCATGGCATTTAGTAATACACGTGATGTGTGGGTGCTTTTAATTAGCACAGCTCACTAATTAAAGTGCCAAGTGCTGTGTCCCAGAGCATGTGTAAAAATGCCCTGCATTGCCAGGTACTAAATCATTGCACAGTAACCAGTGCTACTGCATAGTAGGACAGGCTCACGTCATTCAAGTGATGCTAATGTGCAGTAAACTAATACTACTGTGCATTAGAGTATTAGGACAGCTTTTGCATTAAGTCTATTGCACATTTAGTGTCTTGTGTAGATACGCCCTCTGAAAGCCTGAATTTAGCTACTAGAAGGACTTCTCCTACATTTCCTTTTGGATTTGCCTGTATCCACAGCGGTACAAGACAGTTCTGCCAGGGTTTTCCATTGCAGTAGTAGAATTGTTATGAACTGGATTCTCAGTCACAATGTGAGCTTAATTCTGAGACAGTCAGGTGGGTGGGGAGTAGCTGTGGGGTAGGACTCGGAGAGTCCTAATGAACGGATCTGTGTTGTCTTGGTGAGAATTGGCCAGCAGTGTCCCACAGAGGTTGGTGCTTGGTCCAGTACTTTTCAACATATTTATCAATGATTTCGATGTGAGGGTGAAGAGCTCAGAGGCCAAGTTTGGGGACGACACCAAGTTACGCTTGGTGGTCACGCTTGAAGATAGGCTACAGATATAGGCAGATCTAGACAGGCTGGCAAGTTGGGCGGATTGGAACCAGATGAAGTTCAATATCAAGAAATGTAAAGTGCTCCACCTGGGGCTGAACAACCCCCTACACACCTATAGGGTTGGCAACGCCAAACTGACCAGCACCATGAACAAAATAGACCTGGGGGTAATAATAGACCACAGTATGAATACGAGCCAGCAATGCGATGCTGTAGCCAGTAGGGCAAATAATACTCTGGCATGAATCAATTGATGCATCTCCAGCAAAACCAAGGAAGTGATTCTTCTGCTCTACTTAGCATTGGTAAGACCACAGCTGGAGTACTGCATCCAGTTCTGGGTGCCACATTTTAACAACGACATGGAAAAGCTTGAGAGAGTCCAGAGAAGGGCCACCCATATGATCAGAGACCTGAAAGGCAAGCCATATGAGGAAAGACTGAGGGACCTGAGATTCTTCAGCCTGAAAAGGATAAGGCTGAGAGGGGACTTGGTAGAAGCTTACCACTACATTAGGGGAGTACATCAAGGACTTGGTGAACAACTGTTCACCAGAGCACTCTTGGGGAAAACCAGAAGCAATGGCCACAAACTCCTGGAAGACCGTTTCCGACTCAACATTAGGAAAAACCTATTCACAGTCAGAGTGTCCAGACTGTGGAATAAGCTCCCTCCAGAGGTGGTGCAATCACCTACCCTGGACATCTTCAAGAGGAGACTGGATGGTCACCCTGCTGGGGTCACCTGACCCCAATTGTCTTTTCTGGCTGGTAGAGGGGGCTGGACTCAATGATTTTCCAAGACCCCTTCCAGCCTTATAATCTATGAATCTATGTCAGACTGGGGATCTTGCCTACACCACTAATTTACCATGTGAGACAGGGTTTCCTATATATGTACCTGTATTGTTCACTAAGATTAAAACCAATATATCTTTGTCTATATAGCCCTGAGGGTACTAATTAACACACTAATTAACACAGCCCAGGCAGCATGCAGGTACAGCTGCACTATTACCATTATGGAGGGCACGACAAGCACAGAACTTTTGAGAGCACTGCTGCTGAACATGGTAAGTCTTCAGTCCAGGCTTGGCCTGAGAAGTGCAACAAGGTGTGCCACTACTATTTGTCTCTGGGGAAACACACATCCCGCTTCTGGGGATGTGCCCAAAGGGATCAATACCCACACCTTTCATTGATTTCAACTGGAGCTTTTTGTCCCCAGCATTTCTGAAAATCAGGCCCCCAAAATCCAAACCAGTTTTTAAACCATTAAGACAAAAAAGATAGCACTGTCACAGACCCACACTCTTTTGGGAATTCATGGAATATGCATAGAAGTTTTCAAGAATCAGGTCTGCTGATAAAAAGGGTAGCCTTTGTCTATAGCAAATGGTAAACTATGTTTGGATTTGCTATATAGTGGACATGTCTACACAAGACTGACTTGTGCTGACTGTGCCATAGCCTGATGCTACTGCATAGTAGCATCATGTGGCAAAACCATGCTGAGATGCTACTGCACAGTAGTGTCACTTAAAAGGCATTCACCAGCACTACTGCACAGTAACTCCAGTTACTGTGCATTTATTTAGTACTTGTATAAACAAGTATTAAATAAAGTACTTATACAAGTACTAAATAAATGTGTAGTAACCATTGCGCAGTAGCGTCTTGTGGAGATGTGCTCAGTGGGTAGTCTCTACAGATAGCTAAAGGTAAGCTGTGTCTACTTTTATCATTAGTAGACTTGTATGAATTTCATTATTTAATATGAATGTATTTTTATACTTTTATACTGTAGCCAGTCAAGGAGGCTACTGAGGTGTCAAGACAGACAAAGACTATATGCACCAATATGGCATGTCCAGACGAACATGAACAACTTACTGAAAATAAAATACTCATGGCTGTCAGCATACAGAGAGAATCAAGATGGCAGCCACCCTCTCCTCCCTCCACCACTGATTAGCTGAGAGGGCTGCCTATTGTGCAGCCCCACCCCCTCTCCCAATCAGCGGCAAGGGCTGATACTGCATGAATGGCATCCCTTTTAGCCAGTGAAGGGTGATAGGCAGGGGCATTGCCGAGGCTCCTCAGCCAATTGGTGTCAGGGACGTACGGTATGTGGTGCTGCAGACCTGTCTGTGGCACCACATACCACACATGTCTCACATGCAGGCATTCCCCATGCTGCTACTTTGCAGTGTGGAGTTGTTGTTTTTTACCCCAGGAGATCCGGGGATCAAAATAACCCATGCCTAAAAGAAGTGGGGCGGTGAATATAGCAGCAGTGTGTGCCACCCAAAACTGGAGGCTGGCTGGCCAGAACCATGCTTCAGCTGCTGGCAAGGATCCCTGCTGCAGGAGTGCAACAGCTGGAGCTCCTGAAAGCCCACAGGAACCCACATAAGGTTGCTGGGGTCAACACAGTTGTTGGCTCCAGCCTCCCCTACCCCACCGAAGGCAATGTACCACGAGTCAGAGCATGCATGGCATGGGCATTTCCTGGGGATAAGTAGAAGTGGCACAACGTATGCCACTGCTACTTGTCTCTGGGGAAACACATATCCTGCTTGTGGGAAAGTGCACATAGGGATTAAAGCTTAAATGGCCAAGAGACGTAAAGATTAAGGGTGCTTATACAAGTTATATTTTTTTGCGTGATCAGGCCCCTTAAAGTGCTCTACAGCCATGACATAACATGTGTGCACAGCTGCAGAGCACTTTTAAAATGGCTGATTGTATGAAAAATTAACTCTTGTTAAATCAGCTATTAGCTGAAGATGCTATAGAACAGAGCATCTAAAAGAACGTATGGTCCCTCAAGTGTTAATTTTTAGCACCTTTGTGGGGCTGGGCTAGTGCTCATTCCACTGAGCACCAACCCAGCTGTACCCCTGGGGCTGTCAGCGGGGTAGGGAGAAGAGGGGGCATAAGAGGGGGAGGGGAAGAGCAGGCAGCTGCTGGCTGAGCTGTGCATGGCTGAAGCTGGAGGTGGGGTACGAGGGTGCAACAGAGTCTTCTTGCCTCACAGGCTCCCCAGAGCTACCTGGGTTAGGGTATTGGGGGGAGCCCACAAGGTGAGGGGCTCCATTCCACCCCCTCCCAGCTCTGGCCATGGCAAAGCCAACTCAGTAACTGCTACTGTTGCTGTCAAGAGGCCCGGGGGGGGGGATGGGAAAAGTGAGACCCTACATCACCTCAAGGACCCAGCCTGGCTCCCCCCAATACCCTAGCTGGGGTAGCTGGGGTGGGGGAGGGGAAAGTCAAGAGGATTTTGCCAGGAGCCAAGAATCTTTTCCCTCCAGCTGCAGCCAGGCAAAGCACAAGCAGCAGTTGCCTGCTGCTACCTCCCTCTCCCCTCTGTCCCTGCTGACAGCCCTAGAGCTGGTGGGGCTGGGGAAAGCGGTGGCTCAGCAGTCTCCTTGGAGGCTGCTGGACCTACCCCGATTGCTGGCCAGGGCTGGTGCAGGCAGGATTGAGCCCCCCCAACCCAACAGGCAAACATTTCTTGGGTTGGGGGGTGGGGGCTCTAACTCATGGCACTTTGTGTAAAGCTGTGTGAGTTAAAGCACAGACCTAAATGTCTGTAGGCACCCTAACAGTTCACATCTGTCTGGTTATGCAGTTGAGCCTGCAATCTCAGGTGGATACCAGACTTCAGATCTCTCCTTACAGGCAAAAATTAACTTCCATTTTAAAGGGAAGAGATGCCTGGGAAAACAGAATTCTGTCAAAATAGCCACTGACTCAAAATAGAAGATTGTATCCATAGGATGCTGGATTAGTAATCTTTATGTCTGAAAGGGTGTAAATATTCTCCTGGTCATACTTGGATAAGAAAAGAGACCTGATCTGAGAAACAGATGCAAAACTGGGGGCAGAAAGTTATATGTATAGTATAGGCTCCCCAAGAATTCAATGGAAGAAAACCATACTTAAGTTTGGACTTGAGAAGCAAATGTTGTCTTAAATTTCCTGGGTATAAGGTACTTTAGCTTCCAAGGGCACCTAGGCACATGCTGGATATCTGCTCTAATGTGTTCTAATTAGCATACATTGAAGCAGACTCATTTAATCGAGTCTTCTGCAGTGTACTAATTAGCGTGCTCCAGCAGCACCTGTGTCACATCTATTCAGTATCCCTGCACTTCAAAATGGCATCAGGGGCATTTTAACTAAAGCTCATCAAACGAATTTTAGTTAAAGCACCACCATCTTCAAGTTCAGGAACAGTGAATACATTTGATGCTGCAGGTGCTTTCATTAGGGCAGCTATCAGAGTCATTCTAATTAAGGTGCCCCTCCCCATCCCCCAACCCCAGAGCATATGGAAATATGCCACCTGTGGCTTAGCTGGGCAATGCAAGCTGATACTCTAGTAGAAGAAACTGGCTTGGTCAGAAGTAGAACCTGCATTCATAGTGTTTAGGGCTAAGATACAAGAGTAAAGTCAAATCATTGTTCTGATATTTCCTTTTGTTTGTTTATTCTTATATTTCTGTCTTATGTTAACTTATGGTTACTGGTTCTTATATTTTTTCTTATTTTTATAATATATCTTTTATAACTTCTTGTTTGCCACAAGTGTGATTTTAGAGCATCCAAACATGCAGGTGTTTTCCCCAGAGGAGAAGAATTTCTGTAATTTCTGAGCACAAATTAAACAAAAGGCTCTTAAACTGGCAAAATCTTCTCCTCTAATTGCTGCTAGACTTGGTTGAGATGGATGATGCTAAGGTACCTTGGGCCAAAATTACCCCTTGGCATATTTCAGTCTCTTCTCAGTGGTCAAGAATCAGATGGCAGAGAGGGGCTTGGGGCTGAAGGGTACCTCTAAGGTTAAGTACAGGCATTCAAAAAGCCCAAGCCTGAATTGATTCAATTTTTGCAGGTTAGTCTAACCTGTGTAGATTGAACCAAGAAGCAAGTTAATAGACATTACTTTCGATTCCAGAAATACAGCCACAAGCCCGCACTGGCTCAGGCTAGAAGCTGGGTAGCACTAGAGTGAACCCTTCCTTCCCTTTGGCAG
>NW_017729032.1:95713868-95714527 GCF_001723915.1 Gavialis gangeticus
AAGTTAATAGACATTACTTTCGATTCCAGAAATACAGCCACAAGCCCGCACTGGCTCAGGCTAGAAGCTGGGTAGCACTAGAGTGAACCCTTCCTTCCCTTTGGCAGTAGCTAGAAGGCTGAAGGGAAGCTGATGGGGTGGGGGGGGGGCATAGCCAGGCCCTGGAAGACCTCTTAGAATGATTGGGGAGGGGTTTAAACTCCCAGCCTAGCTTGCAGGGACCTTAGCCATGGGGAGGGGGAAGCAGCAGCCTGGGAACTGCCTCACGTAAAGTGGGGGGGAGGAAAAGGGATTAAACCCCCATGCCTCTCCTCTCTCACACCAGCATGAGACTCTAATCTCCCGCCCTTCCCTGCTTCACCTGAGGTGCTACCTGGGCTGTCAGTTGGTTATGCCCCGTGCTGCTCAAGCAGCAAGCTGGGAGGAAAAGTCATGCAGACCCCAGCTTTTGTGAGAGGGAAGGCAGGGGGGTTTAATTCCCCTCCCTCCCCACTACTTTGCCTGAGACACTGCCCAGGCTGCCAGCTGGCCATGCCTCCTGATGCTTGAGCGGTGAGCTGGGGGAAAAAGCCAGGCAGAGCCCAGCTAGGGTTCCATGCTGGTGGGAGAGGGGAGGAAGCGGGGGCCAGGCTGAAGGAGACGGGGGCGCAGGTGGTGTT
>NW_017729032.1:95714538-95714973 GCF_001723915.1 Gavialis gangeticus
GACCCTAAATCTATGAAACTATGAAACTATGAAACTATTAATCCCCCTTTGCCTGAGCCTGCTGTTCCACACCTCCACCCCTTCCACTCCAGGAGAGAAAAGTCTGGCAGGGGCTTCTCACCAGGGCCCTCACCAGGTGGACCAGATTGTGTCCCCCGCTGGGTTTCCCATCCCCACGTCTGCCAGGACTCATTGCTTCAGCTAGAGAGCAGAGGGGTGGGGCCAACCCTATTTTGCTCAAATACAGCCTAGACAATACAGCCCAGCCGAACCCAGGGCTTCAAAGCATCTTGGGATGCTGGGGGATTGTGATTTAACTTGAACCAGGATGGGATCTGGGACAGAAGTTCTATTAACCAATTTGACCTACCTCATTTCATGGTGCACAAGTTGATGTATACCCCTTTTTTCTGATCCAAAAAGTTAGGCGTTTCA
>NW_017729032.1:95719973-95724827 GCF_001723915.1 Gavialis gangeticus
GCTTCAAAGCATCTTGGGATGCTGGGGGATTGTGATTTAACTTGAACCAGGATGGGATCTGGGACAGAAGTTCTATTAACCAATTTGACCTACCTCATTTCATGGTGCACAAGTTGATGTATACCCCTTTTTTCTGATCCAAAAAGTTAGGCGTTTCATAGATCCAGTGTATAAGTCAACCTAACTTTTTGGATCAGAAATATGAGGTCGACTTATACCAACCCCTGTGCGCCCTCACTATGGGCTGGGCACCTGGTGGGGGAGGTGGACATGTGCTGCAGTGCCACTTGCAGGGGATGGGGCTGGGCTCAGCAGTCGGTCGGTGCAGCTCCATCCTCTGTGAGCGGCACTGTCTGGGCCATGACAGCTGAGTGCTGAGCCTGTTGATATTCATAGGGGACAGGGACAGGCTTGGCGCTCAGCTGGCGCAGCCCCATCCTCTGCATATAGTACTGCCTGGGCCACACCAGCCGAGCACAAAGCTCAGCACTGCTCACAGGGGACAGAGCCGGGCTCGGCACCTGACTGGTGCAGCCCAGATAGTGCTGCATGTAGGGGCCGCGGCCGGGGCCGGGGCTGGGGCCAGGCTTGGCACCTGGCCAAGCAGCATCTCCGTGGTGACAGCAAGGCCTGCAGTTCATGTCTGAGCTTGACCCAGGCCCCATAGCTTCCAGCAACAGGGATGCTGTCAGTAGGTAAAGAAGGTCAAGTCAGGTTGGGGTTGGGTCGGGGTTTGGCCGGGGCTGAGGCCAGGCCGGGGCAGTCCTGGGGTGGGGTTCCAAAGTATTGACATGGTGTATAATTTGAGGTGGAAATTTAAAGGTAAACATTTTGGCTCCAAACCATGACTTATACACTGTGAAATATGGTAAATCAGTTCAATCCGATGCTACATTAAGCAGGTGTATCTTAAACTAGTTTTGGCCGGTAACTTTTTTTGAAACTGGTTCATGTTCTGTTCTGTTACAGGTTTAAACCAGTTTTTGATCACTTAAACTGGTTTAGGTGTAACTTTTGTCCCTAGCCTAAAGGTGTGAGAGCACTCTGGAGTGTATCTCAAAGGTTCAGCTGGCAGGATCTGTGTCAGAATGTGTCACACTACAGAGCTCCACCAAATGAAAATGACTGCACTTCATGGCCAAGGAAACCCCTTCCAACCTTGTGTTTCTAATTAAGAGGCTGTCACTCAACCAGATAACCTTTGATTGCTCAGTAATTTTATCATTTGCCTTAGAGTAACTACAGTATATGCCTTATGTTGCTTTGTGTATTGATAATTTAGCTTGCACAAGTCTCTTAAAATCACGTTTACCCAATTGTTGGAGCTTTTAAAATTGTTTTTATTCACCAAAGAATGCTCCTCTAATTCTCCAGTCCCCATATGATTGCAAACCTAGTTTTACCTCTGCCATTTCTTTGTTCTTTCTCTGAATGTTTCCCTCCAACTTGCAGGCCTAGAACTTTTACTTAATTTGGATGGAATCCTTTGGCTCTTCTACTCAGACTGGATTCTGGGCTGTAGTCCTCTGTTTTACCAATTACAAATGCCGAGCAGGTCTGATCGAGTTCAGCTACCTGTGGTTATTCTGTTCTGTAGCTACAATCAATGGTGAATAAAATGACTCCATGCAGACTTTTAAAAACAAAATCCTGTCTATTCTTAAGAGCTGGAGAACAGGAGAGGAGGATTTTTTTAAAAACAATAATGAGTATATATGCATACATTTTCTACTTAAAGCCTCTCTTATCACAGATCATCAGCCTCCAAAGTGAGAGTCTCCCCAATAATTTATGTAGCAATGCCCTCCTTTAACTGATACCCTCAAGAGATTGCACGTGTCTTTAAACTTGTCTGAAGCTTTTATGTCCTCAGGGGCTGAATAATTCCTGGAGAAACTTGTTTCGCAAAAGCCAGGTTGTGATCTAACCAACATATCATAGCATAGCCCTCCAGCATTGTCCATTAGCTGTTTGCAGATGGGGCATTTCAAAATTTGTTTCCTTTGCTGGGGTGCAGGTTTTGATAACATTGATCTTTAATTGACACAATATGCATACAGTAAATGGCACAATTAGTCAGAACATAATAATAAATTATTACAATCGGCATTGAATCTGCCATACCCTTTTATTGCTCACTGGTGTGACTAATTCCCCGAACTTTACTACTATGAATAAGTTTGCCTAACACACTTTTTGTATAATTTTAAGATGGAAACATTTTGGTGCCTCTGTACATTTGTTACAAGTCACAATTAATAATAAACATTATGATTCCTACTGCTCCAGCCTCTTGCACCAAAAATGATTCCTCAGCAATTCACTGTGATCTATTGATAAAGCAAAAGGAAAACAAAGCAGCTTGTGGTGAGAAGTA
Organism: Gavialis gangeticus; assembly: GCF_001723915.1. NCBI lineage: Eukaryota > Metazoa > Chordata > Crocodylia > Gavialidae > Gavialis > Gavialis gangeticus. The sequence continues at coordinate 95,722,351 of NW_017729032.1, forward strand.
ACAGTGTAATGGAGGAAGTGTCATTCTTTGGGTAGTTAGTCAAAGGCATAATGTAAAGAACTGCTGCTCCCCTAAAGGCACAGCAAGGAACTACTAAGGAAAGTTTAGCAAGCAGGCAGGGAACAAGAGAAAATGATCACTCCATTCTACACACAACATTGCTGATAAACTGCTCTCCATATACAGAGAGGGAGATGATTTGGAAATGGACCTGAAAGCGCTTGCTATGTTTGATCGAATACATCCCATTTTCTTTCAGTCTGAATCACATTTATTTATAATAAATGCATAATAAAAAAAGACATTTTCTCTGTCTGAGTCAGACAATACTTGATCACAAAGTGACATCTGTCTGTAGCAGGGCAGAGGACCTCACTTCTTTTATTGGTTCTGTACATAGGAAATAAGTCAGAACAGATACAAACTACACTTGACAGTGCTGAAAAGGGAAAGTTTGTATTAACAGGTAAAATAAATGGCTAACTTGAAGGCTTTTTCTTTTTCATTGACATCCTTTATGCAAGTACCATCCAAGGATTGCATACAACAGTTTGGGCTTGATATAAAATCCATATGTTACAGTTTCTTGATGAACTTAAAATAATTGGCTATGGGCTTGTCTTCACCACTGTGTTAGGTTAGGGTCTATGTGAGTGGCCTTCCTTTGGACCCTCTCTGGACTCACATCCCTCTTGACGTGCGGCGCCCAAAACTGGATGCAGTACTCCAGCTGCAGCCTGACCAATGCTGCATAGAGGGGAAGGATCACCTCTCTGGACCACCCAAATGCTATCCCTAACCCAACTCCCACAAGAACTAAAATGTTCTAGTAGGGAAGTGACACTTGTAAACTCAGCTGGTACACAAGTGGGGCTTGGGCTACAGCTTGAGTGATGCTGACACCTGAACTAGAAATGCGCTGGGGACTTAAATATTCTATGGTGCTGCTAGAAATGCTTTGTTTTGGTCAAGTGCGGTTTTGAGGAGTGATTCAATTACTCTCACTTGAGTTTGGCTAACCTGAAAGATGTTACCTTGAGTGGCCAAAGGGGAAAGAGTTGTTGGTGGAACCAAATAGGATATTTCTTGGATTCTGAAAGGTGGTGACTGTTCAAAACACTTCTAGGATTTAATCTTAACATCACTCTATCATTTGGAAACAATCAGAAAAATAAGGCAATTGTCACTACTTTAAAATAATAGCAGTAGAATGTGTGAGTGGTAGAGAGGTCAGAACACAGCCTGGGTTGTGTGCACACACATTTAGGAGGCTGCTGGGGATTGGGCTGACATTGAGCCTCGTGAGGTTGCAAGTCTGGGATAGGCCCAACTAAGCGTTTAGTTAAGATAGGCATATAAACTGTTTATTGTTTTAAACAGTCCTTTCCCTCTGATATGCTATATCCCTAATCTCAAAAATTCCACCTGCCATACCTAGTGTAGAGTTATATATTTTCTGAGTGACTGTCTCCGATTAAAGTAATTATTTTTCTTTACTGAAAGGAGTCTAAAGTGACACAGTATCCAGACATTTGCCTTGGTGGGGATAATTAACTCTGCTTGTGAGACTGCTAGGCTTTAAAGGGCTTTTGAGAGCAAGTAGGGAAAAGAGTTGTTTAAGAAAGATGCCAAGCTGGCTGTGCTGTGTGGAACATGGGGCATTTGGATGGAGAGTCCATCCATCTGGTTCAACTCTCTCCTTTCAGCAGATACACTTAACATTTTAAGAGTCCCTGAATGCTCATCAGTTCCTGCTCTGATGCTTGTTGCTTCAGCTGCTTCCCTTGGCAGATTATTTTATTGCCTGAAAACTCTTTGAATGAAGGTCTTCCTCAACTTCAGCCTCCAGCAGGCATAAATAAACCAGCCAGGAAAATTAAGAACTGCATAGCTTTTTCTTCACCCTCAGAAGTCAATAGACAACCTTTTGGAAGATACTTGAACGGCTTACAGAGTTCTCTTCTTTCTGTACCCCAAACTTCCTATGACACCCAAAATGCCCTGTTTTGGTGGGAGTGGACAAATTGGCAGGCTATTCCCTCTTTTATTATTCATAGGACATCCTTTTTATAGTCATATCCTTTAAGCAGATGATGTTAGCACTTCAGCTTACTTTCCATATTTGGCAAGCATATAACTTCAGTAGAGATAGTTATACAGTACATCTGTCACTCCTGAAAGATATTCTCCAGGCCCTCTATTCCCTGGGTCCTATAGTGTATCCTATAGTGCATAAGATGTCAGAATTGAAAATTGCGCCCTTGGAAAAGAAGTAGCAAAAAGCCCAGGAGGACCACTACTGTCTTCTAATTCTTGGCCAATAGGTCATTTTTCAAGGAAAGATTTCATAGATTTTATAGACATTAGGGCTGGGAGGGACCTCGGAAGAACATCAAGTCCAGCCCCCTGCCCAAAGGGCAGGAAGTCAGCTGGGGTCATAGGATCCCAGCAAGATAAGCATCCAATTTGCTCTTGAA
>NW_017729032.1:95725422-95730705 GCF_001723915.1 Gavialis gangeticus
GAGTACAAGGCGAGAATGACATCCTGGGATTTGCTTGAGAAGCATCTATGGATGCAAGCCAGCGTTTGATACCATATACATAGAAAATCTACTATGAACCGTCCTCCTCCTGTCATTAATGGAAAGTAACATTTTAAAGCTTTGATACAATCAATATTTAGCACATCTCTGTAGTTCAGAACTATAACCTTGATGTAACCTCCCAGAATCTCAAAGACCCTGAGCCAGCAGCTTCAAATACAGTTATGTGGGTCATTCTTTATATTTTGTGCTGAAAACTACCAAATGAAGTAAAGCTCATGTTGGCTGATAAATGAAAAGGAAATCACAGCAGGAGGCTGTTCAAAGAACTGTACTAAAACTTGAACTATGACCAAAATATAGTGTTTATTATACAAGTCTAACAGTTTACAAATTAAAAGCTTTATGTTTCTTTCCACAACCACAGTGACTATTGTTTTTCCAGGGAAATATCTGCTATAAAAATATATGGTATGTTCACCCCAGTTTATCTTATCCACCTGTTGTTCCTCCTCACATACTTACAATTGGGAACTGTAGGTCACTGAAGCTATGCTGATTCACTATGGATTAATATCTATCCATCACCAGAGCTGGATGACTTGTACTATTAATTAACAATGCCCATTATGTTTACAGGGTTGAGTACACAGAGAGTTAATATTTTTCTACTCTTGCCATGTATAAAAAAGTTGCACCTGCAACACAGAATCTTTTTTTTGTTTCCAAAAAGGTAAAATTTATCACTCAAATAGTTATGATACTTTAGTGGTACATCAATATAAATATATTATGTATTGCTGATATTATTAAAACATTTACTTTCTATTGAACAAGTAAAATAGAGTTTCAGTTCTGAGTTCCTCATTATAATTTATAAGCGGTTAGTCACCTTTTATATAAAGATAATTGGTGGCTACATCTAATATTGGAAATTACTTTGGTCTTTTATTAAATGATTTTTTTTTTTTGTTCTCAACTTTAAGTGGATTAAAGGTGTCTGGTTCTTCTCTGAACCAAGGTTTTGGCAACAACCTCAACAATTGTACATTAATGGAAAGTCAATGAAATTACTGACTGAAATGTACACTCCAGAAACTGTTGTTCTGTCTACTATGAATGGACAGTCATAGGAACTACCATCCCAGATTAGACTAGCAGTCCATTAAATCCAGTATACTTTCTCTAACCCATGTACTATAAGGGTACGTGAAAAACAGATAGTAATGGACAACCTGTCCGCTGGGTGATTTTATTTCTAATCCCACTTAGGGGTTGGCTTTTTCATAGACTGACCATATGGAAATCCCAGAAATCTGGACATCATCTGTGGGGTGACCATCCATCCTGGTGGGAAATATGGGATGCCAGGGATACTGCCCTCCCTCTCCCTTATCCTCTCTCCCTCCCCTCCTCCTTTCTCCTTCCCTCCCAGGTTAGTGGCATGCTGTAGGGAGAGGAGAGGTGAAGTGGCATGCTGTGACAGGCAGCCTGCCTACTTCTCTTCCCTGCCAGACTATGCCCCACGCCCAGCACGCTCATTTGAATCTGTGGCTTGGCCTCCAAAATCTGGGACTATCCTGGGAAAAATGGGATGGTCACTCTAATCACCTTGGCAGGCAGCAATACCTGCCTGCCCACCTGCAAGGCACCTGGTGCCACTCTGGCTCCCAGCCAGACTGTACCCAATGGCCCTGCATTTCTGGGGGCACGCATTTTCATTGCCAATAGTTGTTCGGGACCAGCCTCTGAAATCTGGAACTGTCCAGGCTAAAATGGGACATATGGTTACCCTACTCTTTCATTATCCATAGAAATGAATGTCCACTCTCTTTAGGAGTTAATTATATATCATGAATTCCTCAAGTGTCTGAAAAGTAATTCAATTACTAATTTAAATTTGCTATCATTCAGTCATTCAGTTTTATTGGATGTTTCCTTGCTCCTGTTTTATGTGAAAGGGGTAAGTGAAGTGCCTATTTTACCTTGTTTATTCCATCTATTATTTTCCATTTATTTATCAAATCTCCTACTAGTTTTCTGATTTATAAAACAAGCAGTCCTAATTTTTGCAGTTCCTTTTCATATGGATATTTTTTTCTCTAGTCTACCTCCAGTGTACCTCCAGTCACACCTTTTTACCATGCTGAATCCCTGGTTTTCAGATATCTCCTCTTTTTTTTTTTACTGTAATGTCAAGGTAAGAACAAACCACTGGTTTATGATCATTTTTCCTCTCAAACTTCAGTATGTGGCTTTTTTTTTCTCTTTCTGCTGGTTCCTACATACTGCAAAGCTTACCGGGGATCAACACTGGTTGACCACACTACTTTTGGCTCAAGTCATCTAAATAGAAGTCCTCTGAAAGCTCCACAGTTAAGACCATGAGATAGATCCAAAAGATATTTAGACACCTAGCTCCTATTTAGGTACCTAAACTCCCATTTCATTCCAAATAGGAGTTGGGTGCCTAACCCATGTTTTGAACTTTGCCCTAATCTTTCACTTGAGTTGTAAGGGTTATTGTAGAATGCATAAATAGTTAAGATTGTTCTTTATCCATAGTGTTGCAAATTCATCCCGTTTAGATTCCTTTGAAGTTTTCTACATTTTGGACTAATCCAATTATTTGTGCCATTTGCCATTTTTTCTGTGTCTCTACTTTCCCTCTTTCCTTGATTCTTTATATGGATGTTAAACATTAATTAGTGTGAATGAAAGAGCTTATGAAAAAAATGCATTTTTTCTCAGTTGAAAAAAAAAACCAGCCCTGGAAAAATATTTTCCCCAATGTGTTCATTTAAAGAAATGATTTGTTTTTTTCAGATTTTGTTAAAAGAAACTCATTCTTTCAGCAGCTATAAAGAGGATTTCTTCAGTCCTTTAAAGAGATATTTTTCAGCTTGATATCAAACATGGGTTGCCAAAAACTGAAAAGTTCTTAGTTTTCAATTATTCAACAACAAGCTTGAACATTCTAGTTGAAAATAGATTTTGTCCAGTATTTCTGTTTAGTCAAAAACTGGAAAAATCTTTTGACAGCTTTTCCGCTGTCAAATGATATGACACCTTGATGCATCCCAGTGCTAAACTTTTGGCATGATAAAAATTGACCGCTTACATCCACTTTTGCTTTTATGTTTTTTTTCTCTTGTTTCTGATCCATGACAACACTTTGCATCTCACTTTTACGGCTACTTACTATCCTTAATAGAAGAGAACTCCAGATTTCCCATTCATACTCAAAGGTTTTTTTTCAGAAACGGTTCTTGAAGCAAAAACTAGAGGCCTACAGCTCATTTAGTTACTGCCAGCTAATTTCCATCTTGCTCTAATAATGGTTTGGTAATAAGGAATACTAGTTCATTTTTAATATTTAAACAATTCTTAAATAGTATGCCCTGAAGCATTCATCATTTCACTGATCTCCTTATAGATACAACCTGAGTGTCAACACTAACAAAATACACTCTTAATTTTATTTGTACTGTCAGCAAACAGTTTGCCACAGCAATAGTACCTATGCATTTGAATACTAATAAACAAATATACAAATGGGAACTTGTTTATTTTTATAGACGGTGGGAAAATTATACAGGCTTTATGCATGTCAACTTGGCTATGCTTTATTCAAGAGCCCAGACACAAAAATCTAAGGCATTTATTTTCTGGTCCAGCAAGGATTCACCATCAAATCAGTTAAATCCTTCTTCTCACCTTTATATTCATGAGGGTTTAAAAGGAAGCTTAAAAACTTCTATAATACATCTGGACAACTAAACATAGGATAAAAAATTCCTTCCTGATCTCAGCACCAATCAGCTGACTCTGTGAAGCATGAGCTTTGATTACCTTCATCTTAGCATCCTGCAAGTGTTATTATTAGGCATTATACCACCCAGGTTCTTTTAAAATACAGCTGTGATTTACAAAGACACTGAATTCTAAGGGGTGGTTACTTTCAACAGGCTACAACCCAGAGTCAGCTTCTCCTAACTCCTCCTCTGAAATATTTCCATCCAAATGGGCAAAAAAGCCACTCAGATAAACAAAAAAATACTAGATAAGCACCTCTCTCTGCTCCACCTTGATCGTTCTATTATGATGGAGTTTCCTCATGCTCCCCTATACTTTTGGAAGCAAATAGCAGTTCTCCATCTCTGTTCTGAGGGAAGTTACAGGTTAGCTAAGATGGAAGCACCCTATACTATATGACTGCAGGGACAGGAGCTGAATTTTTATTTTATTTTATTTTATTTATTTATTTATTCATTAATTTTTTTACAGACACTAGGGTCTACAGCACCTTTGTGCCATCCCTGGGAACTCTGTCATAAAGGGCACCTGTCCCCCTTGCTTCTGCTCCATGTGTGCCAAAACCAAGAAACTAGGCAGTGTCCTTCACAGCAGCTCTTCTGGGTACAACATGGAGGCAGGTGTCCTACCTTTCCTTGCAGCTTGTTCCTTTTTCTTAGCATCTGCCTCTGCCATTCCATGGCTCATGATTTGACTCCTAAAATGGGTTATGCCAGTCCCTAAGTATTTCATCTCTCACATATAGAGCCCCATCACAGCTCCATAAACAAAGTGCATGATGGGAAATTCATGTGTGTGTGTGGGGGGGGGGATGTGTGTGTGTGTATGTGTGTTTCACATTTCTCTTTCTTTAATTTAATGAGTAATTAGATTTGGTTGAAGAGTGGGAAACTGAGCATCTCAGACCTTCAACTGCATCTTATCCAATGGCTATTTAATGCAAAATAAGCAGTCCTAGAAGTCCCAGGTCTTCCTCTCTCAGTTGAGTGGCCTCATAACTGGTAACAGTCATGCTTCTGCTTGTTTGATCTCTCTCTCTAACCTTGCAAATGTTACTTCCCTGAGTGGGGAATGGTAGTGGAGGGGATGAGCCACTGAGCATAGAGGGGAAGGGAGAGAATCTTTTAACCTGACTGAGGGACTTAAAAAAGTGCCCCTTGGCTGTCTGCCCACCCTGGTAGGTGGTAGGAGGGTAGAAGCTGGGAAGGGGAAGGTGCAGACACTCTGCAGTGCCTGTTGCTGCTCCCAGACCCCCTTTTACCAAGTCCCAAATCCACCTATGGTTGCAGCTGTAGATCTGGGCCTAAATTCAATAATATGTGGCACAGATATGTTTCACAGTAGTTAGCACTAAGAGATTCATCAGGTTCATGTAGCAGCAGCAAATCTATTCCATAACTGCTATTGTAGCTGCAGACCTGAGGTACTCACTCCTGCCACACTTCT
>NW_017729032.1:95735705-95739688 GCF_001723915.1 Gavialis gangeticus
GTCTTTGCCCCTTCTACCTTCCACACTAAGGAATGGCTGGGTTTAACCATGTGATTGCTTCATTCTGCCACTCCCCACATTGCAAACTCCCTCTTCATGATCAGGGATCCTGGTTTTCACTGATAAAAAAAAAAATCCCCAATTTTCGGTTTTAAAAAAGTAACCTAAAATCCATATTTTTCCATAATTAAAATGAAACACCACTAAGATATAGATATAGATATATAGATATAGTGGTGTTTCATTTTAATCATGGAAAAAAGTGGATTTGGGGTTACCTTTTTTAAACTGAAAATTGGGGATTTTGTTTAAATCAGAGGAAATCAGGAACCCTTGTCATGATTTACATCAGACTGCTATGTGTGAGGGTTTGCAGTTGATTGTTGCAGCTTTTACTTGGAATGGCACTCCTTCCCAAGTCAACTGGAGCACAGCAGGGGTCCCATGTAGTGGACTGTAGAAGTGGTGCCCTCCGGAAAAAAAACAGCTTGCAGCAAGCAGCTGGAGCATCTCAGCGGTCTTGTGCAGCTGTTTGCTTCAGTTGTATATAACCCCCAGCTAGTTTGCTTGCCCTCATCTTCAAAAGGCTTTGGAAGTAAATACTATGATCTATATGGGCCATACCATACAGGCGTTATATGCTAGGTTCCTGACTGTCTCCGAAGAGGGGGCTAGACAGGATCTAATAGTTTTACGTGGTAAAGTCTGAAATTAAGAACCAGACAGAAATGCACAAATTCAGTGTTGAGGAGGAGGAGGAACCACAGTTGTCTCTGCAATTCTGATCGGTCTGGCCTTTTTCACATGGGAAACTCACGAATTTTTTCTTGGAACTGTGGATTTTGGCAAACAGTCAAACTCCAGAGTTTTCAATAGTTCCAAAACATAGCAGGTCATCATGAACTTTGAGTAAAATTTGAGGAATGATCTGTCAGCCTGTATGGGTGAAGCTATTCAGTAGCAAACCTTTTGGTTCAGAAGTTTGAAGTATAGTTTTAGATACAGCAGTATCTTTCCTTCTCACTATGATTAATAAACTATGTTTGCACTACCATCCACATGAAGAAATAACATTTTCTGCACATTACAAAAGCCAGGGACTGTCGGATACAGTATCACCTTGAAAATAACATGTGGGAATCCAAATCATGCCCTAAACTTGGAGTTCATTGAACACAATAAAGAAACTGTATTAACACGATAAAGAAACTGTATTAGCAAGTGAGGAAACATAATAAAATTAAAAGAATTCTTGGTTAACCAGGAAGCCTGTATTAGTTCAAATGGAATCACTCCTTTGACTTAGTGACTGAACTTCCTTAGGGGAATGTATGTATTGATCCTTCTTCTCATCTCTGCAGTACCCTCTACCTTAATTAATTCCTTTTCTGTATAATGTAGCTTGACAGACAGCTCCAAAATGGACCTCAAGGAACCTTTGGTCCTTGAATCTGATTATATCTATATGTATCTATATATATCTATATATCTATCATTCCTGTATAATGTGGCTTGACATTATATAGAAATTATCTATATAGATATAGATATAATCAGATTCAAGGACCAAAGGTTCCTTGAGGTCCATTTTGGATCTGTCTGTCAAGCTATATTATACAGAAAAGATCTATCTATCTATCTATCTATCTATCTATCTATCTATCTATCTATCTATCTATCTGTGTCTGTACACACACACACACACACTTTGGATAGTGTATAAGGTGCAAATCTACCCTGCCTTCTCCTTGCATCTGAGCCATACTGTGCAACACTGAAAAAAACCACAAAGGTCAGATACAGACATTATACTTTTACCTGTATAAGTGATTGGAAACCAACATATACGTGTAACAGAACAGAAGTTTGGCACACACAGACTGGTTTAAAAATGGTTGCACTTGATCTAAGATTTTCCCCCCACCACCAAAAGGCAAATGTGTTTTCTGTTTGCTACCAATCTAAATTACGCTGCTTACAAAAAAACACTAACTTAGATCGATTCCGCCTTGGGCTTCTTGAATGTCTGTACCTAGCCATATGTTTCATTACTTTAAGAGATAGATCTTTTATGTTTCTTGAAAGCTTTAGAGATAACATAGATCACTCTTTGTTTTATGGAAGTTAATAGTAACAAAAATGAAAAACTCCAGAATATGTTGCATTTAGCAAAAAACAAAGATTGATAATAAGCCAGAAAATAATGCAGTTGTGCAAAACATTGAGAACTGATTAATGGGAATAAATGCAGTGCTTATGGAAATAAAGGCCTAATAGTGCAGTCAGATATTATAAGGTTTGTGAAAGGCCCAACGGGTATGGACCTATTAAAATCAGGGAGACAAGTGGGAAATTTTGTTGGCCAATCATGACACCAGCTACCATTTTTGTGTTTTCTTATGGCAAGCCCCTCCCCCCATGCCACCAATTGGCTGAGGTGTCCTAGCACTGGCCCTGCCCCTAAACACTGATTGGCCAAAAAGGCTGCCTTCAGGTGGCCCCACTCCTGGCCACTGATTGGCCAAGAGGGATACTGTTCATACAGTTGATGAATTGGCAGAGAGGGCGGGGCTGCACAATAGGTAGCCCTCTCAGCCAACCAGTGGTGGAGGGAGGAGAGGGTGGCTGCCATCATGATTACCTTTGTGTGCTGACAGCCATGAGCATTTTATTTTCAGTCTGTTGTTTAATTTTCCTTTCCAATTCTGCAAAAATCATGGGGAGCGATGCTTTTCATGGAAACTGCCTCGAATTGTGTTTTCTGCAAAAAATGTTAATTTGTGATTTGAGTAGGTTCCTACCAATGGGTAAATAAGATGAAGTCCTTGAGTCTTCTGGAGCACAAAGACAAGAGTTTTGCCTGGCTGCTATGAAGACTGTAAAAAGGAGGGGAAGCTCCTTTGTGATTTCATACAGTCTCTGCACCACGAGGAGTATAGTGTAACAGAAGTGTGATGATTCGAAGAATACATCTAGGTACATCTTAAGGATTCTGGTTGAAGTTAATAACTTGTTTTAATGAAAAATAATTCTATAATAGAGTATTTCATCACATGTGGAATTCACTATTTGATGACAAAAATTAGTTGTTAAACTGTAGTGGTTGTCTACTCAGGTAGAAACACCTTCAGCAAGGGATTCACCAAAGCTTATGTCAAAATATCTCTATATGGGGTTGCCATCTAGGAACTGAAAAATGCCCAAAGCCAGAAAATAAGTGTCATATATACGTAGGGAACATATAAACTAGAAAAGATGTACAAAGGCATACAGAAAGCCTTGGGCAGGACCAGGGAAGAGATTGGTATGCTTTCATAAATGAGGAGAGGTCCCATTTAATTGTGGGACCTACCAAAGTCAGAGGACCTAGCTGATGCTGAAGAGCTATAGGTTTTAGAGAGTAGTCTGGCAATACAGAAGAAGGACCCCAGACACCCAAATGACCCAAGGAATGCTCCAGAGTGAAGAGAAAACTAAGATAAAGAAATACTTGAGCATAGAGGTAGATTTATGCCTATTTAAACTGCTGTTTTTCTTTTGCTACCTTAGTAAAGATGGATATGGATCAGAGTCCGCAACCAGGAGTCTGCAACCAGGCCATTTAAAGAATCAGCTGAATGACAGAGATACTGTATCAGCAGTTATTAGGCAAGACATATTTCCCAAGTGAGATTTTAGGTACATGCTCTCATTAAAAGGGGAATTATGTTGTAAATATGCAGCAAGTATTGCGCTTCTTTTTCCCCCCACAAATACTTCATTAGGCAGATGCTTTCCTGCAGTTCCCAAATGTTAATATCTCTAAGGTATAAACAGATGTTGTCAAATGGAGTCGATCAGCTGTAGCAGGATATATCCTTCCACAGCTGATCTGCTTCACTGGGTGAAGCCAATGTTGCCTATTGTCCCACACTGGGCATGGGTCTGATCCTGTAGGACTATGTGCAATGTGTTCCCCATTTACAGAGTGGTGCTTTGGCGAT
>NW_017729032.1:95744688-95757501 GCF_001723915.1 Gavialis gangeticus
CCTGTAGGACTATGTGCAATGTGTTCCCCATTTACAGAGTGGTGCTTTGGAGATGGTGCCTATACAGAAGTGCCTTGGAGATGTGCAATGAAGGAAGCAGAAATGGTTTGGATACATCATGAGAAGGGTGGAAACCTTTGCCAACGCCATAATGCAGGGCAGAGTGGAGGGAAAGAGAAAAAGAGGTAGACCCAAGAAGAGCTGGGGAACCAGTATTAAGGATTGGATGGGGCTTCAACTGACAGAGTGCACAAAGCTGGCCAGAAGGGTGGAGTGGAGGAGTGGCTGATGTTACAGCATCTAAGGTGCCCCAACGGTCACAGCGAACTTGAGAGTGAACTGACTTGACTTGCCTTGGAGAGTCCCAGGGGCTCATCTCTGTAAGAGGGGAAATCTGGGGTTTCCTGTGTGCAGAAATGAACCCCAGGTAATCTCCGGTGTGTATCTCTGTAAGCGGGAAATCCTGGCTTTCCCCACTTAGAAATACGCCTTGGAGATTTGCTGGGACGTCTCCAGTAAAGAATCCTGGCTTTCCCCACTTACAGAAATACACCTCGGAGATTCCCTGGGGCATGTCTTTAAATGTGGAAACACAGCTTGCTCTACTTATGGAGACACATCCCGGGAAATCTCCAAGACACATCTCTAACTGGAGAAAGCTGGGGTTCTGCGCTTACAGAGGGACACCCAGGAGATTGTCCAGGGTGCATCTTTGTAAAAGAGGGAAGCTAAGCAGGTGTTTGTGGGGCTTGAAGGACCTGATCCTGCATGAGAATTTCTGGGATACACAGGATCAGACCCCTCAAGCCATGGAAGCAAACAGATATTTCACAATAAAGTGGCAGAAACGACTACCACCTTTGTCATGGCCACAAATTTTGGGCATTTGTGGTGTGACAAGGGGTATGGATGTCTGCTTGGCTTTTGTTCCACCATAAAAAATATTATGGTAGCACAAAGGTGATCTCTGTTTCCATTCTATGGTTTGTATTGCTGCTGGGAGAAGTGTGCCATTCCCAGCAGATGTTGATGTGCCCTATGAATTTCATTTTTAATTAATTTTTCTGAATATGGAATTGGTCACAGGAGTGAGACTGAGGCAATATCTCTCTAGCCCATTATGAATGGGCAGAATGAATTTTGCCATTACAGAGGCCCAGTTTGTATCTCCGTATTAAGTTCTCAGATAAGTTTAATGGAAGCAAAGATTTCAGGATAGTACCCCATTTATTTTAAAGATATCTGAATATCTGCTGTGCCGATAAGAAGACAAATACTTGTTACTTGTGCCCTACTTAGATTCTGCAAATACATGCACAGATTAGTTAGTACTGATCAGGCTACCTAACAAAGTAATTCATAAGGAAAGCTATTGTACTTGCATAAGGAATCCTCTTTCTTCTTAGCATGAAAAAATATAGATAGAAATATATACTTATTTCAGTACATCTCTAAGAAACCCAAAACCTCTTTTTATTATTGTACTTTTGAAATGTTATGTTGCTTAAGATGATTATCTCATAAAAGAGAATGAGAATGTAATGATCCTGTAGATAAGTGTTAGAAAGAAGATTTAAAACACATGGTACCAATCCTCAACTGGTGTAATCTGTATTGGATTTCCTTTGACAGAGGGATACCACTTTACATCATCTGAGAATCTGTGCCCTGAGGCCCAAGTCCAGTAAATTCAATGTAAATCTTTCTACTAATTTAAATGGATTTTACATCAGGCCCCTAATCTCTTCTAAAATCTACTATTGGTTATACTGCTGGTATAATCCTACAAGTTGCAATATACACACCAACCCTGATGCTCATGTGAAGCCCCATTCATTTCAATGAGACCCAGGAGCCCAGGTCCACAAATGATTTGTAAATTGAAGGACTGCAGTTTCATACCTGCTGTCTTCTTAATTCCATGTATTTAGTGTCATGCATTTTTAATGGAATGATTATATCCTGAACAAAGCATGTAGTATATTTTTCCTGTTTTTATGTTGATCTGCTATTTGTGGCTGATTTTAATTTCTCCCAATTTATGCCTCATCGAAATCATCACTTGCCATTGTCTGTAAGTATTCCATATTCACCATTGAAGTCACCTTGGTCAGCTGTGAAAGGTATTATGAGAGATACAGCGTTTTTTCTAGTCTCTATCCAAAGGTGCCTATACACGTGCACCAACACATTCATTCTAATTAGCATGCATCAGAGCAGGCTTGATTAATTTAATTCTAATTGGAATGCTCCAGTGTGCTGCAGGATCATGTGTATTCAACATCCTGTGTTTCAAAATGGCAGTGGGGGCACTTTAACTAAAACTCATTGAATAAGGACACTGAATACATGTGGCGCTGCGGCTGTCTCAGAGCCCTTGTATAGACACCCTTAAACTGCAACTCATACTGAAATAAATGGATGCTCTTTCAGTAAAACTAGAGCAGGTCACTACTCCTGAAAGGACAACCTGTGCATTAGAATTTACCCTCATCTCTGGAAGTATAAATAATAATTTTTTTTGCATAACTGTGCACTGAAAATGAACACAAACATGACATGAGCCATACAGCAGTCAACCCTTTAAAATAATTGAGAAAATATTTTCAGAAACATTTTGTTTTTGTTTTGCAGTATTCATCTTGGTCTAGTCAAGAATTTCCTTGGCTGACATTGTTCATTTATATTTAGCACTTTACAGGAAGATCTGCCCTGCCCTTCCCTTAAATACCTTTTCCATTTAACAAATGATTATTTTTATTTTGGCAGTCCAAGTTTTCCTTTTTGAACTGAATGATAGAGTTTGACTTGAAGAAAATAAAACCTTGTCAAGTGAGTAGAAAGTGTTAGGAACTGTACTGACCCTGGAAAAAAATATGGACAAGGTGTGCTCGATAATGCAAGAACTTCTTTAATTAGACTGACATATGTGAGGATTCTCAAGATAATTACAGGGACTGTTTCTTCCTTTTAAAAATGTAGACATGAAACTGAATGAGCAGAGTATTTAGTAGCACATTCTGCTGAGCAAAATGCCTTAGAGTGTTGACAGATTGTCAGTACTAAAGTTTTGCTACATTTGAGTGAATTCTGTAGTGAGTTTATTAAAGTGATTTAGTGCAGTGTGAGCAAGTGTAGCATGTGTTCCACCCATTTTGATTAAAAACAAGGCAGAACACTGGAAACATGCCAAAAATTTTTTAAAGTAATCCATTCATACCTTTTTATGTATCTTCCACAAATAGATGCCTGTTTCATGAATGTTTAGCAGGGATCCTGGCTTTCTCTGATAAAAAATCCCCAATTTTTGGATTTAAAAAAGTAACCCAATATCCACATTTTTCCGTGACTAAAATGAAATGCCACTAATGTAGCTAGATCTATATCTATATCTATATCTATAACTATATCTACATCTAGATCTTGATATATTAGTGGCATTTCATTTTAATCACAGAAAAATGTGGATTTTGGGCTACTTTTTAAAATCCGACAATTGGGGGTTCTTTTTAGCAGAGAAAACCAGGATCCCTGATTTTTAGGCATGTTGAAAACAAACAAAAAATCAATAATCAAGCAAACAGAAAAAGAAACCATGACTGGAGTTAAAAAGGAGTTAAAAAGTGAGTATATCACAATAGCTTCTCATGAAGAGTTCCCTGAGGGAAAAAATAACGTTGCTGTACTGGGTCAGTTAAGCAAGGAGTTGTACACCCATGTAAGTGTTGATGAGGGCAAATGATAGCAATGATCAGCTTCATTGTTAAAATAACCCCACTAACTATAGCAGAGGACTGAAAGTAAATGGAATTAAAAATCCCCTCCAACTGTATCAGCAAATAACAAAAAGAAAACTAAAGCTTGGCTAATAAAAACCTGACTTTATTTCAGTTAGATGGATACGTTGCTAGTGGTTAGAGGTTCTGTCTGACAGGTTGTTTAGGCAATATAAGATTTGATTCCACTGTATCAGTATAATCCAAATTGCCATTGCTGTTGCAAAGAATGAGGAGCCAATCTTAGCACTGTAACTGCCTTCTTTGGGCTAAAGCACATACTATCAGGGCTGATACAATTATTTTTCTGTCCGTGCAGATGGCTGATTTCATTGGACCTCTCTTTCTCAGACACCCAGTGTTTCTACCGTTACTACTTTTGGTAAACATATATTTTGATACATAATACAATAGTTTGCATTTGGTGCTTATGCTACGTAAGTGTGGGCTTGTAGCTGAGCAGTGTCTCACTTTGCCCTAAAGATTTCTGTATGTTGAAGTTCTCCATTTGCTACTACAGCAACAAGTAATAGTATATTAGTACCATGACAGTGAAGTTTCCCACCTATTAGATTCCATGCATTTCAGGGCATTACCTATCCTGAGCTATACAAAATGCAAAGTCAAAGATGTATACATTCAATACAGGAAATCCTACATATTCCCTAGGTAACATTAGATTCCAATGCTAGCAAATTTTTGCTTGGTTTTTGTTACTGTTTTACATCACCACCAAATGGAGGTAAGGTTTCATGGGACTGCTGGCTTCCTAACTACATATGGAGATTCATAATAGATTGCAACTTCAAAAGAAAATTGTGTAATCCTATTGAGCAAAATACCTTGTTTGTAGTGCAGCTGCTTTGGGCAATGTGCTGGCATATCTTTGCCATGTAATCTATATAAATAGCCTGGGAAGGAACATTGAATGTTGGCGAGTGCAGAAGTGGCAAACAGCTGACAGCGGGGTTTATATGACACACATCCTGCTGCTAGGGGCATGGTCCTGGTGCTCCTATACCACGCTGATTTTATTTTAGCTCATAACTAGAGCTTGTCAGTATAAAGAGAAAAAGTAACACCAAGTGTAGGACTTAACTCTATGCTGTCTTTGTACAAAATTACCTGACTTGCATCCAGAGGGTGTTTTAGCTATATGCAAAAATTTGGTTCAATATTCCAGCGGCCCCATCTTGGAGCACTGCACTGTGTTCTGGTTACTAATCTGTGTAGGCTGAGTCTCCCTTTCAGCATGCCAGATCTCTTTCAATGGTTTCTTATTGCCAGTAAAATCTGTAACAAACAGTTATGATGCATAGACTAGTGGTTCTCAACCTTTTTAGATTCAGAGACAGCCCCTTGCTAGACCCAAGACACCTTTTGGGAAATGCCAGCTCTCAATTTCTACTCATTTCTTGAGTGTAAAAGAATAATGGAGCAATTCTTCTTTTGCAAAGAACTCAGAAAGACCACAACAGGTCAGAATGTTTTTCATACCGTGGATTCCTATTTGACATCTCTGGGTCTATCTTGCAAATTTTGTGTGGGTGTTTGCACACCTTACAGGGCTGATATTGCATGGAACTCCAAAAAAACCCTTAAAAGAATCTGGTGGCACCCTGGTTGAGAATCACTGACATAAACGTACTTTCTGTATGTGAAATACTGAACACTTCTTTTGTTATAAAAGAGTAAGGTGTATATAATACCCTTATTCTGATATTGACATAGTATATGATCTCGGACAAAATCCATTCAGTAGTTCAGTTACTTTCACAACACACTTTGAGACCTTTGAATGAAAGGTAGCCTATAATGTACTTCTAAGTATCCAGTGATGAACACAATAAAAATATGTAAAATTAATAAGTAAAGGCAAAAATCCACCACATGTATTAGAGATTGATTAGAATGATATTCTGAATAGTCCCATTGATGTTAATCTTGCCCCATGAGTATGAATGACAGAATATGGCCATTTATACTAGAAATACATAAATGCTAAGTATAATCATAAATATCAGGGACATTTATATCTAAAATCCTGTATTATAGGTTCATCATTGTTTATGATACGAAAACATAAAATCAAAGAAATGTACTGCCAAAGACAAAATATACCATGCAAACTCTTATGAACCGGGCCCTAAAGTTAAGCCTTATTATAAGCCTTATTATTTGCATCCTTTTGCTCCTAAATTTTTGAGTTCAGGTGATACATTTCATTTTCTGTAGTGCCTTTCCAGGCTTTTTTATTGTCCAAAATATAACATTCTGTTGTATTTTTTTAAACCTAGGTTGTTGAAATATAGACGTAGCACAATAAAAATCTGTCAGCTCAGTTCAAGTCAGATAATGCCCTCAGTTGCTTTATTTCCCAGTATGTCACAAGCATCTGCTATTTTTTTTTTGACAGAGGTGTCTGGGTCAGAATATGCCTGGCTCTCCGCTCACAGCAATTAAAATTATCTACTGCCCATGAGTAGACCTGGATGAAAGCATCAGCAAAAATGAATCCCTGAACCAACTAGGTCAAACTTCAATAGTACCTTGTGCTATCTTTAAAGAAAATGTGGCATTAGAAGGAGAACTGCATTTTCCATAAGGAAGACAAGGAAAAAGGAGAAAAGTTCTGACCTCACTTTCAGGTGAGTCAACCAAAAAAATATTATCAGAGATAATACACCTGGCTGTTTCCATGCTAGAAGATAAGTGCTATACAATGATAATGACAGCTGCAGCATCTGTGAAAAATGGAAAGAAGAGTGAAACAAATTAGGGATGATGGTAGGATAATTGTTAGCTCTCACCATCAAAATGATGAGGGTATTTTATCTTTGTAGTGGGATGGGCAGAAGAAAACACCAGCTAATAAAGACAACAAGCTAGGTGAAGGCAAAATTTTGCTTTCCACTAATTATTTTGCATTTTCACAGGTATCTCTCTCTGCTCATTTTCACTGGTAAAACTGAGGGCAAATTTTAGTTATAAATGTCTGCTCCATTGTGCTCTATCACATGTTTGAAAGTAGATTATAGGAATTAAGAATGTGGAAAACCCATTAATTTAGAGTTTTCCAGACTTTGGCCTATGGCTTGCTGTTGGCCCATGCAGTGCTTAGGAAGGGCCTGCAGAGAAGCACTGGGCTGAATGATGCTGGCTCCATTGCCTGCTAAATTCCATTAAAACAGCTAATATTACATTAATTACTTTCCTAATGTTCATATTTTATTACTGTAGTTGCCACAGGCTTAATGTGCAATTGCAAGTGAGTAGAGGTGGCCTCTGCAATTAAGAGTGGAAAGGAAGTGGTCCACAAATCAAGTTTTATATTAACGCATGACCCCACATTAGGCACAAGTATGAGAATCCCAGAGCTAAATTGTCCTCTTGCCAATTAGGAACATTCTATGTATATTCATGTTTTATCTTGCCTGGCTTTAAAAATGTAAAAGGGTGGGAGAACTGGTTCCAAGTTACTTTTAAAAATGCTAATATTTATAACTTATTACATCATTCCTTTTCTATACAGATCACTTCCTTAAACAATATTGCACTATTTGAACCTAACCCTAAATAATTATTAGCCAAAATGTTTCTATTTAAGTGATGTTACTGGAAACAAAAAGCCTCCAGAGACAAAAAATGTTTTCTTAAAATATAATTTCAACATGTAATTACTCTAATAAATGTTATAGCCCTAAATAAAATGATATAGGGAATGCACAGAATTTTGTGTAGCAGCCTGGATGCTAGGTGAATGGACCAAATGAATGATGAATGATGAACCAAATGAATGATGAATGAACCAAAAAAAGTCTGGCAGTTCTGTTCTGGTAAGGATATTTACTTCGATGGGCAAAATGGTCATCTCAAAAGATTAGATTCTCCTCTGGAATTTATCATACTTCCTGTTCCCAGTCAGGTCCCTTTCTCCTGGTCCTTGTGAGAACTAGGAAATGTAAAGATGTGTTTTGTTCACGTTAGGTAAAGAGGCAGCATTCCTCATATCTATATTAACCATCCCTAAGCACCCTAACTCATTTTATTAGGCCCAGTTCAGCAAAGCACTTAAAGTCAATGGCACTGGTCAAGTGCCTGAAGTTAATTAAGCATGAACTTTGCTGAATCAGGAACAGAGTTAATAATATTTGTGCACATAATCTGCTGCACATATGTGGTGCTAAAAGAATGACAGATAGGAAGAATGATGATGGTATGGCAGTACTTTTTTTATATAGTGCTGGATGTAGGTGGACAGAAGCACTAGTGACTGGAGGGGAGTCTAGTTTCTATATGAAAATTAGTGGTTTTAGTTGTGAAACACTTTTAAAAAAAAAAGAAAAAAGATTTTTTTCTATTCGTTAATGTGGTTGGCTCCAGGATTGGTATTTTCTTTAAGGCCCTAATTCATAAGTATTTGACATATTTTAAAAGGTTTTATCTACATGACAGAATGGTATGGTAATGTTTTGAAATAAAAGGATAAAAATCCAAAACTTGTGGCCGTGTACCACAGCTATGTGAGATATGATTGCCTGCAGATATGAACTGAAAAGGATATTGCACATTTGTTTAAAAATTGGACAGCAATCAAGGAATTCCTGGGTTCTACTCCAAGCTCTGACATTGACTAACTATGTCAATGTCCATTAGGAAAAGCATTTATTAATTTATCCTCATACAGACATTCAGTTTTTCCTGGGAGAATTGCTGCTCTCTCAGGAGAAACCATGAGTATAAAGATGTTGGGCATGTCCAGACAGGCAAGCATGTGTGGTTTGTGGCACTACAGACTTTGCACTGCTACAAACTGTATTCCCAGAACATTAAAACATGCATGCAAGGGCAAAATGTGCCCCTGGGATTGCCTGGTAGCTAAAAAAAAAATTGCTGAGAAAAAAAAGTCGTGCAGTGCATGCTGCCAGAACAAACAGAGGCTCAGTCTTTCAGGAAAATACTCTGGTTGTTGGTTAGAGTATCCATGCTATTTTATTTGTTCCCCGGCTGCTCCAGCATGCTGGGAGCCAGGAGGAGTGGGGATAGAGCAGTTTTCTCAAAGTGGAACAATTTGTCCCTCAACAAATTGCACATGCAGGGGCATGCATTGCGGTACAAAGCACTGCAAGCACACAAACCCATACACCATATGGCCCTAGGGTTAAATTACTCCTGGGAGAGTTTCTGGGACTTTGTGCATGCTGTGGCTTTTCTCAGAAGAGAAAATAGGCCTCTAGTATCCCCCACTCAGGGCTGCCTAATGCACTACTGCTATTTGTCACCAGGCAGACTAGGGGAGCATGCTGAGCATGCTGAGATGTGTGCACAGGGACCCCTTCTAACTGCACAGTGTCAGCACTGCAAGCTCTTCACTCTTCAGGGCTTCAGCATTTGAATGTCTGTGTGTGCAACTCTGAGTAAGTTTTTCTACCAGGAGAACAAACCCGGGAGAATTCTTCCACAATATTTGAATGTGTGTACGCAGCCTTTGTGAGAATCCATACCCAGGAAAGATAAGGTCACTTACCTAAATATGGAAACAGATACCTAATTTTAATCATCTGCATTAAAAAATGTTGGCTCTAATTTCATAGATGTAATGCTAAGGAAAGAGAAATGTATTACTTAGGAATGTTTGTCAGCAGAATCAATATAACTGTTTTGTCTATCTGCTTCTACACAAGGATAAACGTTTACATTTCTGTACTTTAAGCCAAAATAATGGAGATGAAGAGTTAAAATTATACCTGGTTAAAAATCACTTAAAAATTTTAGTGCTTAAATGATTTTATGTTGTTTCCTTCAGATTTAAAATTACAGCAATGCATACTCAAATACAAGCAGACAGCTGAACCACTGCATCTGATGACATGTACTCCTGAGATACAAGTCTCTCCCAAACTTAAAAAAAGCCTAATATTGAGTCTGTCCACAGACTGAAGTATGCTTAAAGTTACAGTGGTTTAACTTTCACCTAGAGTGGAATAGAATGGATGTATGAAAGTTATAGCAGTTAGCTTTAAAGAACTAATTTTAAAGTGCATTTCCTGTTCATCTGTCCAAACCCTCTGTTTGCTCCTCTGTGTATTCACAAGGCTATTTAATGAGATAAGGTTTCCAAAGGAATACATATGAAAATTTATGGGTATGAAATTAAAAAATAACTATAAAATAATGAAGCAAGCTTCAAATATAAGTGTAAGTAAATGTGTGGTCCATATGTAATATATCTTTCAAATTGTGCTCAACAGCATAGCAATGAAAAGGTGTGCACAGCATGGGAATTACAACTGTGCTTTTCTAGGCAAGATAGGAAAGTAGTTTGGGTAATCAGTCTGACTGAATTAAATTCTGAAAAAAAGGAGAACATGACACATCACTCAGGTTTGTATCTGATGAACACCCCTGCCTGCTCTAATCCATAATTATGTCAAATAATCACAATTACATGGAAGCGATAGAATACATAACTGAACTCAGAAAGAAGGATGTTTACCCAATTCATTGAATAAGTATCAAAATAATTGTAAAAAGTGCCATGTGAATTATTTCATTTAGTTTAACTCTAGCCAACACTCTTTACCAATAAAGGGAATAAAACTGAAGTGAATAGGTCAGTAGAAGTATGGTACCCTAATGCTGGGAATGTTGCCATCTCGGTCACTGCCATCTCTGGGGTCAGCACCATTTATGGTTTTATGGACTCAGCTATCACAGCCATAGAGCTACTGCTTGATTTTTCCCCAGCTTTCCTTTGGAAGAACAAACTATGTAACCCTTGACCTTCTGATCTGCCTGCATTTCATTTCATGTCTTTGATATCTGTCACACAGAACAGAAAAAGCTGTTTGATACTTTAGAGTTTTTAGCTGGACTTGGAACAGCAATATTCAACTGCAGAATCAGAAGCAGTCCCTTATCAGTACTGTGTGAGAATCATGTGAGCTTATAGCTATAACCACATGTTAACAAGATCTGTCAGTACATTGTTGGATGGTAAAAGAGCATTAAATATATTCATAAAAGTGCCCTGGAAGTATAATCATAAAGGGAAAAAATCATCAAAATATGTTTTTTACTCTTATTTACTCTTTATATAATTTATTTCAATGTGATGATAATAGATATGTATAAAGTCATGAGGTATATATCATTATTATAGTTTATACTGTATTATTACTGACCAATGTCTACTACATTCTATACTATTCATAGTGTACTGCATACTATATTACACTCACACTTGTCTGCTGAGTAAAATAAAAAACTACCAATGGGATCATAATTCCATTTTCAAAATCTATTAGCAGACATTGATGCTTTTGAAAATATCAGTAACACTAAACAATTGTATTGAAAAAGAAGAAAATGACATTCGGATGCATGGAATATATGTTCTTTTCTGGGCAACATAACAAGCACTATGTCCTCAAAGAAGTACCCTATTTATCTGCATACCCCACATCCCTCAAATATGACACACATTTTGTTTTGTGAAGGCAGAATGAAAAAGACTTTTTGTTCTAAATAAACCATTTAGATTCAGTTCCCTCATTTAAGACACGCACCCCATTTTTATTGCTCTTCTTTGGGAAAAAGGTGAGTGTGATATTTGAATAAATAAGGTAATAGTTCCAATGAATAGTGCATGTCACCCAATTGACTAGTTTAATAGATTTCATAGATTTCATAGACATTAGGGCTGGAAGGGACCTCAGAAGATCACTGAGTCCAGCCCCCTGCCCCAGGGGCAGGAAGTCAGCTGGGGTCAAAGGATCCCAGAAAGATAAACATCCAAATACCTCTTAAAGGAGTCCAGAGTAGATGCTTGTGCTACCTCTGGAGGCAGGCCTTGGGGGCTTGGATAGTAAAGAAGTTCTTCCTTATGTCCAGCCTGAAACAGTCTTGGAGGAGTTTGTAACCATTTGACCTTATCATCCCTTGGGGTGCTCTGGGGAACAGGTGTTCCCCAAGGTCCTGATGTACACCCCTTATATACTTACAGGCTGCCACCAGATCACCCCTGAGCCTGCACTTTTCCAGGCTGAAGAGTCCCATGGCTCTCAGCCTCTCATCATAAGGCCCATTCTCCTGCTTTCTGATCATGCGCGTGGCTCTCCTTTGGACTCTCTCAAGCTTCTCCCCATCCTTTTTAAATTGTGGAGCCCAAAATTGGATGCAGTACTCCAGCTGCAGCCTCACCAAGGCCAAATACAACAGGAGGATGATATTCTGGGATTTGCTTGAGAAGCATCTATGGAAGCAAGCCCGAGTTTTGCTCACTTACCAGCTGTGACATCGCATTGGTGGCTCATATTCATCTTGTGGTCAATCATGAGCCCCAAGTCCCTTTCAGCCATGGTGCTAGTAAGTGTAGCACTGCCAAGCCTATAAGTGTGCTGCAGGTTTTTTTCCCCAAGGTGGAGTACCTTGCATTTTTTGGTGTTGATTGCCATCAGGTTTTCATCCACCCATTTTCTGATCCTGTCTAGGTCAGCCTGGATCACCATCCTATCCTTAGGTGTGGATGCTGTAGTTAAGATCTCACATTCAGGAGTTTGTGCTGTGACAGGGAGAACATCTATGAGAAATTTGGCTACTAGTTACATCAGTCTAACATTTTTTATTTCAGTAAGGCTGGACAAGTATATATGAAGGTAGAATTTGTCTCTATATGAGAATCCAAAATATAATAGTGAAGCATGTGGAGAATGAAAAGTGATATTAGACCAGGGGTGGGCAATTTTTTGGGCCTGAAGGCCACATAGCAAGTTTTGATGAACTGTCATAGGCCAGATCAGCACCCCCACTCCCCAGGAACAACTTGCCAAAACTCTCTATGGGGCTTTGGGTGCATGGGGAGCAGTGTTCAGGCATGGGACAGGTGTGATCCACTCTCTGTATGCTCTGCCCTGTTGGGGGAGGTGTATGAGTGTGTATGGAGGGGACATGTGCACATATAGGGGGGAGGGCTTCCTGGGAGGCAGTTGGGGGTTAGGGGAGGGAGATCTGGGGGGGGGGAACACATGCAGCAGAT
>NW_017729032.1:95757661-95769190 GCF_001723915.1 Gavialis gangeticus
TGGGAGGCAGTTGGGGGTTAGGGGAGGGAGATCTGGGGGGGGGGAATACATGCAGCAGATCTTGCCCACAGGTGGCTACTTATCATGCCAGGTGGAAGGTAGCTGGGAGCTGGAGCCAGAGCTTCATACACTGGGCAAGAGCCACCTGGCTGAAGCTTTCCCCTTGCACAAAGCAGTGTGGCAGGGGCAGCAGCAGGAGCAGCAGAAACAGCTGGAGGTGAGGAGAGGTGAGGGGAGTACACACAGCTGGAGGTGAGGGGTGGACTTGCCTGGGCCCCAGCCAACATGCATCTTCCAGTGGAGCTGTTTCTGGTGCAGCTGCAGCTGCCCTGGTGCTGCTGTGCTCCCCTTGCCTCCAGAGGCAGATCCTCCTCCTGGCCCTGCTGCACCACTTTGGGTGGGTGGGTTGAGGGGAAGTTTCAGCCTAGCATCTCCCACTGGTGGTGAGGTGAGCAGAGTAGCATCTGGCTGGCTTCAGCTACACCAGGAATGGCCCCACCAGAAGCTGGGGCCGGGCCAGTGAATGCTGGTGGTAGCACTGCCCTGGTGGGAGTGGATGGGTCTCAGCCCCATGCAAAGCACCACAAGGGCAGCTGTGGGCCAACTCCAGTCAGTTGGTGGGCTGAATTTGGTCTGTGGGCCATATTTTGTGCACCCCTGTATTAGAACATCTTTAAACTGCTAACAGACAGGTATGACATCCATTTTAGCATGCAATTTGATGATAAAACCATCTATTAGTACAGTACTTGAATATTTGGATCATGACATAATAACAATTGACCGAAGTATTGACTCCACATGGTCATTTTATTGTAACATTGAAAAAGCGTACCCTACTAAAAATTTATGAATTAAGCACAACATGGGAATTTTGCTACTTAAAAGGTTTCCATGACAAGGTGAAACTTTTTTGCTGGTGCAACACATTACTGCATTTTGTCAAGGAAACATCACTTATGCTTAGTAGATATTACACTTGTGCCTCCAAAGGGAAAGTGGAAGCTGAATGTCAAAGGGTAAATTCCATGACTTATGACAAGTTCTGATGGGCTGAATCTTGCACAGTCAGCAGCTTTCAGAATCCCAGCAGGAGCTGTTTGGGCAGGGGAAAGAGTGGCCTCAAGGCTGTCAGCTCAAAAGGAAAGCTTTGCAAATTTATGCTTAGAAATACAGGGAATTCTACACAAGGCACTTTACTGCATATTAGACTAATCTAATGCACAGTAAAGCAACATTGTCTACACATATGTGGCAATTACTGCACTTTAGATTAGCCTAATGCACCATTTGCTAGTACTGATAGATACAGGTCCTAGAAAAAGGCACATTAAACTAATGCACCATACCACACATGTAGACTATGACCAGGAGCAATTTGTTTCTGGTCAGCCTAAGCAGCAAAGGGACACATTGCTGCCTGGCTAAGCCAGGAGCTGAGGGAAGCTGTCCCTGGTTCCACAGGCAACACCCAGCCCCGTGGAGTTCAGGGTCGGCTGCAGCCGGTGCTCTCAGGAGAAGTGCGTGTGGGTCTGAGCCACCATCTGGGGACATGGTGGCTGTGACACCCATACTGTACCTGTCCTTTCTTCTCCCAGGAGCTGTAATTTCCCCCAGGAGCTGAGATCACAGTGGAGTGGGGCCTGGAGCTTCCCCAGCTGTGATTTCCCCTGGCAGGTGTGATTGCAGTGACAGTGGGGCCTGGAGCTTCCCTGCAGTGTGGGTCCTGCAGCTAAGGGGGAAGCACAGAGCAGCAGGAACAACACAATAGCCCCAGGGCTGGGAACTACCCTTGCACTGCTGAGCAGCCAATCCTGTCCCCAGCTGGGCTGTCTGGGCCCCTGTTCCCCTGAAGTACCTGCTATAAGAGCAGAGCCCAGCCTGGCCTGTCGTCAGCCATGCCTGGCTCTGGGACTTCTGCAGAGCAGGGCTCCTCACTGGTGTGGGCTGTTTGCGAGTCTCAGGTAGAAAGCAAGGAGCAGGCAGGCGTGGGGATGCAGGGGCTGGGCACACCAGCATTTGCCTACCTGTTGCCGAGAGCTCTGCAGGTGCACTGGGCACAGCCCCACACTGGCATGGTAACCATGCAGGAGGTGGCAGGGCCAGAGGATTAGATGGCCCAAAGTCCTAGACAAGGCTGCTCCTGTTAGGCGCAATTCTGTGCCCAACATAGGTGCATGTATAGATGCAATCCTGGGCAAAGTTTAACGAATTTAATTTACTGCTCAGTACATTCAGGTGTATGAATTGCACATGTAGACTTGTCCACAGAGACTAGTGGTAAAACTGGCTGAAATCCATTTAACTACACATTTGGTGAGTTTGTTTCATTTTGGCAGGTGCGGGGAGAAACCTTAGCAGTGCGTGAATCTACATGAGACACTTTATTGCACATTAGACTAATCTAATTAATTGCGCAATAAAGTGTCACCGTCTGCATGTGCATAGCAATTACTGCACAGTAGATTTAGTCTAATATGCCCTCTTCTAGTATCTGTAGATACAGACACTCAAATCAGTGCATTAAAACTAATGCACCAAAGCACATATGTAGATGCTGACCAGGAGCAAATTGCTCCCAATCAGCCTAAGCAGCAGGGGCCACAGGAGGCGGGAAGAGCTGTGCTGACTTGGTAGGATGCTGCCTGCCACCCATGTGGAGACTGGGAGCTTTTCCAATCTCCACAGGCCTTGGAGAGATGTCCCAGCAGCGGGGATAGCTCTCCCAGCCATGTGGATAATTGGGATCAGCCCAGGGGGTCGGAGCGGGGTAGAAGCAGCCCTAGATTGAACTGCTCCCATTTGGAACAAATTTGCTTCTGATGGGCACATGTTCAGATGTGTGCAGGAGCGCAGTTTAATGTGCCTGTATTTTCTGTGTAGTAAATTCAGGTGCATTAATTGTATGTGTAGACATACCAAGTTTTTACAAGTTCAGTTTTGGAGATAAAGGAAGACTAGTCTATGAGGAAAAAGGGAAAGTAGTAAAGTAGGAGGAGCAAAATGTCATTTGTCCCAGGTTTAATCATCTGTCCAAAGAAACAATAAGCCATTCTGCCCCAGCTTATATAATAGCACAAAGGGGAAAAAGATCAGCATAAAATCCTGGTATTGGTTGTCTTGGTATTGGTCGTATACACTTGAAACTTAATTTGGATTAAAATGGGGCAAGAATTCAAGGTGCAACAGCTTTTCCCTGAATAATTCCCACTATGTGAATCCTCTCATTTCAGTGTAAATGTTCAAACATGATAGGAATTACTCCATATTTAGACAATACTATCTTAACACAGAGTCTACAGTTGGGCAGAAAGACTGAGCAGAAAGGTTCCTTTTTTTGCTTATTGAATATACTTGTTCTCTAAAGAAGATGAAGATCTCATTTAGAATCCCCTCTGCAGTAATACAGAATAGGCATGTTCTCATGCACCCACACATACAGTGTATCAACAAGATAAGGACTTGTTCCAGTTGGCTGATTTTTCTAGTGTTTGGCTGCTAGTTGTGGGCCCACATTAGTATGTGGGACGCAGTCAGATGGCAGATTGTCAATTTTAAAGACAGACGGTAACAGTGTTTTGCTAGCTGTACAGAGTTTTTCTTAAACTGACCATGCTAAGCACAGCTATCAAAGTCCCTCCAGTGGTGACACCTCACTCTTACAAAATCTATAAATACAATGTATAAGGGCATGTGTAGATGAAATGGGGGCCCTAAATTCAAGTGGCGGATTTCTAAAAACACCACTTCAATTTAGGGCGAAGTAAACCCCTGTGTCATGTACACCCATATCTTATCTGCCTTTCCAGCTGTGGGGAGAGGAGAGCAAGCTACCAGCAGGTGGAGTGGCCCCTGGGTTCTGGGTTGCGGGGGGAGGGAGGGGGACTGGTGCTTCCCTCTACGGCAGCAGTGGCTCCCCCCAGGCGGCACCCGCCTACAGGCACCCAGCTTGGGCAGTCCCAGGAGACACCACAGCTGCAGAGGGAAGGACTGGGCCCCGTGCAGCTCATGCAGGCATGTAGGCTCCATGGGGGAAAGAAAAAGATCAGGCTTGCTGCTTTTTTTTCCTTTGGTGGAGCCTGCCTTTCTGGGCTGCTGCCAGGCTGCCTGCACGGGCTGTTTGAAGCCCCTGAGCCGCACAGAGCCCAATGCTTCACTCTGTGGCTGTAGGGCAGCAAACTAAAACTCCTCAGAGGTATTTTAGTTTGCTGTGCCCCAAAGTCATTTAAGGCACATTACACTGCTGAATGTGCTACAGCAGCTGGAATTAATACATAATATGCTGCCTGTGCATGCAAACACCATCACCATTAAAGCCGAGCAAAAGCATTTAACCTACTTTAGTGTCGTGCACATCTGCCCCTCATTTCGTCTCCACATGCCCTAAATGCCTGTTTTCATGGATTGAACACCAACGTAAATTCACTATGTTGTATAACTAAGAAGATTTCCTTTGTCCCATATGCAACTTTTTAGATCTCATACATTATCTGAAGTGGTAGATGTAGATAATAGATGTAGATAAAAGCTTAATAAAAGCTATTGCATAGAAAACATACTGAAGCAATATTGAAAGAAAAATCAATCCCTTTGGTGGGTGGGAGGTCTGGAAAGTAATTTAAATCCTTTCATTACTGATAACTTACAATAAGAATCCATTTACTGAAGTGGTAGAGGCCAGTGTTCAGTGAATGCAAACTGTAACAGCATAGGGAACAATATTCTTTGGGTTGGCCCGTGCTGCCAAAAAAACAGGTGAGGGTTTTCTACAACAAGATAATTAATGTGTGATAATTATCATGCTATTAAATCATAGTGGAGGCAAGGCAGAAGTATTTTTACCATAATATAGCTAAGCAAGGGCATAAAGTATAAATTGTAGTTTATGCAATAGAACTATATAAAAGTATAGATCTTTGTCTTCTCTGGGATTTTGCAGCGAGATAGGTAAAGCATATCAGTGATCTTGCTGTGAAAGTGCACATTTTTGGCAGTGAAGTTACATCCAAATTTCAACCTGAAACATGGGTTCTCCAACCTTTTCTTTCACTAGATGTACAATACAGGGTTGATCAGTTCTAAGTAGAGATAAGACTCTCCATTGTTACAATAATGGATAAATCAGACTTGGGTACAGGGAATA
The DNA here is from genome assembly GCF_001723915.1 of Gavialis gangeticus. NCBI lineage: Eukaryota > Metazoa > Chordata > Crocodylia > Gavialidae > Gavialis > Gavialis gangeticus. The sequence continues at coordinate 95,762,805 of NW_017729032.1, forward strand.
TAAGTAAGCTCTTTAAAATTTCCTTCTCTTCTGCAAACTTTACAGTTGCAAAAATTGCTTTGCCTTTTGCTGTTTTAACTTTAGTTTAAAATACAAAGAGAACATTTTAAATAGAGAAAATAAATTTACCAAGCTGCAAATTACCTTCTTCCTCCTCTAAACCCACTCCTTGAAGAAGGATTGAGAAAAAGAATTACATCAATTTTCCCTCTATTTAAGAAGATGGGAGGGGCAGGGAGGCATTTCTTAACAGTCACAAGAGTAAGAAATGGATATATTACATCAAACAGAGCATTAAAGTGCCACACAATAATCAGCAGGGATCCTGGTTTTCCCACCCTGGTCAGTGAAACTGGCCATGGGGGAATCCCCCACCTGTTGCTGACTGGTCACTGTGGGGGCACACGGCCCCTCTGACTAAGGTGGCACCGGTTGCCCATGCAGGTCAGAATATGAACATGGTACAGGATGATTTCAGACATTCAAGACACAGATGGAATGCAATATGTAGTTCATTTTGATCAGTGTACAAACAGGGGGTTGGAAAGTATAGGAACTTTGTAGCAGCCTAGAGGAATCTGCGTGGTGTTGTGCCAACTACCTTGTCACAAGTAAAAGTTCCTTAACATCTTAGCTCCTGGTATGATGTACTTGGTAGGCCAAAACATATTAGGATTGTGTTTGTAGGCAATAAACCTGGCTGAATCTTTGCCACTAAACTAAGCCTGAGGTCATTTTTTAGGACAAGATTGGTGCTGGAATCTCTTGGCTGTGACTGCAGTTCTTGAGACTTCAGCACTGACAGCACATCAATAATGCTTGAAGAAGACAACAGCAACAGTGACATTGGTAACACATGACAACTTATAGTAACAGCTGATTTCTAGCCACCTAAGAAGTTAGTCTGGGGGCTACGTATATCACACTTGAATTTAGGCACCTGAATTCTGCCTAAGTCCTGTTTTAAGCACCTAAGTTTTTTGTGGATTTAGGCCTGAATGCCTGATTTGGCTTCCTTAAAAACAAAATAAAAGCAGTAAGTAGGACTATGTGCATTTTAAAATGTAACGTTTCCTATAATTTTTGCCAGTGTACCAGGGTAACAGTTTTGAACAACAAAGTCCCCTCTTTATTCAGAGAATATATATAGCCCAGGTTTGCCATGACTAACATTTTATAAACATCCATACATACAGCTGAACAAGCAAAACCTGAAGCCATGAATCCAGACAGGTAAAAGCTAGGCTGAAAAGCAAACAGTAACAACTCATACTTTGGCATTAAGCTACTCATAGTGCTGACCACAGGAGACAGGACAAATGTCTACTAGTGTTGTGATAAAAGAAGTTAAAATTGACGATCACATCTTGTTCATACCCTGCTCTTCCTCATGTATTTTAGAAGCCACTGGCAACCTTCCCTAAGTTAGAAGCAGAGGCACAGCCAGTTCCTTCATCTCCTGGGGCAGGAGAAGGTGGTATGCTGACCACTGTAGACCAGGGGCAGTGAGGGGAAGGGAAGCCTTACCTGCCTGAGCTCTCTGCTGCAGCTCTTGCAGGGTTGGATTGGGTGGCAGCAACCCAGTAGCACGAGCTGTCCGAGAGCTGCATCTGCTGTTGGATGCAGGGCTGCACCTCTGCCTAGAGGTGGAGGGGAGCACCATTCTACTCATCCCACTTATAACCTGACCCCTAGATATAGTGAAGTCCTGCATGTGGGTGTGTATGGTTATTTGCTATGGCAAAGACTCTGGGAGGGGTTTTGGTGGCCCCTTATAGTCAGAGCCTGGGCTACTGCCCCACTCACTCACTCTAGTTACTTTACTGGGTAGAAGTTGGGACTGGTATTTCCAAACACTGTTCAGTTTCAGCTGAAGCTATTAAATCATGACAGAAACAAGTTCCCATTAGACCTGCCTCTCCTAACTGCAACACACCAACCTTGTTCATATCTAAAGGGGCCAAGTTTTAGACTTATAAGACAAAACTATTGCCTCTTGGAAGTCACTGGCAAAACTCCCTTTGGCCACTAGGCTAAGTCTTCACCTATAAATATATTAAGGCTTATTTTAAATATATTTATATAAATGCTTCAGCATTAAGAAATGGAAGGATTATTCTTGTGTATTTGCATTCAGTACGATCAGTGGGAGTAATTTTTCATCAACACCAGTGAATACAAGCATATTAATGTGATGTTGCCATAAACTCACACACAAGTATAGTATATATATTCTATTCAAGAAGCTGTCTGATCATTTTTGGTGTTTTATGATGAGATTCTCCCAAGCAAGTTTCTGGCAGAAACATTGCTGTGTGAGTACATTAGTGTTACTCTGGAGTCAGATTAAGGCAGCTGGAATAAAGCAAGTCCAAGAAGCAACATGTGTTTCCTTCCAGTGTGGATAAACAAAACATTACAGCAGTTATTTGTAAGAAGGGTAAAACTGCTAGTAATGATTCAGGCAGGATAAATGAGAGCAATTTCGGCACACTGAGCGCTGGTGGAAGATTAGTGCACGCTTTTCCCTTTCCCTCCATCCACCTGCAGGGCAACTGAGAAGAGTTTTTAAGAAGCTTTGGTTGACTTTCTGGCAAATATAATGAAACACCTGTTAACTCAAATGTGGTATGGAAGACCTGGTAAAATGATTTTTTTTGTACTGCCAAACATACTTCCTTTGGCTTGTGCTCAGCTTATGTGAAGCACATGGCAAACAAGTCATAAGTGGGGAAAACAGAATCAGGCCACCCTGAAGAACTTTAGGCAAGCCTTTAACTGAGTGTGGCAACAGGGCAGACACCTCTGCTACAGTCTGAGGAAAACTGGGATGGAATATGTACTGCATAAAAAGCAAGGACCCAAAAAAGAACACCTGATGTCAAAAGCTTGTCGCAATTATATAGTTGGTCCAGTAAAAGATATCACAGAAAACCTTGCCTTTTTATATTCCCTGGGCCATCCTAGCTACTACAACACTCCAATCCTACTATAAGTTGTAAGGGCTTTTGCCATTGCCCTTCTTCTGGAGAGCACCGTTCTCTCTCTCTTTAATGAAGAGGCCAAATACCTGTCCTTTGAATAAGGCTGTCATTAGGGGATTCAAGACTGTATCATCAACTTCCAGATGATGTTCAAGGTACAGATTTTTGCTGCTTTTGCTCAGTGAATGGGGACCTTCTTGTAGAGGGGCTTCTGTGACTGCAATTGTCAGGCTTGGCTTCAAATCCAGGGCCTTAGCCTACCCAAGAGAGCTACTTATCCCAGTCTGTCACCACCCCAAACAAGCAGCTATGTGGACATAGGTGGTCAGAACTTTCCAGCAGGGCCTACCCACCCACACACTCCCTGCCACCAGAGGGCTGGCAAGCATCAGTTGAATCTTTGCGTCTTCCTGTAAGAACACTTGACCTGGAAGAAGTGTCCAGGCAACAGGGCTCAACCTGTACTCAGGCTGCTTTGCCTTTGGCTTATGCCTCTGCCAGCTTCCTGATTGATTCTCTGGCTACCCGATCTGGCTCGCACATGGACCCTGAGTTTGGCCTGACCCTTTAGCCCCTTAACCCAACTCCTGGTTTAATCCCTTGGTCGCCTGACCCAGCTGGTCTTCAGACGTTGCATTCTGCCTGACTCTCTGTATCTTTTACTTGGCTTCTTAGATAGATCTCCTAACTTCTGGCTTCCTACACTAAGGCTGTGCATGCTTCTTCTGATCTCGGTTGCTTCTCCTGACTCTGAGAAACTCCCAGACCTGACTTCCCATGATGCATCATAGAGGACATTCCTGTTTTCTGCTATTCTGTCCTCTGCTGATATGAAATGGGATGCCTTTATGTCCTCTATTTTTCTTTTCAAGAGAAATAGAGGACATAAAGGCACCCAGTTTCATATCAACAGAGGAAACCAGACTATCCTCTATGATGGCCACTCTACCCATGATAGTAGTATACATTATAGTGACCAGTCTGAAAAATATTCAGAGAAAACATTTCAGAGAAGAAGGCATACCCATGTCAGAGACCACCATCTCACAGCCCTGTTAGTGACAAGAGAAATCAGCACCATAAAATACTTGTTTGTTCCCTATGCATTCCATGTGCAACTGCAAATAGAGAGAGAGAGGTAGTTAACCATGTTGGTCTGAAGTTAGACAGAAGGCAGGGCAGTATGGCATCTTAAAGAATAAAATATTAGTTATAGATGAGTTAGTCTATAAGGTGCCACACTGCCCTGCTTCTGCCTATGTGCAACTATGAGAGCCATCTCCTACTTTCTGGCAATTACTCCAGCTGGAGCCAATTACAGTCTTCCAGACAAAAGGAAGGCAGGATGTTTGTTTCATATTAAATAAATTTTGGCTTCCTCTGGCTTTCATAGGACAAGCAAAGGAACTTCTAAGTTAAAGTTATGTGTTCTGAACCTGAAATTAGATCCAAGAAGGCAGACCCTTTAAATTCAGCGGGCTTCTGCTTGACACCAGTAGAGCTTGGAATCATAGAATCATAGAATCATAGAATCAATGAGTCAGAAGGGACCTAGACAGATCATCGAGTCCGACCCCCTGCCACGGGCAGGAATGAGCACTGGGGGTGGCAGGGGTCATAAGACCCCAGCCAGGTGCCTATCCAGTCTCCTCTTGAAGATTTCCAGGGAAGGTGAGAGCACCACGGAGGCCCCCAACCATACGAGTGGCTCTCCTCTGGACCCTCTCCAGGTTCTCCACGTCTCTCTTGAAGTGCGGCACCCAGAACTGGACACAGTACTCCAGCTGCAGCCTGACCAGCACCGCATAGAGGGGGAGCAAGACCTCTCTGGACCTGTTAGTGATGACTCTGTTGATGCATGACAGGGTGCAGTTGGCTCTGCCTATTGCTTCATCGCATTGGCGACTCATATTCATCCTGGAGTCAATCATGACTCTGCCTCTTTAGCTCAAGGAAAGGCTAAAGAATGCAAGTCTAAAGGAAAGGCTAAAGAGTGCAAGATCAGGCCCCAAATTAGTAATTCAGTGAAAAGAAGCAAGAATCTAACGTTTGGGAATACCATCCATGTGATTGATTTGATAATTATTCATCACACCCAGCATGGATTATTTCGGGGTATTTTATTGATGGAATTTATTAAAGCATTAAATTTTAAACAGTACTCTGAAAGATAGTATCATTTAGAGAAGGAACACAGAATGGGGAATAAAATCCTTCAAAGGTGGCAGAAAAAATAATGGCATTTTAGATGGAAAAATGGTACTTGTTAGCGCACTGTTGATGCGTCAGTATTTTAGCTGTAGACCCTTATTTCCAAGGCTGTTACAACAATTCACTACAGATGAAATTGTATTACCAGACTTTTGGATCTATTGAAGTGTAATCAGTCAGTGAAACATTAGAAAAAACCTTTCTCCAACAGCATGTCCCAGAAGAAAAATAGCCCATGCCTGCTAAAAATTCCTCTGCTCTCACTGCTTTTCCCATCCAATACTTCTATGATCCCATATTTATGAAAAACCTCCTCCATACAGGAGAGCTGTGGATACAGTCATCCCTAAGTGTGCCTCTTTCCCAAGTTAATGAGGAGATGATGGGAAGAGCAGCATAAGCAGTAAACCCTCTGGGAGTACACCTCCCCTGCCTCCACAGCCTGAAGCTGGTACACGTAGGGCCTTTGCCAAGCTCCACTATGGGTCACAATGGGAATATTCACTCCTGCAGCAAAACTGTGTTGGTTCCCTGCAAGGAGGTAATATGTCTTCCATCTAACACACAAGTTATGCCTTGGTGTAAACGGACACAATTTCAGAGAAGTCAGAGTTTAGCCTAGTTAAACTAGGTTACAGCAGTTTATATTGTATAGATTTTATGGGCACATAGGTCTGACCGAGCAACCTCAGTGCCCATGGCAGACACTGGGACCTCACTGGAGAAACTTAGCACTACATTGGGTAAAACCCATATCCGTAGAAGCTACATGTTCCAGTTGTGAGGCAAATGTGCAATTAATTTGAATTAACGCACACAAAGAGTGATACCTGGATATGAAATAACCTGCAGCAATCAAGCCTTTGCTATATGGATAAACTTCAGTTTTCAGTTTCATTCCAGATAATGGGAGATATAGTTAAAAATGTTCTTTAACACCCTAGAATGCTGATGGTGTTTATGATAAGGAAGTGGCAGAATAATTTCTGCTAAACTCTAATGAGTTTCCTAGCTTCCTCTTTATTCTCTGATAACATGCTGACAGGTCCGTCTTCAAGGTGCAAAGGAATCTGAAAATCCTATATACTAAGAGCTATTTATAATAGGGCAAAGGAATTCCTTTTCTACTTTGGAGCAAAAACACATACTAAGGAATGATACAAAATAAAGTAGTTCTGTATTACAGATATT
>NW_017729032.1:95774190-95779124 GCF_001723915.1 Gavialis gangeticus
GTCCGTCTTCAAGGTGCAAAGGAATCTGAAAATCCTATATACTAAGAGCTATTTATAATAGGGCAAAGGAATTCCTTTTCTACTTTGGAGCAAAAACACATACTAAGGAATGATACAAAATAAAGTAGTTCTGTTATTACAGATATTATTATCTATAATGTCATACAAGCTAGAGGGCTTTGGGGGGGAAGGAATAATTCCAACTATTACTTCAGGTGTTTTAATGGAATAGATTTGTGAAATGTAAAGGGCTCAGTTTACTTTTTTATGATTTTATGGCATTTCCTCAAGAACTCAGCTTTCTCTTAAAAAATGTATGGCACTTTCAACAATGTACTGAAGTTTGGCACAGCTTCATGTTTCATTATCTGGATTGCCAGCAAGCTTATAAGCATAGTTTTTTCTGGAGCAAGTTCAAGTTGGGTTGGTTGAATTGCAGCACATAATATCTGGTTAAGCTGAAGTCACATGCTATTTCCTCATAGTTCCTGATTGGCTCAACTCAGAAGAGGCCAGTTTTGTTCATGCTGTGTCCCTAAAAGGTCCCAAAAGGGCCAACAGACCCAATCTAGCATACACTGAAGAGATAGGGACTCTGTTTTGACATCAGAAAGCAATGGATAAGCTTACAGATTACTTCTCCCCAAGAAAACAATGCTAGATGGGAAAGGGAAGGTGATCTGGGTAGCTGAGTGGATAAGGAACAACCTTTGGGAAAGAAGAACCTTCCTAAAACATCCAACTCTATATCAAGGTTCCAATTTAAAAGCCATTCTTGTTGCAGCTCTGTTTTAAGTATCTCAACCACAGCTGTCCTTATGTACAAGTCATCATCTTACAGTTGGAAGACAGCAGCAAATTTTCTTTTGGCTCCCATTTATTTAATTTAATTCCTCCACTCCAGGTGGCACTAATATAAAGTTATCTCTTAGCAGCAAACCTACCCAGAGGAACTGGGGAAACACTGCACTTTTTGAATTTTCCTGTAACCATGTACCCAGGAGTAGGATTTCCTCTGACAGGCTTTAGCTTTTAGAATAGTTTTAAGTAATGAGCTCCTTATAGCTTGAAGAGGCCTTGAGCAGTTAAGGACAATCTTCAGCTAATTTAATGGTGCTCAGTGTTCCAATCTACTTTTCAATGTATCATCCCCAAACACCCATAATTTTAATTCTGCTGAACAGTTTTACTTCCCTGTTCATTCTTTAGTGATGAGACTGACGTAAGACCCATTCCTAGCTTCAGTTCTTTTAGCTAAGTGAACTCAGATATTTCATTTGCAACATATGAGCAAAGTATATTTTTTCCTCCAAAACATGAAATGTTATAGTGACTAGGCTGAGACAGTTGAAAGTTTTAAAGGAACTACCTTTGAGATGAGAACAAGCATAGCATTTCACCTCAAAATCAATTTAGGAGAGCTATTAGGAACTGAAAATGGAGAATATGAACAGACATCTGAACTCAAGCTTAAGTATAACAACTGGTGGCTGTGGCCACTATACATGTAAAGCAATACAGCATCATAGGAAAGTAGGGCTGAAAGAGAACCTCACAAAGCTATCTGGTCCATCCACTTGCTCAAGGCAGGATCATTCCCAGCTAAACCATTCCAGGCAAGTGTCTGTCTAACCTGCTCTTGAAAATTCCTAAAGATGGAGATCCCACAGTTTCTCTAGGTAGCCTGTTCCAGTGTTTGAACACCCTCCTAGTCAGAAAGTTCCTTCTAATCTCCAATTTAAATTTCTCATGCTGCATCTTGAGGGCATTGCTCCTAGTCCTGTCCCTTATGGCCACAGAAAAATGCCCATCTACCCCCATCTCTGTAAATCCCCTTCAGGTATTTGAAGATTGTTATCAAATCTTTCTTCAGTCTTCTCTTCTCAGAATAACCCTACTTCTTTCAACCTTTCCTCAGAAGTCTTGCCTTTCAGGCCCCTAATCAGTTTTGCTGCTCTGAACTGGACTAGTTCCTGATACAGTTGTTTTAGAACTTGAATTCCAGGGTGGCACTATAGCAGTGTTACATCCTCTACAGCACAGTGTCCAGCCCCCGCTGGTCTAACTACTGGAAGAGTAAATTCAGGCTGTAACTTTGTAACACAGTGTACTGCTCCTAGACTGCTGCCTATGGCCTGAAAAAACCTACTTTTCTATATCTTTCACTGGTAAGTAGGGTGCTTCTGATCAATGCAGAGTCTATGCCATCAGTTCCTGAAAAAAAATCTCAATTTTTTTATTTTTGAAAATTAAGTTCCATTACCTTGGGACTCTGCCCAGTGGCTGCACAGTGAAACGAAGAAAACATTGGTCATTTTCCCTTCCAATAGAGAAAAAGTTATAGATCAAATCAGTTTCATTTTGCTGTTGCTTGAGAATCTGTGAGCAATGGCCCAGGCACTGGAATTGTTATACTCAGACTTACCAGCTGGTCCAAATTATCCCCAATCTTCTGCAGTATCCCTTGGCTGATAAATATAAGCCTTTGGCTAGTAAGTGTCTGATCTGTGTTTTATAGGCTTGGCTATGCCCATCAAGTATTAATACAGATCGTGACAGTGGGTGCATCTACATGTGCAATTAATATGCAGAAATAAACTTTGGCACAGTTTATGCCAGAGCACAGCATATATATGTGCACCCGGACCACAGCAATTTGAGCCGAGGTGGAACAGCCCTGGGCGGGCAGCAGACTGGGTGGGGGAGGAGGGTCATCCCCAAGCACTAGGTCATGGCATTGGCAGAGGGGCTGGCTGGGGTACAAGAGTGCTCAAAGAGCAGAGCTGTGTGGCTAGGCAACAGTCTCCAACAGTACTATCTTACAGCAGTGAAAATTAGTTTGCTGCAGTCTAAAAGCATTGCACGTGTAGACTGTAACACTTTACACCACAGCAAATTAATCTACTGTGCAGTTAAGTGCACATGTAGATGCACCCAGCATGTTTAAGGCAAACATCGCATTGTAGGAACCATCCAGATAGTACAGATTACTCCTTCAGAGTTAGGTTGTTTATAACAGTGTTTTAAAAAGGCGTGATTTCTCAATTCATGGTCAATGTACTGTATTCCTTGATTCCCCCTGGATTAACCAAAGCAGCAACCTGCATTCTAAATTCAAAGTCATCAGCAACACAAGTATGCTGTGATTAAAAATTACAACACCAATATCCTAAACTAGATTTTAATAGGTATTGTGATAAGAAAAGAGGCATTATTGGATTACCAGGCTTGAATTAATTTTCATTATCTTTCTTTCTTTCAATTAATTGTCCCTCCCCACCTCACCCCTGAGTCTTTCCTCCCTTCTTGTTCAGAGAATCCAACAAGACCTTATGGGCATTAGTGGAGAGGAAGGATAAATGGAATATAATGTTGAAGCAACAATTTACTTAAATGACTGAGGCCACATAAAGCTCTAAGTTAAAGAAATAAATTTGTCTTCTAAATTAATTGGAGACATTAGGAGAGAAAATGCAAAAGGCCTGGAGAATGCACCTTTGCGCTCAGCCTCATCTTTTAAATCTTAGGCATTATACCCAGTGTTATCCAATCCTTAAACAATTCAATGTAACCTCACTGTGCAGAGGTTGCAGAAGTCATATTTTTTAAGACTGCCAGCAGGAAAAGATAAATCTTTAAAGAAAAATGGAAAGACATAAGAGGAAACGAAAGGGAAATGCAAATATTTGGCTCATAGATTTTATAGACAGGAAATCACTGGATTATCTTGTCTGCCTTCTTGCACATTACAGGCCATTAAGCATCATTCAGATTTCTTCTAAGAAGCTAAAATAGTTTAGTAACACAAAATATTTTAGTCCTTAAAGAACAAAAATGTAAGCCATAACCAGAGAACAGGAGAGACCAGGGGTTCCTAATGCCTGAGGCCCTCGCAGTGTCAATTAGGTGAGATATTTCCAAATGATACTTGCAGCAGACTGGGTTTCTCTAGATGTTCAGGGAGCCAGTTCTGATGCACTGGAAACCCAGCGTGTCGGAGCAGACTCAGTTAATCAAGTCTGCTGGGGCATGGAAATAAATGCACTCCAGCAGAATCTGGTGTCACATGTAGCAGCATCCCCATGCTGAAAAATGGCAGTGGGGTGCTTTGAACTAAAGCTAGTTAGATGAGCTTCAGTTCAAAGTGCCCCACCATCATTTTTGATACACATGACACTCGGGTGCTTTAAATTAGTGCGGCTCGCTAATTAAAGTGCTCCCCCGCGCCTCCCAGAACACGTGTAAAAACGCCGATTGTGTCCTGCAATGCAAATGCTCCTAAAAGGTGGCACCCAATCTAAGAAAATATCCCTTCCTGGTCCCAAATCATTGTAGCACTTAGTATATAAGGAAGGCATGTCTCAGGCATCTCAGAGGATTCTCGGTACCACTCTAGAACACTGGCCCACTTTTAAAATCCCATCTCCAACCTTATAAATCCCTGATGCTTCACAGAAAAGCAAGCAACCAAAACTAAATTATGCATTAGTTAAAAAAAAAAAATCCTTCCAGGCCCCTGCAGGTGACTGGTTAAATCTCATGCTTCAAAGCTTAATTACAAATACCAACATAAAATGGAACTGTGGATGATATGGACATGTTCAGATGGAAGGGAGATAAACAGCAGGATTCACAGATTAGTGGTTAGTGCAGGACCACTGAAAAAATAACATATCAAAGACCCAGAGTGAAAACAAAGCAAAAGACAGAATTAGTTCATGACTTAAATGATGGAAACCAAACCAACCCCCCCCCCCACCCACACACAGACACTAAAACCCCCAGGTTTAGGTATCATAGCCACTTTTCCTCTCACAACTAGACAAGAAAACACCAGAAGTTTTGTTCTTTATAGCTTTCCCGTTTGATAACCAGCTGTACTACCACACCTCTATGTACAATCTCCTAGTGTTGTATGGTACCAGTAAGGCCTC
>NW_017729032.1:95784124-95798508 GCF_001723915.1 Gavialis gangeticus
TACTACCACACCTCTATGTACAATCTCCTAGTGTTGTATGGTACCAGTAAGGTCTCCTCTTCTTTCAGCTATATGTTTTTCCATTTAAAATTGTAATTCACCTGTACTCATTTAACAGAAGACCTATTATTAGTGTACCTTGGAAATGCTTCTCAGACTTCATGTAGGTATACAAGAAATGTTCAGTTCGTATTACTTATTTCCTCTATTACACACATGCAGGGGCACTCAACCCCTGGTCCATAGGCCAGAACTGGCCCAGATTCATATCATCTAGCCCACAGGGCTCTCCATGGACCTGAAATTTGGCAGTGGAGACGTGGTGGCTGTGGTAATTGTGGTTTCCCTGCTGCTAAATTTCTGGACCCATGGGGAGCGGGTTAGATAGTGTGACCCTGCCTGCTAGATTGGGTGTGTGGGTGGGGTGGCATGAGGTAGGATCTGGGTGCACAGGACCTAATCCAGGTGGTGTGAGGTGGGATCTAGGCATTCAGGGCCAATCCAGGAATCATGGGGCTAGATGCAGACATGCAGGACAGATCCAGGAGGCATGAGGCCAAATTTAGGTGTGCAAGGCCTACTCTGGGTGGCATGGGGCTGGATCTGGGTGTGCACCAGGGGCGGATTGATGCATGGGCCCACGAGGCCCAGGCCCAGGGGGCCCTGCCAATCAGGCCCCCCCTGGGGTGCCAGGGGTAGCATGGCACAGGTAGGCATCCTGACCATGGGCATCTGGGGTGGGCAGCGCACACCTCTTCTCCTCCCCTGTGGCCAGGCCAGGGCCGGGGGCTAGGGATAGTTGTCCTGGTCAGTTGTGGGACACCCTGGAGGTGGCTGTGACTTGCTGGGGCCATCTGCTGCCAGGAGGCCCCATGGATAGCCGTGATCCCGCTCCCCACTGTCTGTGGGAGGCCACTGACACCAGCACTGCTGGGACAGGATGGAACAGGACAGGGAATGGCAGAGGGGCAGGTGGGCAGCCAAGGGCAGTAAAGAGCCCATGCCCCGCCCCCTTAGGCTGGCCCCAGCACTGGTCCCAGCTGCGGCTCATCCCACAGTGCTGCATGATACCTACTGGGTAGAGGGGCCAGTCTGAGCAGGGGCCAGGGCCGCCTTCACTTCAGTGACACTTGCACCCCCAGACATGCCAAGGAGGTTGGGCAAGCCAGGTACAGCCTCCCTGGTGGAGGAAACATGCCCTCACCTGGTTGGGGTTCTCCAATTTTCTGTTTTCCCAAGGCCCCAGTAAATCTTAATCTACCACTGTGCAGGGCCCGATCTGGGCACCAAGTCTGCAGATCCAGAACTTGGGGTCAAAAGGTTGAATACCATTGCACTAGTAGCTTGAAACCACTATTGTATATCAAGTTGCGTCATCTGTCTAATGTAACAAAGAAGACCATGCCCAGAGAGTTGACAGTTTTACAGTAAAATCCTACCTGCACTGAAGTCTGTGGCAGGATTCCTCTCAAGTATCCATCAAGAGGCAACAGATGGAAAACTGGAGAGCTCAGCAGCAAAACAGAAGTCTCATTTTACTACTTGCCTAAGAAATACTAGTTAGGAAGAAACTATCATAGCATTCTTCTCAAGCTTACAATGGGCAAATTTGCATATAACGATGCTTAGATTAGCTCCCAAATCCCAGACATGAACATCTGTGAGCTCTGAGAGATTCAGATTTAGTTCTAAATGAGAGATTTACAGCTTAAAGTGTTGGCTCTTAATGAACACTAATTCAGGGAACATTTATAGTTTGTGGGGCATTGGAGGTCAGACTCTCACAATGGTCCCTTCTGGTAACATCACCAATAGCTCATTGGACCCATCCCTGAAAGAGAACAACGATTTTCAACTCCCATTGATTTAAAAGAGGATAATTTTTATCAATCCCTCTCAGGAAGTTTCTGGCTCATCACTGGATGAGACTCATGTTGCTAAATATTAGACATAGAGTACATTTGCCTTTGTCACACAGAACCTGAGCAAAGTGACTTTTTTGCCAATTTAGTGCTTGAGGATTTCTGAATTATCCACCTCTAAAATCTAGAGCCAAGCCACAAGGCTGCAGTGCAGTTCTTTATGGCTGCTTCTCAGTAATAGCCAAGGACCCTCTATCTAAGAGCACTGGATCTGTGCAATTGGATCTGTGCTCCATTCAATGATAACACTGGCTTCACCCCTAAAGTTTGCATCAGGGTCATCTTCCTTCCTACTGGGTTAGCTGAATGAGTTATATTTTTCAGCGGCCAATTCTGTTTATACCTTACCACCACTCAGTGGCAGTGCATAGGGGGTGCACAGGGGTGCACGTGGATCCCCTGACTGGCTGCACTCACTGCTCAGGTGATAGGAAGGGGGGGCAGGTGGGAATGCCAGTGCTCCCCCTGTGAATGTCAGCTAGGGAGTGGGGGCACCGTCGGTGGGATTGGCCATGGGGGGGTTGCCCCGCAGTCAGCAAGATTGGCCACGGAGGGACACCCCCCCCAGTCACTAACTGGTCACTGAGGGGGCACATGCCCCCCTGATTGAGGTAGCACTAGTCACTCATTCCACCACTCTCTGCAGTGTTTAAACTACAAGAGCCAGGAGAAGCTCTTCTTCTGACCTAAACTAAGGTGGCCCCAACTACACCTTCCCTTTGCAGAATTATTGTAAAGAATCTACCCATTGTATGTTTGCAGGGGAACACAGAGCCTCGCCTATGCTATTGCTTAGGCTAATACATTTCTCACCAGAATCTGTCACACAGTGGATTTCCCCAAAACAGCAAACCTTCTGGACTTTACCCCAGCTCAGTTTAAACAAATTCAGTTTAAGCAGATTATTGGGGTGAAGCCAGTATTATCAGATAATGAAGCACCATAGATATTAAGATTAAAAAAAAATACAGAACTTCTTGGGAGACTGAAAAGCATGCAGAGTCTGCTTACTCCCTCAAAACAGATATGTACACACAGTAGGAATTGTCAAGAAAACTGTGTATGTCTTATCAGTAGGGGATTAAGCAGCAGATCAGAGTGTAATGCCACAGGTTATATTTTTCAGTGGTGAAGCACCCCAGGGCTGTGGTAAGTGTTATTCACCTGAGTAAAAAAATGACTTGATCCAACGTACACAATTGAATCACATTATAGAAATGAAACAAGGACTGGAAACACCTGTGTATAGTCTTGTTTCTACAGCTGTTATAACGATTTTCTGAGATGGGTGAACACAATTGTATGATAGGCTGAAATCAGGGTTGCAACAAATAACTGATTTGATTCAGTTTCTACACAAATCCATTGACACAGAAGATATCTGTTTCTGCCAAGGATTTCTCCAAGCAACACAAATGACAAAACACTAGCTATGTGATGGAACTGCTCTTCAGATATATTGAACAATCATAGCCCTACAGGCTTACCCTGGGTGTGAGGATAGTCCTGTATTATTTGAAATATATACTATAAAATTAGTGAACAATTAAGTGAAAAACTAATCCTCAAAATATCACACAAAGAGCTACCCTAGCATTATATGTAAAATAAGCCAGTGAGGACAATGTGGATAGCTATCTGTCCATCCAGTGGAACCTCAGATGACCCTATGCTCAGGGTGTAAAGCACAAAGGTATCATTCCTTCAGGTCAGATACCTGCATATTGTGATTTATTCCAACCCTCTGAACCTTTTGGGACTTAAGTATTGGGCATAATTTTCAAATTAGGATTTCTTGTAGGTTTCACCGTCCTACAAGGCCAAACATAGTTGGACAACCAGCTATCTGTTAGTGTTCCAACATTTCTTCTTCTAGTACCAAAGGAACCCCCAAATGGAGAAGCAAAACAAAGAAAGAAAATAACACATTTAAAGGTACAGTTTTAAAGGTTCAGAAGGGTACTGTGCAATCATTTCAGTGAAAGAGTCTGTTGTATTTTATCTCAATGGGTTCTACCAAATATTGTGCTGTAGGAATCTGGTGCTCAGGTGGTGTCAATGAAGAAAGCTTCATTAAAATAAAAAGAGATGTGTTACTTCACATCATCTGAAGATTTGGCCCAGTTCTTCTAAATCTACAAAATCTAATTTTATGTCCTCATCTTTTTAGCAACAGGGACTCAAATTGTGCCCAAACATCAACAGAAAACATGAAGTTATAAAGAAGGATATGGTTTGATTGTTAGCAAGGCTAGGCACAGACAGTCAAAAAGCCTGGGGCGGAATTGATTCAATCTTTGCAGATTTTTGTAAACTGCTGAGATTGAACAGATAAGAAAGTGAACTGACATTTGCTTTTCAAAAATGAAAGGCAGCCAGACCCATACCAGGCACCAGGGGGTGCTAGAACACATTTCCAAGCCTGCTGGGCACTGCAAAGGGCCAGGAGATGTGTGATTTCACCAACTACACACCCTCTTTAGCTGCTAGTTAGCTGCCATCCCCCATGCCAAAGGAGGGGGAGTGGTGGAAACCCCCCTCTCCACCAGACCCCCAGCTGGGGTCTCTCTAGCGCTGGAGAAGGGGAGGAGGGAAGCCTCTTTCCCTCTCTCCCCATGCCCAGAGCTGGTCCCCCTGGTGCTGCGGCTTTACTGGAGCTGGCCTAGTAGGGTCAGAGCATTGCAGCTGCCCAGTGCCTCCTGGCCAGAGCTGCAACATGGCACCTCATGCTAACCTGGGACCCGAGCCCGGCTGGCCCCGCCCCAAGCTCCCTGTGGGCATCACATGAGTCCACCCCTCCTCCCCCTGGCTGCCCATCAGCCCTGCCTGGCACAGCCTCTGTGGCTGCCAGCCTTCTCCACCAGCCAGCCTGAGGGACGGGGTAACAGTGTCATTGACATGGGAGGAGGAAGGGGGCTCACACTGTTAGCTGCAGCTCTGCTGCCCCAGACTGTCCTGCAGTGCAGGGCTCCCTGATGAGAACAGCCCACAGAGCAGCAGGTCCTGGCACAGCCGGAGAGAAGCACTCTGTGGTCCTGTCCAGGATGTTTGCTGAGGGCAGCTGGCTTGGCAGGGAGCTCACTGGGGACTTCTGCTGCCTGAGTGCCTGGGCTCTGGGCCGACCTGAGGATGCTCAATTGTGGGGAGGGTGCAGCCTACAGTGGGAGCTTTACTTCTCTTACCTGAGCTGGGGTGATTCCCTGGCCATGTCCTCTCCCCAGCCTGTGGGCCAGCTGAGGCAGGGGGATGGGGGGGAATGCCCACCCCATGCTTGGTGAAGGGGGGAAGCCAGCAGCAGGAGCTTTACTCCCCCACATCAGCTGGGAGCTCCCCAGTGAAGGAGGAGGTGGGAGAATCTGCCCCACTCCTGGCTGCTAGGTATGGAAAAATTCCTGCTGGCAGCTGGGGGCAGGGCCAGACCTACTCCACTGGAACAGAGAGCACAGCCCTGGGCTGAAAAGCATTCTGGGATGCTAGGGGACTGGTTTAACTTAAACAAGGAAAGAGTCTGGGACAGAAGCTCCATATACCGATTTGACCCAAATCAGTTAAGTCTGATACTACATTCAACCAGGTTTATCTCAAACTGGTTTCAGCCATTTTGAAACTGGTATACGTGCACTGAACTTCTGTTCTGTTATAGATTTAAACCAGTTTCTGGTCACTTACAGTTTATGTGTAACTTATGAACCTAGCCCAGAAGACAATTGTATAATTACTATAAATCATGGAAAATTAGGGTAGGAAGGGACATCAGGAGGTCATCTAATATAACCCCCAGTTAGTTCTCAGCTTTCTTAAGATAGAAAGTCTGCATAAAGACTTCCACATGGGAATTCAAGAAATAGGACTTCCTTCAGTAGTACATGAAGGATGGCTATGCAAAAGTGTATATTTTTTCAGTGATAAAACTCACAGGGAAGATATTGAAGTCCATGGTCTGAAACCAAAGACAATACAGAGCTCTCTACCATGGTCTGTTGGTGAACAAGAGACAGAATAGATAGTGGAATAAGCTTTTGTTTTTTCTTGCTACCACATATTGCTCAGCAGGAAGGAGCATGCAAGAGCTGTTTCATAAGTTGTTTGCCTAGAATGGCAGATAGACAGAAGGTCCTTTGGGAGAAGCTCTGGATTACATTAATTGAGGAACAGGGAATAGCATGACTTAAAAGAGCTTTACGTCCAACTTTCTATGTCAAGATCCTCCAGTGATGTTACCAAAATCATACATAAACTGAATTGTTTGGACAATGAACCTGAATAAAAGAAAATTAGGGAGATAAGAGGGAGTCTTACATTCTTTGTGACAAGGAGTGTAAGTCCTTGTCCTGATGGGAAGGATTCTGTTCAAGTATCCTACTGTGCCATTTATTGCCCCTCCACTGAAGACTGAAGAAGCAGAGGTGACAGTGGAGAGGTTGCTCTTTGTTGAAGCTGCAGAAGGCAACTGTGGAGATGAGTAACTTCCAGTGACGGCCTTTCAACCCATTAGCAGTAAAGCTGGAATCATTCTAGCTGGCTTGGGTGGTAGAGTTGCAGCACCAAATTATTCATGTTTCAATCCTTTAGAGGCAGAAGCCAGGCCAGTCCAACTGTATTCCCAAGACTATGGAACTATGGTATATGCTGACACCAAACAATGTCTGGTGCACAGCAGAGAGGAGTGGAGGATGTTTGCTTATCAGACCAGTTTGCTTATACCAGTAGAGATAAAGAGGGTTGCTGTTTTACTTATTATTCGTGGATATATGAGTCTATGTATGTCTGTGCTTGCCAGTAAAGAAGTGCTACCTATTAAAGAGGTCCCAAGATGCACATAGGTATTTAACTTTTCCCAGGTTTCTTGTCAATGGCATTTGTCAATTTTAAGGTTTTTAAAGCTGCCGAAGACACTTGGCAGAAAAGTACAGATACATGAGATTTTCTCAGCATTGCAAGTGTTGTTGATTATGATGACGATTTGAGTTACTTCATTGAACTGTAAGTCCTTTATGGCAGGAACTCTCTTATACCACGTTCTGGAAAGCACTGGGTATTTTCCTGGCATTTATTAACTAGGAAAAATAAGGAATAAAGCTCTAAGGAGGTTGGGTGCATGCTTCCTCCTTATTTGTTTTTAAGAGCCCACCTTCCAAACAGTACAAGGAGAGGAGAAAGGCTCTATAAAGGACTGTGAGATGAATTCCTGCAGAGAGACTGATTTTCTTTCTGTTAAGAGCTACTTGGCACACTGGATCATCCCAGTAAACCTTGCCTGGTGCTGAACTACAGACCCCTCTAAATTACAGAGTCGCCATTTCATCTTTTCTTTCTAGAGGGAGAAACTATAGTTCACTGCTAGTCTATAACCACCACTAAACTACTGTTTGCCTTCAAATGGCTCAGACTTACTGATGACCAAGTAGAAGGATAGTAGAACCAATGCTGCAATGACTTTCCCACACATTTGCTCCAGGGGAGCACGAAGTGGATGCACCTAGCTCATGATAATTCCAACATGTGTGCACACAAAGGGCATTTATACTTGTTCTCCAGGTGTGGGGAGGGGGCACTTGAATTGGAGATGCTGATATACAAGATGCTCTCGGCACTTTAACTAGAGTGACTCTGAAAGCTGCTCTAATTAAAGCACCTGGAGCGTCTCGTATATCAGCACCCCCACACTTCAAAATGGTAGTGGGGGGGCTTTATCTACAGCTCATCGAACAAGCTTTAGATTAAGTGCCCCACCACCATTTTGTAATGCAAGGGTGCTGATACATGAGATGCAGTGGCTAGCTGGAGCATAGTAATTACCAAGCCCCAGCAGACTTGATTAATCAAGTCTGCAGATTAATCAAGTCTGCTCCAACATGCTGTAATTACAGTGCATTGGAGCAGCCTTCACGCTTGTGTATAGGCACTCAAAGTCCTGATGGCCCACACAGGACATAGATGTTTAGGCACTATCTAGCTTTTGGTCCTTTAAATACTTTACTAGATCACACAAAGAGACTCTGTTAATAAAATACATTTCTTTGCTTTTCATATTTTATATATCTATCTATCTATATAGATATATAGATAGATAGATAGATATCTATATATATAGATATATATATAGATATATATATATATATATAAAATGAAATGCTGCTCTATATGGGGAAATGAAATACCAACAGGGCCTTGTACTCACTATAGCAAAGAAAAAGCTTTTCCTCACAATTTGGAGATGTATTGATATTGTTTGATGTCTCCTTTATAAAAACATATATGTTAATAAAAGATTCTCCCCTTTTAAGCACACTGAAGCTAATTTCTCATTTGACAGGCTGTAAATTACTTTTAGAGGTTAATTGTAATGCAAATCTGCTCATCATGGGGTTCCAGCATCCAGAGAAATGAGAAAACATTCCTCTTTTCCAGTGGCAGAGGCACACAGAGGACACCTTTCTCCTTCTAACACTGCTCTGTTAGGGATTATGTGCCAG
Source organism: Gavialis gangeticus (assembly GCF_001723915.1). Classification (NCBI taxonomy): domain Eukaryota; kingdom Metazoa; phylum Chordata; order Crocodylia; family Gavialidae; genus Gavialis; species Gavialis gangeticus. The sequence goes on from NW_017729032.1 coordinate 95,792,523, forward strand.
ATGTTTTCTCAAATGTATTCCACATTAAATGCAAGAAACCTGCATTCATGCAATGGTAAGGTTGCACAATTAAAATGTAAAAAAGTCAAGAAATGTAAATGTTAAAGCTCCTACAGTAACATTAAAGGGTCCATTTTGCACATACCTATATTTGATGTTACATATTTAGAAATGTAGAATGGTTTTTGCATCTGTAGGATTGGTTCTTGTCCATATGAGTAGCCCCACTGAAGCCTGTAAGTAAGATTTCAGTACTGACACCTTAAACAGCAAGCTAGAATTAAGGACATTCACAAGGGAAAAACACAGGATAGCAAACACTATGGACAAGATTATATTTCATTGTAACCTTCTTTTGTACTTACAGGCTTCAGCTTTAACTACAGCATTTGCTAACAGCAAACACTAAACATATTTGTTTTTTAGCTTCAGAATAGGTTCAACTTAGGCACATCCCCCTCTAACAGTCTTGAGTCACCAGTAGCTCCGCCCACGAACAAGCCATCAAAATTCGCCAAGAGATGGACTGATGAATGAAGGGTCTTCCCTGTGCTTCATGGGGTATCTAAGAGACATGGTGTACCTATCAGACTGGAGCTTTGGGAACAACACTATTTTAAAGTCTGTTGCAGAGTACGCTGTGGTGCAGAAGCCACTGGCACTATGAAATCTAAACGTGTAGACTCTTTCTTTACGTTGGGGTACACAGGAATGAGGTGCATAAGTTATACCCTGCATGGAGTGAGTGAGATGGAAGGTAACGTCTGTGTACTCCTTCTCCCTCAGGCAATGAATAGAATAAGGAGGCTCTTAAGGGATCAGGACCACATTATTAACATTACAGGGATTTGCAAAGCATTGCCCAGCACTTCGCCTGGTCCTATTATTACATGAAAGAACATAAGAAGAACAGTATACTGGCCATGAAAGAAAAGTAGACAGAATTTGTCAGCTGTATGGATTTCTGCATTTGCTTCTAAGTAATATAGTCTCAAAAAATCTTAAATATTAAGAGCGGCCCATAAATGTGAAGCCTGATGTACTGAATTAACTACAAGATTTAAAATGACAATGTTTAATTTGCATATTACTGTTTCTTTAGCAATAACATATATTGTGTCCTTTTCATCTTGCCTATTTGAACCATGAATGGTCTTCAGGTATTGATATATAAAATTTTGACTGCTCAATGCAATGGAAAATTCAAACTGAAATAAAATACGGGAAGACAACTAATTTACCAATTTATGGTCTCCCTACAAAGTGGTACCTTCCAGATTGGAGGGTGGATAGGCAATATGGATTTTTGTGGATGGGCAATATGGGATTTTCTTGACCTTTTCAGGGTCTCACCCACCGCTACACAGCTCTCTTTTCTGGGTCATTAGGGATATACACACATATCTTCAAAAACAATCATGAAACAGGCCCCAAGTGTGCCCCTGCTGTGAGTGTCCCAGGCACAGCATGAGGAAGTGTATGCAAGAACTGAGGGGTACACAACCCACTAGCCCCTGCTGCTGCTGATGGCCATAGTGACCCTGGTGCACCTGTGACTACAGCTGTGGGAAATTTCATCAATGCTGTTTTGACTTATTTCTAACATGTAACAACAAAATTGAAATAAAACAAAGGGCTTTGAAACAGCCTTGAAACTAAACGAGGGGCGGTTGAAACGTTTCGGAAATTTTGAAACTTTCAAGTTTCAAAGCTGAAGCTGGGCTTTCTGCAAGGAAACAGAAAGTAAGGAGAGAGAGGGGGAAGAGGCAGGAAGGATTGCTCTGATATTGACTGTGTAGCTAGCCAGTGACTGATCCTTCCCTGAGGTCCCTTTCAATCCCAGTCCCCTGGAGGAGGCATGAAAAAACAGCATAAAAAGCAGCATTGTTTGAACTGGGCTGCTTTCTGCCTTGGGGTCAGTTACTGAGCTGTCTTTCAGCAGCTCAGCAGCATCAGACAACAAAGGCTACCATTCATTTCCTACTTGCTAGCCTAGCAAGTGGGATTCATAAATACCTTTTGCTTTCATTCTATACCCTTTTATTTTATTGTTATATTCATTGATTCCTTTCAATTTATTCCTCCCCCAAAATCCCCTTTTTGTTTTGTTAGTCTATTTTGATTCTTTTCAAATCTGTGCTTTCTCTCACAGTGTGCATTCCATTCACTGTACAGGGAAACACAGCATAATTATATTGCATATTATAATATAGAATTTATATAGGAAAATACACACCTTCTTTTATATATTTTTAATTTATTTATTACATAAATACATACATACAAACATACATACATTATATAAATACATACACATACAATTATTTTATCTACATGTATTACATAAATCAGATAACATTACAGAAGAAGAGACAGATATTCCAGCACACCAAGGCACAGACAAGACACTATGAAACACACCATGAAACGTGCTGGAAAGGCAGCTGTCAAGCCTTCAGGGAGGGGTGGAAGAGGGGGTAGAGGGAAAGCTGTGAGTTCCTGTCCCCCAAACTGAGATGCAGCCTCTTTGCTACAACAAGCAGGCATGGGGCTTCTGGTAGTTCTACAGGCAGCAAGGAGAGGGGAGCAGTGCCACTGCCACTACCTGTGCCTGAATCTGCCTCCCCTCCAAAAGCACCAGCCATAACTGCCCCCACTACCACCATGACAACAAGTAGCAGCACCACCATGACCGTCTCTTCCACCCCCATTTCACTTCTCATGCTGAGCCTTCCAGTGCCAGAGAAAGAGCTGGATCTGGATCTGGATCTGAGTGCCATAGCAAGGGAAATTCTGGGGAAGGAGAGGGAAACATCTGAGTTTGTGCTCCACACCCCTCAAGATTCCCCTAGAGCCAGGTCTCCTTCCCCACAAGGCACTTCAGAGGGGGCTGAGGTGTGGAGGCAAGCAGCTCAACTGAATCCACTCCTCCTGTTGCTGCCTGCTGAGGAGGGGGAAAGTGCAGCATCCACATATGCACTTATACCACAGAAGTGAGTAGGTAGTGTGCTCTGGGAACATTTTGATCTGGCAGATGATCCCACATGTGCTATCTGCCCTCACCGCCAAGCCAAAACCAGCTGGGGCAAGGGAATGAAACACATGAGCACCATGGGGATGCTGATCCATCTCCACAGGCACCACCCCCTTGCTCCTCCTCAGCCTGACACCAGTGGGAGCATGCCAAAAAAGATATCCCTTTCACTCCAAAGCCCCTGTCCCCCCAAAGCAAAGGAAGGCCACCCTGGAACAGTGGGGGAAAGGTGGTCAGAAAGGGGGGTGCATTGCAAAGATGAGTGAGATCCGTCAGAACATTAGGGAGATGCTTGCTGTGGATGGCGAGCCCTTAGTTGAGTGGTCAGGGTTCAGGCTGCTCATGGCGCTCATGGCCCTATCATACCAAGTGCCCACATGCACCACCTTCAGCAGGACGGTGGTACCTTTCCTGGATGAGGCATGCAGGGAATACTTGAGGGAGGAGCTGCACAAGGCAGGTCTGCAGGTGGCCTTACACTTCACCTTGGACATCTGGAGCAGCAGAGGTGAAGATCATGTATACTTCTCCCTCACAGGGTGCTGGTGCAACCAGTCAGGTCGTTGGTGAGTTCTTCTTCAAGCTGAGGTGATGGATGAGTCCCACATGGCAACAGAGATCATGGGGGCCATGAACTTCTTGGTGCAGGGGTGGCTCATTGGGCAGGGTGAGCTCACCCATGGGTTCATGGTCACTGACAATGGAGCCAATATGGTCAAGGCAATCCATAATGCCAACTTTGTTGGCATCCTCTGTGTGGCACACATGTTCCACCTCATTGTCAGGGATGCCTTGGAGGGGAATAGGGCTGCTGGTGATGGTGCCAGCACTGCCAGCAAGCTCATTTCCAAGTGCAGGAAGGTGGCAGGAAACTCAGTGGAACTCCACATACCTGATGCTTGAGAGACTGATGGAGCAACAGAAGGCCATCCATGAGATGGCCTTGCTTGGGGAAATTGGGATCACTGGACCCCTTAACAGCTGAGTGGGATACTATCTTCCAGATCTTGGTGGTCCTTGAGCCCTTCCTTGAGGCCACCGAGACTCTCAGCAGTGGCGATGCCCTCCTTAGCCAGGTGATCCCTGTAGTGAGGGAACTTTAGAACCAAATGGAGAGCTTCCAGGGGATCAGTGTTCCTGGCTGGGACAAGTTACTGTCACCAGACGTGCAGGCACTGGTAAGGCAGCTGAAGGAGGGTATCAGGAAATGGCTTGAGTCTTTGCAGTCCAGTACGGTCCATGTACTGGCTGCCATGTGTAACCCGAGGGTGAAGGGCAGCATATGCAGCAGCCAAAGCCTGAATCAGTGGATGGAAGTGCTGGTGAAGAGAGTGAGGGAGGCAGAATGGTGGAGGAGGGGGCATGTGGAAGAGGGGGATCCACTATCCTATGCCAGCATGCCATCTACCAGCCAGTCTCCTCCTCCACCACAGATGCTACCAATGTGGGCCAAGGGCATGGCTTCCATGGTGGTGTTCAGAAGCACCAGACTCCACCATCAGGTAGGTAGCACTCAGGCCTTGGTAGCTGCCTATCTCACTGAAGATGTGGAACCACTGTTGTGTGACCCCTTGACCTACGAGGCAAGCCGCAGCCAGATGTGACCGGATCTGGCCACAGTTGCCCAGGAACACCTGTCCTGTCCACCAGCCAGTGTTCTAAGTGAGAGGGTGTTCAGCATTGGTCATGATCCAGTGACATCCCACCGCACCTGGATCCTGGTTTGGTAGAGCAGCTGGTGTTCCTCAAGGTGAACCTCCTATTGTTGGGGTTCCCCAAGCTCCAGCTCCAGATGGAGTGAATATCACCCTCCTCACTCTGTCTGCATCTATTTCCTTTTTTCATTTTTTAAAAACCATTTAATGCCCCAGTCTCAGAGCTGGAGGCAACACTCACTGCATCACCAGCCAGCAGGGGAAGAACATGTCCCTGCTGAGCTCCCATGCCAGGATGACCATGGAGGTATGGCATGGCTCCCATGATGGCCTTCTGTCCCGGTGCTGGGGCTATGGGGAAGGAGGAGGCCCAGGGTCCTGGGCATGACCACTAAAACTGCACTCTGCCAGGATCAGGAGGCCTGGTGGGACTGCCAACGGTGTGGCAGCCTCAGGAAATGCCAGGACCAAGAATCTCCCTGGTGAAAGGCAGGTAGGAGGTGTCATAACCTCCAGATACCACATGCATGCACACAGTCCTGGATGGGGAAAACCCAGACCCGTCATGTCTTTGACAGGCCTGAGGCTTCCTGGTTGCAGTAGAGTTGTGAGGCACCACGTGAGCTCAGCTTAGCTGCTTGGGATGCCAGATTTTGGGTTGAAAAACCCATTGTCAGGCTGAGAAAGCACCTGCAGTTGGTGTGTGTGTGTGCTGTTCCTGGATGGAAGGAATAGTAAAGAAGCCAGAGGCTAGTGTTCAATGCAGGCAAGAAAGCCAGTCAGCGAAAATGTAAATGGAGGTGTCAGGAGGTGAGGGACAGGCTGGGGTGGGGGAGGAAGGGGGATGTAGCAGCACAGGTAAAAGTGGAGAGGTACCTGGCGAGTCAGCTGTCTGGCAGGTTGTAGTGTACCAGAATTCCACTGTCTATACTGAGTCCATAAGTTTCTGTACCTAGGAGGTTGATGAAGTCAGCTCATAGGCTCATATGTGAAAAGTGGTTTGTAAATTCCCTTTGAGGATCAGGCCTGGGAAATTGGAGACAGGTGGTGTTCTGTTCTAGTCTTTGATAGATTTTTGGTGTGCGCTCATTCTGGGGATACTATGGTGGAGGTCTACTACAGACGCCCTACTCAGAGTCAAGACCTTGACCAGAAGTTCACCAGGGAATTGGCTGAGGCCGCACGATCCCAGTCTATGGTTGTCATGGGAGATTTTAACTTCCCAGACATCTCATGGGAGGAGCGCTCGACCAAATCCAAGAGGTCGCAAAGCTTTCTCTCATGTGTGAGAGGATGA
>NW_017729032.1:95803508-95805145 GCF_001723915.1 Gavialis gangeticus
AAGTCTACGAGCCAACGAGAGGTAAAGTGCTCAACCTCATACTGGCAACCGGGGACAACCTAATCAGTGACCTAATGATTGAAGGGAAGCTGGGTGACAGTGACCACAAACTGATCACCTTCACCATCTGCCATAAAGCTGACAAGTCAGTCAATAATACAGAAGTCCTTGACTTCAGGAAAGCTGACTTTGACAAGCTAAAGAGGCTTGTCATAGAGGCCCTAAAAGGTCACAACCCAATGGTGAGGGGAGTTCAGGGCGAGCGGTTGCTCCTCAAGGGAGCAATCCTGGATGCGCAAGCAAAGTCCATCCTGTCTCAGAGGAAAGGCAGCAAAAGGGCACAGCAGCCCCCTTGGCTCTCCAGGGAACTGGTGGATCTCCTGCATCTTAAAAGGAAGACCCACAAAGGATGAAGGACTGGAACTGCCACCAAGGAGGAATACTCTGCTCTGGTCCGGACCTACAGAGAGCAAATCAGGAAAGCCAAGGCTGTGATGGAACTCCAGCTAGCTACAAATTTCAAGGAAAATAAAAAGTCCTTTTTTAGATATGTGGGGAGCCAGAGGGAAAGCAAGGGCAACGTTGGACCCCTGCTAAACCAGATGGGGCAACTGACAACTGATGCGCAGGAAAAAGTGAATTTGTTAATTGAGTACTTTGCACAAGTTTTTCACCAGTCCCAATGGATGGCCCTGCCTACTATGGGTGAGGGAGTCCCAAGTGAGGGAGATTCCTTGCCCTCCATCGAAGCTGACCTCGCGAAGGAACACCTTGACAGGCTGGATACCTTCAAGTCAGCCGGCCCTGATGGGTTACACCCAAGGGTACTCAGGGAGCTGGCAAGCATCATAGATCAGCCCCTGGCATGGATCTTTGAGAGCCTTTGGAGTTCTATTGAAGTGCCTGATGATTGGAAGAGGGCCAATGTCATGCCTATCTTCAAGAAAGGGAAAAAGTGGATCCGGCAAACTACAGGCCCATCAGCCTGACCTCTATCTTGGAAGGTCTTGGAAAAGATTATCAAAGAGGCCATCCTTAACAGACTAGCTGAAGGCAATATCCTGAGGGATACCAGGCATGGGTTTGTTGTGGGTAGGTCTTGTCTGACCAGTCTCATTTCCTTTTATGACCAGGTGACTTATTACCTGGACAAGGGGGAAGAGATCAACATTGTATATCTTGACTTTGAAAAAGCCTTTGATCTGGTATCCCACAATCACCTCTTGGCTAAACTGGCTAACTGCGGTCTTGATCTCACCACGATCCACTGGCTGGGGAATTGGCTCCACGGTAGGACCCAGAGGGTGGTGGTCAATGGGAGCCAATCATCTTGGTGAGCTGTGACCAGTGAGGTCTCTCAAGGCTCTGTCCTAGGGCCTATACTATCTAACATATTCATCAGTGATGTGGACATTGGTGTCAGAAGCGGACTGGCCAAGTTTGCCGAAGACACCAAACTCTGGGGTAAAGCATCCACACCCGATGACAGGAGGGTGATCCAGGTGGATCTTGACAGGCTCATGAAATGGGTGGATGAGAAACTGATGGTGTTCAACACCGAAAAATGCAAGGTGTTCCTTGGGAGGAAAAACCTTCAACATGCTTATAGGCTCGGCAGTGCTATGCTGGTTAGCACT
>NW_017729032.1:95805156-95808273 GCF_001723915.1 Gavialis gangeticus
CTCCTGGTCAGCATATACACAGCATCTACATGTGTAACTGCGCATGAACTACTTGCAGTTAAATTTGCTACTTGCATTTGCAGTTAGTAAATTTACTCATGAGTAGAACAGTTTCCTGCACAGTAAGCATGTGCACGTGAAGTCACACACACTTACTGCACAGTAAACTGCTCTACTGAGCAGTAAAGTGTCTCATGTAGATGCACTCTCAAGGTGATGCAAAGATGGACTCCTTGACTTTTGTTGAAGTCACTCAGAGCTCCACATGAAGTATGAGGACCCAACTATACATATCATGTTACAGGGCCTGAGTCTGAGCAATTTGATGCTTCCTATTTGTGTACAACCTACTGTAGGTTCTGTTAATGATTTCAATGTGTAAAAAAGTTCACCTCCCCTCTCCTCTTTATAAGTAAACGAACAAAGAAATTGAATACAAACCTGGTTTTGCAACTTTATGATTGAGCTGTTATGGTCTATAAAGTTGGGGAACACAGTTAATGTTTTTATAAAAACAGGAACATAATCACTTTCCAGAGAAGTGGAATTGCATATTGTTTTAAGCAATGCCATACGGCCAGAGCTACAGTCAGCAGAGCAGCTCGAGCTGAAATTCCTTCAGTATCAAAGAAAAGTGGCTACTAACTGAGTGTTCTCCCTAAAGACTCTTCAGCTCTGGAATTTGCTCACTGATTCTTCCCTCCCTCTCCCCCAACAGCCAAAAATTGCCTGAATTCATTAACCTTTAGGGCATGTTGCAAAACCCATCAATTTCCCCTGAGTTCTGGAGACAGGAGAGAATCATGAATATGGTTGGTGTTGGGAGAAGGTAAGATTGTTTCAGTTATTATTGCCTGGCTGTTACTGACTTAGGGTCATGTGGAAATGTTGGAATTATAACATTAAAGTTGTGCTAATCATTATGTTTAGATGAAGTCAAGGGTGCCTAGAGCAATTGATAGATCTTTTAATTTTGAACATATTGAAAGAAATAATAAAATACTAATAACCTCAGTGTTTGGAGACATATCTCCAATGTGTTTCAGGTGATATGGGAATATTAAATATAGATTTCCTGACTTCTGTGAGTCTAAAATATCAACTTGAATGCTGCATAATGTAATTTTTACATTGAGTATACCATGTCATTCTAAAAATAATTATGAAGAAAGATGCATTATTAAATATCTAGCAGGAAAAATAATATACAAAGTATTTTTCTTGGGTTTGGTCCATCAGAAGTCAATTTTGTTTTAGCCCTAGCTTAGGCCAAAAAAACTGAGCTGACAAAAGCTTTATCAGAACAATTTTTATGATTTCCTACTTAGTTAAGTTGACAAACACAAATATGTAATGTCATGGCTAATTTAGTGCTTTCCTCCAACAGTAGTACAAACAAAATTGTAGTTTGTCTTATAAAACTGCTTATATTTTACAAAACTGGAGAAAAACAGTTTATTTTAGAAAAAAAGAAAAGAAAAAGGATCTATTCTAATTCTTAATGGGATGAAACTGGAAAAAATTGTATCCCATTTTTTCCTTTATTTTTAAACTAGAAGCCCTGATTAAAACTCATATGCTAATTTTGTTTTTCTTATAAAAACATATTTATCTTCCTTTTGTCAAAAACTAATACACTAGAGCTGTCTTGGCAAGAGCAGTTATGAATATCAGAAAGTGAGTGTGTAACCCATTGTTTGTAAGTTGAAGGCATGTCTATGTGAGATGCTTAAGTGTGCAGTAGTGTAGTTTACTGCACAGTAAGTACACATATCTACACATACACATGCTTACTGCACAGTAAAAAACGTGTAATCATGAGTAAATTTGCTACCTGCAAATACAAGTAGCAGATTTACTCGTAGTTAGTTACTGTGCAGTAACACATGTGTAGACACGACGCAGGAGCAAGTTAGCTCTCAGGTCAGCCCTGCTACTAGGGGGCTGGCCTGACTAGCCCCAGGACTCCAGGCTGGAAGCCTGTGTTGCCCCGGGGCTGGGCTGCCTTTATGGCAGCCCCTGCTCAGGCCTTCAAAAGCCTGCAGACACTCAGAGCCCTGGGGCACACCAGCAGGGAGTCTGAGGGCACTCCAGGCCCCTGTGTCCCCCCTGGCCAGCCACAGGTCAGCTGCCCTAGTCTGCCTGTACCCCAACACCACTGCCTGGCACTGCACTGCCACATGGCTACCAGTCCCAAGGCCTCATCTAGGCCTGCAGGCTGCTGCAGGCTCCAGCCAGGCCTGCCAGCTGCCAGGCCCAGCTGCAGGCAGCTTCTGGATGCTAAGGCCAGCTCTACCTACCTACAGACCACATCCAGCAGCCTGAGCTTGCAGGTGCTGCGGGGCATTGCTTCTGCTGCACAGCTGTCAGTCCCAATCTGGGTTCTTGTGCAGGGTGGTGCAGGCAGCTATCCAGGCCCAGCAGCACAGGAACAGCTGCACAGGGGGCCCAGAGAGTTGACACAGGACCTACAATGGTGTCCTTCACACCCGTGACCATGCCCACACCCGTGCCCACCACTTGGGGCCCTAACTGGTCCATGGAGGAGACTGGTGACCTTTTGGCACTATGGGGCAAGAACAAGGTGCAGGGATGCAGCACCACTTCCAGTGGGGCTGGCACTTGAATGCCCATGTCTATGAGGGGATGTCAGCCCAGATGCAGGAGCACAGGCATGACTTGTCAGCATGGAAGTGCCACATAAAGGTCAAGGCCTTGCTGGCACAGTGGGTTTCCATCACACCACAATAATCAGCTTGGGAGTCCCTATAAGTCCATGCCCTTTATGTGGCAATTGATGGACATACTTGCACCCTGGGACCAGGGCCACAATAATGCTGTCTATAGCAGCACAGGTGGTCTGTCTGAGCCCCCACCCCAGCCTGGCACCCCCATCACTGGGGGAGGGTCCCTTGGGCATCCAGCAGCCTGTCCTACTAAGCTCCTTGGCTGTACCCTCCACCAGCAGCTTGGGGAGCCAGGGTCAGTGCCCCACCAGTCACCCTCCTGCTGTGCCCCACCATCCAAGGACACTGCCTGAAGCTGCACTCCATCGCTGACAGCTATGACTGCTCAGAGCCACCAGCCATGACAGCCCTAGCCATATGGTAAACCCAG
>NW_017729032.1:95808705-95831184 GCF_001723915.1 Gavialis gangeticus
GCTCCCCCAGGACCCGCACCCCACCCCCACAACATGCAGGGAGACAGGAGACTGTGCCAAACTTTATTGAGCATCCCATGCCCCCACAGTTAGGTAGGTACAGGGCTCTCACATGCCAAGAAATGCAGCAGTCTGGCAGTGATGTCCTTCTCAGCTGTGGGGAGCAAGGACATGTAGCACAGTCACAAGTAGCCCTCCAGGTGGAAGCAGAGGTTGCAGAGCAGCCTGGGTTTGCCCCCTGTTCCATCATAGCTCAGGGTCCCATACCAGGTGCACAGGTATGTGTGGGGCACCATGGCCATCAGCAGCTGTAAGGCCTAGTGCATCAGGCACCCCTTGGTCCATGGAAGCAGCTGCTTGTGCACTGCCTGGGGCATACACAGAAGGGACATGCTCAGGACAGAGCAGCGGTGCGGGGAGGGGAGGGACTGGCCCTGGGGTGCATCCCCAGAGAGGCCCCCTGTGGGGACAGCAGGGGTGTAGGCAGCTCCTCTTCCCAGTCATCTGGGAGCCCTGCACACCCTGATCCTGGGCACTGTGGGCTATGTGGCAGTGCAGCAGAGTGGTTGGCCTGACAGAGGAGGCGGGAAGTGGGATCTCAATCCATAGCTGCAAGTGCTGTTAGGAGCCTGGCCTGTCCTGCACTGGTGGGAATGGGGTAGGGGAGGCAGGCTGCCTACAACCAGCACCCAGTGGCCCTCTGGACCCAAGGAAGTAAGCAGGGAGAGGGGGCTCAGCAGGTGGCTGCCTGGGCCCAGGCCTGCCAGACCAACTTAGCATGGTCCCTGGCCACCTGTGCATGCCTGACCCCCAATCTGAAGCCAGGCACCACAGAACCCTGGTACAAAGTATCTTATCTCTGAAATGTTGCAAACTCTCACAAACTTCTGTCTCATGGCTCTACAGGACCTGCAGCTGCACTCACAGAAGAGGTCACTCTTGGCAGGTGGGATGAGGCCTCAGGGTTGCTTCTGCCCACAGCTGGGACCCTACAGATGTGCTGGCTCCATCAGAGGAGGACCCTGACAGGATCCTCCTCCTGGACCACCTGGTCATGGCATCAGAGAACCAGCTGGGGGATGCTGGGACATGGCAGGTGGAGGACATGGCCCACCAGGACAGATGGTGGCCAGAGGACATGGCCCACCAGGACAGGTAGCGGGCTCAGGACATCACCCACAAGGAGGTCACAAGGAGGAGGGGGCATGAGGAGGCCCAGTGTGAGGAGGCATGGGACCGGGTAGACCAGGAATTCTAGGTGCAGCTCCTGGCCCTGGAGTGTGAATGGGTGGAGGCTCTGTGAAAACAGACACCATCCTGACCTAGGCAGTGAAGACCATGGACAACCATTGGGCGCTGGACACTGTTCTGGCCCTGATGGTCACCTTCGTGCTGCCCGGCCCCAATCCTACCCCACCTGTCCCCTCGCAGCCCCCCGCTACTCAACAGCAAGCCTCCACCTGGGCCTGGGAAGAGGTCTTGTAATGCCTCCTGGCCTAGCCCTTACCCTGGGTCTGGCACCACCGACAGAGCCTTCCTCACCTGGGCCCAGCCCCATCACTTGCCCTGCTTCCATGTGGGTGCAGAGCTGGAGCTGTCTGCAGTGGGGTGAAGATCCATGCCAGCCCTGCTGGCCTTGGACACTGGCTTCTGGAAGGGAAGCCACCTGGTCAAGCCCCTGTCCATCATATTTGCTGCAGCATCTGGACCTGCTGGTGGGCAGCCAGAGGCACTGAGGGAAGCTCAGGGCAGGAAACCCTATCACCATCACTTGGGTGTCCTTCATGCAGAGCACAGTGTCCCCCAGCACATCCTGGAGGGTGCCACACACCTCCAGGACAGCCTCCCCAGTGGTGGCCTTGCCCACACCAAACATGTGACTGACGTACCACAGGCCAGGTTCAGCAGGGTGAGGGCCAGCTGGGTGTCCATAGGGAGGGGTGGCCACATACCAGTGTGCTGCTGCTCCAGGTGGGGTCAGAACTGCTTCAGGAGGTCCCTGAAAGTGGCCTGGGTCATGCAGAAGGCCTCTAGCCACTGCTCAACATCCCAAGTGTGCTGGATGATGTGCTGCCTAGAGGTGACAGGGATGGAGGCCCAGAAGGTCAATGGTGGCCTTGGTGGTGGCATCGTGGAGCCTGTCTTCAGCATCCCTGTTGGGGTTCAGCCAGGCAGATGGGGTGGGGGTGAGAGGTGCATGGCAATGGCCCTGATGCAGTGCACATAGGTGGGCAGGCAGCCATTGTGCATGAGGGACCTAGGAGGAGTGAGATAGTCATGTGACAGGGAGTGGTCATCACATCCAGCCAGCAGGGCCAGCAGAGTGCCCAGGACGAACCCATGGTGCTGGTCATCACTTCCAGCGGCAGCAGCTGAAGCAACCATATCATGGGGAGGCAGAAGTGGCGAGGAGAGCGCTGCCATCTGCTGGGCATGCTGCTCCTGGCCAGGGAAGTGGCTGGCCAGAGAGCAGCAAGCAGGGCTGCCTTTTGAAAACGGCTGCTGGCAAATCTGCTCCGACTTCCTTGAATGCATAGATGCTTGCCTGGCACCATTTACTCATGAGTAATTCATTCACGAGTAAACTGGTGCCGCATCAAATACATGTATAGACATGCCTAGATGGGTTGAAACTACAGCCCAGATTTGTTAAATCACTTAAGCACACACATAAACCCATCACTAGCATTAATCCCATGCTTACAGTTAATATAATAATGTGCTTCAGTACGTTGTCAGAACAGAAGTTTGCTTTGGACCTTGAAGTAAAAAACGATGACGATCTGATCTTAGTTCCATGGCTTATGAAAGTTAGTGGTGTCTATCCAGTTTCTGGTCTACAGCCCACAGCACCCTACCAGAAGTGACACTAACTAGCTAGATTTCTGGTTGGAAATATTCTTATTGTTAAAAATTGCTTTTCCCAAAAAGGTTTGGCACATGCCAAAAGCAGCCTGTAAAGAATCTTGCACTGTCATGACCCATACTGTAACAGTCTGCTTGTTCTGTGGATAAACCAAAGTCTGTCATTGATAGTCCTGAAAGTCTGGCTCTTTCATACAAAAATTTACTTTTTAACAAGTAACAAACCAAAGGAAATTTAATTATTATATTAAATCTGTATTTAAGCACCAGACTAAAATAATTTACATCAAACAAAGTACTGAATATCCATTGCATTTTCATTCATTTTATTCCTAACAGTGCTAAATGGTTTCCATTTTCACAGATTTTATGCTAGCAGCAAACTATGGGATATCATATTTATTCTCAGAGTGTTTCTATATACTTCTCTGCAAAAATTAAGAGCTGTGGTCCCATCTGGTATAAATTAAACCCACGCATACTTTCCCTGTGGCAAATACTAAAAACAATACACACAATTTCCCCAACCCTAGCCATGCACCTGAGGGTTGCTTAGTCAGCACATACAACATATTGTAGTTGTGTAAGCCCAGCAAGATGATTGTCTGGCTTCCATGATGCCTTGAAACAGATTCACAAGTGATAAAAGGAGACAGTGGGTGTGTCTACATGCGTCCAACTGTGCAGTTGTTACTGTGCAGTCATTTAGTAGTTGCTAAAGCAAGTACTAAAATGATTGTGCAGTAACTGCTGTTACTGTGCAATCCCAGTGGTGAATGGGCCATTTCCTACCCTACCCATTGCTGGGTCATTTCCAACCCAGCTTGTTGCTACTGCACAGTAGTGTCAGCATCACAGTTCATGCCTGCTGATGGTATATCACCATAGCAATGAGCTACAGCATGGTAGCTTGTCACTGTGGTAACAGCCTCTTCTGTAGATGTGCCCAGTGAACAGCTGAAGAAGCACTTGTAAATCACTTCATCTCTTCCCTTCTCATCAACAGGCTGTGGATAACTGTGTTCAAAGTTTTAGCAACACAAAATGTAAATTACCAAAATCTGTTACTAGTTTACTAATTCCAATACTATGTCACATCATAAAGTAATCTCTACATTTAGTAAAAGTTATATAAACTTTGTTAATGACCTTAAGGAAAAAAATTGAACACATATAGAATGGAAGAGTGCTTCACAAAACTTGTTGCTTCTGAATTTGCAGCCTTTTTTTGTTGTGGGGTTTGATTTAAGTCAAATCACCAAATAATTTACTTTTGACATTAAGAACTGGGAAGCATCACCATATAAGAACAAAAATTATTTAACAAACAAACAAAAAAACATCCTGGAGAACCTATGGATCTAATGCCAGTCTACCAGTCATCTGAGCACCATGATGTGTATCATAATGAGGAAGCTGCAACAAGGCAAATGCTCACCTAAGTAAAGACTCCAAGTTTACCCCTTAACAATTGGCTATGGAGTCATACAAAGCATCCTCAGGCCTTGCTATTTATAAAAAATCCTTTGTGTTTTTCAGCCTTAGTTTAGCTATAATCTCTGGGGACACCAAAGCTTCTGTATCAATGCAGCTATGCCCATTTCTATTTAAATGAAAATCAAGTACTTAGTGTTTGTCTTATTACTATTATTAATCATTTTTGTTTAGTAGCCTTGAGGCTCTATTGTACCTTGGCACTGTAAGAGTGTAGCAAATAAATGGTACACATCCCAATTAACATTTTTCATAGCTCAGATCACCATTTGTGGAGCTAAAACAAGACCCAGTCTCATGGAAACCCTTATTCATATCCAACTAAAGTACTCCAAGATGATCAGAACCTACATTCTTTTATACCATTTAATGGGGGAAAAACCCTCCAGGTTATATTTCAAGATGTATGTTTCCTTAATACTAACATACCTCCCTTTATTTGGGTTCCTAGAGTGGTGAAACACATCACCAGATCTACTACAATAAACGTGTCATCAAATATCATGGTGACAGTCTCTTAATTGAAGACCAGAAGATAAATTAAAGCAAAGCAAATGAGTTGATGATTTCATGTCATGATTTCTAAAACAGTTAAGGCTGCTACATGTTGCTGAGATAAACATATTGAGCTCCAAATCATTACTTGGTGTTTTGTGTCTCTCTTAGGGTTCATAGGGAACTAGGGCTGGAGGAAACCTCATGAGGTCATGTATTCCAGCCCCCTTGCTCAAGGCAGGATTATCCCTGCCTAAGCCATCTCAGTCAAGTGTTTGTATAATAAGTATTCATGAAAATTTCCTCCTAAATTATGTTTCGAAATAATGTTTGTAATAGGAGTTGCACAATATATTCTTCTTCTCCAGGGCTAGGGACAGAAGTTGCACATAAACCAGTTTATGTGATCAGAAACTGGTTTAAACCTGTAACAGAACAGAAGTTCAGTGGCACATAAACCACTTTGAAAATGGCTGAAACTGTTTTAAGATAAACCTGGTTCAATGTAGTATCAGACTTAACTGATTTGGGTCAAACCAGTTTTACAGAACTTCTGCCCCAGACCCCTTCCTGGTTTAAATTAAAGCAGAGTCCCTTAGGATGGGCTGTGCTGTCTGCTCCAGAGAACATGGCTAGCTCTGCCCCTGTGCTCTCTAGCCAGAGCAAGGGTGGGTCATGGTGTGGACCAGATGCTGCCCCAGCATAGTCCCCTAGGGTGAAGGGGACAGGGAGGGGGCTTACTTCTTCCTTCCCTCCCCCCTGCCTCCAGGACCCCAGCCAGGATCCAGTGGCAGGGGTGGGGGCATGGCCAGATACCAGCTGTCATGGTGAAGGGGATGGGGAGGAGGTTTATTTCACTCCTGCCAGTTCTTTAACAACTGCATGTCAAACCACTGCCTGCACAGCAAAGGTAACAAACACCTATGAAAACTAAACTAAACCTTGTTAAAATGTTAATCCAAGAGCCATCAAGACTGCAGTATGGGGCTAAGAACTTTGATTGTTTCTCAGTTATTGATCCACCTACCTAGCAGAATGTGTTTTGCTATCCAGAGACTTCTTAAGGAGAAGACTCCATCCCCTCCACCTCTGGTAGAGACTAAAGCAACAGTTGATAAAAGGAGGGGGGGGGAAGGGGGGGTGTGATCCTCAGCTCTCCCAGGCTATGGGGGAGGGGAAGAGGCTGAGGAACTAGGCTGGTCCCCTGCCATCTGTGAGCACAGAGCCAAGCCCTGCAGGACCAGACTGAGAGGTAGGAGGTGTTGGCAAAGACCTGGCACAATCATCACATGTATTTGCTGGAGATGGAGCTCAGGGAACAGGAGAGGGTCACAGACAGCTTCAGCTGGTATGACCAAAGAATGCAGAGAACTACATTTACATTATACAGCAGCATCTGTAAAAGATGGGGGGACTGGGATACCTAAACAACATCTTTCTGAATACCTGGCTGTAAGGAGACACTGTGTCCTCAGGATTACTTAAGACTAATGCAAGGCTTTCTCTTGTTTTTTTGGTTTGTTACATTATATTTTAAGTTAGATTCAGCTGTGTGAGCTCTTACTGTGGTTTGCTGGGCTGTACCTTAGCTTAGGCAAAGCTTTTGTTTTTCTGCCATGTGCTTGAGGTTGCACAGTGTTGCATTCAATTCAAGCTTGCTTCAGAGAAAGGACTATTATTGTTCAAACTTTTATGAATTCAGTGCTACTATCTTTTTCCCCACCTCTCCTCCTCAGCAGTTGCCCCCACTCTCGCTCGAGTGGGTGGGGGGTGGAGCCTGGCAGGCACTATGCCGCCACCCAGGCAGACCCAGACTGGAGACCCCTGTGGGCCAGGAAGGGGATTTAAACCACCACCCTCCAGCTAGCCCCTGGGTGGTGCCTGACCACAGCCCCTCTGCTCCAGCAGGGAGGGGTGAGAGCCTTGGAGGGCTTTCTCTCTTCCCTGCCCTTTGGCAGTACCTGGCAGTCATGCTCTAGTGCCCCCCAGCTTCTGGCTTAAGCCACTGCAGGCATGTGGCTGCATTCCTGAATCAAAAGTGAATGCGTGTTCATTTGCTAATCGGTTCAATCTGCGTAGTTTAGACTAACCTGAAAAGACTGAATCAATTCAGCCTCAGGTTTTTTGACTGTCTGTACCTAGCCTATCAGTGCAGCTATAGTACCATTTTCTGGATTAAATATCTCTACTTTTAACTTAGAAAGAGTAATTGGTTAGTAGATTCATAGTGGCAGCCCTAAAAAAACATTGGCAAGATTTTAATCTCCGAGGAGTTTAGCGTAGTTACTTTGGATGACAGAGGTATAACTGAGATCAGCATCTGGCTTGCATAATATAAAAGAGGCAAAGGGATCCTCTGACTAGATTCTGCTGTTTTTTTGTAAGGAGGGGTCTAGGAGATCAGCTGGCACTGCTGTGATAATGAAACTGTTCAGAAGGTCTTGGGGAGATAGCAGACAGTTTACATGCACAGAGCTGAACTACAGTTTTCAGGAATGAGCTTATACAAAGGCACAGAGGGAAGATATAAACTTTCTTTGCTCTATTATTTTAAGCTTTTGGGAACATAATTTGGGTGCTGACTTCTGTTATCTTTACTTCTGTTCAGGAGTACCTTCCTCATTAATAGCTCCATTAATTTCATCAGGACTGTTTGCTAAGTTAAGGTACAATACTGATTAGTGTGAGGAAGGCTAACAGAATATGTTTTCTTTCTTTTTTTTCTCCTTTTTCAGGCTTGGATTATTCTAACAAGTTTTGGTTTCTTTTTCATTTCCGGATCATCACATTAGAGCAGAAAGGCTTAGATGACCTCCTGAAACTTCAACCAAGGACTCCAGCTAAGATATAACAGGAGGACGTTCTCCTGTGAAGGCAATTACGATACTTTCAAGTGCAGCCCACATAAAGCATCTACCCACATCACAGCAGAAGTAGCATCATATCTTTCAAAATCTTGTCTTGTGGCATTCACTGTGTTTCTCAGCAGCTTGATAATCTTTCATCTTAAAGAATAAAGTTTCGAGCCCTTCTGCTTCCAAAGATAGCCTTTGCTCAGTAAATCAATTTAGTACTGTCTTATTTTCTGTCCTCCCAGACAGACTTTAATGCAGAACCCAGGGGCATGCTGTGTACTTCCTTTATTCCTGTTGAAGGATGAAAAACCTTCCAAGCCCAATATTAACCCTTTTATACAGGCATTAAACAAGTTTATCCAAAACAGAACTGCCCAGTTGAAATATCAGAAAGGTAAGCAATTTAGCAACACATTAGGGCAGCAAGCACAGGTACACAAGGGTTTTGCACATGGAGATACCCCGAGACAGAATGGTAGGTGTAGTCTGTTAACATTTCTTTCAGTGACACCATGCAGACCTTAGCTGTTACCTCAAATACAAGTAAAGTGTAGGAAGAACAGTGACTGTGTTCAAACACAGGGTGTGTGCACCCCCTACTAAAGACTCTTCCAACTTAGCAGAAACCTACCACAGCTGTAAGCACATGCAATTAGAGCTGAGATTAAAGGGGCTACTCTGCTACAAAAGTACTGGGTGCATCTACATGTGCTATTAATATGCAGCTATAAAATCTGGTGCATATTGCACTGAAGTTTATTGCTCCCAGGCACGCTGTTTGAATGTGTGCTAAAGACCACCACATCTTGAACTGGGTCAGAGCAGCCCCAGCTGGCAGAGGGTCTGGGAGGGGTCAGTCTGCCAGCCCGGGTCTGATCTAACATGGCTCAATGTGCTGCAGAGGGGCTGGATGGAGCACAAGGGTGCTCCAGTGTGGGGCTAGCCACCAGGCAGCCCCCACACTGAAGCACCCTCATGTCCCAGCCACCTGAGTCAACAACTACATGTGTGTTGCTGCACACAAAAAAACCTCCACAGCAGGTTAGTACTTGTAAATACAAGTACTAGCCTGCTACATAGTTTATTAGTTTTCTGTGGCCTAACAGGGCCACATGTATAGATCTTTACCACCAAGCTAATTAGGCAACTCCACAGTAAACCTCTCTTGTAGATGTTCCCACTGTGATGGATAGAGTTAAACTTTATTGAAATTGGGGAGGTATAAACAGAACCATTTATTGAAGATAGGTATTAAGGGCCTATTTATGGAAAGGGGAAGCTAAAACAATAGGGGCTTCCAACCAAAATACAGACGCATAGGAGACTGCCCTGTGGGTAGAGACATTTCACTGAGGTGCCTTTGCTTGAGTAGAGAGGTGCATGAAAGCAATGGGCAGGGGCAGGGCAGACCCACAGAAAGAAACAATAAAAGCAGTAAAGAAGCAACAAAAATAACAAGATTGATAAACTGATGAAAAAAAAAGAAGCTAAGTGTGTTAAATGCTGACCAAGAGGCTTAGAACCATGAACAAATAAACTCTCCCCTGCTGTTTGATTCCTTCTGTATTCAAAGAACATTTTTATATTTACAAATAGGATTGCCTTAGAGAAGCCTGAGACCACCATTCTCGTTTCCCTCCCAGTGAAAATACACCCCACAGGAGCAAAAGTTTTGGCTAATCTTTCAGATTAAAAAAAGAAAAAGTCACAGACATCAGGGCTCAAGAACATCAGTTTATGACTTGTCTAACATACAGCAAATAACTGAATTGTTTTAAACTATGCAAATTCTAGGGAAGGAGTTCCTAAAATGTGTAATTTTTTTTTACCATGATTGTCTGAAAATATTTTCTGTCTTAAACTATCAACTCTTGACTGACCTTCAAGTCCTTAAAATAAGGAAAATCTAGATGTCCCTCTACATAGGAAAACCCATGTAATAGGGATAAAACGATAGGATTTCCCATTTAGGAACTTCAAGTCTATTAATTTCAGTGGGGAGACTACACAAAGTACAAGTTTGACTCTCCAAACAGCGATGAAGCAGAAGACTGGTCGTTTCATATGGATGAAATTTGGGTTCTAGTGAAATTAATAAGAGTTCTCTCATTGACTTCTGTTTGCAAGAACTCTGGGGTCAAGGTCTTGCTTTCCTGTTCATTTGTAGGTAACCCAATATGCTAGCAATATTACACAAACAACAATAATAGTAAAAAGTATCTTCCAGAAAGTTGTCACCTTCTTTCACTGTCCTTATTTCTAAGGCCCTTCTACATGTACAGGTAAAGGAACAAATGGATCAAATGCATGAGCCATACAATCATGTCATATGCATGGCTGGAGGCATGATTGTGGGATTGTGCATTAGATTCCATTGTGCCTTGTTGCCAGTGCCAGGGGGAGTCTGACCCTGGGCTTCCCCCTGTACCAAGAAGATACAAGCTCCTGCTGCTGGGAGCCTCCTCAGTTGAGGGGCTCTCAGCTATAGAGATGTGTCATTGTCCCCGTCCCCCCAACCCCACCCCCACCCTGGCAGTTGCAGTTGCTGTGATCTCCCAGCCCAGCAGTGTGTGAAGGCCCTAGGGGTGGGAGACCACAGCCACCCCAATCTCTCAACCCCAGGGGCTCCACACATCTCCAGGGTTAGAAGACTTCAGCTGTGCTCTGGGGTTGCCAGGCCCCAGCTGGGTCCTGGCAGCTGTGGGACTCCGGGTCCCTGTGCTGCTGGGACCGAGAATGGGCAGCTGCTGGGCCTGAGTCTCTCCTCAGATACAGGACTCCCAGCCCTGGCCGGGCACGGTGCATCCCTGCTACTAGGAGCCCTGTTGACTGGCAGGGCTCCTAGACACAGGGGAGACCCTGATACACATGCAAATTAAAGCTCAGTAACAACCAACTATAAAATTAAACAAGTTCAGGGTCTAACCTCATAGCTGGCTGCAGCTTTTTATGGCATGATAGGTACTTTGCATGTGTAGTTGCTTTCAAGGTAATTGCATCATAAACCAGTTAACCGTGCAATACCTGTAAAGTGTAGAGGGGGCCTAATGCTCAAACTTGAGGAGCGTGATCTTTAAGGCTAGGTACTGACATTCAAAACACCCCAGGCAGAACTGATCTAAGTTATGCAGTGTTCTGTAAGCAGCATACTTTAGATCAGCAGCGAACAGAACATACCTATGCCCTTTGGGGTGGGAATGGGGAAAATCCTAAACTGGGTTCCACCATTTTTAAACCAGTCTATGTGTGTTAGACTTCTTGTCTGTTATGGGTATAGATCTGTCTCATCACTTATACTGGTAAAAGTGTGATGTCTGTACTTTGCCTCTAAGCCACCTCCAACTACAGGTACAACTAGTGTTCAGAACTGTTACCATTTTGCCATTGACTTCTAGATTGCACGTGAAAAGTGGATCGTTAACTCCATGTTAGCATTGTTACTCCAAACTAACTAGACATGCTTGTGAAATTCAGGCTCTTAAAGTGTTTTGATGATCTTTTGTTATTCTTTTATGTCTAACTTCTTAAATATTTCTTAGAAAAACAATTGAAATTCCAAGTGCTGTTCTGGGATTCTCTCTGTTCTTTCCCCCTTTCTCACTGTCTTAGTTTCCTTTTGAAAAACAAATCTTTAAAAAAACCCAAACAACTGAATAGCACTGACATTGGTGACAAGATGCTTTTACCTTTCAGCAGCAATGTCAACACCAAGCTTTCTAAAAAGACTCACCTATCCCACTTACATGGCAGCAAGATTTTTTATACACTGTATTTTAAGGTTTGCTCCTGGCTGTCAGATTATGTGTACATTCAGGCTCACAATATAAATGAATGTACGATACAAGCTGCAGAAAACTCATGCTTTGAAGGTCTATTCACTTGCTACCACAACCGAGTTTCCCAGAGGGGCAAAACAGTTGGATGTAGCTCTACTCAAGGGTTAAATTAACATGTGCTTCCAGATACAGTACTTGCCCTAAGGGAAAACATGTACAAAAAATGAAACAAACACAAATATTCATTATTGTACACATCTGCCTTTGAGAATTAAAAAAAAAAATCCTTGTTCTCTACTAACATCAGAAGGCTTTGGAATCTTTCCAAGCATAACAGTTATACAGAGGGATCAGTCTAAAATATGGTTTTTAAACAATTAAATAAGAACAAAGAGTTTGGCAAAGTACCATTTACTTTGCACTTCATACTCTTTTGCCAGCTCCTGTTAGAATAATAAACACACAGCCCAAATGCCAGACTCTCAAAAATATTGTCCAGTGGGGACATCTAGCTTCCTGGCATATTCTGCAGAGAATTGTTTTGGTGGCTTTGGAGTTGCCGCATTGCCTCTCACATTATTAAGTGGCTGCAGTGGCCTGTATGAGTAGGTTTTGTCCTTTATTTAACAAAGTTCCTTTAAAATTATTTACATATGTGTTTTAGTCTGAGCCTAAGGTGCAAGGCAAATCTTTCATGAAGTAAATCCACAAAACTACTCAAACATACTTTCAAGTCTGCTTTGGAATATCAATTAAAGGAATCTTCCTCCGGGGAAAGGGAAATCACAGACGAAAAACATGGCAACTCAGCGTATATACTGCCACAAGATCTAAGCAAACCCAGTTAACATACCAGGTTAGTGATAACTACCAGTTTCATTGAATGGGTAGCCCTCTAGGTAATCCAACTCTCTGGCTACCACAACTTTATCCAAAGGAAACCTCAGTACCAATCTCCCAACATAGAATATCATCCCTGGATGGGGAAAACCCAGAGCAAGACAAAATCCTTGGTCAATACCCCTGCTTCTTGAGAACGTGCCCCCGTCTCTATATCAAAATATT
This sequence comes from Gavialis gangeticus, assembly GCF_001723915.1. Lineage (NCBI taxonomy): Eukaryota > Metazoa > Chordata > Crocodylia > Gavialidae > Gavialis > Gavialis gangeticus. The sequence goes on from NW_017729032.1 coordinate 95,821,256, forward strand.
TATCCTTTTTCTTGGGCCCAAATTTCATTACCCAACTAACCAGGAGTAGTTCATCTCCTTTGCCTTCATGCCAATTCTTCCTGCAATTCCTAGGTCCTTTGTTACACAGTTAGAATAATTATCAAATCAAAAAACTAAGTGATTGAATTATAGATGATATACATGGATCTGACACAAACTGGATCCCCTCTGAACCAACAGAGGGCTCCATTCCTCTGGACCTTTCTAGGCAATGGGCCTAGAATGGTCCATTTACTAATTAATGTAAATGATGTTTGTCAGAGGTGATCAACATATATCACTGCATGTTGTATGTTGAGTGTAGTGTTATTTGCATATGTAAATAATGTGAATATTATTTGGTAGCAACATTACTTGTAGTTCTGCTGCTACCAAGTTTCTGGCCTGGTGGAGAGCTCCACAGGTCAGATGACATGGCTCTACATGCCTGATCATGCCAGTATTTTCAGGGACATGAGGCCAGATCCAGTGTGTGAGATTGGGTCATGCATGGTGTTGGGATGGCTTGGAAGATCACAAAGGATCTTGGTTTTCTCTGATTTAAAAAAATCCCCAATTTTCAGTTAAAAAAACCCAACCCCCAAAACCATATTTTTCCATGATTTAAACGAAACACCACTATGTAAATACAGGAAACCCTTGCTATTCGCAGGTTTGGCATTTGCGGTTTCAAATATTTTCAAATGCCGAATCTGCATTTTAAATATACTTTATACACTTATAGGAGCTCCTTGGGAGCTCTGCGCTTGCTGCTGCCAGGCTCCCGCCACCACCATCATGCTCCCGCCGTTGCCACCAGAGCCATGCCCCACCACCAGCCACTGGGGGCACGCAGTGCCTTATTCGTGGATTTTGCCATTCGTGGGGGATACAAGAACATATCCCCCATGAATGGCAAGGGTTGCCTGTATTTACATGTTAGTGATGTTTCATGTAAATCGTGGAAAAATGTAGATTTGGGGTTAGTTTTTTTTTACTGAAAACTGGGGACTTTTTTAAATCAGAGAAAACCAGGATCCCTGCAGCTCACACCCCTGGACCAGCTCTGTGCACCACTTCTGGCTCATGGACTGACTCTTCACAATTCATTTTGCCCACAGGGCCAAAAGGTTGAGCACTACTGGTGTATGTGGATGAACAGAATTCAGTTCCCAGCCTCCCAAGGTTTAACTCTGTCCTATTCAAGTCACTATAAAACTCCCATTACATTTAATTATTAATCATCTGTCCCATAAGGTATCCCATCAATCCCTTAAGGTTCCAATCCTTGTTGGCAGGCTGCTGGCATCTTGAGAGTTGCCATGATTCCCATAGTTTGTTCACCTTGACCATAGTGTAGGATTGTGATATTACTTCCCCTTCCAGGTGAACAGAAGTAACATAGAGTCAAAACTCTTGTTCTAGCCACTGAAGTGATGACCTACAGTTTTGGATATCCATGGACCACATATCTGTTGGTTGAAAAGGTGGCATTTGACATATTTCAGCACAGAAAACTTGAAACTGGATACTTGAACTACAGGATAAATTGCAGTACTTAACTAACTGGTTCTTTTCAAAGTACAGATCCTCCACTCAGGTAATGGTAAGCATGTAGAACAGTGACTTACAACTGAATTGGTTAAAGGTGATGGTCTGAAACATGATAATTTAATTGTGATCACTGAGTTTTGTATAAATAATCACTAAATGCTATTGTAAAAGTTGTCTGCCTTCTATTGTTTCACTGTAGAATTTTTTAATATGTCCTTCTTCCCTTCCTGCTTAGCTTCTTTCTGTAAAATTAATTAATCAGTATACATATCCTCAATACTACTATTTATTTTAAACCACAGAACAAATATATCCTAGTACTTCTTCGTATTTGCAATGCATACACTGAATACACCAATTAATGGGGTTATTCAATCTAATATCCACATTTAGTTATGTAAAATAACTGGCAAGTTTCAGCAGCATAACTGTAATTCTCATTTATTCTTTTATGTTCAGTCCCCTTTATTCTACTTCCAGTGATCCCAGTCTAGGAAAGGCCTGGACTTAGTGGATACACATACATGAGACTCTTTACTGCAATGTAACTTAGTTTACTGAGCAGTAAGCATGTATGTCTAACGTGCACGTGCTTACTGCACAGTAATTTTCACTAATCACGAGTAAATTTGCTACCTGAAAATGCAAGTAACAAATTTTCTCACAATTAATAATGGCACAGTAGCGCTAGTGTAGATGCCTGATGGAGTAAATCTGCTCCCAGTCCACTAACCACCAGAGGGTGGGAGATTGCTCCCTGCCCCCGGGAACTGCTCCAGCAGCAGGGCGCTCCAACTATGTCCCCCTGCCCTGGCAACAGGGAGCTCTAAGCCCCCACCTCTGAGATTGCAATCGGGGAGCAGAGGGCTGGGAGACCCTTATCTCCCGGCACCAGCTCTGTGGTCATGGAGACCCTTATCTTCCAGTCTGAGCTCCAGACTGTGGAGTTCCCTGCTGACAGGGGCTATGGACCCTGTTCCCCCCACCAGCTCTGTGGTTGTGGAGTTAAGTGGAGCACCGACTCCCCACCCCATGTCCCAATTGGGTGATTGAGGCACAGGCTTGGAAAGAGTTGCAGGGGTGGGGTAGGTCCCAGCCCCCTGCCCCAATCTGCTGGTAGGGCAGCTATCAGTGAGCCCCTCCCTTGAAGCTCTTTCCAAGTTCCCTGCTCCTGACTGGGGAGCTGGAGCCAGGGGCTCCTGGCTTCTGAGGCACGGGGACATTATCTCTGCCCCAGCAGCATGCAGCCCCTGGGGGTAAGGTGTAGTGTCCCAGCCCTGCAAGTGCTCCCAGCGATCCCTGCCAGCCCCTGGGCTGGCAGCCGGGGGAGCCTAGAGCTCCCCCTAGTGGTGACTGGGGCCCATTGCAGGGCCCCAGGAAGCAGGAGCAGTTTGCGGGCATTAGCAGCAAATCTGCTCCCACTTCTCTGTATGTGTAGATGCCTTCCCAGGAGTATTTACTCACAATTAAACTGATTTCAGATCAAATGCATGTGTAGATGTGCCCAGTATGGCAGGATTTTTGAGGCCTAATCCTGAAACAGAGATAAGGGTGGTCTTGACAATCCCAGGTAGTCATGCTGACTACTAGGCATTGTGTTTAGCAGTAAACACGTCATTAATTTCCTTTAGCTACAGGTTGGATGGATGATGTATTCTGAATTGTCACTATGCTCTGGTTGTGATAGGGAAAGAAGAGAAAAGGAGATTGCTAGCTGTAAAGAACTAAGATATGGTAAGGGTAAGGTCCTGGCCCCACTGAAGTCAATGGCAAAACAGGCCCAGCATTTCATGTGAGTTATGCAAGAACTATAATACCCATTTCCTTAGGTATCAAGAATATGGAACTAGTGTGCCTTTCTAGGAAATAAATCATTTGGGTTTCAGAAAGAGGAAAACAATACCTTATAAGATTCATTATGTAGAAGATTAACATAATTCTCAGTTAAGCTATAGAAATATATCGTATAGCATTCTCCTAGCTCCAAATTGCCATGCCAGGAAGAGATCTCCAACCATGCAGGTCTAGAAGCTTTGAATGAGGCCTTCATTAGTGAGAGAACAGATGGGTTCTGTTGGCTCTAATTTATCCATTGATAGCTGAAAAGGAAAATGGCACTCCATAAAAGCAATAGTTAGCAGATCCCATGAGTACAATACTAATTTCCATGTAATATTCTGCAGGCAAGAAAGTAGAACCACAGAACAGAATGGCTTAGAAAATCAATATATTATATAGCCACAAAAGAGATTATAAACTAATGTCTCCCCTTCCTGGGGGATTTCAATAAGGCAAGCTAGACTGCCATTATTAATTATTAATTTATTCATTATTATTACCATCATCATCTTCATTAATAATAATCTGCATTGCAGCAGTATCCAAAGTCCCAGTCAGGATTTGTGCCCTATTATGTTGGTGCTCTGCAGTCATACAAGTGGGCAAGGACTTCTGACTAGCTAACACACTAAGTATCAGAGCGGTATTCTGCATTGACCAGAATAGGGGTCTTGTTGCTTTTTAGAAGATGGATTTCCTAGAGAGCAGATATACCACCTCCTATGTCCACTTGAAGAGGATCCATGAGATACAATGGCAGACTGAAAAGGTAATGATTTCTTCCAGTGTTACTAATTAGCAGTGGAAAGCCTCGAAATCTAGTACTTGGGAGTGATATGTCATTTGGCCTGGTCTGAGTAGGTTGGGAGAGGTGGAGGATGGGGATGACAGATGCTAAGCTAAAACTCAAAGCAAACATAGTCCATCACAGATTCACTTGATAGAGACCCCCAGATTTATTTAAAACTGGGTGACACTTTATATCCTATACATTATATGAGAGGCCAACCTAGATGATTTACTCAGTCTCTCTGACCTTAAAAAAATCTCTGAATCTATTCCCAGTTTTGCAAATCACATGACAACTAAAATGGTGCAGCAACATATGAAGGAGCAAATAGTCTTGATTTTACTTTAAACCATTCTGGTTATGAGACAGCTATCTTTTTTTTTTAAATTGACCAAGCTGTTTTCACTGAATTTCTATACATTCTGTGGTATGAAATTGAATAGGTAGGATTGGGGTCCAAAACAACAAATCTTGCTTAGAGCCTTGATTTCAATAGGAACTCTGACCATGACGGAAGTACAGATGAGGTTCTTTGTAATTCAAAATAAATAAATAGAACCACTCTTGTCAGTTTTATTTAGTTTTCAATTAAAATATTTATTTTAAAATACAAAGAATCTGTTATGTCAAATCAAAAACTTGATGGTGAGATTCTAAAGCCCTCTCTCAACATACCTTGAGTCTTGTATCATAGCCTTTTAAAGCTTCTCTATCTCTAATAAGAATGTCACACTTGAAGGAGTATTATTCTATTTTGTAACCTACAGTATGAATTCTGGCACACAGTGCCACAGGTTAAATGTACACAATGAAATTCTCTTTCCTCCCTGCTGCCAGTTCTGTCACTTAGTACAACTGGAGTCCACAAAAATACAATATGACTCAGAATATTTAGGCTGTGGCTAAGCAAGGAAAGTTCATTCAAAATTGATTTTCTTTCAGGCATCCCTAATATTCCCTATTTCAAATGCTCACCTACTGTATAGCTGAGTGAACACTTAAGGAAGTTGCAAAGCAATGCAGCCTGTCTGCAACATGAAGGAATGTAGAGCAGGATAATCACAACATCATCAACCCAATTCTCCAAGGTAGCTGGCCAATAATGCTGTTCTAATTGAATAACTTATCCACAGCTATTTCCCCTGGGAGAGCCTATGGCTTAGGCTCTCTGTATAGGCAGATGGTGCGGCATACACAATGAAACCTGTAATTTTCTCTCACTACTGGGCATGTTAACAGTGGGTTGTTTTTCCTTTCCTGTGAGTCCGTTAATATTTTATTTTAACTATTTTGCTCAAATTATTATGTGCCATGAAGCAGGAGGAAGAAATCTGTGATACACATCATGTTTATTTTACAGCTAGCTCACTAAGCTAATCCATGTTCATTAATGCAACTTCTTTGCTAATCAATAATTGTATGTGACATAATCAGGTATGTGTTGAGACGAGAGTGTCATAATTAAAAACAAAGGTACATGAATCATCGTAGCCCTGAATTACTAAGTAGCAGTAAGGCATACAAATATTCTGCAAGTGAATCCCAAATCTGCAGTTTTAGTTCAGGGGGATGGGAGGAAGTGTGTTAATGAGTGTACACAGAACATATTTTTGAGCCTCGCAGTTCTCTCCTTTGCACTGTCCCAAGCTTGCACTCTGAACTATAAATCTGAGCAATCTATTGTGCTCCCCTTGTTCTTAAATGAATAAACAGCAGCAAAATCCTCAGCAGCAAAGGTGTTTGAAAGGAAAATGCAGTATAGGAGGGCAAGACAGAAGAGACAGCTCATCAACTGCGTAACAACATGACAGATGACAGACCCAGAGGCAAACCCAGGACTGCCAGAAGATCAGCCTGTAGAGTCTGCCAAAGAGCCAGATGCAGCTACTGAAAAGATATCATCCTTAGCTTCGCATCTGGGTCTTGCTGTGGCCAACCATACTTCATGTACTGTCTGTCCTAGCATTGACCCCAACTGCTGGGAAAGGTTGTTACTATGAAAAAAAGCTTCAACTGCATCAATTTTCTGTTTTAATATTGTTGTGATCTTTGAACACTCATTTATATACAAAATTACTGATAATGTTAGCATATTATAGATTTTTTAGGGGTATGTATATACTATCTTATCCTACCTCCCCTCACCCCCCGAAAAAAAAGATTTATTTAGTTGGGTAAGATGAACATTCTTTGTGTGTGTCTCTGCATCAGAGAAATACATGAAGCCATTTAACTATTTCAGAGAAGTACAAAAACTGCATTTTAAATCTATGTACAATTAAGCACTGGCATTGAGATCCAGTATTTTTGGCAACAGTAAGGTACAATTCTATCAGAACACTGACACCCTAGTTCACAAACAGTTCAAGGGCTTGCCGTGTAGTACTAGACATCTACAAACCAATCTAAGTCATAGCCAAAGAGCTGGTGTGAAAAAGTGACAACTGATGATATGTCATCAACAGGAAAGGATAATTGTACCTATTGCTAGCCACTTACCAGGTCAAAATATAAGCTTATCCTTTCAAAAGTGGCATTTTCATCCATTCACCCTGGTATCCTATTCTAGCTACAGTTTTGTGCTAGACTCATTTTCCCTCTTATAGAAGATTTTTTGCATTATTCTGGTTCATTTGGAGTAATTTACTGCTTCCCATCATGGAAAAAATCAGTCAGTCATGCAAAATTCAAACACAGCTATTAAAAAAGCATCCTTTAAGTATATGGGCAGTAAGGGGAAGCTCATATTCTTTTCTCCTTCATACACAAAATTATTTTAAAAAATCCATTAATCAGATGTTTATGAATGTGTTCCTTAGCAAATATTAGCTACAAGGAATTACTTACCCTGAATATAATTCTACTTATTTGTGTTGTCACACACACACACACACACACACACTGCACTGTTGCACTTCGTTTGGCTAAGGTTAAAACCTTCAAACAAAATTTGCTCAAGGAAAATTATAAAAGAGAAAACTTTTATATTAGAACAGGTATACTCCTACAACTACTATACTAATGACTTTTAAAACAATAATGTCAGTTTCCTAATTTTTTTCTCAGTTTCACCAAGCTATTTTAGCCGAGGGAATCAAAACATTTTGGTTTAGGATTTTCAAAATTAAACATTTGTTTTTTTTAAATTTAAACCATTTCATTTTTAGACATAATTTAACTTTGAAAAAAGTAATGACCCTGTGATAGTCTCAAGCTTGTTTAAATATATCCCAATCACGTAGCTTGCCCAATAAGAGATATCACCCACAGAAATTTTTGCATCTTGCGTATCTCCTGGACCATCATCAATACAGCATCACTTCAACACTATCAAAACATTTGAAGACTTTTTTTCCTTTACTTCTGCTAAACAAAATAATTATTATGTACTTATTTTCTTCTTGGAATTTCTAGTGAACTGTAAAAAAAATAGCACTTACAGAATTCTGTTTCTAGGGTATTTATGTAAGCTTTTTTGATATTTAATTGAGGCAAACCTGGAAACTGAAGGCATTTATTTATAAAAATATGACATGGATTGCAATTTTTTTCCAGTCCAGCTTAATATGTCAGCTTGCTCTTCTTGGGTTAGTTGAATGACTAGTTTTGATACAACCTGCATTTCTTGGGCTGCTTGCAAGAGGAATAAATAGATCCATTAATTCCATCTACAGTTCTAATAATGGTTTCTGTGATATTTACACCTCACTTGACTATGGCCACTGAGCTATTTTAAGAAATGACTGTGAATAGTTGTACTTATTTTTCCATTTGACACAGACCAAGGAAGCATAATTATCAGTTCTTCAGGTTGCTGAGATGGAGCAACCCAAAACCTTTTGACTTAATACTGGTCAGGGAAGTGTTGTTTTACTTATTTTTCACTGTAACTGCTCACACTTAACAGAAACAGAATGGATTACCCCTTTCTTCTTGAAATAAAACCATGCTGGAAAAAACTGACCTATCTACCTATCATGGATACCAAGAAAACATCCAGAGAAATGGAGCCATCTGGTACCTGAAAGTGTGGGCTGGATGCAAAGCTTTGCAGAAATGCTTTGTACATAAAAAACCTGTTAATAAAAATGCTGTCAACTTTCTCACCATTCTCACTGCCTTTCCTTGTTAGTCTCATCCTTTTTATTTTTTTTTATATAGGGCCAGATGCATAATCTGGGAAGTTTTCCAGAGCCATTATTTTAAAGTCAGCATTCAGCATCAAATGATACAAGGTGAAGTGCTTTTGCCTGGAACAGCTTTACCAGTAACACTGAAGAGTTGTATAAAAACTTCTGTAGCTGAGACAAAACTTGCAACATTTTGACTTTTTACCACTTCTTCATTCGGAAAAAATGTTGTGCAATTTCTGAATTATTTCCTCCTATCTCACCTAGGAAGAACAAGCCACCAAGACTGAAGAATGGTATACAGGACATGATCACATGCCAGAGAGGTCAGTGACTTCAGTTGAAACTGGACTGGATCAAAAGTTGAAATATTTGGTTCACAAACTGGGGCTGACTCTTCAGGTTCCTAGTTTCCTTAGGGAAGAGAACTGTTGAACTGGTAGAGATAAAACCATTAAGCTTAGGAGAGATATTCGAAAAGCCTGAGCCTGAATGGATTCAACCTTTGCAGGTTAGTCTAACCTGGCTAGGCTGACCCAGTTTGTAACTAGACACACATTCTCTCTGGACTGAGGAAATGCAGGCACATGCCTGCAGTGGCTCAGGCTAGAAGCCAGAGGGAGCTAGAGCAGCCCTCCTTTCTCTTGCATAATGCTGAGCTGAGAGGGGTGTGGCCAGGCCCTGGCAGGATGTTCTGATTAGGGAGGTCTGCCTGCACCATCCCAGGCTTCTTCCCCCTTGCTGCTTAAGGGGCAGGAGCATTGCCAGCCCCCAGCCCCCTGCTAGCACTCTGAGGTGGGCGGGGGAGTGGGGGTGGAGTGTGAAGTGCATGCATCTGTTGGTGATACAGAGCTTTTCAATATTCCTCCCTGCTTCTTTTTACTGTCTGCAGCAAACTGACCAGTGAGCAAGCCAGCAGGGGTTTGATAACAGTGTTTATCACCCCATTAGCAAAACAATAGCCTCTCTCCATTAGTTCAAACTCTTTTTAAACAGCTTGCCAGCTAACCTGTTGATTAGTCCTAAGCGGTCACTGCTCTGTCTGCCTGTTCCAGTGAAATTGGAGACACACACACACAGACATCTCTCAGCATTAGTTAACATATTACATGCCTAGTGTCCATGGGGCTGGGGTTCATGCTGTGAGAAATGGGAAGAAGGGAGCGGGGTATTTCTGCTTGAATAATGAGCAGCAAGAGGGGAGGGAGAAGCCAGGCAGATCTTGATGTACCTGCAGTCTCTGTTGGAGCTCCAGTGAAGGAGCAGAAGGGAGCAGCCAACCCTGCTGTGGAGCAGAGAGCCCTGCCCAGCCCAGAGAGCATGCTGGGATGCTGAGGGACTCTGGTTTAAGTTAAACCAGGAAGGGGTCTGGGATAGACAATACATAAACCAGTTTGACCCAAATCACTTAATTCTGATACTACATTCAATCAGGTTTATTTCAAACTGGTTTCAGCCATTTTCAAACTGGCTTATGTGCACTGAACATCTGTTCTGTTACTTGTTTGTAACCCGGACAGTACTCCAAGAGGTACCCTCTCTCCAGCTGAAGGGATCAAAGCAGGTGCACAAGCACTGTGGGCGGTGTAGGGACTCACCTCCCCCTATAGAGCAGA
>NW_017729032.1:95836184-95839263 GCF_001723915.1 Gavialis gangeticus
ACTGGGAACATAACCAGTATAAACCAGGGGGGATAGGGGACACTGCAATGCCCCGAGGGGGCAGGATTCAACAAAGGTCAGACACTTACAATCACAGACATATCCATCCAGTTGACAAAAGACAGGGTTAACAAAATATAAAATACGAACAGCAGAACAAACAATACTGGTTGGTGAAATACAAAAGGGACAAAATTCAAAATAACAAATAACAAAGAATATAGTCCTAGGTACCCAGAGGCGGAGAAAGAGGGGAATACACAATGGCCCTTTTCCACTGCAACAAGAATTTCTCCCTGTTACTTCACTCACCCCAAGTCATCCCAGCCGAGACTTGATCTCCCACATGTTAGGCAGAAACTCTACCACACAGCCACCAGTGCTGGTGCTGCTCCAAGCTGCCAGGGGTCTTGGCCTTCTAGGAGCCCCTGCCTCATGTTGAACCTCCTGGCCTCTTGCTGGAAGAGCTGGAAGCAGAGCTGGGAACCTCTCAGGTCGCTGCTCAGATCCTTGCTGGAGCTGGGGAACCTCTCCTGCTGGCCACAGCCTCTCATAGGCTATCTTGGAGCCCAGCAGGGAGCCTCTCCTGCTGGCTGCACATTGTGCTGCTGAGGGTCCAACTGCTGCCTGCAGATCTCACTCCTTCAGGTGCTTCTGGGCCAACTGCTCCCACAGCGCTGGCCTGGCTCTTGCCAGCTCTTTGAAACTCCTTCCTTGTGGTCTCTCACTGGCCCAAATGCTGCCTGCAGGTCCTGCTCTTTCAGGCTCTTCTGGGGCACTGCTCCTGCCCCGCTGGCCTGGCTCTTGCCAGCTCTTTGAAACTCCTTCCTTGTGGTCTCTCACTGGCCCAAATGCTGCCTGCAGGTCCTGCTCTTTCAGGCTCTTCTGGGGCAACTGCTCCCGTCCTGCTGGCTCAGCTCTTACCAGCTCTGTGAAGCTCCTTTCTTGTTGTTCTTTGCTGGTTCCTCCTGAGTCAGCCATGCTGTCCCTTTTATCTCCCTCCAGGTGACCCAAGGGGCCAATCAGGGGACATGGAGGGTGAGTCTCTGAGGCCTGATTGGTGAGGAAAGGGAATCCCAAGTCCTCCAATCATCTTTTCCCCCATCAAAACCCCTGGGATAAGTCACTGCCAGCTAGCTCGTCACATGTTTAAAGCAGTGTCTCATCATTAAAACCAGTTTATGGGTAATGTCTCTCCCTACCCTCAAAGATCACCTTTGATCTTCTCAATGAATCAGGGAACCATAATTATCTCCTAGAAAGTACCCCTTCCCTAAGCTCCCTCTCTTCTGTTGAGAGCAGCAGGTTTTAGCACCAGAAAGAATCTATTCATCGTCCCAAATTTGAGAGGTTGATATCTGCATGGTAACATTGAAGGCTCCTGCTCAGGTTTGAAATGATGTTTGTGGTAAAGAGAAAATTTTGTCTGAATACCTGGTAAGACGTTTTCAGCTATACAAACATAGCTTTATTGAAATAAAGGCCATGCCCATGATAGAATAATAATGGTAATAATAATAAAGAGTTATCTAAAAATTAGCAAAATACAATCTCTTGGTACTTTTGTGTAAATTTAAACAGTGAAATTAAGGGAAAAGTGGTTGTATGTCAGTCAGGATGTAAAATGATCATGGGAAAATTGATGTATTTGTGAGAGAGAATAAAATCATTTGGGTAAACAAAATTGGAGGTGTATGTAGGAGAAGAATACTACTAAGGGAAAACAACAAACAAGCTTAACTACAAGAAAGGAGAATAAAGACACATGCACACACTGCAACAAAGCCATTGCTCTATTAGCAAGAGTGACCTGTTAAAAGGTGATGAAATCTGCCAAAAGCATATCATATCCACTTGCTTGGCAAAGAACAAATGGGGCATTACTTGGAGAGTTCAGGGCCTGATTCCAAAAATACCTAAACATGGATGTGCACGCGCACACACACATATACACAATTTGACTCCTGGAAGTAGCCTTGCAGAAGCCAACTTTTAGGTGCCTATTCCCCAGAGTGAAATCCACTGTTAGGTTCCTAGGCTCCGTATACAGACCATGGAGAAAGTTAGGTCTGGATTACCTCCAGGGTAATCCAAAACAGCCAGTACACTGGGAGGCAAGTTACTGTAAGCAGCCCCATTCTGTGTGTCCTAACTTAGAGGAAACCAATAGAAAGATGCTGAGGGGAGGCATGTGTCTGACTCCTTTGATGAGAAAAGTTAGTTTTGAAGAGTTTTTTTCTGAATGAGGCTATTAATCAGAGAAGACAAAAGGCAGCATACTCTTGTGGTTATGGTACTAGTTTGGGACTTCAAAAACTAAGATGTAATTCCTTGTTTTAACCTGATTTGTAGGGTCTTATGTGAATTTTGGACAAGGTACCTTAATCTTGTCAACCTTGCTCAGCTGGTGCCAAAGTTGAGCTTCTACATGAACTAGCAGTGTATTTGGTTGGAAAGAGCCAAGTAAGAACATAAGAATGGCCATTTATTGGGTCAAATCATAAGTCCATCTTGCCCAGTACCCTGTGTCACATGGGGGCAGAGAGTGGATGTTGAAAAGGAGAGTGAATTGGGTATGACTAGGATTTTTTCTACTGTTCCTCTCTCACTTTCAGCCTCCAGCATTTAATGCCTAGGGCAGGGGTGCTCAAGCTCAGGTCTGCAGGCCAAATGCTGCCTATGGAGCCATCACATCTGGCTTGTGGGGTTGCCCACAAGTCAGGAAATGTGGCATTGGGGAGGGGGTGACCTGGACCCACAGTAGGGAGAGGCATGGCTGGACTCTACCTGATCTGAGGGGTTTGGGAATTTGGTAGAATGGTTGCTGAATTAATTGTCACTACTCCCCAAATGGTGCTTCCCCCATGGCTGAATCAAGGCTGGGCCATACCCCTTCCCCTGTCACAGGCGGATCAGGGCCAGGCCATGTCCCCCCCCTCCACCTCTCCCCTCCTGCAGCTGGAACCAGGCTGGACCATGCCGTCTCCCCCACCCCAGCAGCTGGATTAGGGCAGGACCACATCCCACTCCCCCTTCCATCCCTGCAATTGGATAAGGGCCAGGTTATGCCCCCCCCCCC
>NW_017729032.1:95839431-95848914 GCF_001723915.1 Gavialis gangeticus
CCCCCCCCCCGCACTGCTGGATCAGGGTTAGGATATACCCCTTTCCCCCCCACAGCTGGGATTGGGGTTGGGCCATGACCCCTCCCCACCCTTGCAGCTAGATGGAGTTCAGGCCATACTCTCTCCACAACTTATCGCTGGATCAGGGCTGGGTCAGGACCCCTCCCCAGTCTGCATGGCCAGGTTGGAGCTGGGCTGCCCATGCACCCCTCAGTGCAGCTGGATAGGGCCCACCACACCCAACCTCATTGGATGGGCTCTGGTCATCTGTTGCACTGGGCAGAAACATTGACCACCACAGGTCTTGTACAAGGAAGCTCTAATTCACAGGCTGTATACCTCACCCCAAGCCCAGCATCCCACACCTAACTCACACACAGGGGATCATGTTCTACCCTAAACAAACAAACAAAAAAGTCATGAACTAAAGTGAAAGTGGTGTTGTTTCTACCTCTTTAAACAGCCTAGTTTCAGGGTCACTAACAGGCAGCCCAGCCCAGATTAATTGCCCAGATCACCTCCCAGAAGCTGCAACTTGTTGCCTTTCCCCAGCTAATGAAACAGCTGATCACTGTTAGGGCTTCCTGATTGGCTGCTTGGGAGAGCAGCCTCCCTATTTAAGTTCACCTGCAGCAGTAGCCTCCAGGCCAAATAATAATTCTGTTTGAAGGCTTGCTGTGGTAAATCTCCCTGACTCCTGTCCTCTTGGCTCCCTGACTCCTGATCCTACTTGCCTCTGATTCTAGAGTCTGGGTTTTTCTGGAAAGTCCCCTTGGATTTGGCAGTTTGGTCTCTGACTCCAGAGCCCTGACCTGGCCTTTAACTAGGACTCTGCCTCTGGATCTCTGCTTTGGATCTGGCAGCTTGGATTCTAGCTTCTGCCCTTCCCCAGTGGCATAACTACAAGGCTAGATTGCCTATGACTTTGTCCTTACACCTAGTGGTTGGAGCCCGAACTCAGGAGGTGGGGGACTGGAGTTCAACTCTTTTCTCTGGAGAAAATTAAAATCCAAGTCTCTCACTTCTATGTGACTGCCTTAACCACCAAAGCATTGGCTATTCTGGACTGTGGGTACTTTCTACCCTGCCTGATAAAACTGGGCCACTATGCAGAAAATAATTCAAGATTCACAAGGACAGAGCTCTCCTAAGATGGAGCCTGACTGTGTAGCCTAGCAATTAGGGCAATCAGCTAGAAGGGAGTCCAGAGTTATGGTCCCTCTTCCCAGGACTGGTAACACATTTTTAGGCAAAACAGTCATTAGATAAAACAGATACAGGGTCTGGAAGTCTTATATGATGAACAGGGATCCTGGTTTTCTCTGATTAAAAAAAACACCCAATGTTTGGATATAAAAAAATAAGCCCAAATCCACATTTTCCATGATTAAAATGATACACCACTAATAGATTTTATTATATATAATAAACGTCCAGCAGCTCACTTCCCTCCCCTGCTGCCAGCACTGCCATCAATTGTGGTGGTGGCTTCTTCTCATTCAGGGCATGTGGGATCATGTGTGTGTGTGTGTGTGTGTGTGTGTGTGTGTAAAAAATCTATTAGTGGTGTGTCATTTTAAACATGGAAAAATGTGGATTTTGGGTTGTTTTTTTTTTAACCTGAAAATTGGGGATTTTTTTTTTATCAGAGAAAACCAGGATTCCTGGTCATGAGTACCCAAACTATTAGGCTACAGAATCCTGCTTGCCCAGGTTCAATCTTTTTTTGACACAATGAATCATAAGCTTCCTTTGTACAAAGTAGAACAGCCTGTAGTCCATTGGTTTGGGCTCTCTCTTGCATGGTGCGAGATGTGGGTGTGAATCCCCTCAGGCAGAGGATAGAATTGAATCCAGTCTCCCACATCAAGAATGCATGCTCCATTTACTAGGTTGTTGTATAAGGGGGAATAAAAGTCTAACTGCACGCTTATTTGTTTCCCAGAATTAAAAAAAAAAGTGACTGCCTGCTTCATTTTACAAAGCAAGAAAAATATACTTACTGTCAGGAAAAGGTGCCTTTGGAAGAGGCACTTCCATGCACCCATGAGAAGGGTTGCACAGCTACACCCCTCCCCAGAGCTCAGACACACTGGTCCCCTTAGCATCTTTCTACTGGCTTTCTCTAGGTTAGGATATTCAGAGTGCAGCTACTTTAGGCAGCTCACCTGTCAATGTACTGGCTGTTTTGGATAACACTGGAGGTACCTCACTTTCCCTGTGGTCTGTATAAGGTGTCTAGGAACCTAACAGTGTTCTGGACTTCACTCTGGGGAACAGGCACATAACAATATTAGGGATTGCAATGCTCAGCTATGCAGCACTTGAATAATTTTTTTGGCTTTAGCCCTGAGTCTCTCTGGGCCTCAGTCCCTATATAGAGCTAATTGTACTTCCCTGCATAAAAGGAGTGTTGTGAGGCTGCAGGCAACAAGGGTTGATACCAACAGAATAGAGACTTATAAAGTATCTAAGATACCAAGATAGACAGAAAGTATTACTGAGTTGTTTAAGATCATTTAAGGCAAAGACAGTCCTTACACTGACATTAATGAACTTTTGCTATAGACACTGGCAAGCAATATCATGTAAATTAACACTCACAAAATAGTCATTTCCCTTCCAGCATACAGCAAGTCCCCTCCACCCAAGCCCCCTCCCAACTGGGTCCATTGAGAAAAAATATACCATATAGCACCAGATATAGCAAAATATATAAATATGCATCTTTAAATGACTTTGTAAGCATTGTATGTGACACATCCACTGTTACTGGAGGCCCAGGAATGCTCACCAAGATCTACTGAGGAAGGGGCACAACTGAAAATGTCTTGAAGAAAAATCCCAGTCAGACACTTGTCAGCTCCCCTTTGAGGCTTCAGTGGAAGCTTGTAACAGTTCTAGTTTTATTAGCCTTCTGGGTCAATTCAGTCTAAGTTTCAGGAGAACAGCAGGGATTTGCTGTTTTGGTTGGAAATTACACAAAATCAAAAATTTTCTTTGACTTTTTAGCAGACACAGAGAAAACAAAGAACACAGTGTACAGGAGCTAAAACCAAAATGAAAACAGTTTACAGATCCAAAAGAGTTTGGCACATTATTTTTGTTATAGTAGTCCCCCAAAGTTTAGTATACCTCTTGGTATGTCTTGTACTGTTTTTTATGCTAGCTAGACATATCATTGTCTAACAACTAGGACTGTGTGAAACAGCACTGTTCTGTTTCAACTTCCATTTTGATGGAACAGTGTTTCATTTTGAGTTTCATTTCATTTTGAAACCACTGTTCCATTTCATTTTGTCAAAACTGTTTCAATGTGGTTTCAATGTTTTGCCCATCGGCTATTCCACACCCAGCACTGGGAACATTGGTGCACCAGCCTCCAGTCATCGGGCAGGCAGATCAGGGCCCACACCCCTGGGAGGAGTCCGGTACAGCCCCTGCAGCCCTTCTGGAGATGCAGGTGAGCCCCTGATCTGCCTGCCAGATGACTGGAGCTGGAGCCAGTGGCAGCACTGATTTTCCCAGCACGAGCTGTGCCCAGCACTGGTCCCAGCTTGCAGCACCAGCCTCCTGTCATCTGGCAGGCAGATTGGGGGCTCACTCGCACCCCCATGAGGGCTGTGGGGGCTGTGCTGGACTGCTCCCAGGGGTGCGGGCCCCTGATCTGCCTGCCAGATCACAGGAGGCTGGTGCTGCTGCCTTGGGCTAGTGGCAGCCAGAGCTGTCCCTGGTGGTGCAAATCGGGGTGATTGTTTTGGGCCCCTCACTTTGTGGGGCCCTGTGGAGCCAGGTGCAGTGACCATGGGGACTCTGAGCTGCTCCCGCTGGCTTTGCATCTGGCCACTCACTTCCCTCCCCACCCTGCTCCCAGCACTGCCAATGATGGCGGCAGTGGCTTCCTTGCATCTAGGGCACGTGGGATCAAGGCAGGGGTAACCACCCTGGACCCCATGCTTTGGGGGCCCCTGCAGTGCTGGGCAGAGTGGCCATGGTGACTCTGTCCTGCCGCTGCTGGCTTCATGTTTAGCCACTCGCTATCCCCTGCCCCCAGCAGTTTCTTTGCATTCAGGGCATGTGGGATCAGGGCAGGGGCAGGTACCCACATGAGCTGATTTGCCCTGGGCCCCGTACCAGAGCTGACCTGAGGAGAGTGCGGGGCTCGGGGCAAATCAGCTTGTGCGAGGACCCGCCTCTGCCCTGATCCCATGTGCCCTGGATGTGAGGAAGCCGCCGCCAACATTGGTGGCAGTGCCAGTGGTGGGCGGGGGTTAGGGAGTGGCCAGACACGAAGCTGGCGGTGGCAGCACTAAGTCACCACAGCTACTTCGCCTGGTTCCATAGGACTCCTCCCAAAGCGCAGGGCCCAGGGTGGTCACTCCAATTTGCACCCCCTAGGGATGGCCCTGGCTGCCACTGGCCCCAGGTGGCAGCAGCAGCCACCTGTGATCCAGCAGGCAGATCGGGGGGCCCGCACCCCTGGGAGCAGTTTGGCACAGCCCCCTCAGCCCTCCTGGGGGTGTGGGCAAGCCCCCAATCTGCCTGCTGGATGACAGGAGGCTGGTGCTGCCAGGTGGGACCAGAGCTGGGTGCAGTCCATACCAGGAAGATCGGTGATGCCCCAGCCAGCAGCACCAACCTCCTGTCGTCCACCAGGCAGAATGAGGGCTCACCCACCCCTCTGGGAGGGCTGCAGGGGCTATGCTGGACTCTTCCCAGCAGGCCCCTGATCTACCTGCCAGATGACAGGAGGCTGGTGCTGCCGGCTGGTGCTAGTAGCAGCACGAATCTTCCTGGTGCTGGGTGAGGTCTGCACCCAGTGCCAGTCCCAAGGAGCAGCATCAGCCTCCTGTCATCTGCAGGCAGATTGGAGGCCTGCACCCCCAGGAGGAGTCCTGCACAGTCCTGCAGCCCTCCCAGGGGTGCGGGCAGCCCCCGATCTGCCTGCCCCATAACAGGAGGCTGGCTGGGACTGGCGCAGAAGACAAGTAAGCCTGGCTTCGAACCTCAAAACATTTCGAAACATTCAAAACATTTGAGTGCCCTTGTTTTGTTTTGAAGCTTTTTAGAAGGCTTTTGTTTCATTTTGATTTTGCTGTTTCAAGCTCGAAATGCATCGAAACAGCTTCAAAATGAAACACTGGGCAAAATTTCACACAGCCCTATTAACAAGTATTGAGTGTCCCTGTAGTTATATATCAGAACTGGCTTATAAAAGGGAAGAAGTTATATTTTATGCCTTCTTTTGCTCTTTATAGACATTTGTTTCATTATTTCCAACTTCTTTTTAACTTTAGGTCCCTGGAAGATGTTAATATAATGGTATGATTCCAAGGCTTCCCTTATACATTGAAAAAGGAGCATCAGATGACGCCATTCAAGTTCTTTTCCTTTTGCAAGTCACCTCTAGGGTAACTGTTAAGCAGGCAAATGCTAATTAATTATCTTGCATGCAAAGCTAGAGCTGATTTTTTGACTTCAAGCATCCAAACATTTTTTCCCCAACCATCCTTCTGCCACCAAATCATCATCTTGGTACATGAATTTTACCTAGCTTAATAAATATGTCATTAGTCATATTTGTTTTGATCTTCATTCCTACTATCCCTATCTTTCGCCTGTTGCCATTATTTATAAGTAAACTATTTGGGAAAACATAGTTGCCTACATTTTCAGAAGTAACTAGTGACTTTTGATGTCACAGTGTGTGGCTACTAAGTGAGAAACCTTTAAAGGCTATGATTTTCAGAAATTTCTGGGCCCTGAAAGTTCTGCATGTTTGACACCCAAGACCATTAGCCACTGCTGAAAATTTATCAGGTCTTTGTTTCACTGGTGCAGCATACACACTTTCCATATAGACCTATACTACTGTTAAACAAGAGTCACCTAATATGATGCAAATACTCAGACTCAAAACTGATTCTCAGAAGGGAAAACAGTGGTTCATAGAGGAAAAACAAGCTTGACAACTCATAGGAAACAAACTAGTCAAGGAAAAAAATTTTGGTTTCTTTTCTAGGTAATGCCTACAAAATTCAAGAACTCACTGATCAATTCTCTTCACCATAAAGTGGACCTCTCTTACGCTGCAGAGGTTTGTCATTAAGGACTAAGTAATACTACCCTCCCCCTACATTATCTCCAGCAGGCTTAAAAGAAGCCGAAATCTTGAACTGTGATGAATCACCTTGGCTGTTTTCTTATGTGATCCTAATATTCAACTCAGTGAAGCAGGATTTTTCTTGCCCCAGGCAGGGTGGCCTCTCCTTTTGCTTCAGATTAAGGGCCTGTTGAAAAAGATGGAGAGTAGACCAAGTAACAGACAGAAAATACTGAAAACTTAATTACTGAAAGGTCAGATGAACTCCTCTCTATCTTCAAACTATGTTTTAACTCTGAGAGATTGAATTTGGCCAGGAAAAAATGAGAGGTAGGAGACCCGACTAACACACAAGGCCATTTGAGGATAAATACATTGCAGATTGTGAGGCACTCAGCTGCTCCGATAACAGAAACCATAAGATAAAGAGAGAATTCTTAATCCTTCCCTGGCTTGTTTCATCCAATATGAATATCTTTGACTTCAATCTGGTAAAGAGCTGCATTTTGTTGGGCATCTCTGTATGTGTGGAGACTCCTTGGTTTAAATGGCATTTATGAAGAGGTCCAGCTGTTAAATTGGGGACCTAATCTGAACCTTCCCCATGCAACTGAAAACCTCCATTTACCAGCAAACCTCATTGCTCTGACATTCAGGTATTAAAATAGGTATCGCTCTTAAAACAAGGCCTAGTATTTCTTAGGTGTTTCTGGAAATACCCACTGAAATGTGCCATGGCTCCAAACATACATAAAAGCAGGCAGTCCCTACTCCAAAAAATTAGTTTCTGAAAAGACAAAACAGATAATTTCAGAAACTGAGGGGGATAAAAGGAACGAACAAGGAAAAATAAAAGGTAAGACCAGGGAGTTACTGGCCACATCTTGATATTACAGAATCCTCCTCCCTCCCCACTCTTGCCTTGGTGCTATAAGAAAAACAATGATGGGAAAAATACACTGAAAGCTCCCTGCTGCCGTTTGCAGAAGATGAATGCCATTTTAAACAGCAGCTTTATTGTTTGTTGGCAAAATGACTGCCATGAAGGGATTTAAAACTACAAGTTCTTTAGTATAGTCAGGAGCACTTTTGAAAAATGGAGCCCTCTCTTGCTCAAGGGATTAGTTTAACTTTTTATTGTATTCGCTTTTGTGATTCTTTACTCTATTCTTTACTGCTACTTCATCTTGTGTTTGCTTTATGTGGTTATTATTTTTGATACATAGTTTGGTACTGTCTTTAATAGGCTCAGAGAGATAGGTGCTTGAAATTCTAAGTGTAATAAAGAGACAAAACATTTATTTAGCAAGAAGAAATGTGGTGGGATAGGAACCTCCTTTTTGTGTGTCAATACCCAGCTCAGTTCCCACTGAAGTCAATGGAAGGGCTCTTGTCAACTTGAATGGAGCAAGACATTGACCTTAAAGGGGCAGCTATGATTTATTGGACTGAGAATAGGGCTGCAAGTCCAAATACCTGGGTGCATTGTATGACTTCAAGATAGCTGCCTTGGGTCAAATTCTGATAGGGTCACTCATGCTGAGAAGAGCCCTACCTCTATTGACTTTCATAGACTAAGGCCAGAAGGCAACATAGTGATCATCTAGGCTGACCTCTGGTACTCCCTAAACCATAGAATTTTCTTGAATTATTTCTCACTTTAAAGCAAGTAAGTATGATTGAATGCAGGGGTGGAAAACCTGTGGCATATGTACCATGGGTGGCACCAGCAGCCTCTGTGTGCAACATGCAGGAGGCAGAGGAGAGGGCAGGCCGAACAATGCAGATAGAGAAGGGAGCAGAAAGCAGAACAGCAGATTGGGCAGGGGATGGGGACTGGGGGTGCATTTAGGGAGGGTGTGAGGCTTAATTTGTAGCATGCCTGCTCATTTGTGGCATGCCTGCCCCCACTGAATGAGAACACATGTATTTTACAGAAGCGTCACGTCTTGAAGTATCCAGAGATATAATATCTACCATAAGCCTTAGTAATTTGTTCCAACTTGTTCTATTGGTTATTAATGACATTGCTGATGCAAAGTTCAGATTAGTGTCACTGTGACAAAGCACTGGTTCTTCAAGTTATCTTGTTTTCCCTTTTGAACTATTGGCTTCATGGATTTAAGATGCTGCTAAAACCAGAGGGAAAAATCAGAGTCAAGCACCTAAGGGGACCTATACACGTGATGGACCTCGGCCTCAACACATACTAATTAGCACGTCAGAGCAGACTTGATTAATCGAGTCTCCTGTGAGTCTGCTGGAACTTGCTAATTAGCACGCCTCAGGAACCTCTGCATCCCATGTATTCAGCGTCTCCATGTTTCAAAATTTCAGTGTTCCGATGTTCAAAACTCAAACGAGCTTTAGTTAAAGTGCCCCCACCACCATTTTGAAGTGCAGGATGCTGAATACACATAATGCTGTGAGCGCTTTAATTTGCTTATCACTGTAAAGGGCCTTGATGCAAAACACCCATAAACTGCAAAGTATTACTGCAAGGTATTATAGTTGTTGTCCTTAATGCTAGCTGTTACAGCTCAAACACCATTTTACAAGGGCAGCGTCAAACTTAATAACAAAAAAGAACCAAAGGAAAGAAAAATTAAAAGCTTAGGCATGTAAAACCTGCTTCTCTCAGTGACAGCATCTTAAAGCACAGACCAGTAGTGAGGTTGGACACATATGGCAAGTTTCCAGGTCTTGAAAGCTTCAATTGATGGGGCTGGTCTTTGGAGTATTTTCTCCCTAGGGTAGGAAAATTGGAGGCTGAACAATTGGATGGCTGCTCTGCACAGAGCTGTGTGCATGGGTTTCTAGATTCTGTCTGACACGGAGGGATTGCAGTGCCTGCAGTGGTATCTGATCCTGTCACTATCAGCATTGAGCAGGTGACACTGGAGGATGGAGCTCAGCTAAGATGGCTAAGGAGTTAAAGAGAGATGAAATTGAACTGACAAAAATAACAACAAACCTGAGGTGTGTACGGCAGTTGGGAGGGATGAAGTCAGCATGCCACAGCGCAGCAACTGCAGCTGGATCAATTCTAAGATAAAAATAACTGCTTGTATTCTCTGCTTCTGCAGCTATAACATAAAGGTCTCTATTAGAGCTAGACAATATCAACCTTTCCCAAAATGGGAAAGAAACAGAATCCCAAAACAATCAGAGTTAAAAAGATTGCTCCAGAAAATAAAAATATCTTTCCTCTCTATACATCAAAACTCCTGGACTAGGGACAGACATTTAAAAACCCTGAACTTGAATGGATTCAACCTTTGCAGGTTAGTCTAACCTGGCTAGGCTGAACCGGTTTGTAACTGGACAGACATTCTCTCTGGACTGAGGAAATTCAGGCACAAGCTTGTAGTGGCTCAGGC
>NW_017729032.1:95848984-95857313 GCF_001723915.1 Gavialis gangeticus
CATGCTGCTGAGCTAAGGGGAGCATGGCCAGGCCCTGGCAAGATGTTCTGATTAGGGAGGTCTTCCTGCATCATCCCAGGCTTTTTCCCTCTTGCTGCTCAAGGGGTGGGAGTGTTGCCAGGCCCCAGCCTCCTGCTAGCACTCTGAGGCAAGGGGGGAGGGCAAGGGGAGGGGTGAAGTGCATGCCTCTGTTGATGATACAGAGCTTTTCAGTCTTCCTCTCTGCTTCTTTATATTGTCTGCAGCAAACTGACTAGCCAGCAAGCCAGAAAGGGGTTGATAACAGTGTTTATCACCCCATTAGTAAAACAATAGCCTCTCCATTAGTTCAAACTTTTCTTAAACAGCTTACCAGCTGACGTGCTGATTAGTCCTAAGCCATCACTTGGCCTAACCTGGCTAGGCTAAATCAGTTTTGTAACCAGACAGGCATCCCAGAAATATGGGAACATACCTGCAGTGGCTCAGGCTAGAAGGCAGGGGTAACTAGAGCCCTCCCTTCCCTTAGACAGCATAGAGCTGAGCAGGGCATGGTTAGGCCCCCACAGGAAGCTTTGATTATTCTCCAGTCCCTTCCTAAGCAGCCCAGAAGGGAATGTTTATCACCCCTAACTCAGTGTTTATCAACCCATTAAGAAAACAAAGCCTCTCTCCATTAACTAATGGAACTCTTATTAAACAGCTCTTCCAAGGAAGGACATTCCTGTTGATTAACTCCAAAAAGCCTGTCTGCCTGTCACCTCCCACAGCAAGGACTGTAGCCAGCATGTGGTCTGCTAGCTAATGCTGAGGTGTCTGCATGAGGCAGAGGGGAGGGGGGAATAATTCCTGCTTAGCAGGAAGAAGTCAAGCTGACACTCTGTGCCTGCTAGTCTCTGCCAGAGCTCTGCCCAGGGAGCAGAGGAAAGGGACCAGCCCTGCTATGGATCAGACAGCCCCTGCCCAGCCCAGAGAGCATACCTGGATGCTTGGGGTGTGGGGAGGGGTTATCTTAAACCAGCAAAGGGTCTGAGCCAGACATTGTATAAACCGGTTTTACCCAGATCAGTTAAGTCTGATACTATATTCAACCGGGTTTTTCTCAAATCAGTTTCAGCCATTTTCAAACTGGTTTATATGCACCGAACATCTGTTCTGTTACATGTTTAAACCAGTTTCTGATCGCTTAAACCAGTGTATGTGTAATGTCTGTCCCTAACCCTAAGGCTCTCATTGCCATTACTGTATTAGTTATCTGCAGGGATCCTGGTTTTCTCTGATTTTAAAAAATCCCCAATTTTCAATTTAAAAAAAGTAACCCCAAATCTACATTTTCCCATGATTTAAATGAAACACCACTAAAATGTGTGTGTGTAATAGTGTTTGATTTTAATCATGGAAAAATGTGGATTTGGGGTACCTTTTTTAACTGAAATTGGGGGGTTTTTAAGTCAGAGAAAACCAGGATTCCTCGTTATCTGGCATTAAAGGGAATGCCCACATTGTGCTCAGCCCTTTCCAGACAGTCAAGAGGAACCATCCTAGTACTGCCTACCCTGAGGAACTCACTGCCCAAGGACGGACAGAGGGACAAAGAGAAAAAAAAGCATGAATCTTTAATCTGAGAATTTTCACAGATATTCCTCAGACCAACTGCAGATGTGGTAAATAATTATGGACCTATTTTTTGGCCAGTTCAGGCAGGATTCTTAATACGTTTGCTGGAAGATTCCTTTACATTATAAGTAGTCCCACTGAAGTTAATGGGAATACTTCTGAAGTATGTTATTATGGACATCACAGGCTGGCAACATTGACTTATGTTCAACATCTCTACAGTAATTGGAGTTCTAAAGAACTTAGGCGAGGTACAGAAGTTACACTTATTGTGTAATAAGAGCGTAGAAAGTGCTCTGCACCCGTAACTGAACAGATTGTTAGGGCACATAGTGCACTGTAAACATGGTGGATCTTGCTCTACGATAACCTTGGATGGATGTAGTATCAGCCCTCAGTGCTGTAGGTTAGAACTCCATAATGAACATCTGTACCAGATTCCATTGTGACAAACATTACATTGATTTTCCCTGGCAACACATGTGGCACCTTGCTCATTTCCCTCTCCCAGGGCAGCATTCTAGCTTTGGCCAGAGATCATGCGGTCTGCCTGAACACTGGGCCAACCCAGCCCCCAGGCTATCACTGACAAGAGTCAGTGAAGCCACTGAGTTTAAAAAAGGTGGGGCAGGGCACAGTCTGGGACCATGCCCTGAGGCAACCGGAGGCTGGGTCCTCCATAGAAATATTCTGGCTGCCAGAGCACCTCTGTTGTTGGCCCCTCGCCCTGGTGCTGAAATATGCAGCCTACCAGTGCTGGTAAGTAAGGGATTGGGGGGGCTGGAGGAGGAGAGAGGGGACTATGGGGGGACCCCCACTGGCCCCACCCATTCCTGCAGCCCCCCCGATCCTAGTCCTGCTCAGCCCCATCCCCTGCCTGCCTGCTCGAGGTTCCGATCCCTGCTCTTCCTGGCCCCACCCCCTGCCTGCCCCCGAAACCCCTGATCACTTCCCTCTCCAGCCCCACCCCCTGCTTGCCCCCCAGCCTCCCCAATCTCTGGGGGAATGGGTGGTGGGGCAGCCATCAGGTGTGCTGTAGCAGCTGGCAGGGGATGGGGCCAGGTGGAACAGCAACAGGGGGGCTGAGGTGGGGCATGTAGGCCTTGCAGGGGGGTGGTAGCCCCTGTGGGGGCTATTTGTCCTTTGTTGGGGGGCCATAGTCCCTGTGTGGGGGCCATAACCCCTGTTGGGGTGCCATAGCCCCTGTTGGAAGGCTGTAGCCCCTGTGTGGGTGCCATATCCCCTGTGGGAGGGCAGCAAAATATATATTCATGTATTCGTGAATACATGAAACATGTATTTAGAGTTCACTTTATTATTATGATAAGAGACTTGCTTTAACACTGTAGATATATCAATAAAACATTGTCCAACTGATTGCTGTCTCTGCCTCACTCTCTCTCTCTCTTTATAGTAGTCTTTTGTTTTACTTGTGCAGGAACATGGATTTTGGGGTATTATCAGTGATTTTTTTTTTATCTGGGGACAGCACAGGTGCTGGCCCTGGGCTCTAGCTCCCCCTGGCTGCAGATCTGGGCTACAGCCCCCCAACAGGGGTTATGGCCCCCACACAGGGGCTATGGCCCCCCCAACAAGGGCCAGGCAGGTTTATTTTGCCCCAAGTGGCACAATATGCTCCACAGCAAAGTGCGTGTCAAAGCACGTACGCTAAGGTAAAAAGCCCCAGCTCAAATTTGCACCACTTCTATTTGAGCTGCTGCAAGCACATGTGCTTGCATGCGTGGCCATTTCCCCTGAGGCCCAAGGGTCATCATTGGCAATCCCTCACAGTCGAGGATGATTATCTTCCATGATGGTCTTTTCTGTGGGTCTGAAGATGGCTGATGAAGCCTACCTAGGATCGACAGACTCTCTTGCAGCCCAAGCATGTTTCCATATCAGGTAGATGGATCTGGGCTCTTGATTCAGTCCGTGGTACACTGTTTTTGCCACTCCTGTTATTCTGCCTCCTATTGTTGTCATAAGGTTTCAAAGTACTGAGATCCTTGCAGCAGATTCGTCTCCCATTTGGGGTGGTGCTAGACAATACTATCCCAGAAGTTGATTTTGATGTTACATTTGTGTTCAAGTTGGCCTTGAGGATGTCCTTGAAGTGCTTTCTCTACCCTCCTCTTGAGCATATGCTTTGACTACAGGGTAGCTATATTGCCAAAAGGCAGAATTGCATTCCATCAAACAAACAAACAAAAAAATTTCACTGGAGGATGAAAAAAGATAAAATGAAATCCTCTGTGTGTTTGCTAATTTGCAATGCAATCAGATACTTCTGTGATGAGCCTGGTAAAAGCCTGGATGGCTCAATCTATCAGGAACTGTCCTAGTTTAAGGCTTGTGAAAGACAAAAGGGGTAGCTACTCTAGTGTGAAGTGGCTAGCAAAATACCTTCACTACCCGAGGACCTTAAAACATTCTGGCATTCACAGCAGGCCTAGATTTTCCCATGACTGTTTATCTCATCTCTAGCAATTGACTCTGCATAATACAACAGACAAAGAGACAACAGAAGTTGCAAAACCCCAGCTTTTTTGTCAACAATACTGAGCACTTTTACAATGGTTTACACTTCTAAAGTGCTACACAAACATTAACTAATTAATCAGTTAACTGTAGCAGTTTGAAAGGATTCTGAAATTACGTGCTTATGGAATAAGAATATATTATATTACTAATGATACTTTGCTCCTATATTCTATACAGTAAGTAACCCCCCTGCTAGTTATTGCAAGTAAGAATAGTGAATCTACATGAGTATTGTACCAAAATATAGGACTTGATGTGTGTTGTTATACAATGCTACTCAACTGGAGCATCATCAGGATAGAACTAAATTCCTCCTGCTTCAGCAGATTGAATCTTTGTAAGCTTTTAGCAGTTTATAACACACAACATCTCAGATTGTGGGCCATTTGCTCGTGATGGTTGGACAATAGGCCAGTAACATGGTACTATCTGCTTTTATTCTTCATTGCCAGTTACTGAATTGCTTTAAAATAAGTTTTTAAAAAAGTAACTGGGGAAATGCTGCTCTGTGATAGCCAATTGCTTACACAGTACTTTACATAACATTATCAAATTAAACAAAAAGCCAGTTACTAGGGTGATTACAAAATCTGGTTTTACCCACATTAAATAAATTTGGGTAAAGTACTGGGGGGAGGAGGGAGTCAGGGAGGAGGGAGAGGGAGATAGAGGCCTAATCCAGAGCTTGATGATACCTATTATCTTTTCACTTATTTCAACAAGCTTTGGATTCCAAAATTCATCAGAACTAAAGCAATACCACACTTGTCTTGTTCTCAGACATCTGTGATCCTGGTAGGATGCTTGATTGATGCAAAAAATTTGGAGATGTCCTAACCATTAGAATGCAAGAAGGAATCCAAGGGTGGGTCCTGAATCCTTTACTTATCTCATTAGCAGTCTCATGGAACCTGTGTTTCTTTTTATTTAAAATTAAAGTGATATTCAACTTTTTAAAAGTGATACTCAACTTCTCGTACAAATACACTGAAACTTGATGCTTTGCTAGCTTTTCTAATGAGGAAATGAGTCAGTCTATTTACTCTTTCCTTCTAGGCATTTCTGCCTCGCTCATCACAGCAGTGTTTGAGTGATTGAATAATAAACTGGTATGTGAACACCAAACTGGGCCCATTAAACACAATGCCTTGGTGAGAGGGGGAAGTAAAATACTGAATATTACTTTAGAAAGATTCACTGAAGTCACTAGGACTACATTGGTGTAAAGGGTGCTTCTTAACAGGAGTATGGTATCAGAATCTGGCCATCAATCCTTCAACAAGGATCCAATAAATATTCTAGAAATAGGGCCCAAGTCCCATATCCCCATCTGGACTTTGGGGAAGGCCTGGGCCTATGGACTGAAAAAAATCTGGATGAAGGTATTTTGTGTCTTTGAACCTTCCCTAGTCTCCTTCAACATGCTCTCTTGCGGTGGCAGTGGAAAGTGGCACCCACACAAAAACAGTCTGCTATTTTGGTGGGGCCTGCTAGTTTGCCAAGGCTCTCCTTTGGGAAGGGCCAGACTACCTTAATGCACTTTTTGTCTCTAGGTGAAATGAGATCTGCCCTAGGAAAGGAGACAGCCTCCCGCTACCTGAGCAGAAAATTCTGGGTGGGAGGAAAGCATCTGCTCATTCTAATCCCACATAATTATGGTGGTGTGAGCAGCAAGCCACACAACCCCACTTCTCTGCTGGGGCAGCGGTGTTGCAGCACTGAAAGTGCAACAAGCTTCAGACTTGAAGGTACAGAGGAGTTCTTCATTCAGAGCTATTTTTTTCAGGTTCTTTGAACACTGTAGTAAATACTGGTCACAATTTGGAGAATTTCTTCACAGCCTTGAAAGGCAGGATCATATTTTCAAAAAATTAAAGGGGAGAGTAAACTACTCCAGGATCTGGAACTTTACACACAGGCCTAGAGGATCTATGCCTTAATCAAACCCTGAGAAAGACATATCCCAAATCCATGTCAGTCTAGATTTATATAATAATTTTGTTGTCTGCAGCTTGCTCACTTTGATCACATTGCTGTAGAAGCAAACCTAGCAATTTTGGTGCCTTGGGCAAAGATGTTGAGGGGGAAGGGAAGAAACGAGGGTGAGCACCAGAGGAGGGAGGGAGGGCAGGGAGCCCTGGGAGTGATCCAATACCCCCAGGGCTTCCTGCCTGCCTGTCTGTCTCCCTCCCTCACTCCCTACTCCAGCATCACATGGATTTCTTCCTTGCCCCTCAGACCCTGTGGGACACACTTTGTGGGACACACCATGCATCTCTGTTCTCCCCTTCCTACTCAATCTCTGCATGTAGGGCCCAACCAATGGCCCTGAACCAACCAGTAGCTTGGGGAGAGTGCTTTCCCAGCCCACAGGAGAACACACTCTTGATTGGCTGCTGGGCTAGGAAACACTACATCTCCTAGCACCAACATGGCTGACAGGGATAGTGCTGGTGCCTTTCTCACCCTGCCTTAGTTATGCTACTGCCTTGCTAATTTTCATTACTCAGTTCATGCTGAAGACATCACTATGGATAACATGGAGCTTGGGAGAACATGGACTGGTGTACACAAAGTTGTCACTGCTGTGGGACTGAAGAGTTTTGGGGGTTTTTTTGCTGTTCTACCCCGTCTAACAATGATGAGCCTATGTTGGAGCACTTGGATGATCACTATGTTAAACAACCCCCTTTTCCCACACCCCAGAATCCTAACAACAGCCACTATCCATTCCAAAATAATGAATGACAGCTATGGAGGATATCCCCATTGAAACTTGCTTCTACTATATTATATGTTCAGCCAAGTCAGTAAAGGGGTGCAGGATCCAAGCTACAGGGTTATATATACAGAAGAGTCAGAGCCCTACTTTCCTGCCAGAAGATGTGTATTTGCCTGTGCCAGAGGAAGACCAAGCCACTACAGCCTTGCTTCAGCTCAATTTATTTCTTACTTGGCTATCAAAAGAAAGAAAGAAGAAAAAATTGTTAAAGCTTTGACCTCTATTTTTCTGGATTTATTCAGCTGATTTAGTGGTTCAGACCAAGATGAGACTTACCAGTGAAGAAGAAACAGAAACTTCACTATACAATAAGCCGGAAGGTGTTAATTAAGAAGTCAAACTCTATATATCATTTCTTTTAACAAAAAAAAATCCATCCTAAGGGAAAATGGAATGAGTTCATAGTGAAGTACTCAAAAAATTCAAAGACAGCCAAAAACCAAGGCTACAGATAATGGTAAGATCCTCAGTTAGGAGCAAGGCTGATTTGCATCCTCTGAATTCAAAGGAGTTTGTATAGGTGGGCCATATACAGATCTGTCCCCAAATCAATGCCCAGAGAAACATTTTAGACATTTAAAATAGTACTTGGTCACAAAAAATTTGCCTAAATCTGAGAAAGCAATCCAGGAAACTCCCACTTAGCAGCTGCTTAACAAGCACTCGTGGTGCTCTGGCCAGGTGCCAGATGACTGGAAGACAGCCAACGTGGTCCCCATCTTTAAAAAAGGGAAGAAGGAGGACCCGGGCAATTATAGGCCCATTAGTC
Organism: Gavialis gangeticus; assembly: GCF_001723915.1. NCBI lineage: Eukaryota > Metazoa > Chordata > Crocodylia > Gavialidae > Gavialis > Gavialis gangeticus. The sequence goes on from NW_017729032.1 coordinate 95,856,673, forward strand.
TTACTTCAGTCCTGGGGAAACTCTTTGAAAAGATTATCAAGGAGTGCTCAAGGGCAACCAGCATGGGTTCATTAGGGGCAGGTCTTGTCAGACAAACCTGATTGCCTTCTACCATCAGGTCACAAAAGCATTGGACGCAGGTGTCACGGTGGATGTAGTCTTTTTGGACTTCAGCAAGGCCTTTGACATTGTCTCCCACCCCATTCTCATTAAAACAGTAGGTGACTGTGGCATTGATGCCTACACAGTCAGATGGATTGCAAATTGGCAGAAGGGTCGTACTCAGAGGGTAGTGGTGGATGGGTCTTTTTTGACCTGGAGGGAAGTGAGCAGTGGAGTCCCCCAGGGCTCGGTCCTTGGGTCCGCACTGTTCAATTTCTTTATTAGTGACTTGGTCAGTGGGGTGAAAAGCAGCCTGTTTAAATTTGCTGATGATACCAAGATTTGGGGTGAGGTGGACAAGCTAGTAGGGACGGACAGATTACAGCAGGATCTGGACAGGTTACAGTGGTGGGCTAACAAAAATAGGATGGATTTCAATACTGACAAGTGCAGGGTGCTGCACTTGGGCAGTAAGAACCAGCAGCACACTTACAAGCTGGGAAACTCCCATCTCAAGAGCACGGTGGCAGAAAGTCATT
>NW_017729032.1:95862313-95867117 GCF_001723915.1 Gavialis gangeticus
ATGGTCAGTAGGGCTAACCATACCTTGTTGTGCATCCACAGATGCATCTCAAGCAGGGCCAAGGAGGTGATCCTCCCTGTCTATGCAACACTGGTCAGGCCTCAGCTGGAGTACTGTGTTCAGTTCTGGGCACCACACTTCAAGAGGGTCCAGAGGAGGGCCACCCGCATGATCTGGGGACAGCAGTGCAGACCCTATGAAGAGAGGCTACGGGACCTTAACCTGTTCAGCCTTCACAAGCCTGGTGACCATCTATAAACTCACTAGGGGGGACCAGCAGGGTTTGGGAGAGACCTTGTTCCCCCTAGTGCCCTCTGGGGTAACAAGGAATAACGGCCACAAGTTATTAGAGAGTAGGTTTAGACTAGACATCCGAAGGCACTACTTCACAGTCAGGGCAGCTAGGATCTGGAACCAACTTCCAAGGGAAATGGTGATGACTCCTACCCTGGGGGTCTTTAAGAGGAGACTTGACATCTACTTGGTTGGGGTCATTTGAGCTTGGTTTTCTCTCCTGCCCAGGGCAGGAGGTCGGACCTGATGATCTACAAGGTCCCTTCTGACCCTACTTTTATGAATTTATGAATCCTATGAAAAACTCTGGGCCTCAGGAAGTCCCTAGACCGGGGTGGGCAATTATTTCGGGCGGAGGGCCGCTTACTGAATTTTGGCAAGCCATCAAGCGCTGCATGACAGGAAGCCAGGGAAAGATATATATTAATTTTCAAAAATGTTTAGGGGCTCCGTGGGCCAGATAGAATGGCCTGGCAGGCATTTTGCCCACCCCTGCCCTAGGCACGTACATTTATGTTCCTCTGCATACACAGACATACCCGAGCTTGCACAAGTTAGTGGAACCTGGTCTACAGTCACACGGCTAACTGTAAGCAGTGTGATTTTAGATTGGGTCTCACTTGTGCAAACATTCATTAGTGTCAGGAGCTGCACTGGGAATCTGTTCTAAGTCATGAGAGATGCCTTTAGTGGCGGGGGGGCTGTCTGCCTCAGGAGAGGGGATTGGTGGGGAAGGGGTATCGAGGAGTTAAAAGTAGCCTGGTCAGAGTTGGGGGGCGGGTAGAATAGAAACAGCACAGTGCCAGGGCTGGAGTGAGCAGCTAGGCCAATTTTTTGCCCAGTCTAACCTCCAAAATGTCTGTACAGATATCAACCTAATTCTAGTTAGGTCTAAGTGTAACATCTACACATACCCCATGTGCCCAAGTCTCATCTAAGCTCTATTGCAATCTAGATGCAAGACAGAAAATGCTCTAAAACTGCCAAAATTCCCACAGGGACCTGATCTGGTGAGCACACTCTAAGCCAGTGGTCACCAACTGGTCAATTGGGATCAACTGATGGATCCTGGAGCCTCTTGAAGTTGATCCGGGGCTGCGGGGCCTGAGTGTGCATGCCCAGCAGGTCAGTTGGTGGAGGAGGGAAGGGGGAAGGGGCAGAGGCCCAGGGGACTGTGCAGTGGGGCTTGAGGTGCAAAGCCCAGCCCACAACAGCAGCCACCTCTGCCGCACACAGATCAGGGGTGGGCACATGCTCTCCCAAACGCGGGGCAGTGCTGGCAACTGTAGCAGCTCTGAGGCAGGGACTGGGGCTGGGGCAGGGGCAGGCCCTGCACAGCCAGGGTGGGGCCAGGCAGGGGACAGAGCCATGAGTGGCTTTTCTAGGGGGCATGGGGAGGGGAGTGCATGCAACCTGGGTGGACATGGTGGGGGGTGCATGTCCCCAGATCTGAATGCGGGGTGGGCTGGGGCTGGGGCTGGGGCAGTGCTGGGCTCTTCCTGGCTGGGCTGTGTTCAGGCTAGGAGGCTGCAGTGGCAGCACTGGGAGCAGGGTCATGGGGAAGCAGGGCCAACATAGCCTCCCCAGTGTAGACCCCCTATCTATGCTCCCAGTGCCACCATCATGCACAGCGTAGACCAGGCCTGGCAGGAACAGCCCAGAGCAGCCTTCCCCTCTCTCTGGTCCTTCCCCTCCCACCCCCAGGAGGGAGTGGGGCTATGGCTGGGGCCTCGATCTGCCACACCCCACCCCCTATGGCCCTTTCCCCTCCCCCCTCCACATACTTACCTGCTGGGGGTGGAGGGTAGATCTTCGGTTCCTTTTATATTCCAAATGTGATCTCTGACCTAAAATGGTTGGAGACCACTGCTCTAAGCACACCTAACACAAAGCAACAGTATAGAGTTCACAGAAAAGTGTGACAGCCACTTTCAGAGCAACAATGACAGTGGCAGTACTGCCTGCCTTTTGCATAATGTAGGGAGTGGGAAACCTGCGTTTTAGATCTTCCTTAGTCTGTAGGATTCAAACCCACATCTTCCCCTTAAAACAAAATACCTTAAGCACTAGGCTACAGACTATCCCAGATGAAGGCACTCTTCAGCCCTCCTTTTAAAATTGCCTCACTGGGCTGAATCAGGGGGCCAGGGGAGAGCAATTGAGATGGAGCCTGACTCTAACCTATTAGTTTGGGTGCTCAACTAGTGAAAGCAGGAAGGTGGAGAGAGATAGTCCTGGGTTCTGGTCTTTGCTTTTGGGCCTGCTGACACATTTTACATTAGATAAGTCATTGGACAAAGTGCTACACGACATCTTGAGATATTGGGTACTGCTAACCTACATATGCCAGAAATAGTCCAAAAAAGTAATTTATGTGAAAAGTACCAGACAGCAAAAGCTACATACAATATAGATTGAGTATAACAGAACAACCAAGCATAGTTACTACTATAAACTGTAAAACTGCAAAAAGTTAGCTCCATAATGAACTACTTTATTGCCCAAATGGCATGTAGGGAAGGCTGTGCATAAATATAAAGGCCACTCCTTAAGGTTTTTTGTCTCTAGCAAAGCCCTAAAGAACTCATCCTTTCTCTCTCTCATGTACCTCACATTCCTACAGAGCCTCTGCATCTTGTTTGTGTCTTTTGAAAAAAGTCTGCAGGAGTCAAGGCAAGGGCAACTGTGGATTATTCCATTGTGTACCTTTCTTTTCTAAACTCTATGCAGAAAAAAGTAAGTCCTTCTATATCTTCTCCACCTCATTCACCATGCATTTGCACAAGGATATCCAAATGCATAATGCATGTGCTGACTCAACCTTTGCACTTCCTGATTTTTCAGTGCTTCACTTAGAAACCTTCATGTGTTGTACTTGAGCAAAGTATAGTCAAGGTTTAAAATCGGCATCAATCCTTAATAGTATATTAATAAACACGCTTATAGGTTGAGTGAGTTAGACATGCTTATCTTTGTTCCACAGTTCTTTTAGTTTCACCCAGGCTGCTCATGCATTGATATTCTGATATAAAAATAGATAATTTTTCCTTTAAAATTGGTCTGTGTCACATTCCTGATATTTTTGGCATTTGGGTTTCCTAACCCATAATGTACATATTCTCTTTAAGGCTGATACTGGCATAGACTGGGGTCTTAAACTGTACCAAAAATGGAATTTCATCACAGTAGTGACTGCAAAACTAATTTTTTTAATTTCAATTTCAATATGCTTTTTTTGTCGCAAGCATCTGTGTTTGAGAGCCATTCTCTACCCACGCAGATCAAAGGGTGGGTGCATGCCTCTCCTTGCACACCAACTCTGAGCAATCTCTGCTACTGCATGCAGTATAGTTCCTTGTAAAGCAAGACACATCAAAGCAGCAAGGAAAGGTAAAGGCCCTGCAGTAGAGGTCCAGCAAAGTGCATACAGTGAAGTGGTATCATAGGCTGCATACACACATTTAAATGATCTAGGAGAATTCTCCCAGATTTGTTTTCCTGGTAGAAAAAAAAACTATCTAAAGATGCCTAAACACACAATTGAATGCTGAGCCCCCAAAAGAGCTTGTAATGCTGCTGCAGCACAGCCAGGAGGCCACAGTGCACACATGGCAGATGTCCTGCAGACTCCCTTAGTCTGCCTGGAGACACCTGTCAGTGGTACACAGGGATCCCCTGATTGGCTGACTCAAACTACTCAGGCTCAACCTATGTCTCCCTGCAATGGGGATTGTGAAGGGAATGTATTCTACTTCATGCTCATCTGGAGCAACAGACTCTGGCGAGCAACACACTATCTCCCTGGACAGGGAGAAAGGCAAAAGCAAAGCACCTTGGCATGCTGGAGGACTATACTGCGGGATTTTTCAGAAGAGAACATGTTCATTTACTCACCCAGGAGAGTGGCATATATAGCTACTTTGGATAATCTACAACGTGCAAATATATTAAAAAAGCTAGGGACCACTGGAATTCATGCCAAAAGTGTGTGGCACAATGGCTCATTTAAACTTGTAGTCCCCATCTCCCCCCCACCGGTGTGTCCCTCCCCCATCACTGATTGGTGGAAGGGCCCCATTGGCCCCACTGCTTGTTTCTCATGACCAGGAGGTGAAAATTGCAGTTTCAAATATGCCATGATTTTTGTCTCCCACTATCAATTAGTGGAGAGGCCCTAGCAACCCTGTTGCTAGCTGCTGACTAGATGGGAGGCCAAAACCATGGCATATTTAAAACAGTGGTTTTTGCCTCTCAGCCATCAGGAACAAGCAATAAGCAGTGGGGCTGATGGGGCCCCTTTTCCAATCAGCTGTGGGAACTGCAAGGTTAAAGGAGCCACTACACTGAGCACTTCCAGTGCGAATTCCAGTGGTCCCTAATAATAGCTCTATTTATCAGATGCTCTGCACATCATCATAGCATAGCAGCTGATCAAGTGACCTATAACTCACAAAAGGCTTGTACGCTCTCTCTCTCTCTCTCCATATATATATATTTATCCATACATACA
>NW_017729032.1:95872117-95874934 GCF_001723915.1 Gavialis gangeticus
TCCCTCTTTCCTCTATAGAGTTAGCCCAAGCCCCAAAGTTCTTAACTATATACAATTTATTGAGTTATAATATACATAAACATAAAACTAAAGATCATATACATATATTTACACCCCAACCTCCATCCCCTACTTTGGCTAGTCTGTAAGGTGCAAATCTATCCTGCCTTCCACCTGACTTCAGCTTAACATGGCTAACTATATCTTTCCATTTTTTCTAGTGACATTTTTTCCCCCCATACCCTCCTTCAACTTTAGCAGTAGGAAGATGGGAGAGTTAAGGCTTCCTATGGCTTTTTTAGGCTACTGACTTTTAGTTATTGGGCCCAATTTATGGATATATTATGCCAGTGACCTGTTACAATATAGCCATATCTTCCTCCAGTTTTTGTTTTCTATTGTTCTGCTGTTTTGGCTCCAGTCCTTGTTCATAATGGCCCTGATTCAAAATGCCTTTAATCATCTCCTTAATTTAAAAAGCATGTGCCCAAGTTCAGTGGGACTTACAGTGTGTGACTATGTATTTTGCTGCCTCAGAGCATACATAGTTTCTTTTATGTTTTAAATAATGTACATGTTCATGTTTGATAATAGTGGGAAATTTTCCAGTCTGTGTGTATTTAAGATGAAAGCAAACAAATGAGCAACTGATATTGCTCAATCTTTTAAAAAATAAATATATGTCAAGAGAGACCAATTGTAGAAAATTTCAGTGCCACATTTCCATATTTCAGAAAATTCCAAGTCGCTGAAAACAGGTCATCAGAATGGAAATGCATAAACTGTGGTAACTACTCATATAATTATATTCTTTACAAAACTATTGGATCCCTTTGGTAATAAAAAGCACTACAGAACTGGGAGATAATATTCTCTAAAAAGTAGGTGAAGAAGCTGCTCCATCAGGAATAACTATTGAAATGTTCCTTTTTATTCCTCTGGGTACAAATATTCATTTAAAAGAAATCATTGGAATGGTCTGCTAATTAGAAAAGCTATCGTTTAGCATGGTGTTAAGCAGTAGTATAACTCAGAAGGTAACTGCAGCATTCTTTGGTTAGTGTGAAACAGCATATGGTCAATTGGCTTCAAGATTTGTATTAATCAAGAATCCTGCCCAAACTTTCTTCTTATCACCATTATATGATAGATTAAAGAGAGGAAAAAAAGCCATTTAAACCTTACAAACCTAATAGGTTTTAGCTAATCTGAGAGTGCATCCAAAATTCAAGACAGTTCCTAATAATATTTATAGCATAGTCCCACAGAGCTCTATAATACAGGAAAACTGTTTTATTCTCATCTTCTACCTTTTCAGTTTTGCTGGAAGATGATGCATCTAACTTCTTCAGCACTCCCCATTTGATGTTGAATAGCTGAGCTTCAAGCTCTTGGTGGCAGGGGGATGAAGTTCACTGCAGTTATAGTTATTCCTAAAACTTATTATAACTTATTGTATAGCTTTTCAGATGGATATGAATAATTAAGTGTTCCCCTATGAAAAGCAGTTTGAATGTTTATCTTTTATGAAATACGTATTTTATTAAAGATTTAAACTACAGCAAACTCAAGTTAATTCACCACTCTGGGAGAAATGCAAATATTGACAAATTATCTGGTAATAGCCAATTAACAGGAATTGATAATCTGTGCACGATCTGGCAAGGAAATCAAACAAAGATACAGCAGAAGCAAATTTTCCCATAGGTGAATTAAACAGTTTACTGTATCTTTTAAATCCGCCCACTCACTTGTTACATCTTTTCTAAACTTAAGATGCTCTTCACAGCAGGGGCTGTATCTTTGTCTTTTTACGCAGTGCCTAGCACAATGAATCCCTGGTCATCACTGGGGATTGTGGGTGCAACTGCAAGTAAAAGAATAATGTTCAGTTTGAGGCCAAAGACTGCAGATACTTTGGGGAATGATTTCACAGCTGGGTTATGCAATACGCTCAAGGACACAACAAATATTTCTGGAGTATTATCTGGCACTTGCAGCATTGCAACTCTGATCTGTGCCAAGTTTATGCTCTTGAATATTAATCTATAATGAAAGTTATTTGAAGAGTTTCCTATCAGATTGCAGAAACTGTGAGGAAATTGTTTTGAATGAATTCAGTCCTTTTTACAATGCCCTTACTTACCGGAAATTGTTACAAATGAATAGTGCTTTTAACAATGTGTTACCACATTGTAGGGCGAGGACCTTTTTTAAATGAATGTTACAATCTTGCTAGGTATGGCAGACTTGAAGCAATTTCTAGTCAGCATATAAAATTAACCAGTCAGAGCCTACTGTTGAGCTGACAGAGGGTTTATCTGAAGGGTGACATGCATCATAGATGGTACAGAATTCATCTGTATCTTGGATAAGCCAGTAACTGCTTGGCCAGAGAAACCAGAATTTTTCTGTGCATATTTGTGTCAGTGATGCTACATCACAACTTCAACTGCCTGTATTTGGCTCAAAGTCTTTAACTCAAACAAAGCAAAAATGTTCAACATGGCACATGTGAACACAGATTCCATTTGAAGGGATACATAGGACCATTAAGATCACCTAATGATTGCTTGTCAACACAATCATTTAAAATAGTAATTTGATTGTAAACTCTTGGGGAAAAGTGGGAAGCCAATAACCAGCTTGAGTCCATATATACTGTTAAAAAGAAAAATTGGAATGTTTTGTTGGAAGCACTTCCTATGGCTTGACAGTGCAATTGTCATTTATTACAACTGAAATCCAGCTGATGATAAAAATGCTGAAAATCTGCATAAGGAAAAGCTGCAATTTTCCTATCATATGGAGGTGTGA
>NW_017729032.1:95879934-95890985 GCF_001723915.1 Gavialis gangeticus
GGGGGGGGGGCGGGGAATAGCTAGCTAGTTAAGTCAGGGTTTTCACCCTCTTCAAGAACCAAGCTGATGTTCTGAATAGGGGTCTACTGAACTCAGTGAGTTGGTTGGTGGATTTTGTGGGCAGACCCCAGGGCCTGCCACCATATTTATGGGCTGAGCAGCACAGTGGGAATCCCCAACACCCCTGGCTAAGGGGCCCCAGCAGTCCCACAGATTACCACCTGATCCAAACATGTGGCTTAATGGCTTCCCTGGGCTTAATCAGGGTAATTAAGTCATGTTCTTAAGTGTGGATTAATGGTTTCCTTGGGCTTAATCTGGGTAATTAAGCCATGGTTTTGGGCTATCCCCAAGTGGCAAGCTCTGTGATTTTGGCAGGCTCACTGCAAAAAAATTACCAGCAAGCAGAGAAAAGGGCAGAAAGCCCTGCAGTTTTAGAACATGAGGGTGGTGGGAAGGTGGAGGAAGGAGGGGGCAGGGAGCAGGGGCAAGGCAGGGGAGATCACAGCAGGAGCCATGGAGGCTGCAGGTAGCTACTGCCTGCAGCCTCTACACCTCCTGCTGTGAGCAGCCCTACCCAGCACCGCCTCCTCCCCCACCCCATGCTTCAAGACTTCAGGGCTTCCTATCCTTTTCTCTGTTTGCTGAAAAGTTTGTTTTTGGTTTTCTCAGGGAGCCTACTGTTTTTCCAGGAGCCTGCTGTTTTTCACAGAACCCACCCAAATGCATGGTTTCCACAAAAATCATGCAGTCATGAATTTGGTAGGTCCCTAATCATAAACAATTAGATTATTATTCAACCAGTTCATGAATGGTAGTGTTACTTCATATTCACCCTGGCTATTTGCTCTGTAGCATCTTACTAGTTGGCCCTAATGACAGGAATTGGTTGTAAATTATTCAATGTTGTGAACTAGTAAATGAAAAAAAAAACATAGTAAAAAACCCAAATGTTCTTTTTTGGTTTATTTTGACAGGTGTACTGTATACTAAATCATATTTCATACTGTATAAATGAATATTCTGTACAAGTAATGGGGTATGATTCTCATTTGCCCTGTTTAGACTGCTTTAGTAGAATAAATCTTACAGACTAACTATATCAAAGATGCTGTGAAAGGACAAGCACAGATATAATATATCGCTGCAGCAATCTATTAAATCTTAATCGAAAAGTATGAAAATAGACACCGCTGTGTTTTGGTGAGAATTATAAAACATGCAGGCTTACACTGTTTTCCTGCTGCTTTTATTTCTAAAATGTTGAGGTCATTATTACTGTTATTTAGATTGCAGAAGTATCAAGAGACCTCAGTAAGGTCAGGTCTTCATTATGCTAAGTGCTGTACTGGCATATATTAGAATGATAGACCCCACTCAAACATATCTCCTAAAAATGAATGTGCACCAGTGGGATGGACAAGAAAGGAAAGACTGGGCAACATAGCTATGTGATAGCAGAAACCAGGTATGTTTACAATTTATAGTCAATAATTTAGGTACATAAAAATATATTGTACTTTTAGGAATAGCTTCAGGGGACATTTAAAGATCACAATATCATTTCAGAAGTGCAGGGTGACAGGAAGGAAACTGTGCCATTAATAGTGTAGCCCTAATTCATGAGATACATCAAACCCAACAGGACATGTTGTGTGTCTAAACTTAGACACATATTTAGGGTACCTTCTTGAGTAGAAGCTTCTAAACGACAGTAGTCCAATAGCATAGTAGGATTGGAATATTTTATTAGTCAGGATGGTACAGGAAGTGTGAGAGGGGCAAGGCTTTTTTTTGTGATCTTGTAACAGGAGAGTTGGAGCTTTAAGAGCAGGCAGGCTGATGCTGAAGCTGAAGCTGGGGTAGGCTGCAGGTGTGGCAGGAAGGCAATTAGGGGCCCTACAAATCTCTTCCACCCCTTTAGTTCCTTTCCAAACCTCCAAACTGCTTCAGAGATCCTCTGCATGCTGGCATTCCACTGCTAGCAAACCCCAGGGAAGGGCAAGTATGGGGTGCCCAGAAACTCCAGCCCCGATGCCTTGTGAGTCATCCTTTAGTGGGGAAAAGCTAGGGGAGCATACCCTGAGAGAAAAGCACTGGAAGGAGGCTTCCAGCAGTCCTAGGGCCCCTGCGGGGCGGGGGGGGGAGTTAGAGGGACCACAGCAGGAGCAAATGCCAGCAAGCCAGGAGAGCCCATAGGCCTAGGGACCCAATGAAGAGTGGATTGGAGCCCAGATGAAGGCCTGAGAGGGTTTGAACCCACAGAGAGGGGTGTTTGTTAGCAGAGCAAGTCAACCCATGGGTGAATGAGGTCTGGTAGCCAGAGTCTGATCTCAGATGAATCTCACTGGCCTGGGATGGGGTCAGGGCCCAGGGGGCTGAAGGCCAGAGAGTGGCTACAGCAGGAAACTGGTGGAGCCAAGGAGCCCAGAGATCTCAACTGGTCTGAGGCAGAGCCAGGAACTTGGAATGGGTAGGCCAAAAGTCTATGTGTGGAAACAGCCTCAGAGGAAGGGGATAAAGGAGACTGCAGTCCAGCATGAAGATGGCTAAGGTGGTGCCATCTGAGTTGGGGAAGGTCCAAAGGAGAAAGGGAGAACAGGAGCCATGAGAATGAAGGTGGGCCCAGCATGGAGAACAGGAGCCTAGAGAAAGAACAGGACCAGAAGGGTCCAGAGGCCCAGAGAGGAGTTGGGAGACTAATGAGTCTGAGCACCAAGAAAGACAGGACCAAATGGAAGACTGAGGCAATCCAGAGAGGGGCTGAGTGGGAGACTAAGGGGCCTGAAGGCCCAAGCAAAGGTTGAGTATGTTGGTTGGAAGGAGGGAATATCAAAAAGGATAACATCCATGAGGCTTGGGGTGTGGTGTAGGAGTGGATTGGAGCCAAGCAATTAGTCTGTAAGGCATTGACCCCAGACACCTGGGGTTGTTATAGTAAAACCAAGACACCATCCCATATTTAAATAAGAGTATATCATGGCATGGTGGGTGAAAAAATGGGCTGGCTGCCCATAGAGGAAGGCAAAAAAGAAAAAGTGCCTCCAGGAGCTCCATAGCCGTCCCTGGAGATGGTGTCCCTTTACAGATATCTTTTCTTGGACTAACCATACTGATGGAAGAAATGTTAGACCAGCTTTGGATCTGGGATCCAAAAGCTGGCCCAACATCTCTCCCAACTATACAGTTGATCCAATAAAAGGTATCACCAGAAATTCTGCTGATTCTGTTCTTAATAGTCTATTAGAACACTAATAGATGCTAAAAGCTCTTAAAACAGGGCATTCAGATACTGTAGTGATCAGCATGGTATAAGAACCAGTATAGACCAAAATAGAATTATTATATAAAACTTGATTACAGAATTATTTACCTCAACAATTTACCTGGTTTGTATATAATGATACAGATAATCTCATCTAATCACAACATTCAGGTATCCATTTACTCTAATACATGTAAACTGGAACTGAAACCTTATAACAGAAAGATGCATGGACATTCTTCTGCTACCTGTAACATTTTTCCTCAGGTCATTATTTCTACTAGGGGTGTGCAAAATGGGCCATATTCAATTCAGATTTGGTCCGAATTGGGGACAGTGATTCGATTCATTGATTTGGATCACTGTCCCAATGAAGTGCTTCTGGTCCACTTCTGGGTCTGCTGCCAAGCCCGTTGGGGACACCCCCCAGCCCCCGCACTCCTGAAGGATGCTCCATCCTCCCCAGCATCTCACAATTGATGAGATGCCTGGTACCTTGAGGTATGTAGAAAAAAACATTTAAAGCTGTGTCTATGTTCAAATTGTCAAATCTTTCTGAATCTCTCCGAATTGATTCAGAGGGTCCCAATTTGATTCGGAGAGATTAAAGGGTCTCCTGATTTGATTTGGATTTAGAGATTTGGCCACTGAATTGGGCTGAATCTCTGCTGAATTGAATCAGGAACCAAAGCTTTGCACAGCCCTAATTTCTACTGATATGGGTAAACTAGCTTGTGTGTGTCAATTTAGGAACACAGATTTATGTAAACAGATCCAAAGGGCAGGAAAAGGGTTAAATTTCTAGCATTGTGGACCACTGTTTTGTAGAAGCTAACCTCTTCATTGTTTCTGACGTCATATAAATAGTATAAGCATGGCTCTGACTTCGCATTACACAGCAACACAAGTAGAAAGTTGTAAACGACCATGCTTTGTTGAAACTAGACGCTTAAATTTTGAGAACTGATGTTCCATCCACCAGTTCTTGGGGCCTGATGGTTTGACCTGGCAGGTAGTTGCTAATGGTGTGCACCCTCTGTCTCTCCTTCCATGTCTTGATCTTTATATGAAGAGAGGAGGATCTTTATATGAAGAGAAGAGGATCCTTGCTATTATTCACCATCAGCTCTTGACTTCGCATTATTCTTCAGGGCTCCGCCTCCCCTTTCACCCCATCCTTGCACCAACCTGATCTTACAGATCTTGCTCAGGTCATCTTTCATCAAAATACAAAGTATTCCTGTCCTCACAAGTGGTTCATGCTATAACGAAGTCAATATCCCTCTTTAACTCATTCCTTGGGCTTACGCCCAATAGTTCATTTTTTACCATTTCTCTTAAGAAAAGTCCAGGGGACACCTGTATCTAAGGGTCTCTGGGGTTTTATCCCTTCCCAGTGATATCAACTCACAGTTTGTTGCTCTTTGCCTTCAAGTGAGGCATCGGGGACCTCTTGGCTCTTCTGTTGCCATCTGTCAGACCACTGTTACCAGCACACTGGATACAGGTGGGTGCTGAGACTCCTCCAAGTCTCTGGTCAGAAAAGCAGCCAACACTCTTCTCACTTCACCCCTGCTGGGGCAAGTCCAGATCATAGTCACCTATTTGGCAGCTGCGCTCCCTCCTCTCTGGCTCCCCACCCCAGGCTGAGACAGGGCGCCTCTTTATGATGTGATCAGTTGTGTGTTGACCAACCCGGATCTGGCATGAGCTGATAAAGCATGGATTCCCCAGACCATGCCACCTGTGCTTCTTCTGATAAGTTGTTGCTCCTGGGAGCAGCATGTTCCCTCCCCACCCACACACACCTCAGGAGAGGCAGAGACACTCCCAGGGGTTTGGGGGCCCCAGTAAGGGTCAGCAGGAAGTATCCCACTATAACAAAAGGGTAATTACATGTGTACTGCTATTTTTTTTAAGTCTTGGAGTCTCATAGCTCTAACCAAAGTTACTGAGCACTAGGTCATCTATAAGTTCCACAACAGGACTTAGGATATGCACTGAAATTCATATAGATGTACAGTGCTAGTAACACCACAGCCAGGGAACATGGAGAGCAGACAGAAGTTACTTTTGTCATGCAAATGGCCCCTTGAAAGTGCTCTACAGCTGTGCCCTTACAGAAGAGCATGGCTGCAGAGCAATTTAAAAGTACCTAATCTCATGATAATCTGAACCCTTATTAAATGAGGGTTCGGATGAAACAACTCCAAAGCAGAGTGTCTTCATTATCATTTGTCAGTGCATGCCAGGACCAGGGTTGGTTTGATACAGCCCATCCCCACCCTGGTGCTCTCTTCACAATGGGAGGGAGAGAAGGGAAGGGTGGGGTGGGGTGGGTGGGTGGGTGGAAGGAGACCTTCTACACTTGAGGGTGGTGTGGGTGGATTGGAGACCCCAGCATGGTAGGTCTCAGGGGGGATGCTATAACTCGTGGTGCTTCCTATGAAGCACCATGAGTTACAGCAGGGAGTGGCACATCTGTCAGAACCTATGATGTCCGTAGCAGGCTAAAACACCCAAGTATTTATCTAGTCCCTCGGGCAGGTTTTTCAGTCTACCCTGCACTTCCTGGTTCCAGATACTGCATGTACTGCTATCAGTACTGAGATAATTAGTTTAAAGCTAGTTTGGAAATGTCTACATGATCTGCAGTTACAGTGACACAGATGTACCATCAGGCAGGCACCTGGCTTCCCAGTGGAATTGACAGCCTTGCTCTCATTTATGCTCAGATTCTTCAGATAGTGATAAGGAATAATTGGTCCCAGAAATAAGATTCACAAGAGCCTGGAAATTAAGCAAGGACAGTCAGTAAAAATATAGAGGAAAGGTCTTTGGCCCCACAGCAGTATTTAGGGATCTGTCTCTTGACTCAAAGGAGAAGCCTACTGAGCTCAGGATTCTCATCTGTAAATCCTCTTTTAGGACTAATCAGGTGTAGGTGCCCGTTCATGAAAAGCCAGGGGGAATGCACATGAGAGAAGTTAACTCAACAGCCCAACTTGCCCAAGGTAAGATGTGGGAGGGAAGTTCAAATCCTACTCTAATGGATGTTAATATATGCAAAGTAAAACACTTCCCACAAGACAGTTTCAGTGATTCAGTCCAGCATTACCAATAGGTGCCTAATAACTTAATAGGTGGTTCAGCATTTTCCTGGAATGTAGAAAATCTGGGTTCAAGTGTCTCCTCCAAATCATGCAGAGCAGAGATTTCAAAACGGTCTCACTCCAGGTGAGTGTCCTAGCCATTGACATATTGGGTATAACTGGACATATGAAGCCAGCCACAAAAAAGCCTCTTTCCCATCTCTCTCTTATTTATTTATTTATTTATTTATTTGCATGTTAGGCATGGTCTGGGGCTATCAACTGCATCAGGCTCTGCAGGTAAGATAGGTAGGGAAAGAATTTTATTTGGGTGTATGTATGAGGGTGCCAAACAGCTCAGCAGCATCAGGATTTGGAATGAACATAATTGCCTAACCAGGAGAAATGGAAGCATCTTACAAGGGCAAAAGGTTTAGTCTGAAGCCAAACAAAAGCTTTACAATTGCTAGGGTTGTCTAAAAAATTGACTTGACCATTTAAGAACCTCAGTCCTTTTTGTGGTTTTAATTCTATGTTTTTGAGTGGGCAGAGTCATCCTTGAAAAGTCAGATAGTAGGGTTATGATGTAAACCCTGCACATCAGTTCCATGTTCTGCATTCTGTTTACATCTAGAAGAGCAGGGAAGCCTGTGTGCTTACAAATGTGCAAACACAGGGCAGAGATAGCACAGACCCTATTTACCAAGGACACCATTCTATCCTCAAGTATACACATGCAATTCCTGTTGATTCAAAGTATAGCCACTCTCTCACCTTCCCATTGTTCCTCCCATTTCTTACCTACAGAAGCAAAAACAATATCCAGTAGTCTATTCTGGAAATACAGGGCTAGAAGAGACCATAATCTATTATCTAGTCCAGTGGTGCTCAAGCTTTTGGTACCATGGGCCTGATAGGTGGTATAGGGCTGTTCGATGGGCTCAGTCAGTCTCTGTGTGCCAGGAATGGACCTTGCACTGCTTCCTGCAGCACCACGATGCCAGCAGGACTGGTTCTAGCACTGCAGGGTTAGGCCCCATACTACCTCCTTCAATCCTACGCCACTAGATCAGGGTCCTGGGCCACATCCACTCAGCCCTATACTGCAGGATCAGACCCCACACCAACTCCAGCCAGTCCCTAATCTAGTGCGCTACCCAGCCCACAAGTAACTCCACAGGTCCAGAAATTTGGCAGCAAGGAAATGGCAATTTTTGCCACTGTTCCTCCACTGCAAAAATTTTGGACCCATGAGAATTCTTGCAAATCAGGTAGCATAGCTTCACAGGCCAGAGCTGGCCTGCACACCAGGGTTTGAGCACCCCAATCTAGTCTAACCCTATAAAAGAGACAGCACCAAGCATTAAACAGATTCTCTCCACAGATATTTGTCATATCTGCTGTCATACCTGTTCTTAAAAATCTCCAAGGAATGAGATTCCACAATCCCCACGGGTAGCCTGTCCCACTGTTTTATCACCTTAACAGATTTTTTTTCCCTACTTTCCAATCTAATTATTCTTTGCTGCAAATTAAGCTGCCCTTCCTCTAGTAGACTCAAAGTCTTCTTCACAGCAACCCTTACTTATGTCCACACTTGGTTGTCTCTTTTTATGTGAAACAAACCAAATTCCTTTAAACTTTCTCAACAGCTCATCTTTTCTGTGACATCCTGCAGACTGGAACACAAGTTGTTCTGGGGATGATTTGGACGGTGACACCAAGAAACTTAATGTGCTTGGAGAATGTTACAGTAGCTCCAAGTATACACTGCACCACATGGCTGCAAGCAGCAGCACAAAGCACGTGGCTCTTCAAATAAAAATCCAAGTTTTTGCAATGCTAATAGACAGCTCTGTGCAAGAAACATTTCCTAAACGTATTATTGATGTTCTTCCCTCCAGACTGGACTCTCCAATTTGACTGCCATTCAGTATTAGAATCATAGCAATCTAAGATGCACTTGATGGTCTCTCTCTCTCCCTTTTAGTTTCTTCAGATGCTAGGTAACAAATCCTCTCTCCCTCAGGAGTAACAAGGTGTCTCAGTTCCCAGTGTCAGGACCCCTGGAACTCAAACCCAGGTCTTTTGGGCTCATGGGCAGAGACCTAGGCTGCAGTATCACTGAGCAGGTGGCAGTGTGCTGGACCCAGCTTAGCCCGGGCCCTCCTGTGAGGGGTACAGGGGAACCAGTGGCAGCCACTAGGCCAGTGGTAACGAGTGGTTTTGGTGAGCTGTTGAGGGCCACACACACAATCTTTCAGAAGATATAATTTTAACAAATTATAGATTAAAAAAATAATCATACACTAAAATTCAAACATCTACCGTTAACAAAATTAAATTATTTTTAAAAATAAAACTATTGTCCTGATTTATGTTTTTTGAGTAGTATATATGAAGGCAATTGCATAATAGCTCAAAATGAAGTCTTAATTTTGTATATTGTGGGTGGGGGATGTGGAGGGGGCTCCCACAGGTACTCATTGCATTGGGTGGGTGGAGTGGGAGGAAGCTGGCCTGCAGCTGGAGCCCCATGTGCTGGGCAGGAGCTGCCTGGCTGCATCCACACTTTCAGCATCTCTGCTATGGACTTCTGTACCTGACTGCTATTCCTACCTCTGCCTTACACCCTCCTGCCTTACCTGTGCCTTGCTCCTGTCCTACCTCTGCTTGTGACCCCCTCTTGCCCTGTTCTACAACTGCTCCCAGCCTCTGACACCCACAAATCACTCCTGTCTACCTCACCCTGTGTGTTGGATTCCTTGGTTCCTGCTCTCTGGGCTTGGCTTTGACCACAAACTAGTATGATCCCCTGGCATGCACCACTGGACTCAGATGGGCACCTGGTACTTTGAACCTTGACTTGGCTTTTGGACTCATGGTATTGTAGACTTCCAGTTTCTAAACCCTGCCCCCCATGTCTGGGCCATACATGTGACATCCAGTTAAAGAGATAGGACCTAATTTCACTACAATGCCTCACTCTACTTCTTCAAAACTGTGAGAACACTACCTGTGCATTTGAGATTGCTTCTTACTTTCCTGCTTGAGCCAGTAAACGTACAAGAAAGGAGAGAAGAGATCCTGAATGGCCAAGAATAGACTCCCAAAGAAAGTTCATTTTGGCAAGTCAAAAAATTATAAAAACAAAACAAACAAACAAACAATGCCCCCCCCACAAAAAACAAAAACAAAAAAACCCCCAAAATAAAACAGGAGGCCATGGCATAATATGAACATAGTTGGCCACAAAGTAGTTGCGCACTTCAGCTGTCCTGTGTGCATAGCTTCTTCCGATTATTGCCCAGTTTGCTCATCAGGCTTTCATTTTCATTTCTTTCATTTGATGTCTGAGAGACAGGAAGTCTCTAATTTTTGCATGGGGCCAAGTATGTCATGGGAACTGAAATCCACTTTGCTGCTTTTTCATCATCACATTCTGTGATTATTTCAGCCAATAAGTTCCTTGCCAGGAATATGACCTGTTCCAGTGAATTTGGGACAACCATATTAACAAAAGACAATTTTTAAAAACTAAGAAAATTAAACTATTTGCACTGAGATCTAAGTTACATTTCACCAACCAGGGAACAGAAGCACACCATCTGTCCAATTAAAAATAAAGCAAAACTCAGACATTACCTCTAGAGCCCCCTCTACATGTTACAGGTATCAAGCAATTAATTGGTTAATGGAACAATTAATTCATATAGTCTACACATGTAAAGTAACTAGCTATCACACCACAGAAAGGTTCATCCAGCTATAAAGTTAGAGCAGGGAAATTTGTAATCACTTTATAGCTGGTTGCTATCCAGCTTTGAACGTATAGCTATGCTTTAATAAAAAGCTGTTTTTTATCCAACTTTGAACATATAGCTATTTGGGCTGCGCGAAACAGCACTATCTCATTTCAATTTCTGTTTTGCCATTTTGAAGGGACAGTGTTTTGTTTTGCTGTTTTGAAGCAACGTTCCATTTCATTTTGTTGAAACTGTTTTGCTGTTTCGATTGCAGGCCCCCGATCTGCATGCAGGGTTTCAGTAGGCTGCTGCTGCAGGCTGGGACCAGCAGCAGCCACTCAGCACACCCCGTGCCGAGCGCTAGGAAAACTGCAGTGCTAAGTGCCAGGAAGAACCCAGTGCTGGCGTGGGCCCCAGCCGGCAGCGGCAGGCTGCTGTCATACCACGTTCAGATCTGGGGGCCTGTGCCCTCCAGAAGGAGTCTGGCACAGCCCTGCAGCCCTCCCAGGGAGCGTGGGCCCCTGGATCTGCATATTGGGTTTCAGCAGGTTGCTGCTGCAGGCTGGGGCCAGCAGCAACACTGCAGTCTTCCTGGCATTCAACAAGGGCTGCACCAAGCAGCGGCCACTAGCTTCAGTCTGCAGCAGCAGCCTGCTGAAACCCCACGTGCAAGTCAGGGGCCCATGCCTCCTGGGAAGAGCTGGGGAAATGATCAGATTGCTGGGGAATCGAACTGGGAACTAGATGTCAATATCAGATAAGTCCTTCCCCCTCCCTCTTCTTACTTTCTGTTTAGCTGCAAGCAAGCCAGAAAGTAGCATTATTGACTCCAAGATGAACATGAGCCGCCAATGCCAGACCGCAGCCAGCAAGGCCAGCCATACCTTGTCATGCATCCAAAGATGCATCTCAAGCCAGTCCAGAGAGGTGATACTCCCCCTCTATGTG
>NW_017729032.1:95891003-95899731 GCF_001723915.1 Gavialis gangeticus
ACTTGGTGAGAGGGCAGCAGGACAGGCTCTATGAGGAGAGACTGAGGGACCTGAACCTGTTCAGCTTCAGTAAGAGGAGGCTGAGGGGGGACCTGGTGGCTGCCTACAAACTCATCAAGGGAGATCATCAGCAAATAGGTAGAGCCCAATTCTCCCCAGCACCACCTGGGGTGACGAGGAACAATGATAATAAGCTGATGGAGAATAGGTTTAGGTTAGAGATCAGAAAGCAATATTTTACAGTTAGGGTGGCCAAAATCTGGAACCAGCTTCCCAGGGAAGTAGTCCTTGCCCCTACCTTGGGTAAATTCAAGAGGAGGTCAGATGATCACCTGTCTGGGGTCTTGTGAATCCAGCATTCATTCCTGCCTGGGGAAGGGGGTCAGGCTAGATGATCTGTTCAGGTCCTTCCTGACCCTAGCTACTATGAAACTATGAAGCCTGGCTTCGAAACTCGACACATTTTGAAACTTTTGAAGCGTTTCGAGTGCTTTCGTTTTGTTTTAAAGCCTTTTGTTTCATTTTGATTTCACTTTGAGCTCAAAATGCATTGAAAAAGCTTCAAAATGAAATACACATTGAAATTTTGCACAGCCCTAATAGCTATGCCCCCATACCTGGGATCCCCATTAGCTGGTAAGACTCCCAGCTTCAGGGATGTACCATAGTTTCATAATGCTAATGTTTGGGTCAGAAGGGACCCAAACAGATCATCAGGTCTGACCCCCTGCCCTGGGCAGGAACGAGTGCCAGGGTCATAACAGCCCAGCCAAATATCTGTCCAGCCTCCTCTTGAAGACCCCCATGGTACAGAGCACAACCTCACTTAGGAGCCCATTCCAGAGCCTGGCAGCCCTAACTGTAAAGTAATGTCTCCTGATGTCCAGCCTGAACCTCCTCTCTAACAATTTGTGGTCGTTATTCCTAGTAACCCCTGGTGGTGAATGTACTGGGGCAGCTACAAGTCCCAGAGCTGACATGACTCCCAGCCACAGCAGCGCCCCATGCATTGCTGCAGGGGGTGCTGCCACAGCTGGGAGTCCCGCCAGCTGCCAGACTCACAGCTACGGGAGCTTGTGCAATCCCAGGTTCCCCCTGCACTGGCAACAAATTGTGATTAGATCTTATGCTGGATCCCACAATCATGCCTCCTGCCATACACATATAATAGACTGCTTTTACCTGAATGTCTAAAGGGACCTTGAGGTACTAAATACTAGGAATTGTGAGCAGTTACTACCTGAGAATTAGCCATTAAAATTCTTTAGTAAATATCAACTCCAAGTAGCACATGAACATGACATATTTATGTACTATGTGTGGACAGTTCACCTTCAAGACAAGTTGTTTGCTATAAATTATATATATTTTTGGCACATTGTAGTAAAAATATATGTTCTTATGTTGGCATTGTTTTTCTTCATGAAGAGAAAGGATAGACATCTATATTCCTTTTTTATAAGAATAGCAACAGCCTTAGATACACTAACTAAAATACACAAAAACAAAATAATCCCCCGAACAAACTGATCGTTTTCCCAACAAAAACACAAAAAGCTTTTTATAGTAAGGGGACTACACATTGCATCATAGCATACCTCATTTTTCATAATATTAATTCTCAGGACATTATACTGAATACCCACATAATAATATAAATAGTAACTACTCATCTTCCTTTTTTCTTTTTTAGAAACCACATTCAACTTTATTCTAATTCTGTACCATTTGACAGTGAGCACACAGGATTTCAGCACATGGGTGGTTATACATGCACATGCTGAAACCCCACGTGCAGGTCAGGGGCCCATGCCTCCTGGGAAGAGCTGGGGAAATGATCAGAGAGCTGAGGGAAGTGATCAGATTGCTGGGGAATCGAACTGGGAACTTTATTTCACTTCTTATAATGTAAGCAGCAAGGACAGGCTCTTAACTGATTTACCTTCTTTTCATTCAGTATGTTACAAAAAAGGACGAAGTTTGCATCAACATTTATCTATGAACTGAGCCCAGAGAGGAATCCTTCCATGGTTGCAATTTTGGACAGAGATGACCAAATACCAGCCTACCATGTGAGAGTAGCACTTCAAGAGTAGATGGTAATTGTCCTCTCTATGACTGCAGAAACCATTGGCACACATTCTACAGGGTTATGCTGAAAATTCAACCAGCACTTTCTGCAGATGTTTTGAAGCCTAGGAATGGCAGTAAGGAAGGAAGGTGGAATTAAGATAAATCCAGAGGACCGCAAGCACCTCAAGAAGGATTGTATTTTCTTTTTGCAACATTTCCTGTGTGCATATGTTATTTGTGAGACCTTGAGTACTAGTGGATTTTGCAGCCAGCAGCAACAAATTCAGAATGGTAGAGCACCATAAAACAAACAGGAAGTCATAAATATCTACATGGTTTTGAGTGGACAGAGAAATCTGGACACTTGTTGGGTTCTATTCCAAATTCTGCATTGACATGTTCTGCATGTGACCTTGAACAAATTATTATATTTTCTACACATTGGTTTCCCTACCTCTAGAATTGGATTAGTGATACTTTCTACCATTGTAAAATACATTGATATATGTGGATGAAAAATAAACTGTATGAATGAGATGTTGCTCTTCTAACATTCCCGTGAACTGGAATAAGTCTGAACAGGAATGAAACTACCCTTATAGCTAAACCCCTTTATGCTTAATTTCTACAACTAAATATTCTCCATAATTAAAGATATTTTGGTCTTAATTTCTCCCAGAGATACCTTCTTAACAGTGCATTAACCTTCGTCAGTGCAGCCTTTGGAGTAAATGAAAATATGACAACTTCAGTGCCATTTATATCCACAGCAGAGGTGTGAAAAAACATTTTTTCCTAATATTTCAGCATTTGTTTTCAGTCCAAAAGTCAGGATAAAAATTTAAATGTCAGTTTTTCTGGAAAAAATTCTAAAAATAAAAATCACAAACGATTAAATATTTTAGCTTCAGCATGTCTAATCAAAAATAAACTTGTAACTAGTCTCCTATTGAACTTTTTATTTCAGTTTGTTGACTTGACTCCAAAATATTTTAATTTGTGTGTCTTCAGTATGGTGTTGCATCTTGCTAGGGTGCTACATCCTCTCATAGGAGTTATAATTTGGGTGCCCAATGCCCCCATTTTCTTCTGTGAGCTAGGTTCCTTGTAAGAAGATCATCTGGTGTTATGTACCTACAGCCATACAACTTCCATGAAGCACCAGCGAGACGGAAGTTGAGGCTGCACCATGTGAGGTATAAAATCAGGCTCCCTGGTAGGATTATAGCAGACAATAAGGACTGGAAGATGCCTTTACCACAACTCTAGTAAGCTACTGAGGCCCTAAATGAAAACGCAGTTCAACGTTAAACTCAATCAAAATAAAATGTTGCATGCCAATTTAAGCAGCTGCAGATTAAATACTCTTTGTTTTCCCAAAACTGCCTGAGGGGGGACAGGGGCAGAAGAAGTATGCATGGAGGGCAAGAGCATGGAAATGAAAAGTTACAGCAAAATTTCCCTACATGTTTTGATTTTGAATAAACTATTTTTTTATTGAAAAAAAAATTGCTAGCCTGCTCTGGACAGACACTCTAGTTGCAATCTCAAAAAGAGAGCTAAATTATCCATGTTACTTGTGACAAGCTCCTATATCTGCCAGATTATATGCATTTTAGCACATTTCTTGGGCTTCATTTTTACTACAGCCCTATTTCTGTAGCATTTTCTTTGCTTTAATCATGAACATTAAGGCTGCGTCCACACGAGCATGAACATTTGTTTTCCCAGGGACAAGCAGCAGTGGCACACCTAATGCCACTGCTGCCTGTCCCTAAAAAATGCCTGTCATGTGCCCTCTGGCGCATGGTAGGTTACTCCAGGTGGGGTAGGGGAGGCTGGAACCAACAACTGTGCTGGCCCCCCCAGCCTTACCTGGGGTCTTGGGGCCTCCTGGGGCTGCACCAGTGGCAATCCAGTTGCTTAGAGCCTGGCTGGCAGCTGGAACATGGCTCCAGCCAGCTAGGATCCAGTTTTCAGCAGTGCACACTGTCCCCATGTGTACTGCCCACTTTTTTTAACATGGTTTTTTTTGCCCCGGGATCTCCCAGGGTGAAAAAAGCCTCCCACATTGCTACCTTGCAGTACAGAGAACACCTGAATGTGTGGTGTGTGGCACTGAAGATGAATCTGCAGCATCACATACCACTTGGCCATGTACGTCTGGACATGGCCTAAAGGCATAAGTGGCAGAAGGCTGAGGCTAACAGGGCTTAGCCTCCCCACCGCCCCAAACATGGGGCAGCAGTGGCAGTGGGTAGGGCAACAGGGCAGCACAGGCACAGGCTTCAGGTGGCTGCAGCAGGCAGGGAGAAGCAGGGTATGCACAGATATAGACATGCAGATGCAGCATCCCGGCAGCACGTAGAGCACTGCCCACCACAGCAACAAAGTCTGTCATAGGGAAGGGGTGGAGTGGGGGGGCAGATCAAGGCCCTTGAAGTGAGGGAGTGGAGCAAAGACAGGGGCAGGTTATGTGATGCTCAGAGCCCAGGTGGCTCATCTAGGGGCACAGAGTGGGGGCTCCCACTTCTGTGTGCATCCCTCAGAGGAGCAGGGGCAGGGGGGGGCTGTGCCCCCCAGATCTGTGCATGGGATGGAAGCAAGCTGCCATTGTGCACTGGGTTCTGCACCCTGCTGCCGCTGTTCTGGAGTGGCGTGATGCCATGTGCCTTCCATGCACTGACTGCACCACATCCCCTGCCACATTGCACCACTCCCAGGGCAGCAGTGGTGGGGCACAGAACCCAGCCCACAGCTGCAGCCCACCTCTGTCCCACACAGATTTGAGGGGCACATGCCCCCCTGGGCCTCCCCCAGGGTGCGTGCAGCAGAGGGAGCTCCCCCCACTCTCAGATAGCTGCCTGGACTCCAAGCATCCCATTACCCACCCCAGCCCCAAGGCTCCATTCACCCCATCCCCTGCCTCTGCCTCACTCCCTCCCTCACTGTGGGGGCCTCGATCAGCCACCCCACACCCCTTCCCCACAATAGATTTACCTGCTCTAGGGGAGGTGTGGGTACACATGCATAAGCATGCACCCCCACAAATAATATTTTCTCCCGCTGCCTATCCCTAAGGGTGCATCTACACATGTAGTTAATGTGAAGTAATAAACTCTGGAGTGTATTGCTCTGGAGTTTATTGCTCCTGGGCATGTTGGTTGAACATGCGCCTGGGACCTGCCAGCTCAGGCCTGCTCCCCCCAACTCACTGTGCTGCAGAGGAGCTGGCTGTCTGGGACATGATTTCCCCTGCGCTGAAGCACCTTCACCCCCCAACCAGTCAGGGCAGGATCTACATGTGTGCTGCTGTGGAGTGAAAAACTCCACAGCAGGATAATACTCATAAATATTTACAAGCACTAGCCTTCTGTAGAGTTAATTAGTTTACTGTAGCCTAAGAGACACACGTGTAGACACACAACATTTACTGTTGAGCTAATTAGTCTGCTCCACCATAAATGTCTCATGTAGACACACCCTAAGAGGCATAAATGGTAGCTACAAATTAGGCATTTAAACTTTTCAATTACTTTGTGCGAATGTAAAAAGAAATGCAGAAAAGAAAACAGGGTGATTCCAAGTACACTGAACCTTAATTTTCCTATTATTATATGTGGGTCAACCTGCACTTTTTCCAAGTTTGTAATAAATTGATTAAAATAATTGGAACCTTATATTGCAGCTTCCAGCATTTCACCTACAATTGGATGGGTTCCCTTTACCTCCTGTGAACGTCCTTCTTGAAGCATCTAGCAGGGTTACCATCAAGCAACATGAGATACGACCTTCTTGCCAGGTGCTAAATATGCTGCTTCTACAGTATTTCCACTTTTGGTTAAAATCAAGATGTAAGGTGGTAGAATTTAAATAGAACAGATTATGTCTTATTCAAACTCAGGAGGTATTTCCAATACTATTGGAAATCATTTCATTATACAGTAAAATTCTAGTGACAATCAGTATTTTTGTTGGGGAATACTGTCAAGCAGCTTCTTTTAAGTGGTGGCCACTATAATAAAAGGGAGAAAATACATATTATTAACAAACTCTTTCTTAATAGTGGTGGAGGAAGATAACTCTTATTTCCACAATGCCTCATTTCCAAAGAGTCTTAAACTAATCAACCTGTCAGTTTGGACTGATGAAAGTTCTGCCATAGAATTAACCATGACTTTATTTTTTCTTGATTTTGCAGTAGTAGATTCAGTAGTATAAGTCATGCAGTTTCTCTCAACCTTTTAGCCCTGTGACCCAGATGAGTGGCAGAGGGCCAGATCACCTGTGGAGTTGGCAGGCAGGGTGGGATCGGCTTTGTGTTGCCTGGATCAGGCTCTGTGCAGGCAAAGCTGACTCAAATGTCCAGATCCTACTCCAAATTCTCAGATCCCACCTTGCACCACCCTAGCCCTGGGCACATGATCTAGTACATATCATGCTATCTGTCTACAGGATTCCATGAGGCTTCAGAAATATGGCAGCAGAGGGAGCAGCAATTAATTTTTGGATGCACTGCCAAATTTTCAGACCCATGGGGAACCCTGCAGGCCAGATGACATGACTTCATGAGCCAGATCTGGTCTGCAGGCCAGGGATTAAGCACTTCTTCCCTAGTGTAAAGAGAATTAGCCCTCATGATTTTCCACTTTAATATAGCAGATATTCTATCCTGGAAAATTTATGTGAATAGTTCTTTGCTTCTCATTTTAAGTCCTATTGGACCACTGAAATAGAAGGGTCAGTCAAAAAAGGACATCATGACACTCAAATTTATGGTAGCTGTTGACACTAATAAAATTACGTCACTTTTCTTCATAGTTCTCTACTTGCCAGCCTGCTTAGGCCAATGTCCTCCTACAGCTCTTGTTCCAGAGCCTTCTCCCCTAAGAAAAAGACTGGGGCTGTTTCCTATGTTATGCTTCCACCACAGTCATTGATTTCACTCTTCTTGTTCACAGCTTCCTTCCCAGGATCAAACAGCAAAAAAAAATCACCTGAAACAAGGTTAGAAAGATGCTCAGACCCAAGGTTTTCAGATTTCTGCCAGAGAAGCAAAGTTTTAGAATAATTTTCCAAGTCAAGTAGTAAAGGCAAGAAGCTGAATTGCTTAGGACTGAACATGATGAATTTATGGAAGAGACAATATGATAGGGTAGGAGTTGGGTCAGCAATCTGCATATGGAATCAAGTAGATGCAAACCCTTTGTTGGGGCTTAGGGGTAACTCTACTCTTTTCTGAGGTGTAGTAAATATTTGGCAATCCCACGTGTCGGGGTGCTGCTAATTGCCCTGCCAATAGGAAGCAGGAAGGACTCCACACACTCCCCATGAATGTTACAGGTGAGGCGGGGAGGCAGTGGGAAAGTGTACCTTCTTCTGAAGGCTTAGGTGTGGCAAACATACCAAGGCAGGGAGTTTTTGACTAAGGTAGACTGATGCTCCTGTTGGTTCTTATGGGAGAGAAAGGTGGGGAGGGGAAGAGAGGGGGAATTCCTGGCCAGACGATCTTGCTCTTCAGCTCAGGATTGCAGAATTTAAGTCAGGAAGCAAATTTTTCTACTATGTCAGAATGGCATGGATTTCAGAGGATTTTGCCTTTGTAGCATGGTACATAGTCCTCTTCCTAGAATCTTTTGAGCGTACATTAACTAGTTACTTCTCTGTCATTGTAGTGACAGAGGACTGGGCTTTGTCTCTGTGTCTGCTATGCTGGGTGTGCTTGATGTCTCTGTTTTTGTGTCTTGTAGTTGCAAATGAGAGTTTGAAGCTGTAATCTAATGGAAGTCTTGGGTAAAAGGCTGCCTGCAAGTCAGCAGTGTAGGGACATGGATGTATGTGCTGGACAAAGTGGGAAGGCAAAGGGAAAAGTAGACTTCTGGTTCACGATAATGAGCATGTTGTTATTAGTAGAAACTGCTTCTTCTCACTCCCATCCCTCCCATCCATGGAGGTTTCCCCTATCAGACACCCCTCTAGTTACACACTGCTACAAAACCTAAGGATTGGATTTGATGACCCAGGAGTCTCATATTCCTGTAGTCATAGGAATAGCACGTGATGAACATTGTCTGTGTTCTAGTCCACGGAGGTGCTAGGCCTAGCAGGTGGAGCCAGGGATGAGCCAGGGATTGTAGAGGTAAGCCACAGTTTGGAGCAACAGAAGACAGATCTGAGTTACAAGCCATGGGGTGAGAAGCCAGAAGCAGAGTTCCCAGCCAGGGGACTAACCAGGGTCAGAGTTCAGGAAGCAAACCAAGGTCAAGCCAAAGTTCAAAACACCAACCCAGGGGGTTTACTGGAGTCATCGGCCACGATGGAAGCAAGTTACGGTCAAACCAGAGTCTGAGGTTCAAAGGACTGGGTACGTGGTCAGGGGGATCAGGGCAGGAACCAGGAAAGTCACAGATGCAGGAGCTACTCAAGGACTGAAACCAGCATGTTGCATCATATGGCCCAGTACTACAGGAATTCCTTAAAAGAAATCCCAGAACCAACTGGGGGAGCTGGGGCTTAGCTGGCCCTGCTTAGTGAGTTGAGTGTTGCTGACCTAGTTACTAGGGATGTGAAAGGTAAAATGATTAATCGTTTAACCAATAAGCCCAGTGATAACCAGCAGCAAGAGGGCACAGCAGCCCCCCTGGCTCTCCAGGGA
>NW_017729032.1:95899931-95901890 GCF_001723915.1 Gavialis gangeticus
CCCTTCCAGCCCTAATGTCTATGAAATCTATGAAACTGGTTAGCTTATTGATTATCATTTAGCTTGGGACTAGATGCAGCCCATCAGGGAAGGGAAACTGCAGTGCCTCAGCAGGAACCAGAAGGTGGCAGGAGAGTGAGGGAGGTGCGTGTGTGTGTATGCGCATGCATGCGGGTGTAGGAGGGTGAGAGGTGTGTGCGCAGGGGGAAATAGTACCCCATAGTGTATGAGGTTAAAGAGGTAAAGAGTAGGCAGCCTAATGGCTCATCAATAAAGCAATTAGCTGCTCATTCAGTGGTGCTCCTTCCCTCCCAGCTCAAGGTTCACCTGACTACTTGTCTGGTGGGGCTTACCACCATCTCCTCCCTCCCCGCATTAAAGGCCCTGGGAAATGGCTCCCAGCAGCACCTGTGTCTGAGCTACTGTGTTACTGGTTAACCATTTAATCAATCTAATTAGAGGAGGTCAAATGAATTGTTTTTTTAAAGATATTTACATCCCTACTAGTTACACAGGGAAAAACAGGACTCCTTCAGCAGTCCATGATACCTGCCTCATTGCAAGGACATGAAAAGACTCTCTTTGCAATATACCCCTTATTTAAGTAGTTGGCACAACTGCCATCAGCACTCCCAGAAATTACCCAAAGGATTCTGTGCCCAGTTTTTAGCTGCAGAGGTTAAAAACAGAACTGAACTGTCTTGGTACAATCAAGGCCACTTTTCACAAGTGTAAGGGGACATGAACAATAGGAACAAGCCAGCAGTCACTGTCTTCCTGGCACTGACATTCAATACTGTGTTGAACTGCTAGCTATATTTCCTGTTACAGATGTCCTGTTGTTTTCTGGCTGACCCTTGTATTGTGGAAATGATTTAAAGTTATTTTATGAGCAATTAAATTGGAACTTTCCTCTCTTTGTCTGCCCATGGCCAAAACACACTGCAAAACTAAGAGTCACTTCATTACCCGAAAGATGCATCTATGTTTTCTCTTGTTGTTCTCCACTCTTCCTGTCGCCTCCTCCCCCACCTATCCCCAAGCATTTGGAGCCCTTCATGTTTTCTATTAAAATGTTTCATTTCAGGATAACTTCACATTTACTGATGCACCTGCAACTGCTCGATTTCTACACATTAAATTGTTTTATTTTCATCTCTAAACTCTTCACTCCCCTAGAGAATTCAAATATGTGCTGCTTCCCCTTAGCCAGCAATCATTCACACAGTAAACACTAACAAGGGATTTTGCTTCCTCTGCTGTTCAGCTAATCAGTCACCTGCAGGTGCAGTTGAGGGCGTTGATTATCTTCTATCTAGATACATGTCATCTGTAGTTATGCAAGTGTTTTCTATAGCGTCCATCACTAGATGATATCTAAGTGTTCTCTAAGATTTTGTTTTAGATTGGCAGTATAGTTCAATTGTTCAGAACATGACAACAATCTCTATGGCTTTGGTAGAAAAAAACATTTTCACTAAAGGTACAGATCTATGAGGAGATTTGGAATTAAATGTTTTAGGGGATTTAGGGACTACAACACCTAAAGGTTGTTAATGCCTGGACCCTGAAAAGTAATCCAAGCCCAGGCTTTCTATGCAACATACCTCAGAAGGACATTGAAGACAAAACCAAAAACATGAATAGGAGTCACCCAGCTTTGGCCAACAGGCAAGGTACCAGCCAACATGCATCTGAACTCCTATTTCCCCAGACTAGATGGGCATGTCTGTACTACATGTCCAGCATGTCTCAACAGGGAGACTGCCAAGCATTTTGTGCTCAGATGTTCCAAACCCAGCTCCTGATAAGGGAATATCCCAAGTGACCACTCTAAAAATAATCCAAAAAAAGAAAGAAATCAAGAATGACACCCATGGAGTAACTTCACCACTCTATTTGTTTTAAGTTTTCAAGTAGTAGCATAGAATCATAGAAGTAGGGTCGGAAGGGACCTTG
>NW_017729032.1:95904406-95912529 GCF_001723915.1 Gavialis gangeticus
TTTAGGAGAGAGGTGAAGCCCATCCCGCCCCAGCAAGTCCTCCGCCTGAAAGCATGGGTCATTATCTAGGAACCCAAGGCTTGCCTGGTGGCACCACCTGTGTAAGCGCCAGTTGACCTCACCAGTGCAGGCCTCATGTCGCTATCCTTGCCTACTCACCGGAAGAAGAGAGGAGAATACCACCTGCACCCCTGTCTCCTTAAGCTTGTCCCCCAGAGCCTCGAATTCCTTCATAATGTGGTCAGGATTGCCCCTGGCCGTGTCATTCATTCCCACGTGGATGACAACCATGGTCTGCAGGTCGAATGTAGGCTGGGATCCTCTCTGTGATGTCCCTAACCTGAGCCCCAGGCATGAAGCAGACCTCTCGCACCATGGGGTCAGGCCGGCAGATGGGACCTTCCAGTCCTCGTAGGATGGAGTCTCGGATGATGAGGACCCAGCATTTCTTCCTGCTGGTGTTCGCTCTCTGCCCATTCCTTGTCATGTGGGGAGTGGCATCGTCCCTGCTGAAGGCAATTTCTCTGTTTTTCTCCATCACAGCTGCCAAGGCATCAAACCTGATCCCCAGGTGAACCTGGGGAGCTACCACCACTCTAGGCCTAGCAGCTCTGGATTTGGACACCTTCTGCCACTCCTGCATTGGATGCGTCTCCTGTGGGGGCTGTACAATGGGCAACCGGACCTGCAGAGAACAGAGATAGGCATCAATTTCATTCTCTGCATCCCTGATCCTCCTCAGCCTGCTCACCTCAGCCTGAAGCTCCGTCACCTGCTCCTCCAGGGCCCTAAGTCATGCACAGGAGGGACAGGCAAGGGGACCACCAGGCCCCACCCCACCCAGGACCCCACTGAGCTCTCCCACAGACAGGGGGGCAAGGGGCCACTGACCCAGTCATGAGTTCCATCTGGGTGGAGGCCTCAGAAGAACCCATGGCAGGAAGCTGCACCAGGGCGGTGCCCCTGGCAGCCATGCTCCGTGTCTGCATCATGTCTGCAGAGCTGCATCTACTGATTTTGCTCGCTGGAGCTGCTCTGGGCAGCTACCTCAAGCCCACCTTACGCGAACGCCGGCGCAAATGCCGGCGCGCCCTTACAGAGCGCACCTGTTTGTGCGCACTGCTCGCGCGCGGCTCGGGAGCACAGTTCCCTGTCGGGCGAGCTAAGAGGACTCTGAAGGGCTTCCCCTCTGGATCCACCTCAACTATGTTGTACCCTCTGCCCCACTTACCTTAGGGGGAATCAGCTGTTGCTGCCCCTGCCGCTGTCTCCTCCACAGCTGCTGCCTCTGCCACCGAGGTAAGGGGGTACACGTGTGTGTGTAGCACATGTGCGCCCTGCTCCCCAACTGCCGGGGGGTCGTTCCAACCATGCTTTTTAAAGCCCATGGTTTGAAATTCCCGCGGTTGACCCTTCAGCCAATTAGGCCTTCCAGCTAGGCCAGAAGTGCATGCTGGCAGCCCTGCCCTCTACTGACCCTCCCGCCGGGATCCCGGTGTGGCAGGCAATACCCCCCGCTTGGGGGAAAGGCCCCCACTAGATCCCACCCCCACTTGTCTACCTGCCCGTGTGTGGCTCGGGAGTGCAGCTCCCAGCTGGTTGAGCTCAGAGGGCTCCGAAGGGCTTCCCTCCGCCCCAGCTGTGCTGTACCCTCTGCCCCACTTACCTTAGGGGGAATCAGCTATTGCTGCCCCCGCTGCTGTCTCCTCTGTAGCTGCTGCCTCTGCTGCCAAGGTAAGGGGGTACACGCGCCGTGCTCCCTCTGCTTCTGCTCCCCAACTGCATGCTTAAGCACGTTTGGGAGAATCCCTGCCAGAACACAAGGGATATGGTTGAGACACATCCTTAGGCAAAAATAAATAAATAAATAAATGTCTAAGGGTCTACTTCCAGTCCTAATTGCTCTGGGAATAGTTGCCTACAAGTATTCCTTGTAGTGAATGAGCTTTGATCAGTTTTGATGACTAGCAGTGTCTATAATAGTCTATTAGGAAAAGCACTTGCCCAGGAAGTGCAAGACCTAGGTTTAAGCCCTCCTTAGTCTGACCCGGGTTCATATATTAGTTCTTTCACCTCTTAAAGGAGTGCAGGACAGATGTAAATGCTTCCAGTCTGCTTGGAAGCTGTTCTACATGGCATAAAGCAGGGATGGGCAAAATATGGCCTGCAGATGGGACCCAACCAGACAATTGACTGGATCCAGCTTGCATGGGGCATCTGCCAATTGATTGAAAATGACCTGCAGCTGCCCGCCTCACCCAGCACTCTGCATGGGGCCAAGCCCCACCTGGGGCAGTCCATGCCTGCCAGCCTGGCCCTGGTCAGCTTCCGGCAGGGATACTCTCAGTGCAGCTGCTGCTGCTCGGCTCTCCTTGCCTCTTGTGGCAGCTCCTCCTCCTTGCCCTGCTCCTGCTGCACCAGTCCATGCTGCAAGCTTCAGCCAGGCAGCTCCTGCCCCAGCATATAGGGGTGCAGCTCCAGGTCCCTGCTGCTTTCCATCCACTCAGCTGCCCACAAAAGCAGGTGAAGTGGGTGGAACACAGCCGGGAAGTGGAGCCAGAGACCCAGATGCTGGGGCACATGCCACCTGGCTGAAGCTTCCTCCTGGCCTAGAGCAGCATGACAGAAGCAGGAGGAGGAGCTGCCGCTGAAGAGGAGGGGAGAGAGTACCACCCAGTGGGCTGAAGCCATACCAGGAGCAGCCCTGCCAGTAAGCTGTGTGCACTGAACAGGGCTGGGCTGGAAGGCACAGGCTGTCATCCAGGGCGGGCTGCCCTGGGTGGAGCTCAGCCCCCATGCAGAGTGCCATGGGGGCAGCCATGGACTGCACAACCTGGGAAAGTTCTGCTGCACACACCCCCTGTCCCCTCTTCCCTCCCCTCATCCTCAGCTGGCTCCAGGGACCTAGTGAACAGGAACCACCCCCAACACACACACACGGTACCCCACACTGAATACCCCCCCACACACACACAGGGCAGGGGCTGCCCCATGCCCCCACTCTGTAATCCCAGCTTCACCCACCTATCTTGCTCCTGAACATCACTCACTGCTGTCCTGTGGCCCCATCCCACGTAGGGAGTTTTGGTGAGTTGTTGCAGTGTCGGGAGGGAGAGGAAATGCTAAACTTCCTATGTGGCCCTTGGGCCCAAATAATCGCCCACCCCTGGCATAACGCACTTACAGGTGTCTTCAGCCAGAAAGAGGGAATGTGAGGAGGCATGAATTTGTAGTCCTCTGGTTAGGGATTCACTTGTTAGGAGACTGGTGTTCCAGGACATGCTTCAAATGGTGCCCCTCAAACCCACTCTAACCATTAGACTACTGTCACACTCTGACCTCAATACTTATTTTTTTCTAGACTTGTCTCCATAGGAAGGAATGCCTGCTGCTCCCACTGAGCTTCTAGTCCTGGGTTTTAATCCCTGGGTCAAGCATTGAACCCATGTCCCCTACTCCAATCCTTAGGCTATTGTATTCATGGGAGCCCACACCCTGTATGACCTAGAGGGAGTTATACTAGCTTCATTTAAAAAAAAAAAGGAGAAGGAGAGAGGAAGGATGCTTTGGTATCTACTTTCCAAAGAGGCATCATGGTTGTGATTCCCAGCTGGAGGATGGTGTCACCCTGAAGCACAAGTGGGGCAACTAAATTCCAGTGGGGAATTTAAAGACAGATTCCTATCTTTTCTTGGCCAACTTAGGTGGCTCCCTGCTCAGCAAAGCAGAGTGGCTTTTGGTGACTGCATACTGTTACTCAGTTCTCCCCTGCAGTACATCAGGAGCCCATTATGAAGCTGCAGATTCTGCTGTGGGATTAAGCATCTTAAAATTTAGAGTCTGCAAGATTCAGACATTGCAGTTTTCAGATGCATATCCATGTGCTTTAGGTCCTGCCCTGACTCTAGTCCTCTAATACTAGCTGACTGGTACATATTTTTTTGGAGGTAGGAGGCATGGGGATTGATGCCCTTCAAGCTAAGGTCATGTTTAAGTTCCTGGGCAAGTGCACTAACTACCTGGTATTACGAGATGGCTAGCATTACCTGCCATGTTTAAAAAGAGGACCAGATATCCATGCCCATACAGATGGCTTAGCTCCTAAATACAGGAAGGAGCTTCAGGTTGTAATTATGTATTCCCAACTCAGGGCTACAAGACATGCAAATCTAGGTTTCAGACAATCCTTGGTGTTTCTGGTTGACTAACTTTCTTCTGCTCAGAAGGAATCCCAATCCTATGCAGCTTGGTACTGTACAGAGAATTTAGCAACTTAATTGGGGCTGTGAGTTCTACTCTAAGAAAGACTCCTAGCAGCTGAGCAAAGTGTGTATATAGGCTTACATCCCAGATATGTTAAAATGCTTTTGAAGCATTTTGTGCCTGGACTCATGTATCTGGTACCTGGTTCTAGGAGTTTTAACTTAGTGAGATTCAGGGGAAGAATATAAAACACCACTCTGAATCAGATTTTAAACATCCCCCTTCTCTCTCCCCAATGTTATTTTATGAATAAAGACCCATGAAGCCTAATTCAGAAACCCATTATTTACTGAGTAGTGTTACTATCAGACCTGGAATTAAATACAACATTTATCATTAGAACATGCTGTCAAAAGGTGATGAGACACTTCTAAATTCATCATCATATAATATGTATGTCACTAATAATCTGTTAAGTCACCTGTTGCACTTTTACAGCATACTGACAACCACAGACTGCTGCTGGTGAAGTCACTAGCTTAAACTGACCATTTGAAAACAATAGACCATAGAACCATGGCAGAAGCCAGGCTATAGCTGACAAGTTATGCAAAATAGGTCTGCCATTGAAGCAAGCAAAAACCAATAGCTGCAGTAGGTCTGAGTGGTTCTTATTGTACAATGAACAGAACTCATTTTCTACCGTTTCTCTTAGTCACCCGTCTGTTCTCAGTCATCATCTTCTCAGTGGGCACATCTACACAAATACCAATTTAAAGGCACTTTAGCTTGATTTAAGGAGCATTAAGGGCGTACCATCCACACGAGTGCCCTTAATGTGTCTTAGAAATGGTGATTTAAGGCTATTCATGCTTAAATCTGATACCTGCATAAAGCAGCTATTTACATCTAAATTTGATACCTAAATCACATTAGTGATTGTGTAGATGTGCTAATGTGCATTAATGTAGTGTGTGTCCATTGACTTGGGACTAACTTTAGTCCCAAGTCAGTCCACACACCCATATTAATACTCATTAGTGAATGCACCTAAATCATCTTA
Source organism: Gavialis gangeticus (assembly GCF_001723915.1). Lineage (NCBI taxonomy): Eukaryota > Metazoa > Chordata > Crocodylia > Gavialidae > Gavialis > Gavialis gangeticus. The sequence goes on from NW_017729032.1 coordinate 95,909,673, forward strand.
ATATACATTAGGCAAATTCACATTAAGTTTAGGCATGCATAAAAGAATGTGTAGACACACCCAGTATGTCTCTAAACAAGCTTCTCCCTGCATCCCGCCCAATGTCCTTCATTCATTTAGTAATCTGATCCGCTGTCTATTATTTCTTCAGTGCACAAGTTGCAGTTCAGAAAGTCTTGAATGCATCTCATCTCTCTACCTTGCTGCTCACTCAACTTTAGTTCAGGCAAGCATTCCTATGCTGGACATCAATAAAAAGCATTCATAGCTTTAAGTAACCACTTAAGTTACACAGAGATCATGAATTAAGATTGACAAGTATTTAGGTGCTGTCCTGAGTTGGGGTTCAAGCAATTTGTGAATATATTTTGTACTTCACTGCACTGTGTTGGCATTTACAGATGTCTCTAGATTATGGCTGAAGAAGCAGTCCTTTTATGCAGATTATAAATGCACAACTCCTAATTTTCTTGCATTAATTCATTATGCAAGAAAGGGATTTTAAAAGGCTTGCTAGAAGGCAAAGTTGCATCTGTGCAAATTTCCCCTGATGTAGGCTTCAGCTGAGTGCCTAAGGCAACAGAAAATTAAAATTCCACAGAAATCAAATGCATGGGTCTAGAAGTAATGAGGATAAACAAAGTGTCCCTGATGGGAAGTAAGTACAAAATACAGACCAGCTTGCAAATTGCCTTAGATAATTAAATAGTATCACCTCAGTACACTCTATAGTAATATAGAGTAGGAAGGTATAGGGGTAAAACAGCAAAATACTAAAGTAACCTTGACTGATTACCCAAGACAACCTTGAAATAATTGTATGGGCAACTACTGTGTTAGATCAGGTACCAGACTCTCCATGTAGAAATGCCGGACTGAATTGGAGTCATTACCTACTTCTACCATCTCTGAATTTGGCCCAATGTTCTAAAATAATCAACACAAATGAAAAAGTCAATTCGAGCTACCACATATTCCCCATTGACCACATTTCGAACCTTTCTTATTAGTGAGAGTAAGTATAATGTTGTAATCAATTATTGATATCTTCTTGCCATGCCTGTGGAATGCAAACTTTCCTCCCCCCCCACAATGAATCTGCTCTGGGATTTATGGTGTTTGTTTATAAGACTATATCATGTAAAAGACTCATCACAGTGGAAAGAGGAAGGATGTTAGTTATTGCCTTTAAGAGATGGCCTCTCATTTTTCTTCATAACTGCTAGCTGAGGTCTAATATACTGCTCCACTCAGCTCCTTAAAAAATATGTTTTGAGGCATCTGTATTAATTCACAGAAATGTTATTTGCTTAGCTTAACCCTCACTCTCACCCCAAAACCCACCTCTCATTCCACACAGAAACATCAATCAGGTGTATGTAACTAGTACATATAATTAAATATTTAGCTTTTTAAATATTAACTGGAACTCTGTTTCTCATACAAGTATTAAGTCAAATGATACAGAAATTTTTTCTCACCCCAATTTACTGCTGGGCATGGAGCTATAACTACCCAGCTCCTATGGTCAAGCACTACTATTAATGCAACTACCACCGTAATGTACCTTACCACAGAAGGTGTTATGAAGATTGAGGAGTTAAGCCCCAATTCAGTGAAGTACACAGGATATGGGCAGAGAAGCACATTACTGAGAGGTAAGCAAAGTTGAGGATTTGCAACACTGATTGTCTGCTTTTGTCCCATGGGCAATGAAGACTAAACCAAGATAGTTCACCCTTTGTGTGCAGACCTGATCCTGCAGTAAGTGAAGTCTGTGGTAGCTTTCCTAACTCACATTGGTTAACTAATTTACCACAAGTTAAGGGAACATGCATATATACTGCTGCTACCTTGCCTTAGTGAGTGATCCTCATTCTAGTTTATTCAGGTGTTTCTTGTTTATTCATCACCCCCTTTAGCACAGTCTTACTTTTGAAAGTGCACAAGCGGTCTCCTTGGAGTCCAAACATATCAGCTACATTGCAAATACCTTATTTTCCTCAAATGCAACATGGCCCCAATATAATACACAGTTGTTTTTGAAAGGCCGAGTGAAGAAAAAATGTTCTGAAGTTAGGGCTGCATAGAGCAGGGACAGGCTTAAATCTTCAGCTGACTCACCCTCCCTTTCCTTCTTAACGAAAGCTGAAACCCTAGCTGCTGCTAAAGCCTTGTTTCCATGACTGGAACTATGATTTTGAAAAGAGCTAAAGAGTTTCCAAGGATGTGAAATGGGAGGAGAGAGAGACCAAGAGCAGCTAGCAGAGTTGTTTGATCTGTGGAACATCAAGACGATTAAAAAGAAGAGACAATCATTAACACTTTAGAGTAAAGAACAATGAATCCTTAAGTCAATTGGCACCTTTAGCTGTCTGGATTGCAATGAAACAACTGGAGCACTGTGGAGCAGAAATCAAACCATGTGGTTTTATCCATCAGAAAAATCAACTTCCCTACTTAGTACATGAACCCCAATTTTGGGGAGGCTGCTTTTTTTGGGAAAATGTGTGTGTTATGTGAGAGAACGTACAACATAACTATTTACTATGCCAAGTTAGTCCAATGCTTTACTGAACTGGAGCCTTACCAATTAAGGATTGATTTATTCAAATGCTTAAGATTAAATCTGTTCATGGCTTTCTTAAATAGACTTATTTTAATAGACTTTTTGAAAGGGTACCCAAATAACCTTGAAGTTACATAAGTAATTTAAAAGTTCTTCCTGTAGCATTTGTCGTTACTTTGAGATCAAACAGTGTATGTTATTTGTCAATAATAAAAATCAATGTAATTATTTTTAACTGAGTAAGAGACAGTGAAATTCTGCATCCATCTGTCTAAAAACCCTGAAACA
>NW_017729032.1:95917529-95921772 GCF_001723915.1 Gavialis gangeticus
TTATTCAAATGCTTAAGATTAAATCTGTTCATGGCTTTCTTAAATAGACTTATTTTAATAGACTTTTTGAAAGGGTACCCAAATAACCTTGAAGTTACATAAGTAATTTAAAAGTTCTTCCTGTAGCATTTGTCGTTACTTTGAGATCAAACAGTGTATGTTATTTGTCAATAATAAAAATCAATGTAATTATTTTTAACTGAGTAAGAGACAGTGAAATTCTGCATCCATCTGTCTAAAAAACCTGAAACAAACAAGCCTGTGGCACAGGACACTTGACAAACACAACAAAAGGACTACAAATCTTGGCTATATATGCACACCCCTGTTGATGTATCAAGCTAAAGGAGCAGGCATATTACCTTTCAACCTGATGTGGATATTATTCTTCCTGTTGTACACACTTAGCTTACTCATTTTTTTCCACTGAACACAGAAATTGCCAGTGTCAGCAGACTAATACTCTATTTAGTTTAGCATCCTGACTCTGCCAATAGCTAGTCCAAAAAGTCTCAGCAAGCTCCATAGCAAAGTTTTTGGAATAACCTGCCAGTGTCAGTTAGTAGTAGCCATCCTGCTCCTAAAACAGGGGATATGAACTCTTAACTAATAAGAATCTCTAACTGAAGCGTGGGTTGTTTCATTAGTTGTTTCAGAAACTTAAGCTAAACTCAAGCTGAACTCAGGCCTTCAAAGATACCTAGTGACAATGAGTTCCACTGATTACTCATGAATCCTTTTAAAAAGCACTTTTAAAATGAAAAGCCGAATTAAAAATAATCTTTTTCTTGAATTATGAAAGAGGACAAGTTATGTGCTATTATTTAATTGTTCAGTATCAATTTCCATTTTTAAATTATTTTATCAGCTCAAGATGGGGACATATCACCTGAAACATTTCACAGGGCTTTGTACAGAACTACAGATGGAGGGAAATGCTCCCAAGTATGACAAAATACCAGTAGCCTACCTGGGGGTAAGGGGAGAGGTAAATGGAGCACCAACCCCAGGTGCCAACTATTGAGGAGATACAAAAATGCTCCTTGCCTCCCTCCTCTTTCCCTCCCTCCCCACCTCAAAGTCTTGGCCACAGTAGGGGCAGCCCTGTAGTGCTTGACCACAGGAGCTGGGTAGTTATAGCTCCACGCCCAGCAGTAAATTGGGGTGAGAAAAGAGTTGGGTGAGCAAAATGGCAGCTGCAAGAGCAGGCACAGCCCTGCACCAGCATATTGGAGAAGTCTGCAGAGAGCACAGTGCACGGAAGACTTTGCTCCCCCCTCCCAGAATCCAGTGATTGACATATCCTGTTCCCCGCCCCACCCAAGATGGTGAAGGAGCTTACCACACCTCTTAATAGTATATTATTTGGAAACATATAGCTACTAAACATGTTGCAGTTCTATTGTAATATATTAGGAACTGCATTGAATAATTTCTTATTAGAAATTTCTTGTAGAAGGATACATTCATTTGAAAACCAACATGAGTACTTCCTAGTTTGATCGCCGGAAACTAGCTACAGAATAGAAGCCTGATTGTCAAAGGAGCTGCCCACTAACTTGATGAAGTAGCCATATCTTCAGGGTGCTCCGCTACTCACCAGGAAATATTGAATACTGAGCCCAGATCTGGATGCTTTAATTAGGTGGAGCTCTTCTGAGAAATCTGACTCAAACAAATGGGTGATGAGCCCCGTTAAAAGTCTGGTCTAAGAATTAAAAATGCCTTTGCTTTGGCTAGTGTGCATGTCAATGCTGGATATTGAAAGCAGCAAAACAAATTAGATCATTGTAACTAGGAACTAATCTGTCACTACTCAATGTTCAAAGCATCATACATAGTGTTTTAGTTTCCCCTCTTCAAAACTTTTTCTTCTGGGTGTTTCACAACCAAACAGCAACAAGGCACAATGACAAAACTCATAGACTCCTGTACTGGTCAGAAATAATACACTTTGGGATTAATGGATTAAAGATAGGGAGATTGGCTGACTTTACAGCATTTGGAACTTGATCCAAATGACACCAAAGTTAAAATTAAAACTTCAGGCTTTTGCCTAAGCCAGTGGAAGTCAGTCAACCTTTTAGGCAGGCATGCCACAAATTAGCCCTACACCTTCCCTGCATGTGACTCTGATCCCCTTCCCCTGCCTGACCTGCTTCACGGCTTTCTGCTTCCTTGTCTGTACTCCCTGCCTGGTCTGCTGCTTTGCTTTCTGCTCCATCCTCAATAGAGCCACACACAGGCTGCCCATGGCACTTGTGGCACATATGCCACAGGTTGACCACACCTGGTCTAAACCATGCACTTAGACTTTAAGCACAGAACCAAATTCAAATCTAACCTCAAAATCAGAATGAATGGAATCTCTAGAGGAGAAGCGTTTTTCCATGGTTTCCACTGAATCCATCTACAAAGCATTCAGCATTTTGCTTGATGGTTTCTAGGTGAGCACTCCTTCCATTTCTGATCTTCTCAGAAGTTCGTTCTTTACACTTTCCTTTAGAAGAAGCAGCTAACTCAAACACCACCATCTACAAAATGGCCAGAACCTATGTTGGGCTGGTGGAAAACTTTACATATGAAAAAATCCCCTCATTTTCCATAAACAATTCTAATTTCATTGAAAACATAAAGAGAAGTTTTTCATATGAAAGGGTCTACCTCCTCCTTCTCGTCCCCCCTCCAAAAAAAACTACAAGTCAAACACATTTTTATCAAACACTTTCCTCTCTGCTGCCCCAGTGGCTCTTGCAATTCACATGCCTTGTGCCAGGGCTCTCTTCTATGGTCTGACTACTATGGCTAGATTACATCACCCATGATGTACCTAACCATGGACCCATGATGTTTCATGGCAGGTCAGCATCAGGCAGTGCCATGCCATATGATGTGCTTTTTAGTATGGAGACCAGCCCACAGAACCAAATTTCAGAATAAGGCCCTTGCCCTACAGGTGCCATAAGACATGTGACCACTCTTCTGAAATGAAAGTTTTAGTTTTTGGCTTTTCATTTTTTTTCTGGATAAAGTTTCCATGAAAATAAACACACAAACAAGGCCATTTTCTAATGATGCCTATTTTAAAGTATGATAGTTCATTGGGACTTTATAGCCTCCTTCCAATCAATGAAAGGAAGTCTTCTAGAATCAACAGAACTGGCAGAAAGTGTTACTAGTCAAAATTCAATTGGTCTAGTTCTCACTCCACTTCTTTGTATAGGGGGAAAATGCACCACTTTCAGAAGCTTCGTAGTGAAATAAGTAACAATCACATACTGAACTGGCTGCCCTCCCCCATACCTTCAAGAAGCAGGAAGGAGAAATCAGCGGCCCCCTCCCCCACAAGAAATCCAAATAAAACAGGAAAAAGGGAGGCCTGTGGGATGCCTTAAAGAAAGGAGGCTATGAGGACTCAGCTTTGGCTCAGAGCCCAAGGGGACAAATGAGGTCCAACAAAAAATGACAGGTTCTACGTAAATGCTTGTTCTCCATTCTAATGCTGTATCTGATATGCACAAGACAAAGCAAATATAATTATATTTCATGTTATTTCTACATTTGTTTTTTAGGAGATGCATATGAAAGCACTGCTTTCTCTGGGATTAAAGATTTAAATATTCTTTCAAAATACTGTTTAAGGTATCTAACAGAATGGAACAACATCTGACCACAACCTAGATGGAAGTTACAGTTGTGTTTCCTCAGGGCCTTGAGCTATGAGGCTAACTCTAATCAAAACTGATGCCTCAGCAGAAGCAGTGAAATTCAGAGACAAGGATAGCCATGCTGAAGGGAAATATTGTTTTATATAGAACAATAAAGTAAGACAGCAATTATATCCTGTGATCCATACAGAGATCAGTGGAGTTCATTTTAGCAGTACAATTATTTATAATTGTCAAATATGAGATAAACTACATTTAAAATATATATATATATATATATATATATACACACACACACATACACATACACATATACACTATGACTTAATTTTGATGGCCTAATCTTGACAACCACTCTGTGCCTTGAGGATGGCCTTGCAATCTGTTTGTCAAAGTTCATGTAGCAATGCACAGCTGGATTCTATTGGAAAAAGCCAGGAGGCAGCTCTAAGATGCTCTAAGGACCAAATAAATCTTCATCTCTGGGATTAAGAAAGCCACACTGAACCACCCTGCCCTGCCGTCCAACTCCTGTTATGCTCTGTAGGACACAACTGGACTGTATGCTTTGGGCC
>NW_017729032.1:95926772-95936194 GCF_001723915.1 Gavialis gangeticus
CGGCGTTGTTTTTTTGGGCCCAAATTTTAAGAAAGAGAGGCCCCCCCCCCCCCCCCGCAATCATAAAGAACTACTTTTGTAGTCTGCAAGTACCTTTAAGTCAAGGTTACCTGGAAGCCTAACGAAGTCACATACCTTGTCACATGTTCACCTGGAACAGTTGCAAATCATTAGAATGTAGTGACCTATTCAAAGTTAGTGTGTGTTAGGAGACAATGCTTACCTAAAAGTGAACAACTTGGCACTGCCATGGTGCACTTAACATGTGCTGAACTGCTTGAACGTGCATCTGCTTGTGTTTTAACTGCACTTAGTAAGTGCCAAGTTGAATGTGTGACACCACCCCTAGAATAGTTCTGAACAGTACTATCATGCAAGAGTGATTTAATACTTTGAAGAAGAAGACCATTAGCTTTCTCTCCTTTCTAACTGTATCTCTGATCAAACATTATTCTGAAGGAGGGAGGGGGAAAAGGAGAACATAACTGATCAACTGTGCACTACTGACATAGATAACTTCACCATCCTAGCCAGCACAGGATTTGAACAATAGTGAAAGCCAGCAAGCATTTATGTTAGAGTGGAGTCTCCAAAGCCATTAATCCATTTCATGGACTGCATTTTTAAAAGTCAGACCTATGGTGCAGAAGTACAGCCAAGGGAACACTTGTTCTTGGGATGCAGTGTGTGATTTGAGGGAAGAAAGAGACTGTAGCAGGGCACTAAGGTGCCTGCTACTTGAAGGGTAGGAATGGCCACCCAGGTGCTGGTTGCCAGGGCAACCAGGAGGAGCTAGGGCCCACTCCTGTTGAGTCAGCTGACCAGAAGGGAAGGCCTGGCTCCTATATAACTCCCAGGCTGAGGTCAGGCAAAGGGGAGGGTTCTACCTGTGACCAAAGGGGAAGGTGTTGCCCTGAGTGAAGGAAAGGAAAAGCCTGACTGTGGGTGCAGCTGGTGATATGGGTGAGAGAGGGAGCACCTGTGGTATGGCTCAGAGGATGTTTTAGCTGTGAGGCCTGAATTTAAGTTATGATGCAGAGGCTTGTGTTTTGTTGTGTTGTTGCACCAGAGGACCGGGTGAGGCTACAAGGGGATGGAGGAGGCCTCATAGGAGAACCATGACAGTATGGTAGCCCCAGCCCTGAGCATGGGCAGCATGAAGGCCCCGAAAGGCAGCGGGAAATGCGAAGGCCCTGAAAGGCAGTAGATTAAGAGAGACAGACTTATGTCCAGTCCATCAGTGAGGTTTGGGGTGTGGCACAGGGGTGGTTGGAGCCATGCATAGCCCATGAGGTGGGGGTGTACTTGAACATGGGTCTGGCAAACCGCAGGAACCATAGCCAAGAGGACGAAGGGCAGCCTCCCTATGATCTAGAAGATCAAAGATGTGGTGGGTGAGATGTGGCTTGGAGCACGCTTGGCACAATATAGAGAGGGGACCTAGGGGCAGCACGGCGACCCTGGGACTCCATCCTGCTGCAGAGACCAAGACAAGACTGGGGCTTTCTGAGACCATTTTGGATACTGATCTCTACAGCACAAGGATCCCTGGAAGCTGTGGTCCCATGAGTTTCTGGTATTTTTAAGCCACCACAGCAAGGCATATTAGCTGGGCACAAACAAGCAGCTTCCATAACCATGTCAGAGATCTTGACCCACTGAATTTTTGTAATGCAGCCTAGTTTTTGGGTTTAAGGTGAAACTGCTAGTTCACTTTTGGTTGCAGCATCCTGCAACTCTTTTAAAAAGTTGTCTTGAAAACTTAAAAGCAAAGACAGGAGTTGAAACACACAGAATAATTCAACTGAAACGGAAACAGTTCTTGGAGTTATCATAATTGCATTATAGCTGTAACCCCTTTCATGAGGGGGTGCAGGTATAAGGTTGTGGTGACTCAGTTTCCCCAAAAGTACCTCAATTAAACACGAGGGTACAAACAAGTTAGATTTATTTATACCCGTGGGCATTAGAACTTGAAATCTGTAATATAACCCATGAAACCCAGGCATGGAAGCCTGATAACCAGGGTTTTTGGTTTTCCCTGGGGAAAAACAAAAAAATGTTTCAGTGCATGTATACATACACCTTAAACTGTCTGTTGCATGCATGCAACAGGTAATTTTAAGGGGCACTTACCTTCCGAGTGTCCTACATCAGGCTCTGCCTGAATGCTTGAGGGAGACTGTCCCAGCGGGGACACCATATTTGTAGTTTGAATATTATCCCCAGAAAAGGGATGCAAGATTCAAATCAGTTTGAGAGCCCAGGAAAATGCCAGCCCAGGGATGGGTGGCTCCCCTTAAGACCAAAGTGTCTCCCTGCCCCAAGGATGGAGAGAGAGAGGCGCGTGCTGTGCAAGAAGAAGAGCCTGCAGCATGGTCCCACCCTGCAGTTGCCTGCTGGACCCCTCGTGGGCAGGCCATAGGCCAGCAGAGCACCTGAAGGGTCAAGCAAAAGAGAGCAGACCCCTAGAACAAGCAAATGAAATTTGTGAGTAGCTGAACAAATCCCAGAGGGTGGGGACACAGCCCCAGGAAACCCCAAGATTGCAGAAAGGTGATTCCTGCTGGGCTTGGAGGCTTGGGGTAGTCAGTAACAGTGTGATAGACCCCCTGTGTAAGTGGTTGAGAAAGGAGTATGGTGGGACTGGGTCAGCTGGGTGGAAAGAGACAGCAGCTAGTGAAAGGTTCTAGGATGCTGGTGTGGACTAAGGCCCAGGGAAGCACAACCTGAGGGAAAGCCTCAGTGTGCATGAGTGCCCAGAGGGGGAAGTCAGCCCACAGGTGATGCCTGTTTTGCAGTAGTAACTTGCTCTCCCTCTGTGACTCAACTGCCCAAAGCAGCTGAAGCCCACAAGTATGTGATGAATGGAGTGGGGGACTGCCCCACCCTCCATCTATTGGGCAATAGTTGGAGTGCCTGGCTATTAGCTGTAATAATTAATTAGGGGATTAATACAATGAGTATTAAACATAGTGCATAAGTTATTGGTTTTGCATTTGTTATCTTGATCACCTTAAATGTAAATAGTTATCAACTTTTTTTTTTTGGTATAAACTGATCCTTGTGTATTGTAAGTAGAATATTGCAAACTTTTGACAGTATTTAATATTTGCTTGCATACAGCAATTATTTTCTGTATATAATTACATTTCTGTAAATAGTTACTCTGGAGTCTGCAAGGTCTCTCCATTGTGAAAGGGATCCCCTCCTCTCAGGGAGCCTCTGGCCACTCGTAGGTGAGCTGAGAAGGGGTAAAGCTACCTGGCACCCCAGTTCGCAAACATCTGGATGTGGCCACGGGTAGCATCGTGTGCCAAGGGTTATACATATATACATACAACCCTTGGCACATAATGCTATCTGTGGCCAGGTCCAGATGTTTGGGACCTGGGGTGCCAGGTAGCTTTATCCCTACATATATACATGGAAATATGTGGATTTTGGGTTACTTTTTTAATCGGAGAAAACCAGGTTCCCTGCTGATACCAAAATTACCATTTCAACAGCACAAGTTAAAACTCCAACTCCAACAGTCTTACAAGGACCCTTCCAAGTGAGACTTTTACCTTGTGCACAGCCTCAGCCCTCCTAGATGGCACAAGGACTCTTACTGCTTCACACTTACATTGACCACACCACGTTCTGCAGCCATTTAAGTGCATCTAAGTCAGGCCCTGCCCTTCTCCAGCAATCAGATTCTCTCTCTGCTGGAGTCTTCTCTGTGGGGAAGTTGATCCTTCTCCCAGCTGCACTCAGACCAGGTTCCTCCATTATCTCCCTGAGGCCTCTTTCAAATGGTTCAGGGAGCAAGGCCTCTCCCCTGCTCCTTCCACATGGCTGTGGGCAAAATGCCACCCTTGCAGCTCCTCTTTCCCACCTCCCCTCCTGGTAGTCCCCAAAGTAGTCTGGAAGCTGTAGTTCCACCCAGCTCACTGGGTCTTGCTTTTCTAGCCTTGGAGTGGTGCCACCCCTCTCTGCTTAACCTCTTGCAACCCAGGGGCAAGTGTTACATAGACATTAGTAGAGTAAGCAAAAATATGTGTATATCATCCCAATGTACAGCACCAGCCACTAAAATAAAAGGTTTCTTTTCAACTCATTAATTTCCCTATATTCATATTGCCAGTTATAAGTAATCAGGAGGCCTTATTAATTAGAAATTAAATTTTTGCATTCCTGTATTGGAAAATACTCAACTTCCTTGTTAAATGAGAATCTATCATTCCATTACTGTAACACCATAACCATATCTGTAATCTAGTGTGATTACTTATAAAAAGGTATACAAGTATAAATAAGCAAACTAAATTATGCTATTTAACCTTTTGATCTGGTAAGTTTTAAAAATTGGTTTTTCTGAATAAGAGTATTGTGTGAGTCATCTCATGCTAGCAAAACTATTTGATTGATTCCAGTACAGAGTTCTTTGTTTTTGTTCTTTTGGGGGGAAGAGCTGGGGGGGGGAGGAAAGAAGGTCTCAGCCATCACCACCCAAAAAGAGGGGTATGCATGTGACACAAAGCTTCTCAAAATTGAGATTGACAATAGATGATGTCCCCGATGGGCCTTCTTGTGTCGTTCCTGGGAGCTCTGCCCTCCTGGTCAGTGGCTACTCCCTGTCCGGACCTGTTTGTCACCGTGGGTGCTCATTCTCCTGCGTTGCCCACCCCGCTCTTGCCTACCATGACTTGTTGTTTCCCCAGTGGGCGGGGCTAGTTCACGGATCCCTCAGTGGCCCGGGCTTGGCCTGCCGGTTGCACACGGGGCTCCGCCACCCCTACACCCTGGCCTCACGCCACCTGTGGGCTCCACTTCCCCGTGCCTGCTCCATGCTGCTTCTGCAGGCTTCTAACACGTCCTTCGTACTCGATCCCACAATCTGTGGGATACTCCCACTTCAATTTTGGCCCCTTCACCATAACCTGCACCGGTGCCTCAGTCGCACCATCTATAGACCCCGCGCCACAAGCTCTTCACCCGGTGAGACACTCCCCACTTGGAGTTACTGATGATCTAACTGCCTCGCTGACCCTCCACCAGATCCTTCTTGACCTGAACGGGGCGGGGAAGGGATTCCCCTTAGCTGCTCTCTGGCTGCCCCGCTCCTATTCCTTTAACCGACGTCCGCTGATCTTGGCGGCGATCCCACCCCGATCTCCCTCCAGCCAAGTGGTCCACGATCCTTCGCCCCTCTTCGGCGTGGCTCGCTCCCCACCGTTCCGGAACTTACTTCGGGGTCCTCAGAATCCTCCTGGGTCGTCCCGATCTTTAGTAGCTCACCTGACCCACCGTTCCTGGGTCGATCCGCCATCGTCCCTGTTGTCGGGCTCCTCGTAGGGGTCGCTGCTCCCTCCAGCACTCCAGCTCAGCGAGGCTCGTCCCGGAGATCCCACGCCGTTGCTGGCCCTAACCGTCGTTTGATCCCTGAGCTATCTGCTGCCGCTGGAGTGGCAGCCACCATTTTTAAATCCCCCGGCCAGCATCCGACGCTGCCGTCAGCTGCTGGCCGCAGCTGTACAAAGATGCGGCTAGCGAGCTGCGCGGGTTCTTCCTCCAGCTCCGCGTCTCTCCTGTCCTGGGCTTCAGGTAAGTGTCCCTTGTTACCTCGGGCCCCAGAACAGATAATATTATCTTCTACACAGACAGGTACTCTTTAGGCTAGGGAAGGTGAACATGATAGGGGAAACGCCGTACCAGCAAAAGATCAAATGGCTACAAACCAGCTAAAAATCAATTTGGACTGGAAATTAGAACATTTCCATGTACAGAGAAGTGAAGTTTGGAATGGTTTTCTAAGGAAAGTAGTAAGGGCAAAGAACTTGAATCGCTTCAAGATTCAATTGGAAAAGTTTATGGAAGAGAGGATACAACTTAACCTCCGCTTCCCCCTGCACACCAACAAGCCATGTGTTTTTTAGTTCCCAAGCTGGGGTATAAATATAGTTCACTTGTAGTGTGGAAGATCATAGTATTAAAAATCACAGAAAATTAGGGTTGGAAGGAACCTTAGGAGGTCATGTAGCCCAACACCCTGCTCAAAGAAGAACAATCCCCAACTATCTCATCCCAGCCAAGGTTGTCACTACCTAGGTCTTAAAAAGCTTGAAGGATGGAGATTCCACAACCTCTTTGGGTAACCTGTTCCAGTGTTTTACTACCCTCCTAGTAAGGAAGTTTTTTTCCTGATATCTAATCTAAACTGCCCTTGCTGCAACTTGAGACTATTGCTCCTTGTTCTGTCATCTGCCATCACTGAGAAGGCTAGCTCCATCCTCTCTGTAACCACCCTTCAGGGAGCTGAAGGTTGCTATTAAATCCTGGAAGTCTGGTAAACTAAACTCTGGCTGACTAAAAATGTCTGGTAATGCTTTAAGTCTTCTTTGTTGGTCCAGTTAGGGCCAGGAAGGAATTATTTCAACCTGGATGAATGCTACTAATTTCTTGTTTCCTTCTTAACCTCTCCCACTTCCCTCCAAAGCATTGGGACATTTGCTGGTGAGAAGGAAGACATGGGGAGTTGACTGGGGTGCATGATATGGCCCCATACTTAAAAAAATTCAGAACTTCATGGCTAAAGGGACTCCTTTCTGATCTCAAATTTAGCAATTGGTATGACCCTGGCCAGAAGGGACACTTCCCTCTCTTTCTTTCAAATGTCAGACTAGCCTTCATTTCCTCTCTGCCTTCACTTGTAGCAAGGGAATGGTCCTTTTCCTAGAATTTGTCAAGCATACATTAACTAGTGACAGTGCATTAACAGTGCCCTTGTCTCCCCTTACTTTTACTTATAGTATGTTATAGGGGGGTCTTGATGTTTCTTGCCTGCAAATGCAAGGGACTATACATGATGGCTTTGGAGGCTCCTTGCAGTCCCACATTCCTAAAAGCAGAAGTGTGCAGTTCCCGCTGCACCCACATGAACTGACCAGCTTCTGGGGTCCCTTGCAGTCCAGGATGGGGACAGAGTGATCCTGTTGCTACTCCAGGGAGAATAGGGGCCCATGCCGCTTTTTCTGGCTCTAGGAGTGGAAAAAAGAGCTTTTTACCCCTAAATCCTTTGAGAGGTCAGGTCTACTGTATTTGGACACTACTGCAAGAATGAAGTCATCAGCTCCTACCTCATGGATTATTGTTATTTCACTGCTTAAATCTAATCCTGGATCTGAACACCTACAAAAGCTTGGCTCCTTACCTTGTTTTGCTACTTGGGTCCATCTCTAAAAGTTATTACAAAGCTGCCTAGATTTTAAAAAACCTAGAAGATAAATCCTTACTTAACAAAGGCATTGCTCATCCTTCTCCATGTGCAACCTAAACCATCTGCATCAAGTTGCATTGTTAAACATTCCAAAGTAGTCCAGAAATGAAGCATCATGTGAAGAGGAAGTTTCCAAGAAAATAATTGGTTAGGTCCATGAGTTGCTCAGAAACCAAAACACAACAGAAAAACATGAGTTAGGTGGGGATTATTGTTCAGCTACATTTTCTAACCCCAGATGCTAGCTTCTGTGGAAATAAGATGTCCAGAATTCCAAGGTTCTTCAATCTTGTTTTCTGTAAACATAGGGAGAAGGGTTACGCTCATTCAACTCTCCTGTCCAGCAGACATTACATATATACAGCCCTTACTGCTCATAAAGTACAGCAAACAGGAGGCATGGGAATGACTGAACTCTAGCTACTGTACTGCATACCATACATTCTAGACATTCACGGAAGAGGAACAAGAAATTCACATATAGTAGGATGAAGTCAGGGTCAGATTCTTTACTAACTGCTGGAGCAATCAGGGTAAAGCCCTTGATGCTGAAGGTGACCCAGAACCCAGGTCTCCCAATATCTTGGGCAATTGCTCTAACAATTAGACTATTTCAAGAGGAGGTTGAAAAACTACTGCTACTCTATGATGTAGTCAGTATAAACATCTCTGATCAAGTCCAAAATCTTGCTTAGATACCTATGACATGAAGCTAGGATGAAGCAAACTCAGTCTCTTAGCAAAGCTTAAAACTCCCCATTGGAATGAATTAAAAGCCACCCATCTCCTGAGTAACCAAAGATCCTGGAGGCATTCAAGTGCTTCCTGATGAGGCGAATGGGAGAGTTGTGTTGTTTTGCAGGGTAAAGTAAAATGTATTCTCATTGAAAGTATAGGAGAGATACACAGGTGTAGCTGAGTGCCTCCCCGACTATGATTGCCAGGGAACCTAGTTTTCTCCCATTTAAAAAAAATCCCCAATTTTCACTTAAAAAAACGTAACCCCAAATCCACATTTTCCATAATTTAAATGAAATGTGTGTGTGTGTCTGTACACATATATACATATATAGTGGTGTTTCATTTAAATCATATGAAAATGTGGATTTGGGGTTACTTTTTATTTAACCTAAAATTAGGGATTTTTTTTTCAAATCGAAGTAAACCAGGGTTCATGGTGATCGCACAAGTAAACACTTTGCCAACAGTTTTGCAATATGCATCAAGTGGGTGACATGGGATTTAGGCCTGTGCTCAATACTTTTCCAGTCATACACCATTACACATATTCTGATTGATTTATTAAGAATCCTTGCTATTAGATTTGCAATTTCATTAACTAAATGTTATAAGAAGGCAGAGAAACTGTACCAATTTAAATCACTTCTCTTTCTTAAACCTGGCTTCTTCTCTAACATATACCACTGCAAATCAGAAGAAGTTTCAGCTGAATTACTCCACTATATACTGTATAGAAAACCTCTATTACTGAAAGCAGCATCAGATAGGTGACACATACACATTTTCTACAGGTTCAGTCCCTTATCCTGTATACACAGGGTTAACTATACTGAGTCATTTAAGACCCTGGTCTTCTTGTACTCTAGCCCACATCAGATACTTTTTATTTTTCCCAAAGGCCTGACAGAATAGGCACATGAATGTCCTTCTCCTGCATTGTGAGGGCAAGACGCTACTTCACCATCCGCTGTAAAGCTGGCAACACTGAAGTTCTTGACTTCAGGAAAGCTGACTTTGACAAGCTCAGGAGGCATGTCAGTGAGGCCCTAAGGGACCACAACCCAAGGGGGAGGGAAGTTCAGGAAGAGTGGTTGCTCCTCAAGGGAGTGATCCTTAATGCACAAACTAATTCTATTCCATCTGGGAGAAAAGACAACAACAGGGTACAGCAGCCCCCCTGGATCTCCGGGGATCTAGCAGACCTCCTGAGGATAAAAAGAAAGGTCTACAAAGGATGGAGGACGGGATTCACCTCCAAGGAAGAATATTCTGCACTGGTCCAGTCCTGCAGGGAGCAAACCAGGAAAGCCAAGGCTGCAACTGAACTCCAACTAGCTTCGAGCATCAAGGACAATAAAAAGTCCTTTTTCAGATATGTGGGGAGCCGGAGGAAAAGCAAGGGCAACATTGGACCCCTGCT
>NW_017729032.1:95937508-95938694 GCF_001723915.1 Gavialis gangeticus
ATAAACTACTGCGAGACCGTTTCAGGCTGGACATAAGGAAGAATTTCTTTACTGTCCGAGCCCCCAAGGTCTGGAACAGCCTGCCATCGGAGGTGGTTCAAGCACCTACATTGAACACGTTCAAGAGCAAATTGGATGCTTATCTTGCTGGGATCCTATGACCCCAGCTGACTTCCTGCCCTTTGGGCAGGGGGCTAGACTCGATGATCTTCCGAGGTCCCTTCCAGCCCTAATGTCTATGAAACCATTCCCCAGCTGGTTTACCTCACTCTTCATAGAGGTCCCGAGTGCATTCCTTGGATAGTCTCTATGTGACAGCTACTCATTTACCTGGGACAAAGCCTTTCATCCCAGCTGCTGATAGTCAATTAATTGGCCACATGTGGGGAGGTAGGGTTCAATTAACCCCTTTGTGGTTATTACACTATAGGATTTATTACACTATAACTACACATATGAGAAAAGTGTAAGCAGTAGAGGCCCCACATGAAAATAACTCTCACTATCTTCAGTGTTATTACTTCTGATTTATATTGGTGTAAGTGAGAGGAGAAACAAGGATTAGCATAACACAGAGAAGTGGGCCTGAAACTACAGAAGGAGAAAAAATGTATTATTATGAAGATAACATCGCTCAGTGAGTGAGATGCAAAACTTTGGAAGAGTTCAGAGGAAGTGGTGAAAATGCCATTACATGCAGTTCTTGACTTACAACATTTTGAGTTACAATGTTTATAAACTGACACCCTGTTTCAACTTTACCACGCCAATTTTGACTTTACAGCGCTTGATCCAATGCAACTCTATGCCAGTAAACAAGTTCACTGCATCGCTCATCTCCCTCGAGAATATCTGTCCAAACTTTCTTGGACACTTTATTTGAGAAAGCAGATCAGACTCCAGAAAAACCTGTAGCCAAGTCTCCTGAGAAGACCCCAGTCAAGAACCCTTCAAAAAGTCCAACCAAGAGCCTTTCAAGAAGTCCAGCAAAGTCACCTTAAAGAAGTCCTTCAAAATCAATATGATTGCTATTTACAATATAAATACATTAATGTAGCTATATTATTCATCTATAATTGAATGAGTACAAAATTTTGGGTTTTTTTTGTGAAAATAGGGTATTGGGCCTTTGTTTAGGAACCAATCCCCCATTTATAACATTGCATCTTATAAGAAAATTGGTTTT
>NW_017729032.1:95943694-95943919 GCF_001723915.1 Gavialis gangeticus
CATCCTTAATGGACTGGCCGACACCAACATTCTGAGGGATAACCAGCATGGGCTTGTTGCGGGTAGTTCTTGCTTCACCAATCTCATTTCCCTTTATGAATCTATGAATCCATAGATGCTTCTCAGGCAAATCCCAGGATGTCATTCTCCCCTTGTACTCGGCCTTGGTGAGGCCGCAGCTGGAGTACTGCATCCAGTTTTGGGCTCCACAATTCAAAAAGGATG
>NW_017729032.1:95944843-95952462 GCF_001723915.1 Gavialis gangeticus
CAAGAACCCTTCAAAAAGTCCAACCAAGAGCCTTTCAAGAAGTCCAGCAAAGTCACCTTAAAGAAGTCCTTCAAAATCAATATGATTGCTATTTACAATATAAATACATTAATGTAGCTATATTATTCATCTATAATTGAATGAGTACAAAATTTTGGGTTTTTTTTGTGAAAATAGGGTATTGGGCCTTTGTTTAGGAACCAATCCCCCATTTATAACATTGCATCTTATAAGAAAATTGGTTTTGAGTTACAACGTTTTGACTTAAGACGTGGTTTTCAGGAACCAATTACGTTGTCAGTCCAAGGACTGCCTGTATTTAAGTGAACTGCAAAAATCATGTAGAAACATAGAATCAAGAGAGTAATCCTATACTTTATAAAAGAATGGATGTCCTAGAGTTCCGTCTGAAGAAGTACCATCTAATTAAAGGAGAAGGAAAAAGTACAAAATTTTCAGAGTTCTCATCGTTTAGCCTGAGCTTCAAGGAAAATGTCAAAAATCCAGGGAGCCCCCTTTTGTCCAAAAAATGCAGCTATTTTACATTTTAGAAGGATTCTTAAAAAAAACTAAACCAACAACAACTCAATTTCACAGATATGTAGAGTATTTTCTAATTTAACCAAGTAATTTCTTCCCTCTGTGGAACACCACAAGAGTGCTTCAAGGAACTTAGCCAGACAAAGCGAGACAGATATGTTAAACAGATGGATGCCAAGGAAGTGGCTTGGTTTCCCAAACAACAGATCTGAAGGACAGTTGGGTAAGTAGAACCGAGTCTTGGCTGGATTGAGCTGGCAGAGGTGATTCTTTTATTTTGCTATAAAAAAGGAATTAGACAATTGTGTTTTCTAGTTCTTATAAATTAATGTATTGATTGTAGGCTTACTATCTATTTGCAAAATCTGTAATTGCATATTTATCATGCACTGACATTCAGCTCAAAACAGTCTTAAAAGAAAAGCAATAGATTAAAATGAAAAATACATGGGATCCTGGTTTTACTTTAGGCCTTAAAATCTTTAAAGTCAAGAATATATATTAACATTTCTATGGAACTGAAAATATTAAACTAATGCTTTACAGAGGTAGTCTATTGATCACCTATAACAGTAGTGCTCAACCTTTTTGCCCTGCATGATGGATTCACAGCTCCCAGCCCATACACAGGTCGGATCTAGCTGTTGGACCTGATCCAACCGTGAAGAGGGGAGGATAGGGGGAACCTGGCCCCAATCCAGCTGTGTGGGGGAAGGGGATGTGCCCCAGCCCCCACCTGGCCACAGAGGGGATGGAGGGGAAAAGTGAGGACTGAGGAAGGGGCAGGATGGGCTATGGCCCAATTCTGACCCAGATGTACAGAGCTTGAAAATTTGGCAGTGGAGAAGGGGTGGCAGTATTAATTGCCACAGTTTCTCTGCCTCCAATTTCCCCGACCAAAGATGAGCCCCATGAGCCAGATGCCCTGGCTTTGTGGACCAGATTTGGGTCATGGACCAGGGGTTGAGGAACACTGGCCTACATTTTCAAAAGTAAATGAACTGAAACAGTTGAATCAAACCTCATTTTCAGAGCATGGATTCTTGATGCTTAAATCAGGTCATTTTTAAAGGTGTTTAAAGTTACGTGTGCAAATATTGCAGTTTCTCAAAATCACTGGTCCCTTTTGAAAATTCAAGCTTAGTATTGTCATGAATACTTATTGGGAGTGTGGTTAATTACCTAAATTTCATGAAACAGCAAATTTAAATTTATGTCACAACGAGCTGTGCCTTAAGCATATTTCTTATTCCTCATGTGTTAAATGGTACAGAAGTGTGTCAAAATGAAGCAGTTTGATTATTTCATGTTAGCAGAATCCTGTCCAATAGGCCACAAATAGTACAATCCAAAGACACTCACTTATAGTGTGTGTCCTTTTTATATCAGGATTTTTGGTAAGACACTTATTTAAGCTACTTCAACAAATTAACAACTTTGTTGGTTCAACATCCTATAAAACATAGGGATAACAGAGACCTGGTGGGACTCCTCCTATGACTGGTCAGTAGGTATAGAAGGCTATACCCTCCCTTTACAGGAGATATCGTGTTGGGAAGAGGGGTGGGGGTAGCTCTCTCTGTCAAGGACCAGTACACTGCTCTTCAAACTGAGTTCATTAACTGTGGAGGGCATCTTGAGACCCTCTGGGTTAAAATATGGGGGAGCATGGGGACGGGGATATACTCACAGGAGTCTATTACAGAACTCCTAACCAAGAAGAAGAACTGGATCACAAATTCAATAGGGAACTGGCTGAGGCCACATGTTCCCAATGTATGATCGTCATGGGAGACTTCAAACTCCCTGACATCTGGTGGGAAGAGCACACGGCCAGGCCTTACCGGTCACAAAACTTCCTCACTTGCATTGACGACCTGCACCCGATGGAAGAGGTCTATGGGCCAACTAGGGGAGAGGCACTGCTGGATCTGGTTCTGGCCAAAGTGGATGATCCGGTGAGTGATCGGAGGATTGAGGGCAAGCTTGGTGACAGCGACCATGATCTGATTACTTTCTCTGTCCAATGCAGGGTGGGCAAATCCCTCACTAAAACAGAAATCCTCAACTTTGGGGAGGCTGACTTCCATAAACTCAGGTGACTGGTCAGTCAGGCACTAAGGTACCATGGCCCCCTAGGAAGGGGAGTCCATCCTCAAAGCACAAAGGAAGTCCATCCCGTCCCACAGGAAATGCAGTCACAGGGCAGGGAAGCCCCCTTCACTCAACAGGGAACTTCTGGGTCTCCTGAAACAAAAAAGAGAAGTCTACACCAGATGGAAAACTGGAATCATCACCAAGGATGACTACTTAGCACTAGCCCATACCTGTAGGGAGCAGTCCAGAAAAGCCAAGGCAGCAACTGAACTCAGGCTAGCCATGGGAATCAAGGATAACAAAAAATCATTCTTCAGATATGTGGGAAGTCAAAGGTAGAACAAAACCAACATTGGCCCCCTGCAAGATCAAATGGGGCAACTGATGTCTGACACCCAAAAGAAGGCCCATCTCCTACACGATTACTTTGCATCAGTTTTCTACCTGCCCAAGGGGGTCATACTGTCAGACAGGACGCAAAGCATCTAGGGGTTGGGAGATGGGCCCACAATTGATGTAGATCAAGTGAGAAAACACCTCAAGAGGCTTGACATCCATAAGTTCATGGGCCCAGATGGATTGCACCCAAGGGTCTTAAAAGAGCTGGCGGACATCACAGCATGCCCTTTGGCCAAGATATTTGAAAAATTGTGGCGCTTGGGTGATGTACCAAAAGACTGGAAAAGCACCAATGTGGTCCCAATCTTTAAGAAAGGGAGGAAAGAAGATCCAAGGAATTACAGACCTATCAGTCTGATGTCCATCCCTGCAAAGATCTTGGAGAAAATTATCAAGGGATCCATCTGCAACAGGCAACCTGAAGGCAACCTACTGAATGCCAGCCAACATGTTTTTATTACTGGAAGGTCTTGCCTGACCAACCTCATCTCCTTCTATGACCAGGTGATGCATTGCCTGGAAAGGGAGACGAGGTTGATGTAATTCATCTGGATTTCAAGAAGGCCTTTGACTTGGTCTCCCATGATGTCCTCATGACCAAGCTGGGGAACAGTAGCCTCGGCCCTCTCATAGTCCGATGGCTGGGAAATTGGCTCCGGGGTCAGACCCAAAGAGTACTAGTTGATGGGAATAAATCAACGTGGCACAAGATTACCAGTGGAGTCCCTCGGGACTCATTGCTCAGGCCAGTACTCTTCAACATCTTCATTAATGATGTGGATTCGGGCATCAGATGTGGACTGGCAAAGTTTGTGGATGACACTAAACTATGGGGGAAGGCGAACAGACTGGGGATACAGGCCAACCTGGACATGCTTCCAAAGTGGGCAGACCAAAACCTGATGGCATTCAACATAGAGAAATGCAAGGTACTCCACCTTGGGAGAAAAAAACCAGCATCATACCCATAGGCTTAGTGGTGCTACGCTCACTAGCACCATGACCGAAAGAGACTTGGGGGTCTTGACTGACCACAAAATGAACGTGAGCCACCAATGCAATACCATGGCTGGAAACACAAACCACACTCTGGCATGTATTCACCAATGCATCTCGAGCAAAACCAGTGATGTCATCCTCCTGCTTTACTTGGGCTTTAGTGAGGCCGTAGCTAGAGTACTGCATCCATTTTTGGGCCTCCCACTTCAGGAGGGATGTGGATCAGCTCAATAGAGTCCAGAGGAGAACCACCTGTATAATCAAAGGCCAAGAGAGCAAGCCTTACGAGGAGAGGCTGAGAAACATGGGGCTCTTCAGCCTGGCAAAGAGAAGGCTCAGGGGAGACTTGATGGCTGCCTATAAGTATATAACGGGGGGCGGGGAGGGGCATCAGGATCTGGGAGAACAGTTGTTCACGAGGGCTCCCCAAGGGATAACTAGGTCTAATGGCCACAAACTTCTAGAGGGCCGATTCAGACTCAATATAATGAAAAACTTCTTTACTCTTTTAAAAGGCATTTTGACATTTATCTTGCTCAGATTATTTGATCCCCGTAGACTTCCTGCCTCTGGCAGGGGGGGCTGGGCTTGATGATCTCATGAAGTCCCTTCTAGCTCCTAATGTCTATGAAATTTATGAAACCTAGGAAAGTTACCTCTGGGCAACTCTGAAATATGTGAAATTGTTACAATGGGTCATCATAGCAGATTAAATGCGGGGAAATAGCTACTGCAGCTGTCTATGAAGCCTGTCATTTTCACTGCAGAAGAAACTCACAGAGGTGCTGGCCTACATGAACCCACTTCTTCTCTTTCTTTGACCATAGAAAATTTACACCCAGGAGGAATCTGACCCCATCATGCTAATATTTTTTTTTCACTTAAGGTTTTGTTAGAATATAAATCTGAATTGCCACCCAGCGCCTTACGCACAAATACATCCTTCCTCCACAAAATGTTTTCATTATGCCTAGATCTAGGCCGACATAGTGTATAGCCCTCAACATCCAGGAAGACAGATGTTTCTGACCACTGACTACAGTAAAGAATCTCAGGGAAATGAAGACAGAAGATCATTTTTCTCAGTGTCTTTTTCACTTCTCACACCTATCAGTCACTGAATCAGCACTGCCATCTCTCTTGTGCCCAAACTTGACACCACATTTAGATACTGAAAAGAAAAGGGGTTTTAAGGAAGGGCAACTAAAATGAAAGCGTGACTTATGAAGAGAGACTAAGGGGACTAACATTTCCCTTTTATTGCTAAGGGAGTGACACATGGAAAGGAAATACAGAACCATTAGCAACCCCCCTTAAAAATTTGAGCTGTGTGGGGTCATATATTCATTTGACCTGAACAAAGAAATTCTTTGTCCAGTTTGAGAAGCCTTGAACTAGATGATGTCCTTTCCAGTCAGCAATGTAGACCCACACAATTAAGTTAATAGGCAAAAGGGAAAGGGATGACATTAAACAACAATGGAACGGATTGATATTGTAACAGAATAGGACACTAGGCTTAATCTCCAAAAAGATGGATGTCCCTGGGATTTCTTGAAGAGCTCTGAACTGTCAAATGGTCAGTGGGACAGCTCATGCTCTGAATTATACCTCTCCACCTGCACTATGCATCCACCTGCACTTATAAAATGGGCATTCAGTGGAAGGTCATAAATCCATTTTATGAGCGACTATTTTCACATAGGGTAGGAAGACAAGACAATTTGTACACATGGCTCTGTCTGAGGAAAACCACCCTTCTCTTTGCTAGAAGGAGCAGAGATCACATGATTTTTCTAATAGTAGCCTGGCTTGGATAGAGACATTCAACATAGTGTCAGAGAGAGTGTTAGAGTCTAGAAATGTCTACCAACAAAGTGCATAAACCTTGTGTGCCCTCCAGCGGGAAGAATTTTGTTATTCTCTTTCATAGTCTTCCTCTGCACCGGTGTGTGAGATTACAATTCTCTAATCTGGCTCAGTTGAGTCAGTATGAAATTGTCAGTGTGATTCAGTTTCTGCATGAACAAAATGGAAGGTATGACTTCTTGCTCCATGACATGAGGAAGAAAGTACTGTTAGGGACTCAAGTGCACGTTCACCGAGAAAATGTGAAATACTCTAGTTCAGACTAGGTGTGTTAGTTCTATAGTAAAGTGCATTCCACAGTAGCTTTACAGCTAAAAGCATTTAGAATCAGATCTACAAAATGTCCAGTGTGGTACATAGGTGTATAGAACAAAGAGGCCGCATCCAGACAAGTGCAGATGTGCGGTATAAGGCACTGCAGACCCATCTGCGACACCACACATGCAGGAATTCCCTGAGCTCCTGCCTTACAGTGAGGTGGGGTTTTTGACCCTGAGAGATTCCAGGGTCAAAAAACCCCACTCCTTAAAAAAAAAAAAGCACACCTGGCGGCAGTGTGTGCTGCCCAAAACTGGAGCCTGGCCCGCCGGAGCCACCCTCCAGCTGTTGGCTAGGCTCCCTCCTGCAGAAGCACCATGGCTACAGCTCCCCAAGGCCCCCAGGACCCAGATAAGACTGCTGGCATCAGCACAGTTGCTGCCCCTAGCCTCCCATACCCCACCTAGGATAACCTGTCATGTACCAGAGAATGTGTGGCATGGGCTTTCCCCAGGGACAAGTAGCAGCGGCACAAGGTGTACCATTGCTTCTTGTCCCCAGGGAAACAAACATCTGCTCTTATGTGGACACAGCCATAGGAAGTTACAGAAGGATACTTCAATCATGCTGTAACTTTTTGCACTTTCCACAAAGCACTTAAACTTACAGCATTATTGAACTCAACAGACATTTGGCATTTGATAGTGGTGGGGCTGAATGCCTCCATGCAGTGGCAGAGACCAGGAGGCAGGAGGCACTGTAGCCTGCTGTGGAAGCCAGCCAGAAAGCCCAGCTGCTCCCCCTTCTCCGCCTGCTGGCTGGCTGCAAAGAGTTGCCCTGGATACATTCCCCCATGTGGGGTGGCAGTATGAGGACAGCTCAGAGACTGTGCCCCTCGCTGCTAGTGCCATGGAAACCTGGGGACCCTCTCCAGATGGGAAGGGTACTGCTCATGGCATCCTCACCCCTGATCACTGCCCAGCTGCTTCCCCTCTCCTCCCTGCCAGCTGGCTGCATAGAGAGGAGACTCTGTGGCAGACCAAGGGCATGATATGTAACATTTGTGATGAAGTGTATACAAGTTCCCTAAGGCACTCTAATTTAGCATGCCTTCACTTACTACCTGTGTCAAGGCTCAGGGTCCCTGGGGATGGCCATGATGTCCCTAGAGTTCTGTGACCGTGTCAATTCTGCTTTGTGGGCACCTTCATTTCTCACCTGCTACATCTTGTTGTTACAAATAAAGAATAGAGCTTCCCAAGAGTTTCTGAATGGTCACGGTCCTGTTGGATACCACTAAAACCTATAGGTTCTTGAACCTCTTGCTGGGTCTCACCCTAAGTTGGTGCTTCACGGAATACCCTGAGCCTTATGAGCTAGATGTGTGGCTCCAAAACCTCCTCTTTACCATGCCCCATGCCTTGCAGGTGGTATTTAAATATTATCTTTCTAATAAT
>NW_017729032.1:95952935-95970078 GCF_001723915.1 Gavialis gangeticus
CCCGTGTTTTTTTTTTTTTTTTTTTTTTTAATTTTGGTGTCATCAGCGAATTTAAACAGGTTACTTTCCACCCCTTCATCCAGATCGCTGATGATATGTAACATTTGTGATGAAGTGTATACAAGTTCCCTAAGGCACTCTAATTTAGCATGCCTTCACTTACTACCTGTGTCAAGGCTCAGGGTCCCTGGGGATGGCCATGATGTCCCTAGAGTTCTGTGACCGTGTCAATTCTGCTTTGTGGGCACCTTCATTTCTCACCTGCTACATCTTGTTGTTACAAATAAAGAATAGAGCTTCCCAAGAGTTTCTGAATGGTCACGGTCCTGTTGGATACCACTAAAACCTATAGGTTCTTGAACCTCTTGCTGGGTCTCACCCTAAGTTGGTGCTTCACGGAATACCCTGAGCCTTATGAGCTAGATGTGTGGCTCCAAAACCTCCTCTTTACCATGCCCCATGCCTTGCAGGTGGTATTTAAATATTATCTTTCTAATAATGTCTTGGCCTAACTCTGCCCCCCATGGTTACTGGGCTCTGCAGGCCCTGCCCCCATGCCGTCTCTGGCACTGGGCCCTCCGTGGCCCCCGTGCCTGCTCTAGTGCTGGGCTGTCTGTGGCCCCTGCACTCATGCCTGCTCTGCCACTGGGCCCTCCACGGCCCCCATGCCCCTCTGGTTCTGGGGCTCTGTGGCCCCTGCGCTTGCACCCATTTGGTGCTGGAGCTCTGCACAATCATGTGCCTCAATGAGGCCTCCTCCTCCCCTATTAGTCTCTTCCTGCTCCACTGGTGTAAAAGTCAACAGAAACAACAAGCCCCTGGGCTACAACATAACAATAATAATGGATACTCAGCCCCTTTAAGAAGGTAAACTTCTCTCTTATTCTTGTGCATCTCCTAGCCCCAGGTACCTTAGGAGCTCTACAGTCTTATAGGCAGAAGACCAGGCCATCAAACTCTAAGTAGTTCTTTTCTGTAAGAACTCCTACCCTTGGCAGACCCAGCCCTGGGCTTATATGTGCCCAGGGCCCCGTCTCCTTCCAGTCAGCTGACTTGGTGCAGGTGTCAGCTAATTCTCTCATTAGCCTGCTGCCAAGGCAACCTGCAGCTGTGGAGCTCTGCCTAGCTCCCAGAGCTCTCTAGCTAAGCCACCTCTGCCCTTAAAAGAGCAGGCACACCTTAGTGCCCTGCGACAACCTGATTTAATGAGGGTTACTTTTTCACCTAATCAGCCTTTTTAAAAGCACTCTGTAGCTGTGTATCTGTGTTATGACATGGCTGTAGAGTGCTATTAGGGGTCAGATAGCACAAAAAATGTCACTTCTGACTGTGCCCAGAACGTTCCAAAACCTCCCATTAACTCCCAAGGAGCCTAAAAGTCCATAGGTATCTAGGATTCACCACTAGGTCCCTAGAGTTGCCTAGGGGCCTGGAGTCCTACAACATAAGTCCAGAACTTCCACTGTCTTGACAAAACTGACATTATTGGTACCTGTCTTATGCCTGAACTCACTTGGAATTCAGAAACTAAGTGGTAGGAGGCTTAAGGCCTCTGAAGGGCCTCATACAGTAGACCAGGGTGTCCAACCTTTTTGAATGTAGGGTCAGATCATGAACTTTTTATCACCCAGTGGGCCAGCGAGCCATATTCAAAGACCTCACAGGAAGCGGTATCATAGCAGGAAGTGATGTCACGTGACCTTTGACACCAATGAAGTTGCAGGAAGTGACAATGAAATGGGTCTGGAAATGTGGTTTAAAATCCAAAATAAAAACAATATAAAAGCAACAATAAAATAATACCAAACACTTGACTAAAATAAACACTTTCGCATAATGCGTAATGAAAGAAGCATAATGTAAGTCGACAGATCAAATGTGGAAAAGATATCAGCCAGAGTGGAAACTAGTCAGAGGTGGAGGGATGTGTCTCAGCAGGAGACACCTGCATGGCAATTTGCAGCCTCTGCCACTTGCTGCCTTGCAGGGGGTTGGTGGGCAAGGAGGGAGCGGGGAGCGGGGCTCCTCAGTGTATCCGAGAGGCTGCAAGAGAGACTAGCAGCTCAGCTGGTCATGGTTGCAGCTGCAGCCTGGCATGGAGCAGAGTGGAGCGGGGTGGGGCGGGGAGAGCTGCTGCCAAGTGTGGGAGCCCCAGTCCGGGTTCCTACTTGTCCTCCTGGCCGCAGCCTTCCCGGGATGCACAGTAAAGGTACCCTCCGCTCTGCCGTCGTTCGCCTCGCTGCCCCGGCAGCCACGTGTGCTCGCACCACCCCCCACTCCCGCCTCAGCTCCACTGCTGAGCCCCAGCCCCATGCCACCACCTCCACCTGCTTTCAAGGATGCCCGGTAAGTCGTTTGGGCACCAGGTAGCGCATGTGTGCCTGGGCCTTGCCATGGGGCACTGCTTGTTGTAAGCTGTGTGTGGGAACCTGGTCCCTTCCCCAGCCCTTCAGCAGCCATTAGGAAGCTGCTGAGGGGGTGGGGAGGGACAAGCAGTGGGAATGAAAGTAAACAGTGTTTACTTTTGTTTCCCATCTCAGTACCTCAGGCCTCAGAAAACAGCTTGGCGGGCCACATGTTGGACAAGCATGTTGCTTCAAGTACTTGAAGCATGCCTAAAACACACAAAAACTATCAAGTTCAGCACAAAAGTACAGACCCATTTGCAGCAGAAAGTGGTGATGGTATGTGTGTCTACCTCTTTATAATAACCACAGAGATTTCAAGGCTGTGGCTGAGAGTTTGAAACGCACAGATCTGGGGACTGGGAGGCTAGGAGACAGGTTGGGTAGACACTTTCCACCCCACTGGGCAGCCAAGAGCATAAGATTGATGGCATCAGAAATGCAGTAAGCAAGAGGGAACCTGACTCCATAGTTCAGTGATAAGGATATTCACATGGGAAAGGGCCTTGAAGTACACTGCAAAGATGTACTTTTCCTTTGGCCATACCTCAGGTTTTGAGATCTACTTTACATCTTGGGACTAACTTATCAAACTGATAGGAAACATCTGTCATCTCATTCCTCAGTGTAGCTCCTGAAGCTGTACCAAAAGGGACAGGTTCTCACCCAAACCTATCAGTCATCCAGAAAAAACCCAGGAGTCCAAAGAAGCTGTTTGTCTGGCTGAGAGCTCTGAAATGGAGGTCATTCAGGGAGAAGAAAAGGATCCCATCACACTGACAATCCTATCTGTCTGGGTAAAGAAAGAAAAAATACTCCGTAATTGAGGCTTTGGCCCCTCTAGTCACTGAAGATGGTAGAGACCTCTCTCCTCTAAACCAACAACTAAAACACTTAAACCAAAGTCCTAGGAGGGTCTTATCTCTTTTGTCTTCCATACTGAACACCACACATGGATTATTTCAAATCTAGGGCTACAGTAAGACAAGAAGGGTAGTCAAAAGCAGGACAACATCAATGGGTTTGACAGAGGGAGCCACAAAAAAGTGTTAAAGATGGATTAACTCATTTATATGAACTTTCCTCAATATTCTATTATGTTATCTGCTGAAGATTTGGGATTTTTGTATTGTTTGGGTTTTTGCTTTTTGGTGGAAGGTTTTTTGTTTGTTTTTACATTTAAATGCTTTGCAAGCCAGATAAACCCCTCAGCCTTAGATAACCATTCAAACTTATGATGTTTAGCTCAGTGGTACTTAACTTATCCAGGTCCCATGGGCCAAATGTGTGGCATGGAGCTGGTTTATGGGCCAGATCCTATGCACAGGGTTGGTCCATGAGCCAGATCCAACATGGTATGTGGAGTTGGTTCATAGGCATAGGCGGAGGAAGAAAATATGATAGGGGGGCGGGGGGGGGGCTGAGCACTGGCAGTGGGGTGCATATCCCAGCCTCCAGAGGCAGCCACTTTCACCCCATACACCGATCCAGGGAGCACATGTCACCTGCGCCTGCCCCAGGGGTATGCAGAATGGTGGGAGCCCCCTGTGCCCCTGGATAAGCCACCTGGGCTCCAAGCATTCTATGACCCACCCCAGGGCCCTATTCATCCCCCCCATGGGGGCTTCGATCTGCCTCCCCAACATCCCTTCCCTCCCCTGTGCCCTTTCCCATCCGCACATTTACCTGCTGGGTGTTGTTCCACACACAGCCGGGCCGGACTGAGTTCCCAGGTGCCTGCAGGCTCTGGCTGCTCAGCTCTGTCTGTGTACGCCCATCCCCCCAGCCTGCTGCAGCCGCCTGTAGCCCACGTCTGGGCTGCCTGCA
The DNA here is from genome assembly GCF_001723915.1 of Gavialis gangeticus. Classification (NCBI taxonomy): domain Eukaryota; kingdom Metazoa; phylum Chordata; order Crocodylia; family Gavialidae; genus Gavialis; species Gavialis gangeticus. Next base: position 95,957,168 of record NW_017729032.1, read on the forward strand.
TTTGTGGGGTCTAAGCCCCGTTAGCCCTGGCTTTTCACTGCCTATGTTCATAGGTGTGAACAACTCTGCGTATTTTCCTGACCATGTGCTGGCTCAATCTAGCACACAACGCCAAATCATCTGGCCCATGGGACTACCCATGGTTCCAGAAATTTGGCAGCAGGGGAGCAGTAGTTAATCCTGCCACAAGTTTCCTGTTGTCAAATTTCTGGAGGCACAGGGAGACCATGAGCTGGATGATTCAGCTCCGTGGGAAAGATCTGGCCAATGGGTTGGAAATTAAGCACCACTGGTTTAGGTTGCATTTTGCACAGCCTTAGAGGAAACTGTATCACCTATAAAGCCATAGATATTTTCAGATGATGGAAGCCCTAGAGCATAATGTCATATTAAAATAATTCAAAATTTAAGGTGTCTATTAAAATATTGAAGTGCATCGCTGTTTTTTGTTTCCTGTCCTAGATCTACCTTTAGAGAAATTCCTGCTCTACAGTACTGTTGTAGAGGCCACTCTTATGAGACTTATCATAACTGCTGTATCACAAGCTTTGAAATATATATGTCTAAAATACAATTTCATTTCAAAATGACACTGCTTAAGATAACCTAATAATACAACCTGCCACCTCCCTGTTAGAACCCTGTCCTAACAATAATATTACAATAATGTTACAATACTGCCAGCAAAAGCACATTCTGATTTAAGGCAACCGCTTCATCCTTAATCCATCCTGGCCTGCTATTCTTAAATATTTCCCTATGCTCCCTAACTGGGGAGCCTCGCAATATTTAGGCAGGTTAGAAATATCATTTTACCTTTGACTCTTCATTTCCTGGCATTTGTGACTTCTAACATAGACTCCCTAGAAGTAAAATTTCAGAATGTTGCACTGGGAATTACTGTAGGCAGACACATAATTATAGCTCATTAACAATAATGGGAGCTGTTTGCCTGTCTGCCTTCTCATGCTTTATGATGAGAAGGGGGTCGGACTTGATGATCTGCTCAGGTCCCTTCTGACCCTACCAACTATGAAACTATGAAATGTGACCTCCATGTGATTTAAACAGTTTTCCTTATATGTGTCTGACTATACCTGTCCATAACTGCTTCATAAGCAGTATAAGAACCTATGTGGGACAAAATATTAAAATCACAACGGAAGCTTCTTATGATCACATCAGGTTTCAATTGCTTTATATCTGTAAGTTAATATTTTTATATTTTGGTTAAAATATACTTTGCAACTTCCCTGTCTTTGTCCACAATCCTTTGACTAATTGGCAGTTGTTACCTTACCATGACTGTACGCAGAAAACAGTGGACACTAGCTGGCTTGATTTCATATTGCAGAAATCCTGGGTTTTTATTAACACTGGCTTCTCCTACATCTGTCACGTCCTATTCAAATTTACCATGCTGAACACAGCTGCTATCCTATAGTAAGGAACTGGAAACAGAAAGGGGAGAGAGAGAGAAAGCCTGCCTGTATGTGATTTGCTGTTGTTGCCTAGCCAGTGTATCCAGGGATTTTCTTGCTCTGCCTGAGGCTCCTATCAGTCTGATAGACCTGGAGAGCTGCAGACAGTCAGGTGTAACTACTATAAATGCAGAACACCACAGAGCGGCATATATTTCACTATTATATTCTACCAAGGGCAGAGTACCAACCTTCAAATACCATTTTGTTAGACTTCCTTTACAAACAGATATGTATAAAGCATTACTGATCTTTGTTTTAAGTTAATATCAAAACAACACATTTAACAATCAATACTGTATATTTTCGTTAAATTGAGCAAATAAAAAAATGGAATGATATTATAATCAATTGCCGTAGGGTTTATTGTGGTCACCACAGCAATAAAGCATAAATATATGACTATAAATTAGTCTTGGTTAACCAAAATAGATTTGCTGTTCCCACCAATGCATATCAGCTTTCCTCCTGCATTCAAGCAAATTAAATCACCATTTCCTGTATGCAAGTAATTTTTTTTGAATCTCAGATATTTATATTTCTGTGTGCATCATTTAAAGATACCTGTATCCATAAAATGTATATAAATACTAATATATACAAAGCTGATAGTGTGGTATGTCAAGAACTAAATTCTCAATCTTTCTCTATGTATTACTTAGGGAAAACCATACAGTACAGATCTACTTATCCTTTTCTTTGTGCACAAATATAATAATTATAATTTAAGAAGAAAAGAAAATGTATAGAGAGTTTTAAGTTTCAAGTTTCCAAAAAATGTAGTTAGTGGTAAAACTGTTACATTCATTCTAATTAATAATAGAATACTATTATTATATAATTAATTAATAATAATAATAATAATTAATAATAAATACTATTTCATTATATGTAATACTTTCGAATATTTGGCCCTTACAAAAAGACAGTAGTCTTGGCAGCAAAGGACTTAACTACAGATTCCTTGGTGTGAATCTAGTTGTGCTAGTAAGGCCTCAACAACACCAGTGAGGATGCTATAAATGTAGCTGTATAAATTTACTGGTGTTAATTTGAATGGAGTTTTCTTCATGAAATTCTTGTTTTGGTCTTCAATCCTGAAAAGTAAGAAGCAGGAGATTCAGCCATGAAATACTACAGGCACACTTCACAAATAAATAAGAAGGTTACAAAGAAACAATTGGCCAATTTATTATTTATTGTTATTAAATCTTGTCTCTAAAATGTTTGATTGGCTAAAATCTGAATTCAGAAGAATTGTGTTCTTTTTTATAACTGAAAATAAAAGCAGCACACAAAACTGGGGCTTTTCTGGCTTTGCAATATAACTTTATTCCCTAGCATCAGTGGAAGCTGATCATAAAGGAATTATGTGGCACAAAATGGTTTCTCCTACCCAGTAGGCATTCAGGATTTGCTATGCTGACACAGCCTTCACTCAACACAAAAGCATGTTATGGTCAAGATTAAACACTTCTAGAATTCCTTCTGTAATACAGGTTATTCCTATACATTATGTGACTTTGGGACAATGCAGCTCTGTTAGAGCATCCTATACCTTTCATCAGGAATTTGAGCTGCCCTCCCTATCATTGCTTTTGGCTATCCTGTTAATCATCATTCCCATTGGCCTCAGGGGTCAGATTCTGATCACCTCAAATGATTTCATTCCAGACATGCTGTCAACAATGACATTGTGGGCTTCCTTGTGTATTGTGCCTCAGTAACTTCCACACCAAATAGGAACAACGTTTTCTAACTCTTGGGGCTTCAATCTTAACCACAGATCTAATAATCAATATGGGTTCTTGCCTTTTTATTCATCATCACAATCAATACCGATTCAGCACAGCAGATTTCAATCTACAACAAATTCTGCCCTATTCCACCAGAGAACATGCATTTGCAATATCACACAAGGGAAGTTGGAGATTTTGGATAATACCATTGCTGAGAACTGCAGGTGATAGAGACAGATGTATTTTACCCACTGACTATTTGTGTGTATGTAAGGGGAATTTTTGTTACATGAAAGATTTTTTCTTTCTGGATATCTATTAACCCTAAAAGAAATTACACTGTTGGTGAAGACAGCATCAACTATTGCTTTCTCTGAAACAACTAAAAAGATGGGGGAAACCTCAGGAAGTGTAAAACCCATAGAGGTATGTTATAAGGGTCTAGGAATTTAGCTTTTTTTTAAAAAAAGGGCAATGTTCCAACCTCTATATTATGAGCACCTCTGCTGGGCCACAGTTCATTAATTAAATCCAGGTTTCTAGATGGGATTAAATTTGTTGAACACATTTCCCACCTAAGCAAAGCACTGTGCCATGGAGTCATGTTTATATATGTCACATTGAACTACCCAGATCTTTTCCCCATCACAATACGTTACTGTAATGTAAAATGTTTCAGTCCCCATTATCAGGTTCTATGCTAAATGCTGTGGCATTTTATTCAGTACGTTTTTAGCTTTTCCTGCAGACTAAAAGCAATGCTCAGTATCCATGTGTGACAGGCTGGCTGGCAGTGACTTAACCCAGGGGTTTTGAAGGAGTAAAAGATGATTGGAGGACTTGGGATTCCCTTTCCTCACCAATCAGGCCCCAGAGACTCACCCTCCATGTCCCCTGATTGGCCCCTTGGGTCACCTGGAGGGAGATAAAAGGGACAGCATGGCTGATTCAGGAGGAACCAGCAAAGGACAACAAGAAAGGAGCTTCACAGAGCTGGTAAGAGCTGAGCCAGCAGGACGGGAGCAGTGCCCCAGAAGAGCCTGAAAGAGCAGGACCTGCAGGCAGCAGTGGGACCCTCAGCAGCGCGGCATGTGGCTGGCAGGAGAGGCTCCCTGCTGGGCTGTAGGATCCCCTACAAGAGGCTGCAGCCAGCAGGAGAGGCTTCCCCACTCCAGCAAGGATCTGAGCAGTGACCTGAGAGGTTCCCAGATCTACATCCAGCTCCTCCAATCAGAGGCCAGGCAGCTTAACATGAGACCGGGGCTCCAGGAAGGTCAAGACCCCTAGCAAATTAGGGCAGTGGTGGCTGTGTGGCAGTGTTCCTGCCAATCACATAGAAGATCTGAGTTCAAGTTGTAGCTAGGGTGACTTGGGGTGAGTGAGCTAACAAAAAGCAAATCTCCTTGCAGTGAAAAGGGGCCACTGTGTTTTTTCTCCCCTTCCGGGTACCTAGGCCCTATTACTCCTTGCCATTTGACATTTTGTATTTTGTGCCTTCTTATATTTCACCAGCCAGTATTGTTTGCTTTGCTGTTTGTGTTTTATCTTTTGTTAACCCTGTCTTTTGTCAGTAATTGTAAGTGTCTAACCTTTGTTGAATCCAGCTCCCTTGGGGTATTGTAGTGTCTACTATACCCTCTGATTTATGCCTGTTATGTTCCCAGTATTGTTCCCTCATTAAAAGGCATATGGTTAAGTCTCCATTGGTGGTCTGGCTCTGCTCTGTAGGGGAGGAGAGTCCCTACTCCTCCCACAGTGTTTGTGCACCTGCTTTGATCCCTTCAATTGGAGAGGGGGTACCTCTTGGAGTACCGCCTGGGTTATACATGTTTTAGATAGCCTGCCCTACAAATTACTCTTTATCAAAAATGTCCTTTTCCATGAGCACATCAAGGACCTGATTCAATCAACAGGGACAAACGGACAGTTCTAGAAGAAAAAGACAAAACCATAACATCTGGTGCACTTCACACACAAACAAATATGTGCCCAAGGGCTTTCTCTTTCCTAGCGCTCCAGCAGATTTGTTTGGGGGACACCATAACTTCTGTTTATCCTGGCCTTTCTGTTTTTGAATAACACGAGCATGTTAACTGTTTCAGTGTTGCTTGAAACAGCAACAGCAAATAGTACACATATTCCTGGTACTTCTCTATCAGCATGTCAGTTTTATTCTGTACCATAGCCTGCAGACACATGAAAGATATGGTGGAATGCCACAGCAAAGCTATTAAATTAAAGTGTACCTTCCTGTCATGAAGGAAGGACACCTTACTTTGATTGATGACTAACAAAACAGGTTGACATAAATAATCTCCCTCTCTCCCTGCCCCCAGTACATTCCCACCACTCTCAGTTCTCCATTTCAGAATTGCAAAGTTGGCATAATGGACTGCAAGGATCCAACCCAGGTCACCCCGGCAATCCAACCTTTCCACTTCCATCAAGGGAATGAGCTGGACAGAGAGAGAAATAACCCCACCTTCTGTGATGAACAAGTCACCTTCTTCCTTTCAAGCTAGCCTATTACAGTAATGCTTCTGAGTACCGTTGTGCCCAAAGCTGTGTCACTCTTTCCAGTTTTAAGTTGTATTTTCTACAGCTTTATTATTCTGTCAGAAATATTTACTCCAAACTAAAAGGCCTCAACTTGAAAATATATATATATATATTAGTAACAATTTGAGAAATCCTTTCTGTCACTTAAAACTGGTGGATTCTGGTGAGATGCCTTGGCTTGAGCATCTGTAAGCTCAGACCACTCTATTTTGAAAAAGAAGAGCCAGGGCCTACAATATGAACAGAGTTTTTACATCTCCCCCAAGTCAGGCATGACTGACCACAAAGTTTCGTTAACTAACTTGCCAACCGTAAAGAGGGCAGATTGCTCTCGAGTGCTTCTAGTGTTTCAACAGAAGAGAGTGCTTGTGGGTAATCACTTACCTGCCCTAAGCTATCTCATAGAGTTGTCTTGCTCACTGTTTACTTGAAGTTTGCAAGAAATCTGTCTAGATGGTTTGGTGAGGAAGATGATATTCAGCACTCTGTCTTGTATTTCATGTACTGTATAAAGCAGTCAGTAGAATTTTTGTTCAGTCTTTCTCTGTCAGTCCATTAAGCTGATAAAGAACAAATAAAAGGGTTTTGTTGATCTTATTTTACAAAATATAATTCAAACTCAAAAGGCTACACAGACTTGAGTAATGGCTATGCTATAGTCTTCAGTGAAGTACAGAAATATCAAGTGTAGAAATAGCCTGAAATGACCTTGCTTGGGTACCAGAGAAGGTGTAACCTCAGCAGCAGAAATCTCTGTGTGGGTCAATTTACTCAACTAAGAAGCTAATTTGGTTGCCTCCACAGACTTCAGTGTAAATATACCTGAAGTGGATTACCTGAATTGGCCATTTTCCAGTCTGTTCTGCAAGTCAGCTGGATGTAGGATTTTACCTGGTTTGGGATTTTCCTGTACTATGCTGTTTGAATTTCAATCATTTCTTCCTTTATTCCTTCTTACAAAATAACTCTGTTGTTCTCCTGTGACTCAGGTACCACATTATGCTGTAATGCTGTCAAGATTTTTCTCCAAGTTCATAGGTATCATCACCATTTTCTAACTACTGCCTCATCCATCTCCTATGAAGGTCAGTGGCCCAGATTCTCAGTTCAGTTTCCCCTTCAGTTCTGTAGTGTGTGAAAAGTTAGTGAGGAGCCAGTTATGACTCCTTGTTTTTCAGGCAGATGTGAGCTGCTTGCAAAATAAAACAGAAAATCTGTCCTGCAAGTCTTTCGATTGATTTAACTGGAGTTAGATGAACCCCACCTATGCCTACAGTTCTTATACAAGTCAAGCTGGATTCCACTGGAGGTTTGCCTTGAGTAAGGATTACAGTCCAATCCACCAAGGATTTCAGGTGTTCTTGGGAGTACCTGGAACTCGCAACTCCCACTGAAGTCAGTGGGAACTGATGGCGCTCAGCCACTCCCAGAGAAGCTCAAAATCTTGGAGAAATAAAGCCTGATGGCACATCCAGATGAGTGTGCACGTGTAATTTGCAGCACCACAGACCTATCTTCAGTGCTGCAAACTCCATGCGCAGGACATGCAGGTGTTCACTGAATTGCTCATTTGCAGCATGGTGGGGTTTTTTGACACCAGGAGATCCTGGTGTCAAAAACACCCATGCTAGAAAAAAGTCAGGTGGTGCACATGGCAGCAGTGTGTGCCACTCAAAACCTAAGCCTGGCCAGCTGGAGTCAAGCACTGGCTTCCAGCCAGGCTCCATGGACCCAGATTACCACTGCTGGAGCCCCAGAGGCCCCCAGAACCTGAGGTAGGGCTGCTGGTGCCAGCCCAAGTCCTGACCCCAGTCTCCCTTACCCCACCCAAGGCATCTTGCCATGTGCCAGAGTGTGTGTGCACAGGCATTCCCTGGGAACTATGTGCTGCTGCTATTTGTCCCTGGGGAAATGCACATGAGCACTCGTCTAGACACTCCCTGAGGGCCCAATACATTTCCTATTGGTTTCTTACAGATTAACCACATTCAGTGCAAATAAGCTGCTGCTATGAGGTTTTGCTTTTTGACTTGTGTCCAAAGTAAGCTACTTGTACAAGAGAGTTACCAAAACTAAGGTGAACCTCTTTGTTCCCCGACATTTTTTGAAACCCAGGCAACTATAGGAGTTCAGATACCACAGTGACTAGTACTGTAAAAGAGCCTAAATAGCTGTGATTTTTTTTTCTTTTATGTTATGCTGCAAAGTTTAAAATGTTGATTAATATTTTAAATTAAACCTAGGAGGAAGGAAAGGCAAAGACTTCCCCATGTAATGTACATACTTTGCAAAAATTTATGTACTGGCAGTCTTGCAATAATAAAGAGAAATCTGAAGGTTAGGATGTGAATCACAAGACATTCAGCTTCTGCAATTCATTTCTAAACAGAAGGAGCCAATATAAATCCTGTGGATTTTCATCATCTGCTGCCAACAAACCTTTTTATTTATGAATTACAGAAACAGCTATAACACTTAGATGTGCTGATCCAGATCCTTAACTGGCACATATCAACATAGCCCCACTAAAACACAATGGAACTATGCCAATTCATAACCATGTAAGATCTGGCGCATTCTCTCTATAGGCATCAATGTGGCTGGAGAATGGGTGACACTGTAAATACAGTGCAAATTGCTAGATGCAAGACTTCTCATTTTTCCTCCATGATAAAGGCCTATTTTATTTTAATTTATCTGATGCTAAGTCATCACAGAACTTTTAAGATTTTTAAATTGTGAAACAGATGGTCAAAGAATACTCACTGTGGTTTATATAAATTCTGGTGAGTCTCTGTTTTACCAAGCTACATGTGTTTGGGTTATTTTAGTATTTGCATTGGCTTGGGAAGACTTCTATACTGTGACATGAATCCAGCTGTTAAAACAAGAGGGAGAAAGGCATGTTAAAAACCCTTCATTAAGGGTGCTTAGCCTGTTAAGATCACTGCCTTACATATATTATTGCCTGATATGCCACTTTTAAATCAAAATGCCATTAGTAATTGTAAGCAAGCAGAAAGCAGCTCTGGACAGGTGAGGCTCTCATCCTGAAAGCATACAATCAGTACACACACCGAACTTACCCTCTTCAGGTTGTGAAGACCACCATAACACTTTGCCTTAAACTTCCTCCAGCAACATTGACTGTTTGAAATGTTCCCCTGCTGATAACTGTTTCAGACCTTAGACCTTGCTGTCCAGACAATCACTTCCACCCCCTACACATCCTCACCTGCCAGACTGAGTTAGCCAAATTTACCCTAGAGCTTCAGGCAGAATTTTACAGTGGCTGATGCGGCAAGTTAATAGTCCCAGAATTGCCTTCACTGCTGGTTGCTATTTACTCTATATATCCTTTACTTCTCCAGCCAACCCACCAAGTTTACCAGCCTGACTAACAGGAAGAATGTTAACTTTTAAATAACTCTGTTTTTCAAAAATAATTATTTGTTTAATCATTTCAAATTAAAGGAAGTTTAAGGAACACATAGGGTCTTAGACATAATTTTTAAAGACATAAATTTTATAAATGTGCTGGGGAGCGGTGGCAGAATGATTAGGATGCCTTGCTATGCATCCCAAGGTGTTAACATGGGTCTCACTATATGCTTGTGCCAGAAGCAGCAAACCCCTCCCCCTCCCCTCTGTTGTATATGGGCAGCTGGTCATTTAGGCAGGGGAGTCAAAGGCTGCCGGATGCTATTCTAGCCACATTACTCCTTTGTGTGCTTTTAGCTGCAGAAACTGGCATGCTTTAACTATGCTGGCTTGATTTGGCTGTTAGGCTTGGGTTTACTTTTGACTCATAAATATCCAGGAACACATAAGCTTCAGCTCCCTCTTTCTTGCTAATTTCCTGTGAGTTGAACTGCAGCTTAAAATTTACTGGTGTTAATTTGAATGGAGGTTTCTTGAAGGATTAATTTAGAAAACTAACAGATCCATAGAACTGAGATCCTGGGCAACTCTTAAACAAAGTAAAAATGAAATATACAGCAGCAGATCCAAGTCAAGTAATGCTTTCAAAGGATAGGCCAGGTTCAATACTTAAAGAGTTCAGTGCATTTTAAAATAATTATAATATCCTTACATGGGTCCTTCAGTCCATGGAGCTGAATCTGCACTTTTTAAGCATAAAATTTAAGGAAGTGAATACATATGTAAATATGGGTGTTGTTGAGTGGGTTGGTGTCATGAGGAAAGTGGGAAGAAAGGAAGCATTCCTCTGGCTCACACCAGAGCCAATCACGAGGCCAGAAAACCTTCTTTAAATAAACAGTAGAAGCCATTGTTATGTTTCATTGACCTAGCAACAAGAACATTTCACATTGTCACTCTCTTATTTATTTCCTTACAAATAGCTGCACATTTTTAAGTAAGAAGGACTATTTCAACAATCAGAACTGGCCTGTTTTCTCCATGACAACTCTGCAAAATATGTGGGAAGTCTCTAAACTTTTGGTTTAAGCGGTAAACTTTAAGGTTTCTGCCTTATTAAAGTTTCACACCTCATCTGTACCAAAAGCCATACATGGTACACAATGTCTTCTATGTCCTGTAATATTTTATCATATTTCTGCATTTTTATGCTTTTAAGTGTAACCCAGGTGCACCCCATTATATGCTTCCTCACCTTCAATTGAAGGGGATAGGTGGCCAGGCAGGAATGCTGTGACAGGGGTCTGCTGTGCAGTCCAGTCCCCCTCTAATTCTCTACAAAGTCAGGCCATGACAGCTTAACTATTTACAGGTTTATTAGTATATGGGTAACAATATTTACACATTTATAAGAGAGTATTGGTAAATATATGCTATATCCAGATCACCCAAATACTGTTATGCTCTATAATCAAAGGCCCAAGGGACCACCATCTCACAAGGGCATGGGTTCCTACACAGGTAAGCAGCTGTATGCAATATGTAAGTACAACAAAGTCAGATAAACAACAGGCATCAACAGGTAGGTTCAGGCAAGAACAAGAACAAGTAAGTACAAATAAACCTTAGATAGATGACATAACTCAGGTCACATTAAAGGATAACAATATATAACTATTTACAAAATATGAGTTGCAAGTCCCCCCTTCCAAATACCCACATGGCCAAGACCACTGGGCATTCCCCTAGGGTGCCAAACCCTGGCAGCACTCCTAGGGGGAGTAAGGGGGAGGGTCCCAGTACCTCCTCAGCCCCTTATGGCTCCCCCTTAGCCCCTGATCCCTCAGGATCTCCCTCTCAGGGTTTCCTCCCCTGTGGGGACCCCTTCCCTGGGTACTCATATTCAAGCCGAGCTGAATTGGTAAGTCCACCACATAAGGTTGAAAATTTCTTGCCTTCTTCATCATCACTGTTGCTTGCTGTATTGCAATAGCATCTAAGAACCCTAGTCATGGACACTGGCTCCTTTGTGCTCGGCAGTGAGAATTTGGGTCCAACCCTTGCTATCAGTTTTCTTTCACTCGCTTATGAGCACTGGGTTGTTCACCTCACATGAACAAGGTCCTGTGAGGCAAACGTGTGGTCTAATAAAGTGCTCCTTTACAGCAGTCCCACCAGGGATAGTGCCTTGCTAGAGCTGGTCTTAGCAACAGGGGATGATCTTGTGGGGAACCTGCAAGTACACAGTAACCTGGGAGATAGTGACCATCACTTGGTAGAAGTCACTATCCAGTGAAGGGTGGGAAAAATATCCAGTGAGGCTAAAGTGTTAGATTTCAGAAGGGCCAACTTTAGTAAACTTAGAAGGCTAGTTAGTGAGGTGGCGGAACTCAAGAGTGTCGAGCAAATGGGGGTCCAGGAGGGTTGGAGGTTTCTCAAAGGAGTACTCCTTGGGGCACAAAAGGAGTCTATCCCTTTACACAGGAAAGGGGGTAAGGGGATAAAAAAGCCTGCTTGGCTGAACAGGGAACTCCAGAAAAGACTGGGGCAAAGAAAGAGGTTTATAGGCAGTGGAATCAGGGGGCAGCTACGAAGGAGGGATATACCTCTCTGGTGTGCTATTGCAGGGAATCAGTTAGGCAGGCCTAGGCAGGACTGGAGCTTAGGCTGGCTACAACAATTAATGACAATAAAAAGTCCTTCTACAGATACATAGTGAGCAAAAGGAAGGTGCAGAATAACATAGGGCCCCTGCAAGACAAATAAGGACAGTTGGTGGTTGACGCAAGGAAAAAGCTCTTCAATGAGTTCTTTGCTTCAGTATTCCTAAGTACTGACCAAAACTATTCCCCCACCTCAAACATAGACAGATGTCAAAAGGCACCGACTGCCAAAGGTTAGTGCTGACTTAGTTAAAGAGCACTTGGAAAGGCTAGATGGGTACAAGTCAGCCGGCCCAGATGACCTCCATCCACAGGTGCTGAAGGAATTGATCAGTGTCATAGCTGAGCCATTGGCACAGCTGTTTGAGCACTCATGGTGCTTTGCCTAGGTCCCTGAGGACTGGAAAAGGGCCAATGTGGTGCCCATTTTTAAGAAGGGGAGAAGAGATGAGCCGGGTAACTTTAGGCCAGTCAGTCTTACTTCTATCCCTGGGAAAATACTGAAAAAATCATTAAAGAGCACATTTATGAAGGCCCAGCAGGGGAAATGATGCTGAAAGGAAACCAGCATGGGTTCGTTACAGGTAGATCCTGCCTGACAAACCTTATAGCCTTTTATGACCAGGTCTCACACTGCCTTGACACAGGAGTGGAGGCTGATGTCATCTACCTGGATTTTAAGAAAGCCTTCAACACAGTTTTGCATCCTATTCTCATAAGGAAGCTAGCTGGCTGTGGAGTGGATGCTTACACAGTCAGATGGGTGGCCAACTGGCTTAAGAACTGCACCAAGAGAGTGGTGGTGGACAGGTCATTCCCAGCCTGGAAGGAGGTGGGCAGTGGGGTCCTGCAAGTTTTGGTCCTTGGACTAGAGTTATTTAATATTTTTATCAGTGATTTGGACAAGGATGTGGAGGGCACCCTCTCCAAGTTCACAGATGATACCAAGTTATGGGGCAAAGTCAACACACTGGAGGGCAGGGAGCACATACAGGCCAATCTGGACAGGTTGGATCAATGGGCAGAATGAAATAGGATGCAATTCAACAAAGATAAATGTAAGGTACTCCATCTAGGGAGGAGGAATT
>NW_017729032.1:95975078-95978964 GCF_001723915.1 Gavialis gangeticus
GGAGGAGGAATTCCCAGCACACCTATAGGTTGGGGGATGACCTCCTCAGCAGCTCAGTGGCTGAGAGAGATCTTGGTGTCATAGTTAACTCAAAGATGAACACGAGCCAGCAATGTAGCGAGGCCATCAACAAAGCCAATCACACCTTGTCGTGTATTAGTAGATTCATGACCAACAGATTGAGGGAGGTGATTCTCCCTCTCTATGCAGCATTGGTCAGGCCGCAGTTGGAGTACTGTGTCCAGTTTTGGACGCTGCACTTCAAGAGGGACACAGAGAATCTGGAGAGGGTTCAGAGGGGGTCCACTTGCATGATTAGTGACCTCAGTTAAAGACCCTACTAGGGGAGGTCGAAGGATCTGGAACTCTTTACCCTTCACAAGAGACTTCTGAGGGGAGACCTTGTAGCCACCTATAAGTTTATCAAGGGAGGACAACAGGAAATTGGAGATGCACTATTTACCAGGGAACACCTAGGAGTAACTAGGAATAATGGGTGCAAACTAGTAGAGAGTAGATTTAAGTTAAACATTAGGAAGAATTTTTTTACAGTAAGGGTGGCCAGAATCTGGAATGGGCTTCCAAGAGAGGTGGTACTATCACCTAACTTGGAGTCTTCAAGAGGAGGCTTGATAATCACCTGGCTGGGGTCATCTGACCTCAGTCCTCTTTCCTGCCAGGGGCAGGGGGTGGTACACGATGATCTCTTGTGGTCCCTTCTGACTCTACAATCTATGTATCTATGAATCTAAGGAAGTATGTTGACTGAGGGAATGGAATTACTATCTATCCTGTGCCCAATATATCCATTAGGCTATATCTAACAAGCTTTTTTTCATAGGGGAAAAGAGTAAGCTATTGGTTTTGGTGTCATGCACTATACTTTCATACAAACAAGTCACACTTTTTGCCTGCTACTGCTCACCAGACAAATCTACTAGTCTTTTATTCTCTCATATATGGCTATTCTGTCCCCCAGCCTAAACTACAATTGTCCTAGAACTCAAAACCTGAAATATGTATTGTTAGTACATAAGTTTAATACTGCCATATATATTTTCTTCAAATACTTCTGTATTTCCACTACCTTCCATCCTTCTTTGTTCCTATCCAATGCAAGCCTGCAAGTCATATAGATGTCTGTTTTTATACTGAGCTTCACACTTTGGTGCTGAATATCTCTTTCCTGTTGGGGTTCTTGGTCTCTAGAAAAAGTGCTTTAGCTATTTCCCAGACTTGACTGTCTTGGGTTTATCACTAGCTATTCTAATTACAAACCTCTCGTTCCTACCTCTTCTGACACCTTCAAGACCAACTTCCTTATTTTGTTAAGCTCCTTAAACCATAACTACTTGGCTCAGCTCTCATTTTTAGCTCTTATACCTTGTTGCTGAAGGGTAGTTCTAAGGCTGTTCTAAGTTATGTTGAGGTTGGTAGTTGCCAGTATGGGCAAAGACAAAGGTAAGGTCAAAATAACCTTAATCCCAGACCATTTAAATACCTATATAAAATACAGCTTAGCCAAAGAATTGCAATCTAATACGTAACATTACTTTGTTGATGGCAATACCATAGTGTTGGTGAAGTTAAGAAACCTATTTGGGAAGGAGGGAATTTCAATGTGCATCTATATAATGAGAACAAATAAAAATCTTTTAGAGATCTTTACCACCATAGAGAGATTTGGTTTTATATTTTAGGATCAAATATTCTCCATAGCATTAACATTAACAAAGCTGAAGGATGACATCATAATTCAGAACAGCAGTGAGTCAGCATAGACATATCATACACCCACTAACACAGAGTTTCCATCTCATTGTCAACAGCTAATAAGAATGTTCTAATGTCTTGTACTTCTGAGATTTAATCCCCCAGGTCCTAGGAGAGTGCATGTAGGAGGAAGAAAAATGTAGCTTCTTCCTTCAGTCCTATCCTAATTCTTCATAGACCTTAACAAGCACCCTGCTGATTTAATAACAGTCCCTTTGGATAAATATTTGAAAAAGGAATTCCATAGTACAATAAAATGAAGACACTGAAAAAATCAAAAAAGCAAGCAAGCTTCAAGGTAAAGACAGACAAGTGACATTCACTTTTCATGACAAATGCTCTACCAGGTAGCTGAGCCAAAATGCCTCTATTAGCCCTGATAGCAGCCAGCTGGATTCTTTGTTATATTCACATATCACACAATGACAGGCATTGGCTTTGGGCTCTATCTACTCCCAGCCTCTTACAGCTGGAACTTTTGTAAATTCAGTGTAAGATTCCTTTTTCCCCAAGTTTTTTGGAAGGAATATTTCTTTTTCTCCACAAAAGGTGCATTGTCTTCACTGCTGATTACACCATACATTTAACTTATTTCCATGAAACAATATATTGTAAACCCCAAGGAAGACACAGGAAGACACTACATGTTTTGCTGAAGATAATATTGTAGAAACAATTGGCTAAATACAAGTGATTAATTTCCGCCTCAGTAGTAGAAGTAAACAAAGTAAATGAAGTGCTGCTTCCAAAGCACTAGGAAGTAGAACTTCAGGAGGTTGAATGCTCATGTTTCAGATTCTTAAGCATCAGTATATTTTAAAATTGTAAAGCACAGTCATATCTTGCTACACCTTTTTTTAAAGTGATGTTGGATACAGGAGACCACAGGAAGTCTATGGAATTTTTTTGACAACCAGTAGGTGTCAAGTTAAAACACACATACCACACCTGTGCCTGAAAACTCAAGTTCCCAGATTTATATAATGCCATAATTTCAGCTTTCTTAAAACAAAAAACAACCCCCCCCCAAAAAAAAAAAGTAAGTCTCTAGCCTTCATGGTCATAAAAAGCCTAAAGTCACAACTCAGGAAGAATAACTCCACTGATCCAGCTGCTGGATCTGCAGACAGCCTCAGACATAGGTGTTGGAGCAAAGGAGAAAGGTGGTTGAATCATCACAGGTCTGGGCAGGGCTTTCCTTGTCTCTGTACATCTGAGGAATGATCTTGTCGTTGCTTCAGAGGACAAGAAGGGCTTCTTTCAGTGCTGGAATGGAAGGAAGAAGGCCTATTACTGTGCGGTAAGGGGGAAAGGAACCCTTGGGGAAAGAGAAGGAACCCCTGAGACATTGCTTCCACCTTTTCTTGGACATTGAGTCCTAGGAATGACAAGAAAACTGCTGAAGGAAGAGAAGTGAAGGGAACAGCTGGCTCCAGGTGTTATGCTGGTGACCAGGGAGCAAGAGAACTTTACTGCATCGCTGCGGAATATAAACTGGAGAAGGAAGACCAAGCCATGATCATATCAGGCAGTGTCAAAGGCCATGGCACAGGGGGATTCATGTGACAGGTATGCATAGGTGCCCTGATTTAGCTTAATCCCAGTAGAGCTGTGAGACCAATAAATAAAATGAAAAATGAGTGGAGAGAGCAAACCCGAGGCAGTCACTGAAAATGCATACACCCTGTGGCACTGTACCTTGCACTCAACATAAAATGATTTAATATTGCTCCACAGAATCCTGTCTCTGTTTAACCTACAGCGAACTTCAGAGAGTGGGGGAGAGAGGGGTTGGTATCAAAAAGATCCACAAGGAAATGCCAGTTTGGGAATTTTTCCCCTCATTTCTTTCCTACTTTCACCATCCACTTTCAAGAATTCCAGCCTCTCTTTTCAGTAGCATTTTATCATTTCCTTTTAAAAATTTTATGATGGAATTATTGTATGTAAAAAGGGAGGAAATGATAACATTTACGATTAAAGCTTTTCATTTTGAACCAAGATAAGATAAAACTGAACTTGCTGATTTTATTCTGCCAATGCCACCTAATCCAGACTCTGGAATAACTTCTGCAGTAAAAGCATTATTCAGTTTCCTTCATTTTTCCTGTTC
>NW_017729032.1:95983964-95984634 GCF_001723915.1 Gavialis gangeticus
ATTCTTCCAGCAGATATTTATTTCAAAATGTTGGCACCTTTTTCCTGTTCTAGGGGGCACATCTTGTTGATTTAGCTGAGCTAATATTTTTATGTTCTTGTGAAGTATTTTCTACTGTAACCCCACTCTAGTATAATTAATAATAGCAATGTTACCCCAAAGGCAATTAATTCTGTTTTTAAAGTATCATGATTAAGACTCAAAAAGACAACACATGTCCTTTACTAGAATGGACAGATTTCCAGCTACAACAGTATTTTATGTACCATTCATCCAATGAAAAATCTTCCACTATTAAAATATTGACACACACTACACACAAATATGTTCATTAATATTCATGAGCCACTTGCTTAATAGAAACATTCAGCTATACATCTATGAATAAGAAACTTACTCAAGATTTATCCTACTCAGTGCTGATAAAAAAAAGAATGTTAAATAAAATATAAACTTGTTTAACTAATTCCCTCTGTTACAAGAAAATAGTTTCATAGTTTCATAGTTTCTAGGGTCGGAAGGGACCTGAGCAGATCATCTAGTCCGACCCCCTGCCATGGCAGGAAGAGCACTGGGGTCAAATGACCCCAGTAAGGTGGTCATCCAACCTCCTCTTAAAAACCCCCAGGGTGGGAGCCTGCACCACCTCACTTGGAAGCTGGTTCCAGAC
>NW_017729032.1:95984971-95986347 GCF_001723915.1 Gavialis gangeticus
AGCTCCCTAACTAAATCCTCACTCACTCTAGGCCCAGGTGAGCCTCCCCCGGGGCCCAAAGGGGGCCCAGCAGGGAGGTGGCAGTTCTGGTCCTTACTGAGGAAGACAGAGGCAAAGAAGTTATTAAATATGTTGGCTTTGTCGTCTGGCGTGACAACCAGATTCCCCATCTTGTCCTGCAAGGGCCCCACATTTCCTGGGGCCTTCTTTCTACTCCTTATGTACTTAAAAAAGGACTTCTTGTTGTCCTTAATCCGGGAAGCCAGCCCCTGTTCCATCTCTGCCTTGGCCTTCCTAACCATCGCCCTACATCCCCGAGCAACTGTAGAATAGTTCTCCTTAGTGATGACCCCTGCTTTCCATTGTAAACTCAGTAAAAGCCAGTTTATCAATATTATTTCCTTTTGTTGCTTCATTATTTACATTTTTTTTATCTGAGTTTAGTTTAGAATTTTCTTTTTGTGTGTCGTCATGATAGACTGAGACCATATCTTTCAATGGATGCAGTATATCTTGAATTAGCAGTAGTAAAAATAATTCGAGTGCATTGGAACATTGAAGCTCTGTGTATTAGGCCTGTGCAAATAGGGAAGTATTCGATTCAGATTCAGCCAATTCAGAGGATGGTGATTCAATCTGGAGATTTGGATCACTGTCCTGAATCAATTCAGCTGAATCAGCTTCAGAAGATTAGGCACCGATTCAGAGAGATTTGGAGATTCGACCATAGACTATAATGGGGAATCACTGAAATACCTATAACTTTGTCATTTTTTGGCTGATTCACATAAACATTGCAGGGATGGTAGCCTCTTATGAGGGCATGAAGCCTGCCAGGTATCAAAAAGATAGGTATAGGGGTTTCTAGGAAACTGCACCTCAGGCTGCTGACAAGCAAAACTTACGACATGTGACTGTGTGTGTTAAGGTACACCCTCACTGGTGCTGGGGCCTCTACACAACATGGTAGTTTGCCCCAATTAGGACTTCTCCTCCCTACAGCCTCATCCCAGTCCACCACTTTAAATAACAACAGGTAAGCAGTGCACTTAAGCACAGTAGCACTAGCAGCATCTCAGGAAGCCAAACTATGGCAGAGCCTTTCTTTCCTCTCCTGCAGGAGTTTCTTCTTTAGCAGCTGCCAGAGAACTCTCCCTGCCAGCCCCAGCCCTTGGGGCCTGTGTCCTTCCAGGCAGGTGCTAGGGGTGTTGGTCTAAGGCCATGCACTGGCAGACAAGGTTTTTTGGGTCAATCTGGTATCTTTTAGTAGACCAACTGAATAATTACAGAAATATATCTTAGCAAGCTTTTGGGTTGAAAAACCCCTCGTCAGGCTGAGGAAGCACCTGCAGTTGGTGTGTGTGTGCTGTTCCTGG
>NW_017729032.1:95991347-95992639 GCF_001723915.1 Gavialis gangeticus
GGTTTTGTATCAGCCCCAAAATATTTCCACTTAAAGCATTGGCTATTCATTGCCTTTTCTGGCCACGATGCAACATAATATCCAGGATTATTAGTTATAATTGTTTGCTAGAAATGGGGAACAATGATAACTCATGGAACAGAATACAAGCAGATGGAAACCTACAGCTGTCATAACCTCACTTTCAGTGATTACTAGAACAGCAAAGCAAGTATCTCTTTCCATTTTTCTGCCTAAGAAAAACTCACAAAAGATTTCAAAACAGGCTCAGGGGTAGGGGGGAAGGGGGATGTAGAAGGCAAAAGTGGAGAGGTACCTGGGGAGTCAGATGTCAGGCAGGTTGTAGTGTGTCATAAAACCAATGTCTATATTGAGTCCATGAGTTTGTGTACCTAGGAGGCTGATGAAGTGAAGTTCATAGGCCCGGCTGTGAAAAGCGGTTTGTGAATTCAAACAAGCACCAAACCTTGGTAACCTAGGTTACCAAGCTGGTGTTACCAAACACCAGCTGCTCCACCAAACCAGGATCCATGCTGGTACAATGGGGTGTCACAACATCCCCAGCAATGCTGAACACCCTCTCACTCAGAACACTGGTCGGTGGACAGGACAGGTGTTCCCAGGCAACCGTGGTCAGGTCCTGCCACATCTGGCTGCAGGTTGCCCAATAGGTCAAGGGGTCACAGTCCAGTGGCTCCCCAACCTCAATGAGATACGTAGCCACCGAAGCCTCAGCACTACCTGCCTGAGGCTAGGGTCTGGTGCATCTGGATCCCAACACTGAAGCCATGCCCTTGACCCACATTGGCAGCAGCTGGCATGGAGGAGACTGGCTGGTACTGGGAGTGCTGGTATGGGAAAGTGGATCCCCCCCGACTCTGTTGACCAGCACCTGCATCCAGTGATCGAGGATTTTGGTGTTGCCAGTGCACATGCTCCCCTTCACCCTCAGGTTGGACTGTATCAGACCACAAGGAATCCAGCTGTTTCCTGATGCCCTCCTTCACCTGCCTCACCAGTGCCTGCACATCGGGTGACAGCGGCTTGCCCCCGTCAGGAACATTGATCCCCTGGAACTTCTCCATTTGGTTCTCAAGTTCCCTCACTATGGGGATCACCTGGCTAAGGAGGGCATCACCAGCACTGAGGGTCTTGAGGACCCCCAAGATGTGGAAGATGGTATTCTATCCAGCTCTGTTAAGGGAGCCACTGATCCCAATCTCCCTGAGCAAGGCCATCTCATGGATGGCCTTCTGTTGTTCCACCAGCCTTTCCGGCATCAGGTATGTGGA
>NW_017729032.1:95993360-95993850 GCF_001723915.1 Gavialis gangeticus
CATTGGCAGCAGCTGGCATGGAGGAGACTGGCTGGTACTGGGAGTGCTGGTATGGGAAAGTGGATCCCCCCCGACTCTGTTGACCAGCACCTGCATCCAGTGATCGAGGATTTTGGTGTTGCCAGTGCACATGCTCCCCTTCACCCTCAGGTTGGACTGTATCAGACCACAAGGAATCCAGCTGTTTCCTGATGCCCTCCTTCACCTGCCTCACCAGTGCCTGCACATCGGGTGACAGCGGCTTGCCCCCGTCAGGAACATTGATCCCCTGGAACTTCTCCATTTGGTTCTCAAGTTCCCTCACTATGGGGATCACCTGGCTAAGGAGGGCATCACCAGCACTGAGGGTCTTGAGGACCCCCAAGATGTGGAAGATGGTATTCTATCCAGCTCTGTTAAGGGAGCCACTGATCCCAATCTCCCTGAGCAAGGCCATCTCATGGATGGCCTTCTGTTGTTCCACCAGCCTTTCCGGCATCAGGTATGTGGA
>NW_017729032.1:95995192-95995474 GCF_001723915.1 Gavialis gangeticus
CCTTGCGCAGTTCCTCCCTCAAGTACTCCCTGCATGCCTCATACAGGGAGGACACCACTATCCTGCTAAAGGTGGTGCGTGCAACACTCGGTAGGATGGGGCCACAAATGCCATGTGCTGTCTGAACCCTTGCCACTCAACTAAGGAAAAAGGCTGGCTATCCAAAGCAAGCAGCTCCCCAATGCTCTGGATGACCTCACTCGCCCTTGGAACTTGCCTCCCTTTGTCTGCAGCTTTCCTCCACCACTCCAGGGTGGCCTGCCTCTGCTTGGGGGGGGGGGG
>NW_017729032.1:95995560-96004852 GCF_001723915.1 Gavialis gangeticus
GGGGTGCTGCCTCCTGAGATGCAGCAGCATCGCCATGGTGGTGAAGTGTTTCACCTCCTTGCCCTGGCTGATCTGCCTTTGGCAGTGCTGGCAGATAGCATACTTGGGATCATCTGCCACCTCAAAATGATCCCACGCTATGCTACTCCCCCATTTCTGGGTTGAGGGTGGGGATCATGCCTTATCCACATCCTCAACAGGCAGAGATACAACAACAAGAGGAGCTGACTGATCTGAGTTACTTGCCTCCACAACCTCCTCTGAGGTGCCTTCCTGAGAAGGAGACCTGGGTCTAGGGGAACTTTGAGGGGTGTGGAGCACAAACTCAGATTCTCCCTTGGTCCCCAGAATCTCTTTAGCTAGGGTGCTCAGGTCCCCCGGTTTCAGATCCAGCTCTTGCTCTGGCAGTGGGAGGCTCAAATCTAAATCTAAATCTAAATCTAAATTCTAAATATAAATCTAAAATAATATCTCTGCTTCTTCTATGACTGTCTGACTTCTGTGTTGTGTTAATCTGAAACTCTGACTTTTTCTTCTGTGTTGTCTTTAGTTTGTATGTAACCATAACTAATAATAACTATATATAACCTCTTCTTCTTCTATGGCTGTCTGCCTTCTGTGTTGTGTTAATAATCTGAATCTCTATCTGACTTCTTCTGTGTTTACTGTTATGTGTGAAACTAAAATAATTTCTTCTTCTTTCATAGATTCATAGATTAAGGGTCGGAAGGGACCTAGTAGATCTTCTAGCCCGACCCCCCGCCAGGGCGGGAGAACAACAAAAAACCCCAAAAAGAGAAATGGGACTCAAACGAGTCCAGCCAGGTAGGCATCCAGCCTCTTCTTAAAGACCCCCAGGGTAGGGGCCAGCACCACTTCCCTTGGAAGTTGGTTCCAGCTCCTAGCCGCCCTAACCGTGAAGTAGTTTTTGCGGATGTCCAATCTATACCTCCTCTCCATCAGCTTGTGCCCATTACTCCTTGTTATGCCAGCGGGCGCTAGGGGAAACAGCGTCTCCCCCAAACCCTTCTGGTCCCCCCTAGTGAGTCTATAGACAGTCACCAGGTCCCCCCTTAGCCTTCTCTTGTGGAGGCTGAATAGGTTCAGGTCCCGCAGTCTCTCACTGTAGGGTCTGCCCTGTTGTCCCCGGATCATGCGGGTGGCCCTCCTCTGGACCCTCTCCATATTGTCCACATCCCTCTTGAAATGGGGCGCACAGAACTGGACACAATACTCCAGCTGTGGCCTGACCAGCGTCGCGTAGAGGGGGAGGATCACCTCCTTGGCTCTACTCGAGATGCACCTGTGGATGCACGACAAGGTCCGGTTAGCCCTGCCAACCATGACCTCGCATTGTCGGCCCATGTTCATCTTGGAGTCAATAATGACTCCAAGATCCCTTTCTGCCTCCGTGCTCTCGAGTAAGGAGTTCCCCATTGTGTAAGTGTGCTGCTGGTTCCTACTGCCCAAATGCAGCACCCTGCACTTGTCCGTGTTAAAACGCATCCTGTTCCTGTTAGCCCACCCCTGTAACCTATCCAGATCCCTCTGCAATCTCTCCCTCCCTGCTAGCGTGCTCACCTCCCCCCAGATTTTGGTGTCATCAGCGAATTTAAACAGGTTACTTTCCACCCCATCATCCAGATCGCTGATGAAGAAATTGAACAGCGCAGGCCCCAGGACCGAGCCCTGGGGGACTCCGCTACCCACCTCCCCCCAGGTCGAATATGACCCATCCACCACCACCCTCTGAGTGCTTCTATGACTGTCTGACTTCTGTGTTGTGTTTAATAATCTGAATTTCTATCTGACTTCTTCTGTGTTGTCTTTAGTCTATACGTAACTATAATAATATTAATAACTATATATAATCTCTTCTTCTTCTGTGACTCTGACTTCTTCTGTGTTGTAATAATATCTGACTTCTTCTTCTATGATGTATGTTTAAAGTTTGTGCTTCCCTGCACAGTGATGGATCACACTGCCAGGGAAAACACAGCTTTCTTTTTAAAAAGCATTGGAAAAAAACCCAAGAACAAATTAAAATAAATTGAAATTAATGGATTGGATACGGATAATTAGAGGGATTCTAGTTAGTAAGCTATATCCAATCCTTTCCAAAAACAGAAAGTAGCAGGAGACTGACTAGGTAGGAAGCCAACCCAGTCCAGTACCTTTCAGACACTGTTGCTCAGGCACAAAAGGCACACAGAGCCTGCAGACAGAGGTTTATATGTTGTTTCTATGTCTCTCCCCTAGAGCACTGTGATTGGAAGGGGACTTGGGGAAAGGTCACAGTCACTGGCCAGCTAGAGATGTCAGTCTTCCCCCACCCCACCCCATTCCCTCTCCCTCTTCTCAGTTTCTGTTCCCCTGAAAGATCTCCTGAAAGACTTCCTTATGAATCTCTGAATCTTTTCCAAAACTTTTCCAAATCGATTCAGAGCCTCTGCATCGATTCAGATGTTTTTTTTCTTCTCCTGATTCGATTCAGATTCGGTGATTTGGCCTCCAAATTGGGCCAAATCTTCTTAAAATCGAATCACGGACTGAAGCTTTGCACACCCCTACTGAGTATGTGCTTTTGCTCATTCTTCTGTTGGAATGCACACCTAAGTGTGCAAATCACCTTTTTGCTTGTAGAGCACTTATTGAACTCAGATGCTGTTGGGTTGACTAAAACAATGACAGAGAGGCTGGCTGAGTTCTCTAAAGTGTCTATGAACCAGGCTTTGTCTACGGCTAAAAAAAAAATGAGCCAAAATCTTCTACTGTTGCTATCACCATTTTAGCTATACTGGCGGATTAATCCTGGAAGCAGTAACATAAACAAGACTACACTGTGGCATTTTAGGGATCATGTTGTGCCTTGCAATAGGTCTTCCAACACTCAGAAACTTTCAAATTCTGTAACAGTCAATAACTATTGGTATTTCAGAACTCAAAACAAATCCACTTTTTTAAGTGAAGAGAAAGAAAAAGTTATTAATAGCAGATATGAAGTGTAATGTGATATTATTCTCACTTCTCTAATGCCTGTTACTTAATAGTTCCTACAAGAGACAAATTCTCTTCCTAGCTGATTTTATTATGGTTCCATTCATGCTATCAAGAGCAGAATTTACTCACTGCCTACAGAAATCCATTTTTTTCTTATATTGACTGATTCCTTACGCAAAATGGGAAGTGATTTAACTTTTTCTTCTTGATGTGTATGTTGAATTACTTCTCACTGAACAGTTAAGATTGCATTTTTTCAAGTTTCATAGATTTCATAGACATTGGGGCTGGAAGGAACCCTGAAGGATCGGAAGTCAGCAGGGATCATAGGATCCCAGGAAGATAAACATACATATGTGTCTTGAAGGCATTCAAAGTGGATGCTTGAACCGCCTGTGGCGGCAGTCTGTTCCAAACCTTGGGGGCTTGGACAGTAAAGAAGTTCTTCCTTATGTCCAGCCTGAATCTGTTGCGGCGGAGTTTGTGACCATTCAATCTTGTCATCCTTTGGGGCACTCTGGTGAACAAATGTTCCCCAGATGTAATTTTTTCATTTTTCTACTCATTTTGTCTTTCCTCCGGATCCTTTTTATATTACTCATATTACTCTGTCTCCTCACTAGTATTTGAAGCTTCTTAAGTTAGTATCATTTGCAAACTTCAATAGCATACCATTTTATCCCCTGCTCTGTATCATTAACAGTTAACTATGACAGGATGTAATAGGGCTACAGACTTGCACAGATGAACAAGCACCTCAAAAAGGCCATTAAGAATAAAAAGGGGAGCTACAAGCAATGGAAAATGGAAGGAGGAATTTCTTTCTGTGATCAAGGAATGCAGGAATAAAGAAAGAATGGCTAAAGGCTTAGTTGAGCCCAAACTTGTGAAGAATATTAAAACCAATAACAAAAGCTTCTTTAGTTATATAATAAAAAGAGAACCAGCAGGGGAGAAGTGGGACTACTATATGCTGAATAGAGGGTGTAGATGAAGGACAACCTAGGCATGGCCTAGGAACTGAACAAACGCTTTGTCTCGGTCTTCAGTAATGATGAGGAGTTACATGAAGATATTGGTGGCATACCACAGGGCAACGAGGACATGATAATAAAAATTACCATATCTGAGATGGAAGCAAAGCTTAGATTGATTGCCGTTACAAATAATCTCCATCCAAGAATATGGAAGGAATTGGCAGACACAATAGCAACTCCCCTACCACAGATGTTCACTGAATCTATCAGCTTGTGGATAGTACTGGAATACAGCAGAAGTAGGGCCTGATTCTAAAAAGAGAGAAGATAGTAACACAGACAATTACAGGCATGTTAACTTGACTTAAATATTACACTCATCTTTAGTATACTTAAAGATATGAAAAGAACTAGAAAATAGGACAAAAGACAACATGGGTTTACTAGGGGGTGATTGTATCAGACTAATTTAATATCCTTCTGTGGCAAGATAATGGACTTTTTAGATAAGGGTAATTTGTCTGGAGTTAACAAAAGCTTTTGATACCATGCCTCATAGGAAGTTATTGGCTAAACAGGGGAGCACAGAATCAATGCTACAACTATCAGGCGGATAAGTCATTGACCCTTATCTTTCCTGCTTTTATGACATGTTATAGGGCTTCTTGGTTGTCAGGTATTGTACCCTGTAATTGTGTGCGAGTAGCAATCTTGGGGATTCCTTGGATAAGTGGTTGCCTGAAAAAGCAGAAAACTGAACTTGATGAAATTTGTTTAAAATCTTATAGCCATTTTGCAGTTCCCAATTCCTGTGTCCAAAACAATCTGAATTAACTCTGAAAACAAAAATGTGTGTGAAATTGTTTTGTTGAAACTCAAATATATGCACTTTTAATCCTAATTTTGTTATTATGGCAAACGAGCACTTAAATTTATTTGACCAATTTTATTCTGTATGGCCCTGACATGGCAAAAAAGCAAACTGAATTCATAACTTACATTGACTTGTTTCACAGCCTTGGAAAAATTCTCCAAACTGGACCCTCTCCTGGCTGCTGTGTTTGGATTCCACCATGTTAGATCCAATTAACATTTATTAGACCAGGGGTTTTCAGCCTTTTTAAACAAGTGTACCGTTTCTGTCTCAAAGTTTCAGGTCCTGTACCCCTTTATATTTTTTCTTATTTTTAATATTATTTTATGTGATATAAGAAAGGCTACACTAATTAACATTAACTGCCTTATTAATATATGCATTAAATATATATATCATAGTTAATTATGCCACAACAGTTTGGGCTGGTAAGTCTGCTGTGGGAGAAGGGGAAAGGGGGGAGGGAAAGGTGTGGGTGGCGCAGATCCAGGCCCCCACAGTGAGGGAGGGAGTGGCGCAGGAGCAGGGGCAGGCACTGGACAGCCGGGGCAGAGCATGGGACTAAGCCATGAGTAGCTCATCCGGCAGTCCTGGGGTGAGGGTAGCTTCCACCACTACGCGCACTCTAGGAGGGCATGGGGGACATGTGCCCCCAGTTCTGCATGCAGGGTGAGGGCAGGCTGCCACTGCAGGCTGGGATAGGGGACAGTGCTGGGTTCTTCCTGGTGTGAGGGCTGGCCCAGTCTATGCTTAGGATGGAAGGTGGCAACACTGGGAAGGGGGCTTGGGGGGCTGCACCATCCCAAAATTCACTGTAGCCCCCTCCTGACACTTGCTCCTAGTACCAACACTGCCCATCCTGAGCACAGCCCCACTCTCTCCCTTATCACTGGGGCCTCAATCTCCGCCCCCACCCCCATGCCCCTTCCCTCACAACAGACTTACCAACCAGACCCAGCTGCTCTCCATGCTGCTAGGCTTCACTCCTGGTCACCTGCATGCTGCGGTGTGGCTGTGCGTGCAAGCGGCAATTATCAGCCACATCAGCCAAAAAAAGCCAATTGCCAATACTATAACTTTTCTTTATATCGTTGAACCTCTAGAAATTTTCTTTCATTCATTCTGCATACCCCTTACAACATTTTTAGGTACCCCTAGGCATATGCATACCCCCGATTGACAACCACTGCTTTAGGTCATTCTGTATGGTGTCCAACATGAGGCTGTGCACTACTGTTAATTTGATACCCAATGGCTCAATCCATTCTCTTCCAAGGAAACTTGCTCTCCACCAGTTAACAGTTATTAGGCAGAGGACATAACATGCACCCTTGAACCCTATTGTTTGTTTCTTATAATCTAAAGCTCAACTTTGCATGTCAAAAGAGGAGGATGGTTTCTAGGCCACAGTGAATTTTACATCTCTTCTGAGATTAAGGTAAATTCAGATCTTGAGCCTACCTCCATAGTTCATGGAGCACCTTGGAGAATCACTAATGTGTAGGTTGTCTTCTTCAGTAGGGTTAGTATTTCCACATTGCTAACAAATACAGTAGTATAGGCAGCAATGGACAACTCATGTGCTGGAATTTTATTTGAATCAGCAACAATATTAGTGATAACTGAAAGTGCCTTCCCTTGGCTGCCTTCTTCCCAGATATCTTAGACTTCTGATGACACATGTTCAATGTGACCCTTGCACTGTCAATAGCTGCAGTCAGCATCACAGAAATGGCACATATTGCATCTGTGATTTCCCCCACAGCTATAGCAGCTTCTTTGGGAAGAAGAAATTGTATTCTTGTGCACAGGTGGTGGCTTCCTTGGAGATTTCTCCTTTGAATGAACATGGTATGTCTCAGCTGTCAGTTTTTCTGATAATGCTTGGATTTCTCTTGAGTACAGTAAGAGCATTATTTGCAAGGGCTTCTTCTTGAGCCATGGCAAAGGTTAAGTTATACCTTGCCAGAAGTCTGCTTTGTAAGGCTTCATCTTGAACCCCACACACAAGACAATCTCTAAGAAGAGACTCCAAACTGGTGCTGAAATGACAGATCTAAGATAATTGATGCAAATCTGCTATATATTGCAGCAATTCCTTCCTCTGGCAGCTGATTTCATTGTTTGAAATGGAACTGGCAAATGGTTTTGGACAGAGTTGGTGCAAAGTGTTTTATTAGCAATTGGTGGATCTTATGGTATAACTTGTTAAGGGCTTGCCTGTAGATATAAGAGAGCAAATAATCTGCAAAGTCCTTGAGCCAAAGATACTCAGTGGCACTGCACATTTCTGGTTATCATCAGTAATCTTATTAGTTTCCAGAAAGAAGTCTAGCCAGTCAGCATAAGAGTCCCAGGTAGATGGACTGGATATATCAAATTCTTTAATATGGCCCAAAATAGCTGTGTTAGAGAACACCTACACAGGCCAGCATGTGGGAGGAACACCCTCCCAGCACTACCACCACAACCACCATCACCTGGCCCCTGCTCACTTGCATCATGGATCACTGCAAGATCACTTTTGTTCCCTTGACTGAAGCACTGGAAGCATCCTACTCACTGGAACCTGTCCTCACTGCCAGTATTGTGTATCTGAAGGGTCTCATCCCAGTGAGATCATGCAGGGAAGAACAGGGGAACCATCTTTATTAACAACACTAACTACCCCTAACACAAAGCAGAACAGCAAACAGGAACACAGGATAATGCAGTTTGGCAGCAACCTTTCCTAATTGAGTATAGAACACATATACAGATACTTAATACACAACAAGAACCACTAAACTATACAGATCTAGACAGAAGACTAAAATGTTTAAACTAAAACATTTTTGCCTCAATTTCCTCAGCACTTCTGAGCATTCTTTGGGCTTGGGTCAGAGTCCTGTAAGTAGTCGAGAATATCTTCTTTTGCACATGGCGTCTTTTCCAACCTGTATTTCTTTATTTTTTGACTAGTAGTGCAGTTTTACTGGACTACTCTCTAGGCAAGCATGCTCCTTTGTTCCTATTTCTTGTGCTTAGCTTACCCCTCAGAATAACACAGAAGCACTTACACCCACAGCTGATGAGAGGACATTTCTTTTATAGTGTCCTGCCTCTTTCTCAGGTGACCTTTTGATGAGCCTTATTAGGTAGTCAGAAGTCCTTCACCAGATGGACCATTGCTCAGTTATCACCCCAAAGTCCAGGTGCTTAGACATGAAAGACTAGTTTGCCCTAAGCAGCAGCCAAGGATGCTGCATTTGAATGGATAATCACAGAAGTTGAATGACTTCCCTTTGTTAGATTTTTGCAAGGTAAAAGAATTTCTTGTCACCTCCAGAGTTTTGACTTAATGAGGAGACAAGGGACCCTAAATTAGTGGAAAATGAAGTGATATACCATCAAAAATTCTGTGAGGTTTTTAAAGGAGAATGGGGTTGATCATATTAGTGAGTATTGTATAATTTGCAGCCTAATAAATATAGCAGAAAGTATTTATTGCAGTAAGTGGGCTAAACATTCTAGTAGGTCTATTTGCTTTTTAAAAGCTATTTCTGAAACAAAAAATTGAATATAACAAATATTACCAAAAATATCAGACATCTGTATATTACAGATTTGTGTATCTTTCACAACTTATGTACTTCCATCAATGTGCTCCTAACATATTGTATACCATATGCTTTCTTAACACCACAAACATCTTTAGAGAATATCCTCTTCATTAACATTTCAACAGTATTAGAATCTAACATAAGTTTTTCTTCCAGTTGTGTTTCTGGCATGTTCTAGAAGAATCTAAAAGAAAATCCCCTTTTTTAAAAGAAAGGAGCAAGGGAGTAAGCGAGTTAATTTGCTTGAGAAGGGGAGAATGAAAGGTGGGAGCTCCATCCTTGGAGGTTCTCAAAACCTGGCTAGACAAAGCTTTGTCTGGGTTGATCTAGTTGGGGATGGTCCTGCTTTGAGCAGGGGCTTGGACTAAATGACTTCCTGAGGTCCCTTCCAACCCTAACTTTTTCTGATTCTATGAAGATAAAAAACATTGTATCTTAGGAAGAACTAAGGAGTATATGATATAGGTATGTAAAATAATGGGTGGTATAGAAAAGATACCATCTTCTTCACAGTAGCCTTTCCAATATTTGAAAATGGCTATCCATTCCTTTGTCATCTTCACTGCATATGTCTGAAGATGTTTCATTTTCTTCACCTGGAGAAATCCTTCTTATAGTGCTCAAACTATAGGGGTGGGCAATTATTTCAGGTGGAGGGCAGCTTACTGAGTTTTGGCAAGCTGTCAAGGTCTGCATGGGTAACTCCACCCTTTGACAGGTGCCCTGACCGCTGGTCACCATCTTGGGACTGGAAGTCCTACCCCCTAACCCCTGACCTTTGCCACCAGAAGTCCCTCCCATTGCCCCTGGAAGTACTTCTTTCAGCAAGGGGCTTTGCC
>NW_017729032.1:96005152-96005465 GCF_001723915.1 Gavialis gangeticus
AGGGAATGCTTTCTTCTGTGGCTTTTTTATGTGGGGTGTGGGAAAGTATGGGGGTTGTGGGGGACTGTGTGTGAGGGGAGGGTGGCTAGGGTGTGTAAAGTGGTGTAGGTGTGGGGGTCTGCATGTATGGCAGTGTGAGGGGGTGTGGGTGTATGTGTATGCTGGGGTGTGCATGTGGGACACACGCTATAAACACACACACACACAAACACACACACACACACAGAGTCCCTCCCTACTCATACACACATGCGTGTGTGCGCACACACACAAAAGAGCCAGTTGGGCTATGAAGCCAGGAGCCACATGGTGC
>NW_017729032.1:96010465-96012206 GCF_001723915.1 Gavialis gangeticus
TGTATGCTGGGGTGTGCATGTGGGACACACGCTATAAACACACACACACACAAACACACACACACACACAGAGTCCCTCCCTACTCATACACACATGCGTGTGTGCGCACACACACAAAAGAGCCAGTTGGGCTATGAAGCCAGGAGCCACATGGTGCTGAAGCAAGGCAGGGCAGGAAAGCAAGGAAATGGCTGGGGTGGGGCTCGCCTTCTGCCTCCTGCTGTTGGCTCTCCCTGGGTCCTACTGCCCCTGGCTCCTGTTGTCTTTGATAGGCAGCCAGGAGCAGATAAATATTTTTGAAATGTTTAGGGGTCCCACAGGCCAGATAGAATGGCATGGCGGCCTGGATTCAGCCCACTCCTGAAGTAGAGTGTACCAACTTCTATATCTTGCATACAAAGTGCCTGCTACTACAGCATTACATTGCTGACTGTTGTGATAATACCCCATCTGCCTACAGTATGTTCTTTTTCCTTCTTGTAAAATGGAAGGGTCAAACTTATCTGTCCCTGAAGGCTGGATGAGTGGAGTGAGTCTAATCCATAGGCCATATGAATGGCACAGGGCCAGCCCATAGGGTCCACACACCCCTCGTGCCACATACAGCATGCAAGATGCCTTTACTGCCTGGTCCTATAGCTTCAAAAACAGCAGGGAGAGGTTCTTTGTTAAATCTTCTAATATGAAAGTAACTCCTCCAAAAACTTAAGCTCTGTAGAGTCAAACCTCTAATTCATTATATCAATAAACTGAATTTTAGGGAAAGCTATCATTCACTCATATTGCTGGCCAAATATCCTGGTTGTATTGTTGTTTCATCACACTTCCACATGCTACTACTGTTTGTGATGTAGTTAAAAGAAAGCAGATGTTATGACAGGAGCTATTGATGTTGTCTGATGTAATGAGTAGGTGGATTGAAAACATGACCTTATTCAGCTGTAGCTCAAATGCTATACTCAGGAATTTCCTATTAAAGTTGTATTCCATCTGGGCTAATTTATCTTGTACAACTTTCCACTCCTGGTAGTTCTATAACCATAAGGGAAAACAAAAAAGATTAAGAAGATGAGAGAATCTATCAGGATTAAAAATTCCACTTATTCAGGAATAATCATCAGTGTATTCAATGCATCTCTCATTGAAGTAAATATTTCTTACAGGGATCAGGATGTCAGAATCAGTCTCTAAACTCAGAAGCACAATTCATAATTTAATCTGATCTGAAACAATCATGCCCATATTTATTTTGATTATAATATTTGCAAATGCTGTGATGGTACCTAATATTTCCTAGCAGATATACTCAAAATAGTTTTGAAAGAGTCTCTTAGGCATAGTATTTGTAAAGTCCAATGTAAAACCATACTTGAGACCTTGGAAAAGTTCAAATCCAGATTGTGCAGCCTGGGCCCATCTTTGGGTCTAATCTAAAAGAATGAATTTAAATAGCCCTAAACTTTAAGGACTTTTTAGGTATTTATCTGAAACTTCATATTTTGGGCCTTCTCTACCAGTAGCTATGCATAGGGGGTGCACAGGGGTTCACATGCACCCCCTGACAGCCAGCATTCCCTGCTTAGGTGATGGGCATGAGGGAAGGCAGAAGTGCTGGTGCCCCACCTGAGAGCAACGGCCAGGGAGTAGGGGTTCCAGGAGAAGCACCACTAGCACTTCTGGATGTGCCCCTGCCACTCCTGGGTTGGCGCGATTGGCCACAGGGCCCTCCCCCCCCCCCCC
>NW_017729032.1:96012234-96020255 GCF_001723915.1 Gavialis gangeticus
CCTCCCTGACTCAGGAGGCACCAGTTGCCCATGGTCTCTACAAAAACTATAGGGTTTCCAATCAGATTTTAATATTGTCCCATGTAGCTCATAGTTACCACAGAATACAGATTGAACTAACTGTTTCTTACTACAGGCATGTTGTGAGTCATCCTTCTAGAATGAAAATGAAACCCTTCCTGAATATCTTGGTCTGTGCCACCATGCCAGAAGCTATGGACTCTACAGTTCGGGAATAGGTATGGGTGCACCACTACTAAATACCAACTGCCAGCTGTTTACTCTGCGACCTCTCAAGGTATATGAGTATGCTTCTGAGGGGGGGGTATCCATTTGCAGATTGTGGCTTGGGTTTAGATTCATACTAAGATAACTCCACTGGGGATGTATATTTCTAATTGATATCTTTATAAAGAAGAGCAGAATCAGGCCATGCTTATTCAGTTATTCAGTTCATGTAACTTTGTCAAGGCTCTGAAATACAAATAAATGCAACCTGATCATAAGACTATACAAACATACTACCAGTAAGGCATCCTCATGAAGCTGCTAGATCTAACACCAGGCTTACCTGACTTACAGGTATCACTTTAACCTTGGTTAGTGTCAGCATCTGTTGAAGTGGTCACTTTCCCTCCAAGGCACAGCAGCTTTTCTACTAGCAAACACTGTGTGCTTTCTCCCTGGCAATGCAAATCCACTGATTATAATGTATCCATCTAAAGTTAAACAAAAATCCCCCCCCCCCCCCCGCACTGAAATATAAGCACTGTCCATTTAACTCAGGCTCCAGATGGCTACCCGTTGATTTTCTCTTGGTTACAATTGGAGCCTTTTTGTTTAATTACCTCCATGAGCAACTATTGCTACATGCTGCTGCTGCTTCTCTCAATTCCTTTTGATTTGAGGTAAGTGAGTTCTTAGCCTTAAATTGGTGTACTTGTCCTTTTAAATCTTATTTTATTTATTTTACATGCAAGATGTTTATCTGGTTGCTGTGGATATTGCCACTTTTCCTGGGCTGTGGTATATACATATAAGGGTTGGAGCAAGGTCAATGTGGGCTTTGATAAGCTTGACTGCTTCTTGACTTTTACTGCATGTCTAATAATGGGTGGCATTGCAACACATGCATCTCCCCTTTTGGGATGGAAAGAAAATCCTTGCTGGATATCTGGCAGCCTGCCTCTGTGCCATGGGCCCTGCTGTAGGTGGTTTGGATAATGCTTGTGGAAGAACATACGGGCTTCATGTAAAGCAGCACCTGCTTGCTCACTCTAAAAGAACAAATGGCCAGCCTGCTGCTGAAAGGGGACTCCAGGGAAGGAACATTTTAGGACTTTCAGGAGGAAAGCAAGGGGAAAGGTGCTCTGCACTCCCATTCAATCAGTGTGTGTCATCCTTACTAGGTAAAGCAAAAAAGATACAGTAAATGACCCACATTTCCACTCTGATGAGAAGCATATCACAAGTAAAACACATCATGCTTGAATGATTTGCATTCTTACCTTATTCCAGGTTGGATCAGCTGAGCTTTGGCCAGGAGGGCTTCGTTTAGGTGGTAAGAGGAGAAAAAAATCCAACTCTAGAAAGCCAAAGTGCTGGTGAACCTTCAGCCTTCATAAAAAAATCATGTGGCTGTTCCCAAGCTTCTGAGATTTAAAGATGCAAGAATGCCAAATGCCAAGTGATACTTTTAGCACACACCACTAAATGCCCTGGAAATGATTCAGCAATAAAAAATCATTATGTTTTCATATTTTATTAGAAACTAAGCTGTAGAGACAGAGAAATAAGTAGAAACACTGCATGATTTACAACACAGAGGATGTAAATCTGTAATCAATTACAAGTAAGACACAAGCTCACAAGGGTTATTCCCATTTGTTTTACTGTGCTCCAGACATATAAATAAAGGCAGTAGCCATATTCTGCAAAAACAGCTAGCTAAAATTATCAAAACTACTGGGCACAATCACTTCAGGAATATTTCACCAATGCACTGATGATGTTCTACATATGCTTTGAGGATAGTACATAGCCCAGCCCTGACAGACTTGAAAGCTCTGGGAAAAAATGTGCAATGAAAATAACTAATACTATATTTGCTGTCACTCCTTGTGTTTCACCCTAAGCAATCAGGTCTTATATTTAGGGACTCAATTAATTCCTTTCTATCTTGGCAGCAAAGTGCTATTATTAGTTTTTTAACATTCGAAGCCTCCACCACCCATTTCTCTTGCTTTGTTACTTTTTCGTTCACAATGGAAAGGTATTATAAAAGAAATTAAAATGTAACTGAGATGCATAATTTAAATATGCCATCACCTAAGAAGCATAAAGAAGACATAGGAGCTGTTGTAGGACAATCCTAATATGCAGTGCATCTTAAGAACAACAGATTTACCCAAAGAACCTTGCCTTAACAATGTAGCAAAACTCAGTGCAGCACAGAAAGAATAAGTCAGGTATTCTTACTGGCTCTTCCGTCTCTTGGTCTTCAGGTTTATCTATGGAAGTCATCTTCCCACTCACTCTCTTCCAGATATCCACTGGACAAAGCGCAAGCCTTGAGGTTGTCCTCAGGAAGTTTTCTGTGCATTTCCCTTCAAAGGAAAGCAGCTTTGAGGCAACAGGGTACACAGGAAAAAATCAGTTGAATGCTGGTGATCCATTGGGAAGTGGCCCCTTAACACAATGTAAAGGAATCCATTCACCTCCTGCCTCCTGCACCTGCAAGAACTATTCTTCCACTGATGGGGCTGCTCAGTAATAGCCAGAGGGAAAACATGGGCTGGGGAATACAACAGGACAAGAAAGGAGTGTGGCTCAGTAAATAAGTAGTCCATGCTGCTGGCTCCAGACACAAAGATCATCAGTGCCCCTTACAGGGAAAGGTCTCAAGCATTTCTAGCAGTGGTAATTTCTGAAAATTTTCACCCCTATAAATCTTTCTGGAAAAGGGAGCAGTACAAGCAATCAGCCTGCACCTGCCTGTTCTCCTCTGCAAGGGAGCAGCAGGCCAACCTCCAGTCTGTTTCCCAGAGCAGGGTTCCCCAGTCTGGAAAAATGGGCCATGGGCTTTACTCCACTGATCAACTTCCCTTCAAACTGGGAGAGGGGAGAACAGAAGCATTCTTTCTTGTGAAACAGTCTCTCTGACAAGGGAGGTCTTTTGGGTATGAGCCTAGAAGATCTTTTTCCTCCAGGGGGCCATTTCCCCTGGGACAAATTGAATGAACACTTGTAGTTTCTACTGGGAGAGCTGCTTCTCTCCCAGAAGAAAGATAACACCTGCATGTGGCCAGAGAGCCTGGAAGGGTGCTTGTTTTAGTAAAATGGCCTATGGAGGCAGAATTTGTCCCCCTCTGCACAACTAAAGGAAGAGCCATCCATGGGGAGTCCTCTACACTTGCAAGCAGAAGAAATAGCTATGCCCTGAACTGAGTGAGAAATTTTATTATAGTCCATATAGACCCCCCCGCCCCCAAACCCTATTCCCATGAGAATTCAGGCTGAAAGGTCAGTGGTGGCTTTGCATGAGACCAGCCTGCCTAAACTATATCCATCTATCTTCAGGAAAGCATGCAAGACAGAACTGAAATCCATTGTGCTTCTCTCTGAATACAGCATACATGCAGCCTTGAGTCTTATTTGTAGACATTCACTGGTTATTAAATCATTACAATTTATTTGAAAAGGCTGAGCTATTTTCCACAGAGATTCAGAAAGGCAAGGAAGCCAAAAATACATTTTCCAAGTGATGACAAGGATATGAACTTGAAGAAATTTGAATGGTTTATAATTATATCAAGTGATCACCATGGAAATTCTAATATTATAACTAACATTGAAAACCTAGTGCTGATCTCACATGTATGTGTTTGACACCCATATGGCTCCTCTGTGGTATGATTTCTGATATATACATGTTTGAGATCAGAAGCAGGCCCTGACAATCTAACAGAATGACTAAAACTGTCCTTGATCCAAAAACAGTGGAGTGATTTAGACTAATGGTTTTCTAGTGACCTTTGCAGTAGTTAAATCAAGATGAATTGCCATTGCCCAGTCCCCTTTCTTCTTAATAGTGCATGCATTAGAAATGGGCATGCCAGTAAAACAAACAGCACTGTATAAGAATCATCTGCTATGTGTTCACATGCTTTGTGTGAACACTATCGGGGTTCCTGGTGCAGAGCTGCTTTGGAAATGTTGGGGTTGTGTGGGACTTCTTATTAATTTGACCATTTAACTTATGAGCTTTGCCACAGCTTTGAGCCCTGTTAAAAGTTTCATTTATTTACCAATTAGAAATCTAACTCTCTTCTACCTTCAAATACAGTGAAGGATTGCAGTTGGAGCTATGTAGCAAATTCATTCTTCAGTTCACTGGCCGAACCCCAGAAAGAAAATATATATATATATTTTGGGTAGATCTGAATAAATAATTTTCCTTCATACTAAACAAACAAACAAAAAAAAACCGGGGTGGGGGTATTTTTACTCCTTTTTAATTATTATATTTATCTCAATTTCAAAACATACTGATTTGAAATGAGAACTCAAATGAGGTTTTGTTTTCTAAATCATTGACACAAATTGTTCTAAATTTTTCAGATTATTTTTAATGCTTTGTTTGGATGAAATTGTTCACTGAATTTGAACTGAATAATTTTGGTTGACCTAAAACTGCCTTATTTATTGACAGAGAAACTATTTTTACAAAAGAAAAAAATTGTTCAGCTCTAATAGTACAGGTCTTGCTATCACTTGCTGTCAAGTGTCCTTAGGAGACAGCCAGCTGCTGAGGGGGCCCATCTGACTTGTAGATTTGTGGGTGCTACCTTTTAGGTGTGCTGGGATCTTTGAAAGCAGACTCAAAGCAGTAATTATGAAAGGCTGCTCTAGTCTCACTGTTGCTTTTGGTAAAGTCAATTTCTTTTATTTTAGATCCTAATTTAAGCAAAATGCATTTTGAAGTAATGGGGAATCCTTGTTTCATAGATTCATAGTTGGTTTCATAGGTGGTAGGGTCAGAAGGGACCTAAGCAGATCATCAAGTCCGACCCCCTGCCATGGGTAGGAAAGAGTACTGGGGTCAAACGACCCCAGCACAGTAATTATCTAGCCTCCTTTTGAAGACCCCCAGGGTAGGAGCAAGCACCACTTCCCTTGAAAGTTGGTTCCAGCTCCTAGCTGCCCTGACTGAAGTAGCACCTCCTGATGTCTAGCCTAAATGTACTCTCAGTCAACTTATGGCCATTATTCCTTGTTACTCCTGGTAGTGCTTGGGGCAACAGGGACTCTCCCATTGCCTGCTGGTTCCCCTTGGCAAGTTTATAGATGTCCACCAAATCCCCTCTCAGCCTTTTCTTGTGGAGGCTGAAAAGGTTCAGGTCCTGTAGCTTCTTCTCATAGGGCCTACCCTGCTGTCATCCCAATGATGGCCACATCCCTCCTGAAGTGCGGCACCCAGAACTGGATGCAGTACTCCAGCTACGACCTGACCAATGTTGCACAGAGGGGGAGGATCGTGATGCATCTATGGATGCATAACAAGGTGTGGATAGCCTTCCTGACCACATCCCCACATTGGCGGCCCATGTTCATCTTGGAGTCAATAGTGACTCCAAGATCCTTTTCTGCCTCTGTTCTGACAAGAAGGGAGTTCCCCAGCCTGTAGGTATGCTGATGGTTCTTTCTCCCCAGGTGCAGTACCTTGCACTTGTCAGTATTGAACTTGTTCAAATTCAGTCTTGTAGATAATTAATTAAAGCTTACCTCATTTGTCTTCAATTTGAAATATTAGTTTGGCGACATGCTAATATCCCCTTTCTTCCAATACATTAGTACTTATATTTTGTTCTCCTGCTATACTGCAGAAGAGCAGATGTTGGTGAATATGCAAAGCTCATGTAACACTTTTCAAACCTAAAAAAAAAATCAAATTTTTTTTTTGCAGTAACCTGAGTCAGTTCTTATTTCAGAACCTCTCTCTTAGTGGTTCTTGACAAAGTTCAAACAGAATAGCGCACACATTCAAACAGGGATGACTGGTGCCTCCTGAGTCTGTGGGTGGGGCACCAGATTGCCAACGGGGAAGGGAAATCCCCTAGCAGGGATGAAGCATCCCACAGGAGAATGGGGGGCCGGGGGCAGGGAGAGGCCACATACTTGGCGGTGAACCCAGAAGTGGATCATAAGTACTTCTGGTCCAGTTCTGGCTCCACTGCTGAGTGCACAGGGAGGGCCCTCCTATGCTCCCCCGGCTCAGGATTGGCAATAGGGCACAAGGGAACCCCAGGTGCTCTCCCAGACCCAGAAGGCACCATTCGCTGAGCTAGGGGGCACGGGGGGGGGGGAGCCTGAGCACTCCAGTGGACCTGGAAGTGGACCAGAAGTGTTTCTGGTCCACTTCTGGGTCTGCTGCCAAGCGTGCTGGGGAGCCTCCTGCACTCTTGTGGGATGCTCCATTCACTCCAGCATCACAGCATTCACAAGCTGCCTGGTACCTTGAGGTATGTAGAAAAAACATTTAAAGCTGTGTCTATATCTGAATCGCCAAATCTTTCTGAATCTCTCTGAATTGATTCGGAAGCTTCCAATTCAATTTGGAGAGATTAAAGCGTCTTCTGATTTGATTCAGATTTGGAGAGAGAGCCACCAAATCGGGCCAAATCTCCGCCGAATCGAATTAGGGACTGAAGCTCCGCACAGCCCTACTGGCTACTTCTGAGAAAAAAGAAAATCTCTATTCCCACTGCTTAAATATAGATGCTTGTTCTAATCTGTTCACTTATGACTTGGCAAATAAACACTGTGCAGCATGTGACTGTTCTGACATGCTATGCTTAATATTGCAGTTCCATCTGTTTTCACTGTATGTTCATATAGCTTGTATATTATACTTATTGTTAATGTCTCAGGGTTAAAGATTGTTAAAGACATCCAGGCAGATTAAGGGGAGGTTAGATTATGTTAAAAATGACCACCTGATTTAGGTTAGTTTATCCAGGTGTGGACCTTACACTTGGATCCCTACTTAGGTTCATCTTAATGCAAACTGTACAGAAGTTCAGGACAGTTAGATCAGTTTAAATATGGCTGATCTGATCTAAATTTATCCTACCTCCAAGTCTAACTTAGATCAGTTTGGCTAATTTTTAGACCAATCCAACTGTCCTGAATGTCTGTACAGTTCCCAGCACAGCTCCAGGGCTACGAAAGCCCAGCCTCTCACTCTAGCCCCAGGGCTTCACTTTTTACTTCACTGGGTTATTTTTAGTCCTTGTGTCCCTTTCCCCAACCCTAGATGCATAACCCCTCCTCCCCCCATGGACTAGCCAGTGCCCCCACCCCAAGCCTGCCAACACCCACCCCTACCCCCATTCTTTGTCTGGGAGTGGGAGAGGGAGTAGGGGGCTAAAAATATCCCCTGGTCCCAGGAAGTGGGGGAGAGAGCCCCACACCCCCCAAGCCTCCCTATGGACCTATGAGCCCCCTGATTCTGTAAATCCCCACAGATCCCAGTTGCAAAGCTTCCTATCATGCATGGATGACCTCTACCTGACTCAAGTAGTCTACGGGCCAACGAGAGGTGAAGCGCTGCTCGACCTGGTACTGGCTACCGGGGATGACCTAATTGGCGACCAAGTGATCGATGGGAAGCTGGGTGACAGCGACCATGAGCTGATCATCTTCACCATCCACCATAAAGCTGGCAAGTCAGTCAGCAACATGGAAGCCCTTGACTTCAGGAAAGCCGACTTTGACAAGCTCAGGAGGCCCTAAGAAACCATGACCTCAGGGGCAGGGGAGTTAAAGAAGAGTGGTTGCTCCTCAAGGAAGTGATCCTCAATGCACAAGTTAATTGTATTCTATCTCAGAGGAAAGGCAGCAAGAGGGCACAGCAGCCCCCCTGGCTCTCCAGGGATCTAGAAGACCTCCTGAGGCTAAAAAGAAAGGCCTACAAAGGTTGGAGGATGGGAGTCGCCTCCAAGGAGGATTATTCTGCACTG
>NW_017729032.1:96020761-96021290 GCF_001723915.1 Gavialis gangeticus
GGGTAGGTCTTGCTTGACCAATCTCATTTCCTTCTACTACCAGGTGACCTATCACCTGGACAAGGGAGAAGAGATTGATGTCATATATCTTGACTTCAAAAACGCCTTTGATTTGGTATCCCAAGAGCACCTCTTAGCAAAACTGGCCAATTATGGCCTTGGGTCCACCACAATCCACTAGCTTGGAAACTGGCTCTGTGGTCAGACCCAGAGGATGGTAATTGATAGAAGTCAATCATCATGGTGCCCTGTGACCACTGGGGTCCCCCAAGGCTTTGTCCTTGGACCCATATTGTTCAAAATCTTCATTAATGATGTGAACATTGGAGTCAGAAGCGGACTGGCCAAGTTCACCAATGACACCAAACTTTGGGGCAAAGGATCCACACCAGAAGACAGGCGGGTGATCCAGGCTGACCTGGACAGGCTCAGCAAATGGGCGGATGAGAACCTGATAGTGTTTAACACTGAAAAATGCCAGGTTCTCCACCTTGGGAGGGAAAACCTGCAGCATCCTTATAGGCTCGGC
>NW_017729032.1:96021373-96022588 GCF_001723915.1 Gavialis gangeticus
GCTAGCACTACAGAACAAAGAGACTTGGGGGTCATCATTGACCACAAGATGAACATGAGACTGCAATGCAATGCTGCGGTTAGTAAAGTGACCAAAACACTGGCTGTCATCCATAGATGCTTCTGAAGCAAATCCTGGGTTGTCATTCTCCCCTTGTACTCAGCCTTGGTGAGGCTGCAGCTGGAGTACTGCGTCCAGTTTTGGGCTGCACAATTCAAAAAGAACGTGGAGAAACTTTAGAGAGTCCAGACAAGAGCCATGCACATGATCAGTGGTCAGGAGAACAGACCTTATGATGACAGCCTGAGAGCCATGGGGCTCTTTAGCCTGGAAAAGTGCAGGCTTAGGCGTGATCTGATGGCCACCTATAAGTTTATCGGGGTGACCACCAGTTTCTGGGGGAACGTTTGTTCACCAGAGCACCCCAAGGGATGATGAGGTCGAATGGTTATAACCTACTGCAAGACCATTTCAGGCTGGACATAAGGAAGAAATTCTTTACTGTCCGAGCCCCCAAGGTCTGGAACAGCCTGCCATCGGAGGTGGTTCAAGCACCTACATTTAACACCTTCAAGAGTCAATTGGATACTTATCTTGCTGGGATCCTATGACTTCAGCTGACTTCCTGCCCTTTGGGCGGGGGGCTAGACTAGATGATCTTCCGAGGTCCCTTCCAGCCCTAATGTCTATGAAATCTATGAAATCCCACCAATCCTCCTAAGAACCCTGCCTGCTCCCCAATTTCCCCTGCAGACCCCCCCTGCTGGACCCTCACCCCAATCCCAATTTACCTGAGCTGGGTGGTCATTTTTAACTCAATCTAATCTCCCCACATGTCTGTACATTGTCAATGCGTTATAAAATAAGTGGAGTTCATCTCAGGATTTCAAAGAAATCAGAGGTTTCAAATGTTTTACATTTTTCCTATATTGAAATACCATAAAAGCAATCCAATCAATCCAAAATTCAAGATCTGTGGGGCATTGTCTCCAAAACAATTTATGTACATCAATTCTTTGTCAATAGACCAAACTGGGTACAGGTTTCATAGTTTCATAGTTAGTAGGGTCGGAAGGGACCTGAACAGGTCATCAAGTCCTATCCCCTGCCTTGGGGTCAAATGACCGCAGCAAGGTAATTGTCTAGCCTTGTCTTAAAGACCCCCAAAGTAGGAGCCAGCACCACTTCACTTGGAAGTTGGGTCCAGATCCTAGC
>NW_017729032.1:96022610-96022866 GCF_001723915.1 Gavialis gangeticus
ACAAGGTGTGGTTGGCCTTCCTGACTGCATCCCCACACTGCTGACCCATGTTCATCTTGGAGTCATTGATGACTCCAAAATCCTTTTCCACCTCTGCACTGATGAAAAGGGAATTCCCCAACCTGTAGGTATTGTGCTGGTTTTTCCTCCCCAGGTGCAGCACCTTTCACTTGTCAGTGTTGAAACCCATCCTATTCTCATCTGCCTACCCCTGTAACCTGTCTGATTTCAGCCTATTCCTCCCGTCTAGAGTCCC
>NW_017729032.1:96023041-96023761 GCF_001723915.1 Gavialis gangeticus
CAATGACCTCAGCTAATTCCCCCAGCACTCTGGGGTGGAGATCGTCCGGACCAGCTGATTTAAATACATCCAGTCCCTCCAGAAGTTCCCTGACTAGATCCTCCCTGACTCTTGGCCTAGGTGCGCCTCCCCTGGGGCCTGAGAGGGGGCTTGGTGAGGGGGCTGATCAGGTCCCTGCTCAGGAAAATGGAGGCAAAGAAGTCACTAAATAGGTTAGCTTTGTCACCTGGTGTGACAACCAAATTTCCTAGCTTGTCTTGCAGGGGTCCCATGTTACCCGGTTTCTTCTTTTTGCTCCCTATGTATTTAAAAAAGGACTTCTTGTTGTCCTTGATCCAGGTAGCTAATCCCAGTTCCATCTCCGCCTTGGCCTTCCTGACTGCGCCCCTGCATCCCCGAGCAACCTCAGTATAGTCCTCCCTGGCGATGGCCCCTCCCTTCCATTGTGTGTACCCCTCCCTTATAGCTACGAGACATTCTCGGATGCTTTTCGTGAGCCACGGGGGCTTTTGCGTCCTCCTGCTCCCTTTAATCTGTGTTGAGATTACATTCCTTTGGGCTTGGAGGGTCGCCTCCTTAAGGAGCAACCACTCTTCTTGGACACCTGGCTCCCCTCCCCTCTGGGACCTCAGTGCCTCCCCGACTATTCTTCTTACCTCATTGAAGTCCGCCTTCCTGAAGTCTAGGGTTGCTGCCTTGCTGCAGGCCTTTGCCACCTTG
>NW_017729032.1:96023882-96031314 GCF_001723915.1 Gavialis gangeticus
GGTCCAACAAGGCGTCTCCCCTCGTGGGGCTGTGCACCTCCTGGGTTAGATGGAGGTCCTGCATTTTGGCTAGAAACCTACTTGAGTAGTCAGACCTGGCTGACTGCTCTTCCCAGCAGATATCTGGGAAGTTCAGGTCACCCATGATGACCACATCCTTTGATCTAGCTACCTCCGTGAGCTGACTTAAGAATTCCTGGTCTAGCTCTTCCCCTTGGTTGGGAGGTCTGTAGTAGACCCCCACCATTAAGTCTCTTTCCCCTCGACTGCCTTGTATTCTAACCCAGAGCACTTCAGTGTGCCCCTCTGACTCTGTGCTATTTGATGAGGATGTGTATGTTTTAAACTCACTGTTCTGGATTTGAAAATTAAATAAGGCAGGAAGACTCATTTTTGTTTCCATAGTCTTTATTTTTCTCCATCTCACCTGGGTATTGCAATTTCATCATGGAATTTTTGGAAATAAGCTTTTTTTCCTCAACTTTCCTGGAGATGGAAAAGCTCCCAGAGGTGATATAAGATTGGTAGTCCTCAGAAACCTGTCTGTCCTGGGCACTGTCACAATATGAAAAGCAAACCCTCTGTGCTTCCGTATGCAGGGCAAATCTCTCCTAGCTGGAGCTGTGTAAATAGAAATAAAAAAAGATTGACCCTGATCACTCATACTGTAAAATAAATTCCTACCAATTATTATACTAAGAAGTCATATTCAATATAACATACACTGAAGATGGTGCTTCCACAGCTTTATTCTGCAGGCTTTGAGGGATTTACTTTGCAGTCCCTCTGGCCTGCTTGCATCCACCTCCACTGCTAACTTCTCCCCTATATTTCTTTTCATGGAACATATGGTAAGTGGTATTATTCAGCTAACAGATGTGTCTTTATGATGCCTACAATTTGTACTGTGCATGCAGGGGACTAGTAGTATATAAATGGAGGTTGGTAACACTTGATAAGGTCATTATACTGGCTATTTTTGTTATATGTGTCAGCAAACTGGTGGACTAAGAGAACTCAGAGCCATATATCTGACAACGACCACATTTTTATATGTGGAGTATTGTAGATTGGCTGTTAAGACTCCCTGATTTATTACCTTTTTACGGGCCCTCTGCTATGCTAGCACGATGGGTACCTTGGCAGTCCCTTTCATTAATATCCCATAATGGAGTATTTATGATACCAGAGTTGACTCATGGAGACATATTTTACATCTCTGCATAGTAAGTTAAAAAGCTGGATAGACGAGTTCAGTGTCAAAGAGTAATAAAAAAGGGTTTCGTTACAGTTACAACAGTGTGAACACCAAATATGCTAGCAACAACTGTGGGGGGCATTAAAGCTCAGGGAAAAATGCAAGTAAAAATGTGAAATTATGGTTCTTCCTCAGCCTGCCTGAGAGAGAATAAATATTGTGTCAATGAGAAGAAGGATTATAGGCAGTAAAAACTACAATGGATATTGTAACCCTGTCCTGACATGCACATTCTCCCTCTTGTGAGA
Organism: Gavialis gangeticus; assembly: GCF_001723915.1. NCBI lineage: Eukaryota > Metazoa > Chordata > Crocodylia > Gavialidae > Gavialis > Gavialis gangeticus. Next base: position 96,025,389 of record NW_017729032.1, read on the forward strand.
GCTGGCCCTGATTTGGCCGCTACTGCCATAACTCCATTGACCTAAATAGGATTATCCTATTTTTATACCCATTTCAGTGAGAGAAAACCAGGTCTCTTAACTGCGACATTTGAGTACTTCTCTCTCTCTCTCTCTCTCTCTCTCTCTCTCTCTCTCTGTGGGTTTAAAAATAAATCACATTGTGCTGCATAACTGAAAACAGATTTTTTTCCTGAGGGAATTCTGGTTGCTATTTTGGTCCATTATTAAAAGAGTAATAAGGAATGTCTATGATAATGACAACATTTTAATCAGAGAAACTTTGAGCTAAATTCTACTCCCATTTACATCTGAAATCACGGGGGTAGTTGGGAGGGAAGGCGCGGCACAGTGGGGTTTGTTGTCCTCTTGCACACTAGTGATAACTGCTGACTGAATTACAATTGAATAAATCAAGTTTTATTTATTATATCAATGTGAAGCAAAGCAGGCCAAGCTCTGCAAAGTAAAAACAAAGTGAACCTATCTGGCACAGGGATAGGTCCACTGTGTTACTCCAATGCATAAAGTGAAGCAAAGGAGCTAGTGTTTTCAGGGCTGGGGATTTCGGGCAGAACCGTATTTCACCTAGTGGAGGATAAAAGTGCATCTTGTGACCAACACTGTTACCCAACTAAAAAGTGTAGAACCTATTCTAGTATCCTTTCAGAGTACACAGGTACCCCCATTATGGGAAGTTAGAGACATCTGGAGGATGAGCCTATTCTTGTACTGGAGGCACTTACCCAGAGCCAGTAATAGATTATTCCTGCACTTTAATTGGGTAACTCAGTATTGATTGCAAACTGCACTTCGGCCATCCATGAGGTGAAATAAAATTCTGCCTATAATGTGGAAGATGGGAGCAAATGCTACAACGACTCCCTCTCTGACCTCTCAATCCTTATGCTCGAAGGGAATGTACAAAACACCTCCTGAAGATTGGCCTGGAAACAGAAATTCATAACTCTACTGGACAGTAAAAAACCTGCTCCTAAATACAGATGGTGACTTTATGGCTCATTACAACCCCAGAAATACTGCTACTTATCTCTCTACATGGCACAGATCATAACTACTTTTCTCCCTTCTTGAATGGTCTCACTCTGCCAGTAACTGGATTGCCTATTCTACTGTCTTGTAACAGCTGCTAATAACACCCCTTCACTTCTAGTTCACAGCTCTTCTCTATCCCTCCATGCTGTTTTTTTCACTGATATCTAGCTCTGCTTGCATCTGCCTCTGCCTTATACTTGAAGAAGGGCACTTGATGCCCAAAAGCTTGTCCAACAGTGCTCCCAATTATACATCCTTGCTACACCACAATGGTGCATACGTGCAAGGCTGTGGAGAATCAGGTCCATTATGTGTGTCTGATTCCCCACTATCTTGCAGCTTGTGTAGTTACTTATGCCAAGTAAAGGGGGTGTAGAAACCAAATGAACATATAAATAACTCCATGAGGCCAAGACCTACAGCTGTTCCTCTGTAAGTCTCTCAACTGAGAGCCACACTTACCCAGCCAAATAAGCATAGTTTGACTGAGCTGAGGGGTACACCACAGCACACTGTTTTCTCTTTTTCATCTACTCTAAAACACAAATGGGGACTCACTGACATTGGAGGAACCTTCTCCTGACACCAGGGCACTGTCCATATACACCAGGGGTGAGCAAAATGTGGCCCGCAGGCCGAACGTGTCCCACCAGGCCATTCTATCCGGCCTGTGGCATCCCTAAAAAATTTAGAAAATTAATATTTATCTGCCCCTGGCTGCCTGTCATGTGGCCCTCAATGGCTTGCCAAAACTCAGTAAGCGGCCCTCTGCCCAAAATAATTGCCCACCCCTGATCTACACCATGTTCTGATGTTCCTCAGGCTGCCACAGCCCCTTTCAGTTACTCTCTCTTACACATCAAAGTAATGCAGTAGTGAAGCCACTCTGGGGGGTCCTCTCACCTTCTCTAGAGCTCTGTCTCTGAAGTGATTGTAAGTGGCAGTGGAGGGAACACCTGGAATCACTTTGATGCAGCATTGCCAGGTTTGGCATGTGAAATTAGGAGCAGGTAAGCAGAGCAATTGTCTTCAGTGGCATTCCCAAGAGCACCAGGGACACAGTATAAACATGCCTCAACTCCCTGCCAATACCTCCCACCATTTTGTTCCTTAATTGCCTTACACCCTTACCTGAGACAGTCTCAGATATAGCCCATTTTGGATAAGTACCATATCATGTAGTCAACCTAAGCCATCACGCATTGTTAACCATCTCTAGGATAAAGAATTCCAACAGGCACATTTGCCACACTGGAAGAAGCTAAAACCTGTGTCCTTTCTCCCAGGCTGCTTCTCACACTGGGATAGGATCTTCCTAAATAACTTCAAAGTTACCTCATTACCCTCTCAACTCTTCCCTTGAATCTCTGCTTTAATTCCTACCAAAAAAAAAAACCTGACCCAAACTGTCTCTGTGTTTCAGAATATAGAGCGGTGTGTCTATTTGCCTGCATCTGTCATGTCTTGCTTTGTACGCAGATGGTAAACTTTATACGATGATGCCTATCTTTTATTTGGTCTCTGTTTGCAGAGCACCTCATAAAATGAGATTGTGGTTTATGATAGGTGTTTATGGGAAGAAGATTGAATGCAAATCTCTTCTACTAGCAGAGGGACTCTGTTGGACCCTAAAAGAGTGCTGCCTCAACAGCAGGGATCCTGGTTTTCTCTGATTTACAAACCCCCAATTTTCAGTTAAAAAAAGTAACCCCAAATCCACATTTTTCCCTGATTAAAATGAAACACCACTATATATTGATCTGTATCTTAGTGGTGTTTCATTTAAATCATGAGAAAATGTGGATTTGGGGTTACTTTTTTTAACCAAAAATTGGGATTTTTTTTTTTAAATCACAGAAAACAAGGGTCCCTGCTCAACAGTAAAATCCTTGGACACTCTATCCCCTCTTTTACGGAGCATGTGCAGGGCCAGATTTAGTGGGCCCCGGGCAACCCAACTTGTGGGTCCCTACTTAATACTGTATATTTATATTACTTTTTTCACTTGATAATTATAATATGTAAAATAAGCACAACTGGACCCCCTCTTCACTTAGAGCCTGAGGCATGCGCCTAGTTTTCCTATGCGTTAATCCGGCTTTGAGCATGTGTAGCCCTTTTGCCAAATAATATGGGCTGAGGGGAAGTTATGAACTCATGTAGATTTCCTAGGCATTTTCAGTGGGAACCAGAATAGTACACTTCAAACCAGGATCCTGCAAGTAATTTTTTAAAATGTATTGGGTAAACAGCACAGTATATTCTGTACATACATAAATAGGTTTTCAAGGCAAAACAAGTCCATTGTGTTTTCCATGGAATTAATTCTGGGGGAAAAATATTGCTCACACATCAGTCAGATCAGGGCAGCTTGTCTCAGGAACACCATGAAAAAGTCTAGCCAAAACCATAATTCACAAACTTAACTCCACCATGCCAGAAATGATCCATCTGGAACAAATTAGATTCTGCTGAAATCAGCATTCAGTTTGTAGGCAACCCAACAGTATTGAGAATGCTTACATGTTTATTGCAAATGCAATCAGAAAGGCTTCCATTCTCTGCTTTGCAATTTCCATGTCAACGTGAGTGTTTATAGTCACATACCCATTGATTTATTGGTCAAGGTTTCTAAGCAGCTTCCACTGATTGAAGTCCACACAATTAAAAATAAAATGTTTTTTTCCTTCTCTTATTCCAGTACCACATTCTCATGCAGAATAGTAGATGGGCAGGAATCAGCACACCTTCTGTTTAAATCTGATTAACTTCAAAGGCTGAAAGAATAGAGGGAAAAAGTGGGTTTCAAACCAGCTCTACCATTGTGACTTTTCCTTTCTTCTTGATAGAACTGGGGACTGCTGAGGTTTACTTTTATTTTTAAAAAATTCTGTATTCCTTTATGACTACTTAGAGGAAGCACTGAGTTTCAGCAATAATTCAGTGGGAAATTAATTAATAAATATGCTGCAAACAAGTTGCTGGTAACATAAATGTGTAGGTTTTCATTTCTTTGCTTCTTTTCAATATAAACATTTTTTTAAAAAGAAAAGCAGTCATTTAGATTTTTCAAGTGTCTTCAAAACAGCTCTGGACTGCCACCTTGTCTTGATACTTAAGACACCAGCAGAGATTTGCTAGCAGAGGTTTGTTTAATGAAAAATTGCATATCTGAGGCTGAATTTTGATCTTCTTTCAACTAAAGGGCACATAAACCAAGTCCTTTGTTTTATAACAGTGTTGAGCCAGAACTGATTGGTCCTTTGGGAAAGGATTTTCTCCATAATTTCATAGTAATCACAATGATTGATCTCCCCACGTATATAGGCTCATCACCACAGTATCTGAGCATCTGACAAGCTGTTAATATAAAACAATACATTTTCTAAGTATATCTCACAAGCTTCTAAAGGTTCTTTTCTCTCTGTAGCATGTGACTTAGCTCTCATGTGTTTTCAGCTGCCCATTACCAGTACCATTGCAAAGGCTGTGCCAGCAGTGCACTGGCACCAAGCACCCTCATATGGGGACAGCCAAATCAAATGGAAGTGAGGTTACACAGTAGAGCACTGGGGGCCCTCTCCACATGGCCTCCATTGGGTGCCACAAAACCTTTCTATGGCTCTGCTCATTTTACTGCAGCAAAAGCCCCTCTTACTGGGACTGATCTTCTTCTTCCCATAACCTTTGTTTCTTGTACTTTAACACATACTTGTCTAAGGCTCTTCTTGCTTCAGGTAGGTCTCATTTCCAAGAATTTCTGTTTGAGGGACTCTCTCTTCCGACTCCTGAGTATTTTATTTTTCATCCAAAAGAACTAGGGGACTGATCTTGAAAAGTACCAAGGCACTTAAGGATACAGACAGGTGTCTAGGACAAGATCCAATAAAAAACCCAAGGTGTCAACAAATTGCTGTTGCAACACCTTCCTTTGAGCTGTCTGGTCCCAAAAGTGAATGCCAAAAACAGAATTGGGTATCCCAGTTCCCCACAATTCATGGGGGGAGATGTCACCTTAAAGTGTTATCATCAAACAACTCATCTGCTCAGTATGGGGTGCCATGTAGAGCTTCCCAATAGGAAACACTAAGCAAAGGGAGTTGCTGGAGCTCTCAGCCTTTTTCTAGAGCAGTGGCATCCAACTCATCCCAATCTGCTGACCAGATGACTAGCATGGGGCCTGTCCACAAGCCAGCTCTGCAGTACAGGGCCCATCTGCTGGCTGGAATCCAGCATGCAAAGCCATATCAACTGGCCAAAAGGGCTGGAATTAGGCAGCAGCTTTTCCCACCACCAAATTTCTTGCCCCCAGGCAGCCCCATGAGTTGGATGACAACTCTACTCCAGATCCTGCCTGCAGGACAGCAGGGCTCCCTACAGGTCTAAAGCAGGATACGCAGTGGCAGCATTAATTGCTACAGTTGCAGAAGCCAGGGGAATTAATGCTACCACCACTTTTCACTGCCAAATTTCCAAATCTGTGGAAAGCATGGTGGGCCAGATGATGTGGTTCTATGGGCTGGATCCAGCCCAAAGGCCATGATTTGGTCAGGAACAAGCGTGCTAAAAAGAGCTGCAGGCAGGTATTTCTATCTACCTGGGATATGGAAAGCAGAGTCCTTGAAAATCTACTACTGTAGAGTCTCCCTTACTCACCTTTGGCTCTTCCCCCCCACCCCTTCATTTTTCCCTTCCCTGCTCTATCTTCCTCTCCTGCCTCAATTTTCACCTATTTACATTTTCACTAATATCCCATCACACATTTAGTTTCTTTCATTCCTTGACGTCCCAGAAGAGCAGAGACTTTTTATGCTTGAAGAAGGGTGACTGCGCCCAAAAGCTTGCAAAGAAC
>NW_017729032.1:96036314-96076858 GCF_001723915.1 Gavialis gangeticus
TGGATGCCTACCTGGCTGGACTCATTTGAGTCCCGTTTCTTGTTTTAGGGTTTTGTTGTTCTCCCGCCCTGGCGGGGGGTCGGGCTAGAAGATCTACTAGGTCCCTTCCGACCCTAAATCTATGAAACTATGAAACTACTCAGAGAACCTTGCCTGCCTGAGTCCTAACAAAGATGCCAACTACCATTCTTGCCAAGAAGGCCATTGAGCAGGTGTTCTGGATGTTAATTTTGGACTTTGGCAGCTAAAATCCATTGAAAGCCTGTTTTAGACTCCTAAGTTCTTTTTTTTTGGATCTGTCCTTGACTGGAATTTTCAAGGTACCTACCTGCATCACTACACACTTAAATATATTTCTAAAAGAACAGCCTTAAGGAGGCAACTGATAATCTAGCCCTCACTCATGTAAGTTCTACTCAACATTAACAACAGCAGTGGATACCTTTAAAGGATATTCTAGCATATAATGGCTATTTGGCTAAAGGACATGTAATTTTTGTTTTCTTCTGCAGGTATATGTAATCCAGCTCTATTCTAGAGAAACAGCTGCCCTTACAATTCAGTAGATGGATTTACATAACTCATTAGCCATACTAAGTGATTAAACTCAATCACGCTTCAGACATGACTTCTAAGGGGCTATTCTTCAAGAGAGGTTGGTCTTCCAGCCTATTTTCAGCTTGCCATTGGAATACTGCCATCTTTCCACTTGCCATGCCAAATCATCAAGAAGTCCCTTATGTGCCTTGTTATATAATAGTCAATGTGGTGAGAGTAATAGGACCCTGATATAGGCTGAGAACTCAAGATTTCAGGGTAAAAGTATCCTTGTAAGGTGCTCTTTTGTTCAGGCATTTCATCACCTGAAGTCCCATGAGAGGGTTTTGCTCTCAGGATAATACTTAAAATGTAGAGTTTCACTGAACCTAAAGGATAACTACTATAATTATTTCCAGACATGGTTATTACCACACCCAGAAAGCATGTGAACCAGGGCTTTTAAACAAAGAGGCTGGGTACTGCCATGTATTAAAGATAACGTCTGTTCAAAATGTTTCTATTTCTCAAAATGGGGAACTGTTAAGCTAATAACATTCTGTAATAAAAACATTTATATAGTAATTTACATTTTCATAGTACTCTGTAGAAATTAACTAAAATTACTAATTTAGTATATTCTCAAAACAAACACATTCACAATTTTATTTTGTTTTTTGTAGCTTGAAACTTATACTGAGCACTAATATAGAATATTGCATTAGATCTGCATATAATAAAGATGATACAGTAATACAGTACATTATAAAGATGAATTTTTGCCTTGTCTAAGCAATTGATTTTTTCCGCCCTTTACTTTTCTTTACTGCCCCATGCATCAATTAGGCATATAGGATGCTCAGGCTAATACAGAGGTTTATGTTCAGCAATTTTATAATAAATATACTAAAAATCAAGTCTGCAATAAATTGAATGATTCTATTGTATTTGAAACCTTTCAAGACTGACTTTAAACTGCTGAACGTAACTTATATAGAGAGAAAATAAAAAGAAGTTGGCATTTCAGATAATTTTCTAAACTTATCCATTCCTGTAAACCAGTGTTAAGATATAGTAAATTCCATAACATATTGGCTCAAAATGCTATCCTTACCATGGGCACATTTCTATTAAATAATTAATTTGTAGCTCTTATATAGCATTTTTCATCAGTAGATCTAAATAGACTTCTTTCCCAGACCTGGAGAAGGATACTTTGTGCCCAAAAGCTTGTCTAACTTCACCCTCCCTATACAGTTGGTCCAGTAAAATACATCAGTGGTGCTCAACCTTTTTGCCTGGTGAGCCAGCTGGCCAGTTCCTGGTCTGTCCACAGGCTGGATGCAGCCAGTGGTCTGATCCACTGAGGACAGAAGTAGTGGTCCCCACCTGGCTGCTCAGACAGGGCTAGGAGCAGCCCAGCTCCAATGCAGATGCATGGGAAAAGGGGGCTTTACTTAGCTGCAGTCTGGCAGTAGAGGTGGGAAAGGGGCATGGCCTGGCCCTGATCCAGCTGCAGGGGGGAAAGTGGCATGGTTCAGCTATGATCCAGCCTTGGGTGGGGTCATGGCTTGGCCCCAGTTCAGCTGCATGAGGAATCATGGCCTGGCCCTAAGCCAGCTGGGCGGGGGGGTGGGGAATGCCTCAGCCCAAATCCAGCTGTGCACATTTTTTGAATTTGGCAGGGGGAGGATGGCCATATTAATTGGCACTAGTACCCTGCCACCAAATTTCCTGACTGGTTTGGAGCCCTGCTAGCCAGATGTGATGCCTCCACAGGTCTCATTTGGCTTGTGAGCCAGAGGCTGAGCACCCTTAAAATGTATCATTTAAAAAAATAACCTTGCTTCTTTCATGCTTCCTGGACCATCACAGCTACAACACTCCAATCCTGCAATTAATGCAAGATGGTCAGTATCATTATACCCATTTTACAGGTAGGGAAACTAAAGCACAGAGTATGACTGTGACTTTTCCAGGACCATCCAGATGATCACAGATAGTTAGGGGCAGGATAGAGGTTTCTTACATCACACTCCAGTGCTGTATTCACTAGGCAGCATTGGCCCTCCCTTCCAAAGAAGCACAACCTATATGGAAGTTTGTCTTATCTTAAATACATTGCAGCTGAAATCAGGAGAAGCAAAGCCCCCTGCAGATCCTGCCATGTTTAACAGGTTTTTAGTACTTTTTTTGGCATTATTTTTTTCTCAAAAATGGCCCCATTATGCTGGCACAGTTTGGAAAATTGGTGGCCATTGTTTGGTGCATGGTGTGGAACCCAGTCTCAGGCATCAGTTATGCATGTAGAACTGCCAGAATAATACATAGCTTTTACATTTAGTTATTTTATAATAAAATCCTTTAACTGGGGCTGCTGGTTGTAGTACAGTGATTCTAGTGTTAGTTTAACGGAAAGATTAAAAAAAACCTGCATAGAGGAGACAATCAATAGATGGAACTTTTTTCTCAGCCTTCTCCCCATTAATAATTGAAAGTCCTTAATTTGGATCAGGCTGCTAGATAAGATTCTGAAAAATAACTAGGGATCTACTTAATTTGCTATTTTATGGATTTTGCAGAATCCGCAAAATCTACGAAATCAACAACAACAAAAAACTGAATAAAAATAAAATAGTGGGAGCCAGTGGTCTTCACTGACAGGAGGGGAAGGCGCTAGCTGATGGGGCTGCATGAAGGGCAACAGACAAGATGGCAGCTGCCCTCTGGGCCTCTCTGCCAATCAGCACCGAGGGTTAGGGTGGCATGAATGGCAGTCAGCAATCAAGATGGCAGCCACCCCCTCATCTTATTTCCCCAGTTGGGATCTCTCCACCAACCAGCGGCCAGGGACAGGGCAGTTGTTAAGTCGGCTCTGCATGCCGGGAGCAAGCCACGAAAAACCTTTTGTCTTGCTGCAATTTACATAGGTCCCTAAAAATAAACTGTAGTGTTACCTCCCTGGCGACGCTCTGTACCACCTATGGATGGCTGAAATAGACTCCCATCCACACTATTCAAATGTGGCTAACTACATGTTTCTCAAGAGCACTCTGAGTCACCTGCAGTGAAACAGGAGTTTCTCCCTAAGTATGGCAAGTATAATAATACTGATCCTGGAATTTAACGTCATACAGCCTTGTGAAAACATGGCTAAAAAATAAATATAGATATTGGTATTTTTAAAGTCTAATTCAATCTAAAGATTACAATTGTGACACAAAAGTATTAACATGGTCATTTGCATGTCTGAATATTCTGAATTAATGAGCATGAACAGACAAAGCTATTAGACCATTTGAAATGGTGGGCAGGCAGAGCAACTAGAATATCTATCTGGAGATAAATACTGGTCATCAAAGCACAAGTTTACTTAGTCCACAGAAACTCAGGGGGAGCTGGATATCTCCCATTGTCTGCAGAAACAGACACTTAATAGTAACCGATTTAATTCCTGCAATGTAAAGATTTTCCTTCCCTTCAGCACTTGGTATTGTGCATGTGTCAGACCTATTTCAGATCCCGAGTTCAACAACATTATGGTTTTATAGCTGGTAGTGCTTGCCCATCTCTCATTTGGGCAGTGGTTCACATAGGCCATTCTAGTGGCTGATGGTGGCCCTACTGCATCAATAGCTTCTCCATTTTCCTGGATGTGGCTTCTCTCTGGTTGACTAATTATATCTCCAGTGGTCTGTGCTTCCACTTCATTTGTAAATATCATCTGGCCTGTGTCCCACTCAGGAAACAGCCTCTCTTATCTGACCTATGGGATGTCTACAAACAGCTTGCACCTGGGCCTCCTTCAGTTTTGTAGCCACTTTACTAGCAATCATTTCTTGAAGTGCTGCATCTGGTATGCAGCAGTCACCTTGAGGCTGGCAATTAACAACTGCTACTTTAAGAAACCCCTGGTTTCTGTGCCTATATTTATAACTACATATAATCTGGGCCACAGGCTTATCCAAAGTAGTTTCCCTCATCAGCAAGTTACATAGTCCCTGTGTACAAGTGTCGGCAAACTGACTTTTCACACAGGATTCTCTTGCAGCTTTCCACAGGTCATAGACCCCTTCCTGCAATGCCTATTTCAGATGTGGCCAATGAAAGGCAGGGACAGTTTTATTAAATAATCACTTCAGTGCACACAAAGCAAGTGTGCTGAGTCCCCTTTTGCCACTTTCTGGTTCACCATTCTTTCCATAATTTCAAAAGAAAAAACAACCTCCACTCAGATGAGTGTGCAAACATTTGTTACGCCCACAATCTGCATTAGAAAGCTACAGGTAAAAGGCTTTTGTACAGCATTACAAAATCACTGCTAGGCCAGTAGTTCACAAAGCACAAGTCCGATGCATGCTCAGAGATCCCAGTCTCACATGCAAAACCAGAATATCTCTATTCAAGAGGAAATGGTTTTGCATGTTTGAGAGTGCCAGAAATAAAAAGAATACCATCTTATTGAAATCAAGGCAGACAAGGTTCTTTGGTAAATCTGATATCTTTTATTAGACCAGCTAAATAGTTGGAAAAATGTTTCTTAGCAAGCTTTCAAGTTTAAAAACCCTTCATCAGGCTGAGGAAGCTTCTGCAGTTGGTGTGTGCTCTTCCTGGATTTAAAGAGACCAGAGGCTGGTATGCATGCAAGAAAGCCAGCCAGTAAAAATGTAAATTGAGGAGCCAGTGGGTGAGAGATAGGTGGTGAGGGAGGAAGAGGGAAAGAAGGGGGATGAATGTAGCAGGTAAATAGTGGAGAGGTACTCAGGGAGTCAGATGTTAGGCAGGTTATAGTGTGTCATAAATCCAATGTCTCTACTTAGTCCATGATTTTCTGCATGCAGGAGGCTGATGAAGTAAAGTTTGTGAGGTGGCAATCCTGGGTGTTCTCTTCAGTGCAAATTTGGTGGTATTTGAGGGCTTGGCTGTATATCACAACTTTCTTGGTGTGTTTAGGGTGATTGCTGGTTCTGTGCAGATTCATAGATTCATAGATGTAGGGTCGGAAGGGACCTTGTAGATCTTCTAGTCTGACCCCCTGCCATGGGCAGGAGAGAAAACTGGGCTCAAATGACTCCAGCCAGGTAAACATTGAGCCTCCTCTTAAAGACCCCCAGGGTAGGAGCCAGCACCACTTCCCTTGGAAGTTGGTTCCAGATCCTAGCCACCCTGACTGTGAAGTAGCACCTCCTGATGTCTAGTCTAAACCTACTCTCTGGCAACTTATGGCCGTTATTCCTTGTTACTCTGGGAGGCACTTGGATATGTATGTGGATCTGTGGGTTTCTTGATTACTGAAATCAAAGCACTTGCTGAACACTGTGAATGAAAACTTCTGCATATGCAGGCAGGATTTACCTTTCTTCTAGCCCTCATCCAGTCCCATCCCATCACAGACAAAAATATAACATTTAGGACATCACCAAGATATATCTTGCCACTCTCCAGTAGACTTGATTAATCGAGTCTGTTCTGACACACTGGAATTCTAGAACATTGGAGGAGCCTCTGTGCCCATGTACAGGCATCCACTGATTGCAACCCTAAGCTGGTTCTACTCTGATCTTGCAATTTAAGAGGAAAACACACCTACACTTGGGAAGCACCCAATTAAATGGGACTGTAGCAGTCTGTATGCCTCAGGGACTGCTGCCAGCTGCAGGCAGTAAGTGAGTAATGGCAAGCCTGCTCTGGAGGACTGGTCCAGCTAATGAGAATAATTGGCCAGACTCAGAGAAAATTAAGAGCTCCTATGAAGGGAAGCTGGTGGACAGAAGGGGGAAAGAGGAGGTGGGTAGGCTGAGGGGCAAGTGCCATGGGGTGCTTCTCTCCAAGGGTTTGAAGAGAGCAACCCCCAGAGACAGGGAGAGACAGGTGAGGGACAGGGAGCAGGAGAGAAGACTGTGGGGCTGATGATTACAGTACCAAGCCCAGGCACCCAAGAACGCAGGACACAAGTGAACATTTTACTGTTTATATCTTTATTTATTTTATTTGTTGTTGCTGTGGACAATAAATTGGGTATCATGGACTGTAAACAAAAACTGTTGGAGCAATTCCCCAACAGGGACCAATTTGCTACAGGGACCAATTTGTTTGCAGTTCTTTTTCCTCTAGTGTTTTATTTAGGCTGCCAAATGTAGACTATAGTAGGCCTTAGCAGCCTACTGACACCTTGGTATAGGATCTGCATGCATTCACTTGACCAAAGTTTGGGTAACAGCAGAAGAGGCAAAGGAAATGGGAAAGAGAGAGAACAGGTTCAAAAGATCAAAAAAAGACAGGTCAGAAGAAGTAGGGTAAAGGTTGCTTGGAGTGCATTTAGTCATTTTATCCTAGTTAGATCAGGTTTAGAACAGGATGGATGGGTCTACACATGCCCCTATGGTACCTTTGTTACTTTCAGAAGTCCTAAATTCTGGTACAGTAATAGCCTGTACTGCGCCATGCCAGTGGCACAGTGTGTTTTTTTTTTACTGTGATGTTGCCATAGCAACACGCTATACTGAGGAAGCACATTGCTATGGCAACATAGGTATGGTGTCATGGTTTGTAACCACCAACGCTATGTTGCCATGCTGCATTGCTACAGCAACATAGCCATAGATGTGCCCAATATAACTTAAAATGGGAATAAAAATAGCTATAAGACAGGCTCTACTTTAATTACTATTAGGAAAATTTCTATATTTTTAGTCTTATTTAGTAAGCTTCTGAAAATGGGCCAGGTAATAGAGTCTAAAACTAAATTTACCTTAGAGTCTTTGCTCTTCCAGCTTGAACTTTTTAAAGTTGAGCATCAATAAATCAGTATCATCAGTCTTCCACCTGGACAATCATCAAGCCAAGAGCACTCTGAATATCACAGCAGGAAACCACATTCTTTCCCATGAGCATACCCCAGCCTACCAAGGAGTCACATTAGATCAGGGGTAGGCAATTATTTTGGGCAGAGTGCCGCTTACCCAGTTTTGGCAAGCTATTGAGGGCCGCAAGGGTAGCCCCACCCCTTGACAGGTGCCCTGCCCCCTGGTCACCATCTTGGGACCAATGTCCCAGGGCCAGTGCCAGCAGGGCCCAGAACAAGGCACAGGCTGGCAGAGGTCTGTGGAGCTAGGCTGGGTTGCATCAGCAGGGAGAGGAGGGAGCTGGCCCAGCTCCATAGAGCCCCTGCTGGCTGAGACCCTGTACCCCTGCTGCCCTGCTGGTACTGGCCCTGGGACACCAATGCAGGCCCTGTGTACCTGCTCACTCCCAGTGCCCCTCAGCCCCATGGTACAGGTGAGGGGCAGTGCACAACCCCAACCCCCTGCTCCCCATCAGGGGACAAGTTCATGCTGAGTGCAGGGAAAAGCAGCTCTCCCCCACCCTGTGGCTGGTGCTCCCTGCTACAGCCACTCGCAGCCCATGCAGGGCTGTCCTGAGCAGGCACAGACAGCCCCAAGTTGACTGTGAGCAGCTGCAGCGTGGGGCACTGGCCATGGGGTGGGGGAGGGGCCACTTCCTCCCCCATGCTCAGCACCAGCTTGTAACCCACCCCCACTGACAGCCTGGACCCTGCACCAGCTCTGGGATCACCCACTGGGGCTACTCCGTGGCAGCAGCAGCTGTGGCCCTCCCACTTCCTGCGCCCAGCATTGTTTGCCACTGATGCCTCTGGGCTACCCAGCGTGCGAGCTTCAGGTGGGCAGCAGCAGCAAACACTATCTGGTGCGGCAAGCGGGGGGGGCACAGCTGCTGTCACCGTGTGCAGCCCCGATGGGAGAACCTGGAGCTGGTGTGGGGCCCAGGCTGGCAGCAGGGCCAGGTTACAAGCTGGTGCCGAGCATGGTGGGGAAAAGCAGTCCCCTGCCTGTGTCTGCTCAGGACAGCCCCACGTGAGCTGCAAGCAGCTGCAGCAAGGAGTGCACAGGCCGAAGGGCAAGGGAGGGGCAGCTTTCCCCATGCTCAGCTTTTCCCTGGCCTCCTTCCCTGCCTGGGGGTCCTCCCCTGCTCTTCCCCTGCACCCCTTACCTGAGGTTCCGGTGCAGTGCAGCCATGTGGCCCCAGTTCAGCAGTCTCCGCTGGGGCTTCTGGCTGTGGGGGCGGGGCTAGGAAGGCCCTGTTGTTGTGGGAGCCCACCGGGCTTCCCCTGGGTCCTACTGCCCCTGGTTCCTGTCATTTTTTACAGGAACCAAGGACAGCTCAATATTAATTTTCTAAATCTTTTAGGGGCCCCACAGACCAGATAGAACGGCCTTGTGGGCCAGATCCAGCCCGTGGACCGTATTTTGCCCACCCCTGCATTAGACGGTTGCTTCTCCTATAAGTACCACCTTCTGAAGGTCAGCAGCAAAGACTGCACAGAGAGCTGCCTTAAGACATTTAGCCAGCAAGACATGGGGTGCCAACTTCAAAGTGCTCAGAACCACTGCACTCACAGTGGTATATGGTTCAACAGATTACTGTGCTTCTGTATGGTCCAGAAGTTGTTACACTAAAAAGCTCAACACTACTTAACAATGCACAGAGACTCATAACGGGCTGCACAACTTATCCATACACAGATGTACTTCCTGTACTCTCAGGCGTTAGACCAAGGCTAAGCCCCTGGCCATGGGAAACTGGTGCCTCCTGAGTCTGGGGGGACCAGATTGCTGACAGTGGGGGGGAGGGGAGGTCCCCCAGTGGCCGATCACCAACTAGGGAGGGGAGGATCCCCCAGTGGCTGATCGACGACCCAGCAGCAAAACCAGAAGTGCACTTCTGCTGGCACTTCCAGTTTTGTGGCTTGTGCTTCCAGGGGGTGCATGGCTGATCTCAGGGGTTGCAAATGCACCCACATGCACCTGCTACACGTCGCCAATGCCCCTGGCAGAAGCACTGTATGTATCACGCTATACTTAAAGCACTGCAAGTTAGAGCATGAACAAACCAAACATATATTCACTGTTCAGTGGGGAGAGGGCAGGGTCTCAGAGCCCGCCCACACTGCCCACTAAAGGCACTCCCTACATGCTTCTCAGGAGGCTGCTGGAGTGGCCCCTCTCCGCACCAGCTGGCAACTGTCAGCAGCAGCTGAGGAGGGAGAGACCCCAGGCTCCTTCCCCTACAGCACCCCTGGCCAGGAAGTGGTGCACCATGGGGCCAAGGCTGCTGCAGGGAGAGAGACCCTGGACCCCTTCCCCAGTGCCACCCCAGCCAGGCAGCCCTCCTGGCTAACCCAGGGGGGAGGGTGTGAGGGACACCCCCTTTCCCCTCTGCTCAGCCCCCACCCCCAGTCAGCTGCAGCTCACAGCAAATCCTCACACTGAGCAATAATACCAGACAGTGGCTCATAGATTTGGAAATTGATTTCTGCTGCCATATGAAAGAAGAAGGCCTGAACTACAGTTCTTGAAGAATAGCCCAATTGCAGCTGAACCAAGGTAAGTGCTCTATTAAAATTTAATTTTAAAGCTAGGTAAGAAGTTTTTTTCTCTAATGAACTGACCGGCTGTTAAAGGGCATTTAAGACTTTAGGATTTGGAGAAATTAAGATTAGTTTCAAATATTAATCATATTGGTATTTCTTTAGAGGAATGCACATTTTACAAATTTTAATTAATTTGCTTGATGTGCCTTACCTGTACTGTTTGCTCATTTGTACTTTGTCTGTATTTCATTATTAAATTTGCTGCATTTATGTAGATTATTAAATTTATCTACATTTATTTGTATTTAATGTTGGTGGGACTGGCTCTTTGAGCCTTTCTTGGTTCCCAGAACGGCTCTGGAGGTCAATACAAAGAGAAAATGAGACCAGAAACAGGAACAGAGGTACAGGTAGCCCCTCATCCTAGATAGGCCGTTAGGATTTCAGTTCTTTAGTTCCTCCTTAGACAAAAGTCCCAAATCAAAATTAATGTTAATAGGGCAAATACTGAGCAAGAACTTCACAACTGGGTCTGTACGGATATTCGTAACCTTGTTTGTTCTTGGTAGAGAGACTGGATTAGAAATTCAGATTAGAAATTCTTTTGGCAGGGACTATTCCTTATTATGCATGATCAGTGCCTAATGTGTAATCTTATGGTTCTGTCTTCTTCATTGTGCCTATTCAGAAAGAGAAACCAACATGGCTAATTTCTCAGAAATGTGTTTTATCAGCATATAAACTAGCTTTATCAGACAGATGAACCACCTTTGACCTAGCTCCAGAACCTCTCTGAATACACTAATAATGTGCTCATTTTTAATTACAACATAACTCCTTCCATTCTTTTTACTATGAACACTGTGTAGCCATGTATAGCATCCTATTAAAAACCTGGAGCTCAGATATTACAAGTACATTTTGTGCGTTTATAATGTAACTTGGAGGTTTGAAAAAGAGCCTATCCAGTACAGTTGACAATTACCATTTATTTGTTTCTAGCCAACTTACATATTTTCATAGGATCATGGGAGCCCACAGACAATGCATATTTCACTGTAGCTGGTCACAGAACACATTTCATAATTCAGAACACTTGAAATAAAATAAGAGTTAAGAGCCTTAAATACATCTGTAGTGCAGTTTAAAGCCCAGGCTAAAAAGATACATTTTTCTTCAATTTGGTCTCAGTTGTATGTGTAATGGAAGCAAATTTTAACTAATTCAGTGGGAATACATGACAGATAAGGAAACTCAGCTCAAAACTTGATCAAGGGATCTTAAAGTTCACAAAAATAAGCATGTTAACACTATGAATAACTACATTCTTTATTTTTTTACTCCTTTGGGCCTGATCCTATATTTGCAGTCTTGTAGGTTATTTCCATTTGAAGGAGAAAATTGATGACAGTCAGGTATTTCTTTGAGTGGTCCTGTTTATTTACCAAGAAAACATAAGAACATAACAAATGTCATACGCTGTCAGACCACAGGTCTGTCTAGCGCAGTATTCCATATCTCATAGTGGTAAAAAGCAGACACTAAAGGGAGGGAAATTTTTGCAGGGCATGTCCAAACTGATTTTTTGCAGGGCCTGTCCAAACTGTCCCTCTCCCCATACAGCTGCGGGCATTTAGACTTAGAGGCCGCATCCAGATGAGTACACATGTGGGGTATGTGGCACCACAGACCAGCATTCTTCGTGCTGCTACTTTGCAGTGCAGGGGTTTTCTTGGCCCTGGGAGATCTCAGGGTTAAAAAACCCATGACAAGAAATAGCAGGACAGTATGCACTGCCCAAAGCTGGAGCCTGGCCCCCTGGAGTCACACTCCACTGCCAACCAGGCTCCCAACTGCAGGAGTACCACAGCTTCAGCTCCCCAAGGCCCCCAGGACCCCAGATAAGGCTGCTGGGGCCAGCACAGTCACTGGCCCCACCCTCCTCTGCCACATCTCAGATAACCTGCTGTGTACTGGAGCGTGCATGGCACAGGCATTCCCTACAGACAAGTAGCAGCAGCAGAAGGTGTACTGCTGCTACTTGTCTCCAGGGAAACACATGTTCCTACTCACAGGGACATGGCCAGAAAGTCCAAGTCTGGAGGCTGAAGCTGCCCTACCATGTTTAATACAGACTGATAAACCTATCCTGGATGAGTTTCTAATCCTCTTTTGAGCCTGGTTAAATTGTCAGCCTCTATAACATCTTGTAGTAAGGAGTTCCATGAGCTAATTACACATTGGCAAAAAGAACTACTTTTATTTGTTTAAACCTGTTCCCTAATAATTTCATCGTATCGCCTCTGGTTCTAGTATTGTGAAAGATAGAAAATAGTAAATCTCTCTTTACTTTCTCTACACCAGTCATTATTTTAGAGACCTCTATCATGCCCTGACCTCTGTAAGCTGAAAAGTCATAGCCTAGTTAGGTTTCCCATGCACGGAAGCCTCTCCATACCCTGATCATCCCTGTAATTCTTCTTTGTACCTTTTCTTAGTTCAGCTGTATCCTTTTGGAAGTGTGGGAGACCAGAACTGCACACATTATTCAAGGTGTTAGCATGCCATTGCTTTACATGGTAACATGACATTTCCTATTTTGTTGTCTACTTCATAATTCCTAATATCATATTTGCCTTTTTGACTGATGCTGAAGACCTGTTTTGGATAACCATGATTGTACATCTTAGAGAAGAAACAACACTAAGATAGTGCTCACAAAACACCCCAAAACCAATAATAAAATTCAGGTAAACATTCTACATAGAAATCAGCTTTCCCAATTTAGTTTTAGCAATACCGATATTACATAGCCTTCACAATAAGGACAAGACCTTCAGGGAGCAAAAATGGGTTGTAGGAATATATTGTGTTTGTAGAAGACATACAAAACATACAAATACACTATATATAAACAGACTTTTCCATGATTTAAAAACATCCTCTCCTAAAACTCACCACAGACAGTGACAGCTTTCTAGTCTTATGGTTCAATTCTTCTGATGCATGTGATAAATGTGACCAGACATATACCTAAAGAGAGACCTTGCAGAGAAGTCTTATGCCATTTGCTCTTTATTAGTATCACAAAAATATAAAGATGTGGAAGTCACTTGGATAGTGTAAACATCCATGTGTTGTCTTAACTGGGCATTTACATCTTGAGGTGGGCTCCTCTGTACACTCACCTTTAGTACTGGACAGTTTGAACCTATTTGCAAAATACTATGGTGCAAACAGTCTTTTCACCCACCATGCTTGATGCTTGCAATATCGAAGAGGAAGGTTTTCAATTCCTTTACACGATTCTGCTCAGTCAAGAGGTATATCTTGGGGCTCCACCTCCCCTACATCCCTGTCCTAGCACCAACCCAATGTCATCAGTCACAATTAGGTAAGTAGGGCAGTGAGCATGCCCACAAACATCCTCAAGTACTGGTGCGTCTTATGTCTAAGCCAGAAGCCTCAGTTAATTTACGTCCGTAGGCAATCTGACTGCCTCTGTAAATGTCCTATTCCCCTGATGAGGATTTCTCTACACCATCAATTAATAGTGTCTCTCCAATTTTATAGATTCTTTGAGGATGCGGGGCAAGAGAAACTTCTCTCCACTTCCTCAATCCACTCATGGTTAGACGTCTTCTGTTCTTCACCAAGATGACAAGTGCTCCTTGCTGCTTGGCTGGCTCATCAGCAGCTTCAGATTCTCTTGCTGTCACTCACCAGGTAAGATTGAAGACTCCTCTGAGTCTTCCCATGAAGGAACTGCAGCTGGCTCCTTCCACTTGTCCCTGCTGGGGAAGCCTCTGTGGAAACTGGCTTTTTCTTTCCCTGGCTTCCTCTTCTGGTCTCCTACCTTGCCGATGTCAGGCACATCTTTATGACATTTCCAGGCCCCTGCCCAGCCAGCTGGAGCTGGCACGTACTGATAAAGCATGGTGGCAGTGGCACCAGGGTTTCCCCCAGCTGTCCAGCTGTTGGGCAGGCTGGTAAGTCTCGGGGTCGGGGTTCTTTCAGCACTTCCAGTCTACTGGCAATTGTGGAAGATTGCATCTTGCCGCCACAAATAACATCCTTAAAACATGCCTTATGTCCATCATTGTCTTCTTGGCAAGTTTGCTTTAGATTGGTTTGCTGTAGTTAGAATAATTCTTGTAAGAAGCTCTTGCCAGTGAAAGCAGAGGTTATACTGCAAGCATTTACTTTGTAATGGGTTAAGGTTATTGTCAATTACTGTTATGGATTTCCATAATTATATTAAATCAATGAGGACAGACATGAGGCTGGTGTTGAAGATTTGGTTTTTTTTGTATTAAATATTTTCATAGTTATGAAAATGTTTTACTGTATTTGACATTCACTGCTTGAGAACTTGCATGGTATCACCCTCATTGCATATCTTGTTAGGTTAATAAATATACAATCATGCGCCATTTACCACATCTGGAATTGAAAAACCTAATGTGTATGTTCCAAAATCACCAAAACCTGCCATTTCTGACAACTAGCAAAGAAACTGTACTTAGAACAGCTAGGAGGTGCTTCTCAGGAATCAATAAAGAATGCCAGAAAAACATCAATATAAAATGTACGGGCTAAATCAATATTAGTGCAACATCATTGATCTCAATGGAGAGGTGGCATGGATGAAGTGTTATACAATTGTAATGTATTTGTCTGTTAGGTTTAGTGATCTTATATGCTGCATTTATTCCAGAAGGGATGTAGAGAGAAAGGGAAGAGAAACACTTAGCCTGAAGCTGTGGGGCATCTATAAGAACATAAGAAATACCTACTGGGTCAGGCCAATGGTCCATCTACCTCAATATTCAGTCTCTTACAGTAGCAGAAATGGATGCTCTAGAGCAGGGATGGGTAAAAATAGTGTATCTGGTTGGTGGCCAGACTCCATTTCCTGGCAGCCCCTGCCTGCATTGCTCTAGCCAGTATCCATGGAGACCCCAGAAGCAGCAGGACCCTGACAGTGTGGGGTCAGGGTCTCCAAGGAGACCAGTGCAAGGAGGGCACACAGCTGGGTGGGAGCTGTTCTGGGGCTGGGACTGGGATTTTGCAGTGGTGACAACTTGGGCCTGAGCTGAGGCAGAGCTGCAATCCACTGCCCAATACCCTGGGCAGGGGCATGTGGGCAGTGGATCAAAGCTCTGCCCTGGCTCTGACCCATGCTGTCACTGCCACAAAATCCCAGCCCCAGCCCTGGCCCTGGCCCCAGAGCAGATCCTCGCCTAGCCTCAGGCTTTGCCAGGACTTCTGGGTCAGTTTCCATGGAGACCCAGGGAGCGTGAAGACATCACAGCCCTGTGCTGTCACAGCCCCATGGATCTGTATAATGGCATGTTGATGTTCTCTGTTTTGTTTTCAGTTCCCTTAATAATGCCCAACACTTTATTGGCTTTTTTGGTTCATATTTCATTGAGATGTATGCTGCTCAACCTCAGTGAGTGCTCAGATCCAGTATAGAGTTCCATCAGAGAGGTTTACTGCCTTATATTGTTAAATATGTCATTTTTTTAAACTGCAGTTATCCTATCCATATACACATAAATGCAAACCCTTTTGGACATCAGAAATGTCTGAAAGCAATTGTCCATAAACTCTCCCAAATGTCAAACTCTTATTTCTCAGCCACCCACCCTGAAAAAACTTGGAGGAACAATAGGCTTTGTAATGGGAACTGGAGGTCAACAGGTATGGGCTCTGAGGAACAAAGGGGAGAGCAAATCCTACAATTAAAGATCTTTCAAGGAAAATGGCTTCATGAGAGGCACTTTACAGTGAAAACTAGGGCAAGGAAGACTTAAGTCACCTGTAGTGTTTTGACAGAAAAACTCACTAATCTGAGTGGGTTGTTTCTTATACCTAGCATGCTCATTGGGAACTTGAAATGGGATTGTATTGGAAAGAGTAATATTAAGGAAAAAGAGAGTGTCCTTCAGGCATAAAAGTAGCAGTCAAAATGAACCTGGCACTGTTTGCTCTTTATTGTGTCTCTCTTGCTCCATTACAGTGCCCCTCCCTTACTCTAAATACCAGGCACCAAATAAATAATGTTACTGATTGAACTAAGCAGGAATTTTTGTTAGAAAACTCAGGTTTATCAAAATCTTAGCTTTTCATGGTTACAAAGAGAGGCAAGGATTTTTTTTTTTGGTGATATCTTTTATTAACTGCATGATATGATAAAGT
This sequence comes from Gavialis gangeticus, assembly GCF_001723915.1. NCBI lineage: Eukaryota > Metazoa > Chordata > Crocodylia > Gavialidae > Gavialis > Gavialis gangeticus. The sequence goes on from NW_017729032.1 coordinate 96,052,447, forward strand.
TAGACAAGTCTTCAATTGCAAGACATTCTTCATTAGGTCTTTGTCCCAGCAATGCAGTCAATAAAATATACCACACACATAATCCGGGATCATCACAGCTACAATATCACTATAACACTACCATAGCATGGGACCAGAGTCATTTACATTAAATTTTTACCAGGAAGAGGTAGGGACAGGATGGAATTTCTAGTCAAATCCACAAAAGGGCACTAATGGCTCAATGGCTAAAGCAGTCACCAAAGATGCTTTCACATCCCTGCTGTGAGCATGGACTTAACTCTGAGCCTCTCAAATCCTTGGTAAGAGTCCCAATCACCAGGTTGGTGGATGTTTTGGTATTAGTCTCCCAAGATATCTCTTTCTGGAGTTTTTCCAGTTTGTAGAAATAATTACATAAATGGACCAGGGACCTGAACCAGGTCTCCAAATGAGTGCCCTGCCTGTAGCATCAACCATTCTCCCTCTCTCTCACTCACTTTAAGATTCTCTGTTTAAGAGCTCCAAGGGGAGAGACTGAGACAATGAAACAAAGACCAGGAACAGATCCTGCACTTGTCACTGGACAAATTATGCCTGTTTGTCACAAAACCGAAAAATCCCAGGACTGACGTGCACACATATTCCAGCCCCTCCTGGAAAAGGGATGATTGTCTCAAAGTGGTCATAGACTGCATCCAGACATGCAGGCATATGCATTTTCCCAGGGACAAACAGAAACAGCATAATATGTGCTGCTGCTGCTTGTTCCTGGGAACATCCATGCATTCATGCTCTGGCATGTGGCCCATTACCCTGGGTGGGGTAAAGGAGGCTGGCCCCAGCTGCCTTACCTGAGGTCCTGGGGACCTCCCAGGGCTCCATCAGCAGCATTCTGGCAGCAGGGAGCCTGGCCAGAAGCCAGATCATGGCCCTGGCTGGACAGGCTTTGGTTTCAGGCAATGCACACTGCCACCATGTGCCTCATTTTTTTCCACTGTGGATTTTTTTGATGTTGGAATCTCCTCGTGTAAAAAAAACACCCTGCATTGCTGAACACATGCTTGTCTGCCATGTATGTTGTGTGGCGCTGCAGATAGGTCTGCAGCATTGCATACTGCATGCACACTTGTCTGGACACACTCATAGGGGGACAAACATGTCCTTGGCTTACAGGCAGCCCCTCAACATCAAATGGCACTTTTCAAGCAACAGGGTACCTAACTCTCTGAAAGAAACCAGCAGAGTACAGACCTTGGACTTTAGAAAAACAGGCTTTGACTCTCTCGGGGAAACTCATGGGCAGGATCCCCTGGGAGGCCAGTCCGAAGTGGGGAGAAGCCCACGAGAGTTGGCTGTACTTTAAAGAAACCTTACTGAGGGCACAGGAATGAACCATCATGGTTCCAGAAAGACTAGTAAGTATGGCAGAAGACCAGCTTGACTTAGCAGGATAATCCTCAGTGAGCTAAAGCAAAAATAAAGGAAGCTTATAAGATGTGGAAACTTGGACAAACAACTAGGGAGGAGTACAAGAACATTACTCGGGCATGCAGGGATGAAATCACAAAGGCTAAAATTCAATTGGAATTGCACCTAGCAAGGGACATGAAGGGTAACAAGAAGGGTTTCTACAAATATGTCAGCAACAGGAGGAGAATCAGAAAAAGGGTTGGGCCCTTTAGCGAATGGGGAAGGCAACTTAGTGACAGATGATCTGGAAAAGGCTCAAGTACTCAATGCCTATTTCACATCAGTCTTCACAGGCAAGATCAGCTCCCAGACTGCTGCACCCGGCAGCACAGTTTGGGGAGGAAGTGAGCAGCCAACAGTGGTGAAAGAACAGGTTAGGGACTATTTAGAAAAGCTGGATGTGTACAAGTCTTTGGGGCCAGATGGGATGAACCCAAGGGTGATAAGGGAGCTAGCCAATATTATTGCAGAGCTGCTGGCCATCATCTTTGAAAACGCATGGTAACGAATGTTGACAGTGGACTTTAGGAACCCAGCCCTTATACCTTCATTCCTTATACCTTCAACCCTCAGACCAGCCACAACACCTGCCAGTTGATAACAGGTGAATTTACTGATACGGAGTAATAAGAAAAAAAAACAACAGTACAAACAATTCTATATCTACCACTCCTAGGGCTTTCATCAGAGTCAAGTACATCTGGCCAGGATGCAGGCTTCACTTCTGAGGCTCTTTCTTAGATGTCAGATGTCAGCATGTCTTGTCAGCCCATCAGCAGTCTGGAGGTAGGATACCGAGGCTCAAAGCCCCCCTCCAGTGGGGTGCATGAGATAAGCTGCTGGTATGCCCTCAATCCATGGTAACCTCAGGGACCCTTCCTGGGGGATGGGGATGGGGACGGGGATGGGGGCCCTTCTCATGGAGGAGAAGGAGGGACGAGAAGGAACAGGGAGGGACAGCAAGGACGGACAGGGAGGAATCCTTTATTAATCTCAAGTCTCTTCTTTTGTATTCCCCTTCCTCCTTTATGACTCCTGATGACTCTTCATCCATGGCTATCTCTGGTTAGTTGTCTCTCTGTGGTCACAAGTCCATGTAGCCTTCTCCTAATTTGGTCTGTTCCCCCCAGATTGGGACTCAGCCCCACCCCCCTATCCCCATTGCTCTGGGGCCTTCCAGCTGGTGTCACTTATCTTGTGTTATGGGTTAGTGTGGTACATACTTCTTTGGTTCCCAGGCTGTTTTCTGGACTACGTGTCTTAGGAGGAGATATTCACTAGAGTGCCCCAGGGGAGGACAAGGAGCAAAGGCCATAAACTGTTAGAGGACAGTTTCAGGTTAGATGTAAGGAAGAACTTCTTTACAGTAAGGGTGACCAGAAGCCAAAATAGACTTCCCAAGGAGGTGGTGCAGTCCCCAACCTTGGAATCCTGTAAGAGGAGATTGGACCAGACACCTTGCTGGGATCATTTGATCTCAGCAGTATTCCTGCCCAGAGCGGGGGGGTGGGGGTGTGGTGGACTCAATGATCTTTCAAGGTCCCTTCCAGCCCTTAATTTCTATGATTCTATGAAATGTCAGCTGTAACTAACTGGACAGGAAAAAAATGTCAAACTGTGAAACTTCCAGGTACCGGTTACTTTCTTATTCTATATCAGGACACAACTAAGTCCTTTATAAATGAAAGAGAGAAACACCAACCCCAACATAGCCCAGGGAAAAGGTACTTAGTTGGGGTTTATGAGACCTCTGTTCAGGTCTCTACCTTTCTGGATCCAAATCAGAGACTAGAACCTGGGACTCTCACAACCCAGCTAAGTGCCTTAACCATTAGCTTATGCAGTCAGTCTCTAGCTACAGACATTTTTCCCAGGATAAAGTACGATAGTTCAGACATCTATGTCCATTGTCCTGGGACATGCCTCAAAAATATTCATGAGATAAGAAGAGCTAACAGTTTGTACCTGGGACATTTCAAAGTGCTTCTGAATGATTGTCCAGGGATTACATCATTGAATCAATGGCAGAAGAGTAGCAAATCACTCGGTAAACCCTGATTTGAAGGGTGATGTGTATATATAAAGATGTAGCTTGTCATGTTAATCTGAAGTCAAGCAGAAGGCAGATTAGATTTCCACCGTATTGACTAACCTAAGTTGATATATATAGCATAAGCTTTCATGAACTGAAGCTCACTTCATCAGAAGCTGAGAAAAGATGTTCAACAAGCAGTGTATAAAGGCCCCACCAGACATGCAAGTAAAGTTGCAATAGGATCTGATGTGCGATCCACACAATTGTGCTTCTTGCTGTGCCAGATGTGCATGGTAGAAGGTGTAATCATGGGATCGAGCATCACAATCCTGGGCTTCCCCTGCACTGGCCGGTAACCAGCTCCTGTAGCTGACAGCCCCCTCAGCTGAGGGGGCTTGGAACCGCAGGGGTTCACCATATGCTCCCACAGCTTTTAAGTCCCATCAGCACATCTGGACTTCCAGCTGCAGGGGCACATGGTGCACCTCTTAGGTTGCTTCTGAGGCTGTCTCTTAGGTGACAGATGTCAGCAGCCTGGAAGTGGGATGCCAAGGCCCATTCCCCCACCCCCAGTGGGGTAGATGAGATGGGCTGGTGATGTTCCCTCTGTCCCTGGTGGACTTGGGGACCCCTCTCAGGGAGGAGGAGGACCCAGGCAGGATGGGGAGGAGGGACACTTTGCTACTCTCAAGTCTTTGCTTTTGTATGCTCCTTCCCTCCTGATGACTCTTGATTACTTTTGATCCATGGCTGTTGCTGGTTGGTCTCTCTGAGTTCATCACATGTCTGCATAGCTTTCCACATCCTCATCTAAATTGTTGATAAAGATGTTGAGCAGCATGGGGCGAAGAACCAAACCCTGCAGGACACAACTGGCCACCTCCCAACCAAGACGATACAAACCCATCCACTAACACTCTCTGAGTTTGACCCCTTAGTTCCCAATCCACCTGACTGTGGACTCTGCTAGGCCACAATCCTACAGGGTTTTTTTTTATGAAAGTGTCATGGGAGAATATATCAAAGGCCTTTTTAAAATCCAAGTAAATGACATCAACCATGTTTCCCACATCTAAGTGGTTCATTACTTGATCATAGAAGAAGATGACAGACATGACAGGCAGACAAGATGACAGACATTACGGGCAGGTCAGACATGTCTGGCCCTGCTGACTTAAAGACATTCAGCCACTCTAAGTGCTCCTTCACCAGTTTGACACTGACCATTGGTTGGCAATCACCACCTTTGCATCCATCCAATATCTGACCAGGTGGGTGACCATTGTTTGCATGCAGGAACACCAACACAAAGAATTCATTAGAGTTCAGTTTTCTCTTGACTGTTTGTTGTCAGCTGTCGCATCCCATTCTGCAAGAGCCCCACATTTCCCTGGTCTTCCTCCTGCTCCCTATATACCTAAAGAGGTATACCTAAAGAGGGACTTCTTATTGTCCCTTATTGAACATGCAGCCTCCATCAGTTCTCTGGAAAATACCAGATCCAGCTCCTCTTCCTGGTGTGGTGGTGTGTAGTAGATGCCTATAGGCACTTTTCAGAACATATTCAAATTTAACAATATAAATGTTCTAATGTTACCTGTGCAACATCTCAAGGCCACTATGTGGCCTCCTTGGAAATTATCAAGACACCGTAGTGACTGCAGGAGTTTAGACCTAAGGCCATACTTGGATCCAGATTTCTGACTCATTGGGGGTTTACTTGCTGACTGGGTACACAGGGAGCATCTACACATGCAATTAATGCACGTGTATAACCTTTGGAGCATATTGCTCCGGAGTTTATTCATGCATAGTATATAGAGCCTGGTCAAAGCAGCCCAGGCTGGCAGAGGACCTGAGGGTTCAGCCTGGCAGCCCGGGGCTTCTCCGACAGGCCTCCATGTACCGTGGAGTGGCTAGCTGGAACATGATGGTGCTTTAGTGCAGTAGTGCCTGCTGGCTAGCCCCATGTTGAAGCACCCTTTGACCCAGCCACATGTGCTGTACACATATGCTGCTGTGCATGCTTGTATTTACAAGTCCTAACTGGCTGCAGAGTTCATTATTTGTATGTGTCCTAATAGGGTTGCATGTGTAGACACTGAGATGTTTACTGCACAGTTAATTAGGCAACTGCGCAGTGAATGTTTTGTGTAGATGTGTCCACAGTCAACTTGTTTAAGCTGCTAACATATTCTGGACTGTGATAAATTCATGTCAATAAATCTACAGATTCCCTTGGATCTGCATGTTTCCAGTGTGATAACCACCATATTTATTTTTGCTTAGAGGATCTGAAGAAAACAATTTGATACATGAACAGCAGTTGTCTTTTCTGGATTTAAAGCTAAAAAAAGGGACTTGGATGAAAAAAAAGTTGCCAGTTTCCTTGTCTACGAGCCTACTTCTAAAAACAGGAGATTCAAAAGAACAAAATTCATTTCCAATTCCTCTGTAACCAATATATGAAAATGAGAAAACCACTGTGTATTTAACAGCAGGAACTGTATAAAATATTGCATCTGCAGCCCAAGTGCCACCACTTTGTCCCGGGACTGCTGCCAAACCAGGAGGCTTTTCAGTTGTAATTAACATTTCTTGTCCTAGTATCATTGTTGATGAGTCCCCATGCAGCCTCAAGTACAGTTGCCTGTTACAGTAGTTCATTATAAACAGAGGACCTCTACTGACTCTCTTTCCTTCTGCTCTACTTATCATGGGCACTTTTCACTTTCTTTAAAAGAATTGCACAGTTCCCGTTTTGCCAGACGTTGTGATGTACCTCCGTCATCTCTCATTCGACAATCTGCAGATTGTTTTTGGCTTGATCCTTTTTAGCTTCATTGCCTTTACGACGTCTTTCATCTTTTGTTTAGATCTGCTGGACTTCATTTCTTGCTGGATTGATTCCACCTTGAGCTAGACTTCCATCACTCCTTGTTAAATTGTATGTCCATTCAGTTTGGTGCTCAGATTAGCCAGATCAGATTCTGTGGCCAGCTCTTCAGAAATTAGTTGGCCCAACTTTTCCTGAGTCTCTTAGAATCACTGAAAAAATTAAATGGAACACTAAACAATTACAAAAGTAGTGATGTGAGTAAGTGTTTTTGAGGTGACATTATATAAATGGGCACCATGAAACACAACGGCAACAAGCTTGTATGAGCTGGTTGCTTAGAAAAATTCTTCCATTAACAACAGTTTATTAGTACTTAGAATCCAAGCCAGTAAATTTCAACGAGAGTGGCATGGCACCCCAGGGTGCTGTGAGATCCTTTAAAGGGTGTTAGGGGGTGTCATACAATATTAGCAGCATTGTTCAGTATGGAAATATGTAGATAGGATTTACAACATAAACCCAGGGGATGCACCGGCATGAACAAGAATGTGCTTTTCCCCAAGAACAACATATTTGTGCCACTGCTAGGCGTTCCTGGGGAATGCCCCTGCACTCGTGCTCCAGCATGCAGCAAATTGCCTTGGGTAGAGTAGGGGAAGGGAGGCTAGGGCCAGCACCTGGACTGGCCCCAGCAGCTTTACCTAGGGTCCTGGGGCCTTCTGGGGCTGTAGCAGTGGTGATCCAGGTGCGTGGAGCCTGGCTAGAAGTCAGAGTGTGGCTCTGGCAGGCCAGGGTCCAGTTTTGAGCAGCACATGCTGCTGCTGCGTGCACTACCACACTTTTTATTGGCACTTTTTTTTTTTTAACACTAAGATCTCTCAGTGTCAAAAAACTACTGTGTTGCAAATTAATAGTGCAGCAGATGCATGCATGTGTGGTACATACAGTTTGCAGCATTGCAGATGGGTTTGTGGCGCCACAAACCACACGTGCATGCTTGTCTGGAAATGCCCATGGTTTTCAAAAAGGAATCTATAATGTCAAAACCATTCTGACCTGTCATCGTCTTTGAATTATTTGCAACAGGAAAGTTGCTGTACTATTTTTCCATAGTCAGACAAACAAGTGAAAGTTAAGAGCTGGCATTTTCCAAGAGGTACCCTGAATCTACAGTAAATGCAAAAGAAGCAAAACAGAGAGGAAACTTCCTGGGCACAGAGGACAAATATTCAGTTAGATTCTTAGCTAACTTCCATAAAGTCAATCTAATTTTGCACAGATATAACTAAGAGTTGCATATGGTCCAGAAAGGTTTCATGGGGTTCAAATCAAGCCTATAGGCTTAAATGTAGATATCTGAATTTGCTCCTCTAAGCCATACTGGATTCAGTTCAGGAATCAATAATGCCTGGGTAAATTAGCCTTAAAGTGCAAGATGAGGTATTAAACATTTATTTCTGCTCCTGAAACATTTATTCTTCAGGGAAATCTCCAAACAAGATGTGACCCAAGAGAAAAAAGAAAAGAGAAACCTGTATATTGTAAGAATCTGGCACTAAAGACAGAATGAGATGAATGAATATTTGTAGTAGCATTTAACATCTCATACCTCAGAGGTTTTTTGGTTAACTAAAGGCTCATCAATCCCAATCATGACCAGTTGAGACCCTTCTGAAGAGCAGGCAATGAGAGTGGCATAGAAAGATGTGTCTTAATGAGCTGCTATTGTAATTCACATGGGTTAAGTGCAGTCATTTAAAATGAAATCAGCCTCCCAAGCATTTTGATTTCTTAGAGGGAGCGCTTTTCCAAGTGTTCTGCTCTCAAAAGTAAAAAATAATAATAATACACAAATAAATAAATAATCTTGTTTTACAAGAAAGCAGAGGATCAGATTTACAGAGCAAAAGCATACAACTCTGCATTATCCTGTAGGTCAAAGAGTTTTAAATTATGCATTCTAAGAATTCTGTTACTCCACAAAATGATGCCTTATGTACCGCATGGCCAAACAGGCTGAAATGACATGGGGAGGAAGAAGGGCTCTTCTGAGAGGAGTCTGAAAAGTGTTTCCTGAACATATGTCATCTACTTGAGAGAGAAGGCTTTTTAGGGATCCGACATCTGCACAAATGAAGATGAAGATTTTACTAAAACCTCGTGGCTGTGTCAGTTATGCAATAGGCAGTGCATGCAGAGCTCCAGTGAAATCCACTGGCTGCACCAATCGTAGTACTGAGATGCAACTCACAGATCTCCTTGAAGGTTATACTGCTACATAAAAAATGATAGTAAGGATGAACAGTACAACTCAAGAGGAAGGGGAAAATATATATAGATTTTTTCCTACTATCATTTTGTTTAAGACTATTCCAGTTGCTGAAAGCAATGAATATGAATCGGAAACATTTGTGAGCTAAGGACCCTACTATGTCTGAAGTCATTAAAATTTGTCATTTTTCTTGTTCAAATCAGAGTACTTGTCATTCTCCTTTGAAGTTGCTGTTCGTTCATGGAGCACCCAGTGGTCTCCAGGAAAAGGCTTCTTTTTTATAACAAGCCATATTTATTATATCAAATAGGAGATGGCTCCTTTTTGACAGGATAAGAACTTGTTTGAAGGCTCATTTTTCCTTCTGGCTCTATGAACAGTTTCTTCATGACAAGGAAAAGAGGTGCCAAATTTCATTGGATGAAATAATCACCCAAAAATGTAGCTACCAGTTTAGTGAACCCACATGTAGCGCTCAGCCTATCATATTTTGAGAGAAGAATGTCTAACAGCTGAGGCTTTCCAGAGAGAGGATTTTTGAAAGTCAACTCTCTTTCTCTGGCAGACTGTCATGTAGAGAGAAAAAAAATCCTAAATCTATAAATAGTTGTTCAAAGTAGTGAAATACCTAATTATAGAGTACATGGAATATAGCCTTTTAGCATTTGGGACCCCTGTTCTTGGCCTTCCTAACTAGTGGTTGCTCAATAGACAAGGATGATATAAAGAAACCTTTTCTAGTTATGCATTTTGTCTGTTTAATCTATTACTGTTCTTCTCTTTGCTCCAGCAATCAACAAAAATGGATGTTCACAGGGACAAAAACCCACAGGCCAGGAAAGAGAGACTAAATTCTGAGGTTTCACCCTGGTGGAACCTCCCATAAACCAAACTGTACCCAGTTTAAACAAACAGCAGTAAAAAAAATATCAGTACTTTAAAATAAATTTTACCTTGAATTGTCCAAGCGACAGCTTACCAAATACGTGAAGGCTGATTATAGAGAAGACGGAAATAAGCTTTTCTCAGTGGTTATAAGGGATGTACTAGAAGCAAATGCCTCAAGCTGCAGTAGGGGAAATTTAGGTTGGAGATTAAGAGGAACTTTCTAACTATGAGGGTGGATAGGCATTGGGACATCCTAGCTAGAGAAATTGTGGAATTTCTACCCCTGAAAATTTACAAGAGCAGGCTGGACAGACACTTGGCTCAGATGAGTTAGTCAGAGATGAGCCGGCCTTGAGCAAGCAGCTAAATTAGATATGCTTGTGAGGTCCCTTCCAGCCCTACTTTCCTATGATCCCATATCTTCAGCTCATGCGTAAGAAGGGGGACCATAATAATTTGAGGGAAATCTGGGATGGGGTAAGGAAATATGAGATGGGAAGGCACTGGGGTGGGGGTGGGGGGGCAGTGCATGCACACAGCCCTGACCCTGCAGTTCCCAGGAGAGGGGCCAGGTAGGACAGCATACACATACACACACATACACACAAGCTGAGTTGCTGCTGCTGCTGCCACGTGCTCTGCCTGCTCCAGCACTTGTTCTTGTGGCAGGAGCGGCAGCAGGGAGATCCAAGCATGGGTAAGATGTGGGGCTGCTCTTACTGCCGAGGTGCAGACACCTCAGTGGTGGCTGGTGATTCCAACTTCCCAGCTAACTTAGTGCCCAGGGTTGGTGCCCCTCTCACACACCCCTAGTTACACTACTGTATATTAGTCCCTTTGAAGTGATACAACTGCATTCACGTGTGCAGAGCTGAAGGATTTTCTACCATAGACAAGCCTTAGAAGTTTGCAAGAGAAGTGCCTAAGGGTATGAGCAAACTTAGATTGGCTTAACTAGGGTTAGGTTGATCTAAGTGCCAATCTGTGCATACATTCAGAGAAGTTGGATCAGGCAGAGAAAAAGGCAGGCCCAGTTTAACTTAGTTCACCTGGGGAAGTGCACTAAGTCAGATTGGGCACCAGTTAGCCCCACCTACCAGACATCTGTGTACATTCAGAACACAGCCCTGGAACTGGGATAGTTCCAGCCACTCACCCCAGCCCCAGGGCTGCACTTTTCCTACCCCACATCCAAACTTGATTGGGCTATTTTTAGCCCCCCACCCCTAGGTGGACAACCATCCTGCAACACTAGAGAATGTCTACCTAAATGGGACACAATCTAGGATCATGCAGCTTAAAGTAAACCTAATGGGTGCATGTAGATGAAACAGAGGCCCTAAACTGAAGCAGTGGGTTTTTAAAAACACCACTTCAATTTAGGGCCCTTTAAACCCCTATGTTGTGCACACACCCACTTATCTGCCTCTCAGGCAGTGAGGAAGGGAGGGCGAGCTGCCAGTGGGCAAAGCAGTCCCTGGGCTGTGGAGGTTGTGGGGGCTGGTGCTTCCCTCTGCGGTACCCCACACGCCAGGCAGCACCCGCCCGCAGGTACCTGGCTCGGGTGGTGGTCCTTGGGGGCACCACAGCTGCGGAGGAAAGCACCAGGCCCCCCACAGCCCAGGGACCAAACACCGAGGTCTAAGCAGCAATAGCATCCAGGAGGTCGAATGTACCCCAGCACTTAGAGCAGTCTCTCCATTTCTTTTGTCTCTGCCTTCCTTCCCTGGCTGTTGCCAGGCTGCCTGCATGGGCTTCCTGCAGAGCCATGGAGCTGCATGCAGCCCAGTGCTTTACTCCACAGCTGTAGGGCAGCAAACTAAAACTCCTCAAAGGAGTTTTAGTTTGCTGCACCCCAAGTCATTTAAGGCGCATTACACTGCTGGATTTGCTACAGTGGTTGGAATTACTGCGCAATACACCACTGACGCATGCAAACACCAACACCATCCAAGCAGCGCAAACACATTTAACCTGTTTTAAAGTGCCGTGCGCACATGCCCTTCATTTCTTCTACACATGGCCAATGATAATAGATCATGTCCCAGAAACCCAGGACAAGCTTACATTTCTTACTGCTTTACAAAGGAATGTGACTGAAGAAATCTACCTAGTCTCTTACCAAGATGAAAAATATTTTTGTATCAACCTCTACATTCATTCAGATATACACACACATGCACACAATTGCTTGGCATGTTTATTTTCCAGGATTTATTTTGTGTATGTCAAATGCAATACATTATTAATGGGCAATTAAATGTTATGATAAAAAATACATAAGCACAAAAGCACATCATTCTAAACTTTCCCATTGCACAGTAAATTCCAATATTATTTGAAACAGTAGTTATACTAATTACAATGAAATCATTAATGAAATGATCTAATGGCAATTACTAAGTTTCATCTCTGTCTGTGTGAAAGATGAATGACTAGACAGCTATTTTCATCTTAAATTTTGTATTAAAATTGAGTGAAATACATCACTGCAATATAACTATGTATATCACTATGTATATCAGTATGTATTCATAGAATCAGAGAAAATTTGGGTTGGAAAGGACTTCAGGAGGTCTAGTCCAACCCCCTGCTGAGAGCCAATCCCTAACTATATTATCCCAACCAAGGCTTTGTCTACCCAGGTCTTAAAAACCTCTGAAGGATGCAGATTCTACAACCTCTCTCAGTAGCCTATTCCAGTGCTTTACTACCCTCCTTGTGAAAAAGTTTATCATAATATCTTATCTAAACTTATCTTGCTGCAACTTGAGACCATTGCTCCTTGTTCTGTCATCTGCCACCACTGGGAACAGTCTGGCTCTATCCTCTTTGGAACCACCACTCTTCAGGTAGTTGAAGGCTGCTATTAAATCACCCCATGTCTTCTCTTCTGCAGGCTAAATAAGCCCAGTTCCTTTAGTATCTCCTCAGAAGTCATATGCCCAAACCCCCTAATCATCTGTGTTGCCCTTTGCTGGACTCTCTCCAATTTGTCTACATCCTTTCTGTAGTGGGAGGCCCAAAACTGGACACAGTACTCTGGATGTGCTCTCACCAGTGTCTCTCCAAGGGAATAATCACTTCCCTCAATATGCTGGCAACAGTCTTATGAATCCAGCTGTTAGCCTTCTTTGAAACATGGCCATACTGTTGGCTCATCTTCAGCTTCTTGTCCACTGTAACCCCCAGGTCCTTTTCTGCAGAGCTAGTTGGTCCCCAACCTGCACCAATGCATGGAATTTTTCCATCCTAAGTGCAGGACTTTGCATTAGTCCTTACTGAACTTCATGAGATTTCTTTTGGTTCAATCCTATAATTTATCTAGGTCTCTCTGAATCCTAGCCCTGCCCTCAAGCATATCTACTACTGGCCCCAGCTTGTTATCATCCTCAAACTTGCTGAGAGTTCATTTCCAGGTTGTTGATGAACCTATTGAACAAAACCAGCCCTAGGACCAACCCCTGGGGCACTCCACTTGATACCAGCTACCAACTAGACATTGAGCCATTGATCACTACCGGTTACACCCAATGATCCAGCCAGTTTTCTCTCCACATTTCAGTCCAGTCATTCAACCCACACTTCCTTAACTTGCAAGAATGTTGTGCAAGACCATATCAAAAGCCCTATTAAGGTCAAGATTTATCATGTCCACTGCTCTCCCTGCATCCCCAGAGCCAGTCATCTCATCATAGAAAGCAATCAGATTGGTCAGGCATGACTTGCCCTGGGTGAATCCATGCTGACTTCTTCTCCTCAACGTGCTTAGAAATGGATTCCTTGAGGACCTACTCCATGATTTCTCATGGATGGAAGTGAGGCTGACTGGTCTGTAATTACCTGGGTGCTCCTTCTTCCCTTTCTTAAAGATGCACACTATATTTGTCCTTTCAGTCATCCCAGACCTCTCCAGATAGCCATGAGTTTTCAAAGATATGGCCAGTAGCTCTGCAGTCATTTCAGACAACTCCAGTGTATCACGTTCGGCTCCATGGACTTGTACACATCCATCACTTCTAACTAGTCCCCAAGCTATTCTTTCACCACTTTTAGCTGCTCATCTCCTCTCCAAACTGCTGCCAGGTGTAGCAGTCTGGGAGATGACCTTGCATGTGAAGACTGAGATAAAAAAGGGATGGAGTACTTTAGCCTTTTCCACGTCATCTGTCACTAGGTTGCCTCCCCCATTCACTAAGGGGCCCAACACTTTCCCTGATCCTCCTCTTGTAGAAACCCTTGTTACCTTTCATGTCCCTTGCTAGCTGCAACTCCAATTGCACTTTGGCCTTCCTGAGTTCATCCCTATGTGCATGAGAAATCATTTGTCCATTTCCACTTTTTGTAAACTTCCTTTTTGTGTGTTAGCTCACTGAAGAGTTTCCTGCTAAGCCAAGCTGGTCTTCTGCCATATTTGCTAGTCTTACTGCACACTGTGATGGTTTGTTCCTGAGCCCTCAGTAAGTTTTCTTTAACGTACAAGCAGCTCTCCTGGATTCCTTTCCCCCTCAGACTGCCCTCCCAGGGGCTCCTGGCTATCAGTTTCCTGAGTAAGTCAAAGTCTGCTTTTCTGAAGTCTATGGGTCCTTACTCTGCTGCTCTCCTTCCTTTCTTTCCTCAGGATGCTAAGCTCAATCATCTCATGGTCACTGCTGCCTAAGTTGCCACCTGCTTCTACATTCCCCAGCAATTCTTCCATTTGTGAGCAGCAGGTCAAGAAGAGCACAGCTTCTAGTTAGCATCTCTAACACTTGCACCAGCAAGTTGTCCCCAACACTCTGCAAAAATTTCCTGGATTTCCTGTGCACTGCTGTATTACCCTCCCAGCAGATGTCAGGGTGCTTAAAATCCCTCACAAGAACCAGGGCCTATCGTCTGGAAACTTTCATTAGCTGTTTGGCTAAGGCCTCATCCAGCTCATCCTCCTGCTCTGGTGGTCCATAGCACACACCCACCGCAACATCACCTTGTTGCTCTACCCTCTGACCTTAGCCGAGAGACTTTCAACAGGCCTGTCTACAGTGTCATACTTGAGCTCTGAGAAATCATAGGTTGTGTTCAAATGAGCGCGGCCATGCGGTATGTGGCACCACAGACACATCTGTGGTGCCACATACTGAACATTCAAATATTCTCTGTGCTGCAATGTAGTCATGTGGAGGGGGTAGGGGGCTGGCCCTGGGAGATCTCAGGGTCCAAAAAACACACACACAAAAAAGCGGAGCAGCGTATATGTGGACTGTGCACACCACCCCAAACCAGAGCCTAGCCAGCCGAAGCCACACTCCAGCCACTGGCCAGGCTCTGAGTGGTAGGATTGCCACTGCTACAGCCCCAGAAGGCCCCTGGGGCTCCAGGTAAGGTTGCTGGGGCCATCCCAATGCTGGTCCCAGCCTCCCCTACCTCACCCAGGGTAACCTGTTGCATACCGGAGGTCATGTGGCACAGGCATTCCCCGGGGAGAAGTAGCAGGGGCAAAAGGTGTGCCACTGCTTCTTGTCCCTGGGGAAACAAATGTCCATGCTCCTGTGGTCATAGCCATACAGCTTTTTTTACATAGAGTACAATGACTCCTCATCTTCACCCCTGCCTGTCCTTCCTGAACAGTTTATACTCATTCATGACAGTACTCCAGGCATGCAAACTATCCTACCAAGTTTTTCTTATTTCAATCAGATCACAGTTGTGTGACTGGATGAGGACTTCCAATATTCTTCCTTGCCTGTTTACCAGGCTCCATGCATTTGTATACAGACACCAGAGGTAACTAGCTGATTGCTCTTATTTCTCTGGAATAATGAGAAGGCCTTTCCTGTTGCCATCTCCTGCTTCTGCTTCCTCCAGATCACCCACTTCCCCACTTACCTCAGGACTTTATTCTCCATCCTCTGGTGACCCTAATTTAAAGCACTCCTCACTAAGTTAATGAGCCTGTCTGAAAATATACTCTTCCCTCTCTTCATCAGGTGGATCCCATCTCTTCCTAGAAGTTCTTGTTCTTGGAACAACATCCTGAGGTTGAGAAAGCCCTGCTGGCTACACAATTTATACAGCTATGCATTGATCCACAGGATGCGTTGCTCCTGCCTCATCCCTTCCCCTTGACCATAACGTTTGAGTAGTACACCGCCCGAGCCCCTATCTCCTTCACCCTTGCACCCAGAGTCCTGGGTGCTCCTGGCATTATCATTGGTGTCTGCATGGAGGAGCAGCATGGGGTAGCTGTCAGAGGTCCAGATGAGTCTCAGTAATCCAGACGGTGGGTAAGCAGCAGACCTTCTGAGACAACAGGTCAGGCCAGCAGATGGATGCCTCGATCCCCCACAGAAAGGAAACTCTAACCACCACTATTCCTCTTCGTGGCAGTGGTCTCAATTGTTTCAACCTTGGGGAGGCCTGGCCCGGCCTCTTTGGCTGACACAACATGCTCCTTCTCCTCTGTTGGTGGGGCTCCATATCTGTTCTCTAGGCAACACCTGCAGGTGGGGATGAAGACTTCTGCTTGCTGCCAGAGGTCACAAATTTCCAGCTTCTACCTTCCTTGGAGTCCATATCCTCTTCCATCTCTAATGCTGCCTCTCGCAGTCCTTCACTGCAGTCCTAGAGGTCTCCAGCAACTAACCAATTAAATCCTCATGGAGGAGGCTGCTTCAGAGCCTCACTACTTCCTTCTCTCTCTCTGTCACCTGCTTCCTGAGGGACACCACTAGGAGGCACCACTCACATCACAGCCACTCCCCCACCTGGCTGTCACTGGAAGGTACCTGCAAGCCACAGTCTCCTGGGCCAAACCAGGAGCTGGGTGGAAGCTTTGACAGTAAGTGGCTCTGCTTGGACAGACACCTCACAGATGCAAGCAAAGGAAGAGTTGATAGTGGAAGTGGCTCAGGAATTATGTTGTTCTCTAGACATTTCTCTGGGTCTCTTAATCTGTCGCTTCTCTCTTCCTGCCCCTTTTTCCAAGCAGACCTTCCCTAGCAAACTCCCCTGTAAGCAGGCCTGTTCACTGCTCCTTGGTCCCAAAAGGTTCCCTTTTCCCTGCTAACCTGCTTCCTCTTGCCAAGCTTACAGTTAAGGAAGGTGCGAGAGATTTTCCAGGCAAACTCCCTAGTGAACTCTTCCTTGCTCTGGACTCTAGTTAAACAAGAGGCTTAATCATTGATCTAATTGCTGAATTTTAGCTACGTACACTAAATATATGTAGGTTTCTTTTAATTAAAGAACTTCAAAGCCTCCTCTTCAAAAAGGTGGGTGGCAAACTGATCTGTGAACTGACTTGCAAAGTGAACTGACTTTGCTGTCCCTGCTTGCTCACTCCAGTATGATGTTCCATAACTAGTTTATGTATTATCTGGGTTTGATGAACAGACAGGCAAAGAGAGACAGCTCCTTGACACTTCTGTTACTCACTCAAGGGCCAGGGAAGATTTCATCCTTTGTGCACAAGCAGCTAGTGGATGCTCCCTACTTTTTGGCAAGGGGACAAAATGTTCTAAAGGAAGCAGGACCTTAGTTATATGAGGCATATTTTCTGGGCTTCAGAGTGCTCCCTCTGGGATGGTACTATTCTGCACTGTCTGTTTCTATAGTTTGGACCTAAAAGATACAGTTAAGCTTAGGGTGAGCAAGGGTTTCAGTAATACATTTGCAATCAAAACATCATATCTTCTATTCCCAACCCTAGATTAGTAGAAAGCCTCTTTACTCTTAAAATTGCATCCAACACAAACAAGATTCTCCATATTTCCATAGCACCTTTAAGTGGAGGAGCTCAGAACACTTTACAAATTGCAATTAAACACAGCAGACCTCTAAGCTAATAGGCCCCATTTTATGAAGAATGAAGGCAAGCATAGGGAAAATTTGGCTGTAACTCACATGAGATTGGCAGCAGAGGCAGAAGTAGGAATGTGGAAGTTTTCACTTCTTGTTGTATACATTATAAAGGGAAAAATCATTAGTGGCAAAATGAGTTTGGGCAAAAATTCATTTTAATTTAAAAATGTGATGGAGGCTAGAGTTTCATTTTTGCATAAAAATGATATTTAGGGAAGTAAGATCGGGCGTGATCTATGCAAAATACAGTTTTCTCTGATACTCTCCTACATATTCAAATACAAAAATAAGTTTATGTATTCTTTTCCTTCATATATTCAGATAAGGGGATGACCCAATTTGTAATGGTATACCACAGTCCAGCTGTTTAATGGGTGTGAGTCTTGTTCCTTTTTATGGAGTACCTGATTTCATGTTAGTGAGATTTCTTGATCCACAGGCAGCAGAAGAGGGGGGGCTAATGCGACTCAGCCCTCCAAATGCCAGGGGAGTCCAACCGCAGGCTGCAGCAGGGGGAGGGACGCGCTGGGATCACAGCTGGCTCAGTACAGCACGCCGGTAAGTTTCTTTTGAGTGCCTGGGCTTGGGGGGAGGCAGATCGAGACCCCCTACAGAACAGGAGGGAGCGAATCATTCACCCCTGCCTCTGCCTCACTCCCTGCTGCACTGTGGGGATTGCCCCATGACCAAGCCCAGCCAGGGCCCCATTCACGGGGAATGGGGCCCCAACCGGATCAGGTTGTGGGGCAATGGGAGCCTGGTGGCTTGTCCAGCGGCGTGGGTGGGCAGCTCCCACCACTGTCCATACCACAGGGGAGCTGGCAAAGGGGTCACATTCCCTTTCCCCTCGCACCACTGTGCTGCACCCCTGGATGAGCCACTGGGCTCTGATTGCTCCATGAGCTGGCCCAGTTGGGGCCCCATTCATGGTGAATGGGGCCCCAGCCAGGTCATGGGACAATCAGAGCCCATCATTGGCAACGCATAGGGGGTGCATGCGGATGCATGTGCACCTCCTGACATCAGCCGTGCACCCCTGGAAGCACCAGCCACAAAACTGGAAGTCCCGGCAGAAGTGCACTTCTGGTTTTGCTGCTGGCTTGGCGATTGACTGCTGAGGGAGCCACACCACGTACCCTCCCAGTCGACTATTGCCCATGGGGGGACCTTTGCTTAGGTTTCCTTTGCTTAGGTGCAATGGAAAGTTAACAACAGCAGTAAATTCTTTAAATCCAGAAAATCACTCTGAGAAAAAAAGGACACTTTCTCTATTTTGTGAAAGAAAGAAAAGAATAAGGAGTTATATTTTTTTGTAGTAATACCTTAACTGCTTTAACCAAGTTTTCAGACTGAGGTCAAATATTACAAGTTCTAAGACAGATAACGTACTGGTATACATGGCACTAATGAGATTTACCTAATGGGAGAAGATAACATATTAAATAGCAAGGTATTATATTGTAGAACTGCTGATAAATGAGATCAATAGTACAGGCAGAAAAGTGGAAAACCGATATCATTATAGTTTAACTGCCATGTAATATAAGTACCTGTCACTAAAGTTATTACTACAGAAGTGCAATACTCATTTGGACCACTTACGCCAAAATCTAGAAACAGGTTTTCTGGAATATTTTTGTTCATTCTGTCTTTAGCGTTCTATAGTGACCAACCTCTACTGAAAAAGTATGCTAGTTACCTCCTTTTTCCACATTAGCTTCCGCCACAATGGATATGCTAGTTAAACCTTCCATAAAGCTAGTTAAACCCTTCATCTTGAGTGACATAAAATAAAAATAAAGCTGTATTTTACCCTTTATCTTTGTTTTTCTACACCACTGTGAAATGTAGATACTGTCTGCTTACAAAAAAGTGCTTTACTAAATCTTCATATCCAGTGTGGCGGAAGCTAATGTGGTTAAAATAAAGATGTAAAGAACAACAGCAAGGGTAAACACGAAGCATTTATGATAATTAAAGTTTGTGAACAACTAAAAGATTCACTGAATTGAAGAAAACAGCTACCATAGCAAGTAAAAAAAATTATCAGTGGAGCAAAGAAGACTAATGACAAATTTTAAATATGAAAGCAGCAGGCAAGGGTGAAAGAAACAATTTATCCTCTTAGGCATAATAGTGGAAAATTAGATAAATAGTAGAATTTGAACATGAAATAATCATTTAGGATGTATTTTAAGAAATGAAGAGGGTGGAGATTTGTCTAAACTGAAGAATGGATTTAGAAGGATAAGAAACAAGTGTTTAGAAAATGTGCAGATAACACTGGAGTTAGATACAACAAGGTCAGAGACACTTAATATCAAAAGCCACCAGATCCAGACAATGTTGAGCACAGCTTGGACAACATAAAGATGTTCAGAAACAAGGTGAAGCCATTTTGATAGAGGTTTCACAAATTCATTTGGTAAATGGAGAGTTTTGGGGAGGGGCAGGGAAATGGTCATCATGGGATACATACAAACATTCAGCTGTAGCAGTGGAAAATTTCCTCTGCTGGAAATAATTCCAGGAGAGGAAGAGAGAACATCTGGCTGTACAGATGTTCAGTCTGCGACCACACTCTCTCCCCTATTCTTCCTGCCTTCCCGGGACCAGGGTGATCCCAGTCTGTCAAAATTGTTGGCTGGTCCGATGTGGACTCCAGTGTGAAGGTCAGGGGCTCTGAAGTGAGAAGCAGGCCAAGGGGCTGTGCTGCTCCCTGTACTCAGCTGCTGATGCCCAGAATCCAAGCAGGAGTGGCAGGGCATAGCCCGCTCCCTGCTTCTTACACCAGAGCCCCCCATCTGAGAAGCAGGCAGGGGGCTGTGCTGTTCTCTGAGTGCCTGGCAGCCAAGCAGATGCAGCAGCATGGTAAAACTCCTACTTGTTTCATATACCAGGAACTCCTGACTGAGAAACAGGTGGTCTGCAGGAGGGGCAGGAGCAGCTGCCAACTGTACCATCTCCAGACAGGAATGATCCCTGTCTCTGGAAGACACAGGGGCCTTTTCTCCTGGGTCCACTCCCCCTGCCCTCTTCCCCTTCTCCAGACCAAGATGACCCCAGTCTCTGGAAGGCCTGGGAGTCCTTCCCTACTGCTCAACTCCTTCTGCCCTCAGGAGGATTTAAGCTGGGGGAATGCATGAAGATGTTTATTCCTGCAGGAGAGATTTCTACCTTG
This sequence comes from Gavialis gangeticus, assembly GCF_001723915.1. Lineage (NCBI taxonomy): Eukaryota > Metazoa > Chordata > Crocodylia > Gavialidae > Gavialis > Gavialis gangeticus. The sequence continues at coordinate 96,072,950 of NW_017729032.1, forward strand.
TTGTAGTCAGGGTTTTTTTTCTAAGAACAGCCATTTTTGCTTCAAAAAACAAGCTTGAATGTCTGCACACTTTAGGTTTCTGCTGGGAGAACGGTGATTCTTCTAGTGGAAATGTAATGTCTGTATATGTCTATGGTCAACATATTACTAAAGACTTCTGCTCAACATAGGCAAAAAATCACAGGTTTGGATTCATGAAGAATGTGATGAAGACTAAGGCTGAACATATTAAGTGCCATTAAAAAAGTCATAGTACCATAGGAAAGTAAAACTAAAAAGGACCCCACTAAGTCATCTAGTTCAGTCCCCTGTTCAAGATGGGATGACCCCAAACTAAACCATCCCAGCCAAGTATCTGTCCAACCTGCTCTTGAAAATTTCCAATGATGGAGATTATGCAGCCTATCTAGATAGTCTGTTCCAATTCTTGACCACCCTCATAGTCAGAACTTTCTTCCCAACTTACAACCTAAATTTCTTCTGCTGTAGTGTGAGGCAATTGTTCCTGGCCACTCCACAGAAAAGTCTGTTTTCACCCTATATATAATTGCCTGTCAGGTATTTGAAAACTTTTATCAAATCCCTTCAGTCTTCTTTTTTCTAGACTAAATAATTCTAGTTCTTTCAGCTATTTCTTGTAAATAATGGTTTTCTGGCCTCTAATAATTTTTATCTCTCTTTGCCAGACACTTTCCAATTTGTCTAGACTTTTCTTGGAGTGCAGGGCCCAAAACACTTCAGGTGAGACCTCACCAGTAATGAATAAGGCATAATCACTTCCTTTGATTTGCAAGTAGCACTCTGTTAATACGACTTGGTAAGCTGTGGCTTTTTTACAACAAATGCACACTACTGGCTCATACCCATCTTATAGTCCACTGTAGCTCTCAGTTCCTTCTCTGCAATACTGCAATCTAGCCAACTGCTCCACAGTCCATATTTATGCATGCAATTATTCAGGTTCAAGTACAGGACTTTGCATTTTCCTTGCTGAATTTTTTTGCCTCCTGGATATACAGGGGTAAAAAAAACCCGCAGGGGAAAAAGAACGGTGTAGTGCACACTCAGGCAGTGTGCCCTTGCAGCATTGAGAACACCAGACTGTGCAGTATGTGGTGCTGCAAATGTGTTTGCAGCACCACATACTGTATGACTACGCTCATCTAGATGCACCCCCAAGGATAAAAAAAAATTTGGAAAAAAAACGGAGCAATGAACACTTGGCCAGCACACGCTGCTGAAAAGTGGAGCCAGGCCACCCAAAGCCACGTTCTGCTGCCAGTCAGGCTCTATGCAGCGGAATCACCATGTCTGCAGCCCCGGGAGGCCCCCAGGACTCCAGGTAAAGCTGCTGGGACCATAGCCTCCCCTACCCCACCCAGGGCAACTTTCCATGTGCCAAAGTATGCATGGCATGAGCATTCTTGCAAGGTGTGCTGCTACTACTTGTCCCTGGGGAACCAAACATCCATGCACTTCTGGATGGAATATTTTGAGTCACCTTACTTCAAAAAGGATATAGCAAAAATAGAGAGGGCCATGAAAATTATCAGAGACCTTGAAATTTTTCATATAAAGAAAAACTGAGAGGTTTTGGACAGTTTACTTTCACATATCACAAATTATCTTTGTCAAATGCATTGCCATGAGACTATTAAAGTGAAAAGTTAATAGAATTCAGAAAGTATTGAACACACATATTGATAACAAGAACAACTATAGAAATAAAAAACCTTATAAAAAGTAAGGGTTTATAAACTCTCATGCTTCAAAGTAGAAAGCCAACTGCTAACTAATAGGGGTTAGAAAGAAACTTTCCTACTATATGGGTTATTTCATAGCTACCTGCCTTATGATTTGTTGTATCTTATTATGAAGCATCTGTTGTCTTGAGAAGGGATATTTGATCTTTAGGGTGCTTTTTGGTTCAATTTCTATCAGGTATTTAGGGAGAACTAGGGAAATACAGACAAATCACAGCTGAGTTATTTACATGTGATAACAGGAAAACTTTCAGTGATATTTTATGTATTTAGGTTGTGAAATATAGGGAAAACCCAGTTTTTGTGGAAATGCCTTTAAATGCTGAGATGAGAGCAGATTTTATCTTCTATGTTGCAGGAATTACTAAGGTAAGGGTATAATTTTGGAAGCAAAATGACCACAGAGTTATTTAAAAAAAATCCCTCATAGGAGCCTGTCACCTAGTATATAGTTCTGGCCATGGCTGACCATAGTGAACTTTATGGCATCCTTATTTCATCATGAGTTATAATACAATAGGCACCAATTATATTGCCATCTAGCATGACTCTACTATCCCCATAAGATATTGCTGAAAGGATATTAAAGAGCCAGGCCTATTGAGCTGGCTCACATAATTTCCCTCCTATAGTTCTTAAATGCCATAGGATGGACTGACTACACCCTTCCTTTGCCCAGCTGGCTCAATTCCAGGGCTGAGCCTTCTATTCATAATTTCATCATCAACTTTTACCTATTGCAGTACTTTTGCATCAAGCATGCATTTGCTGTGTCATAGGCCTTAAGTCACATAATGGACACATATAACTCACAGTTCACAATTATGATCTGCCTGAGGTTAGGTAATCTCTTTCTGTGTCAGTCCTTAAATAAGTCTCAGGAAAGATGTCCTGCTTCACATACACCCATAAAGAGAAGTAGATAACACTCTTTTTGATGCTTCCACTCCGTAGTGTCATCCCTAATCATTGCCTTCTTGCTCTTATATTGTTACACCTTTAGCTTTGTGCTGCTTGTCAGAAGAAAGCTACATTACATGTTTTGCCTTTTTACACTGACTTCAGTTTCTCACTTATTATCTCTTAGTCTTGGATGGCAATACTACCTTGAATTTGAACAGTCACTGTCACAATTTGTTCATGTTGTATCCAGCATTATTATTTGTTTCACAGCCAAAGGGGTAGTCCTAGTTAGTAAAGTTGGATGAAGAGAGGGGGAGGGATGAGGTGATTTCCCTTCTCAGCAGTTCCCCTAGCTGGGAGGCTTAAAGTGAGTAACACATATCATCTGTCTCCAAAGCTGCAACTAGCATTTACATTTTGTACTGAAAAATCTGTTGCATTAACTCTTGCTATATATGTCATATGAACTGTAAGGATTGTTGTTGATCCTTTTTGTCACTGTTTTAAATGTTTCTCTGCTATCTGACTGTACCGTCTTAGAATCATGGAATCACAGAAAATTTGGGTTGAAGGGACCTCCGGAGGTCATCTAGTCCAATGGTTCTCAACCTTTTTTAGACCAGGACCCATTTGTAAACATCAGTGGCCAGTCCTGATCCAGAGTCCCTCACTCCTGACTCACTGCCCACCATTCCCAGACCCCAGACCCCCAGTGTGTGGGGCAGGGAGGGCATAGGGGGCCCCAGGCAGCCCTTGCAGGCTGGAACTCTAACAGCTTGCAAGGGAAAGCCACAGTTTCCCACATTATCCTCCTTTAAAGGAGAAACAATTTTTAAAGTTTGTTGATCCATTTTTTAAGTTTGTTCATAAGCCTCTCATATACTCCTGTGACCCACTTTTTGGTCATGACCCATTGGTTGAGAAATGCTGATCTAGCCTAACCCCCTGATCAAAGGAGGACCATGCCTAACTATCCCAGCCAAGGCTTTGTCTAGCCAGGCCTTAAAAACCTCCAAAGATGGAGATTCCTCAACCTCTCTGCATAACTTGCTCCAGTGTTTTACTACCCTCCTAGTGTAAGAGTTTTTCCTAATATCTAACATGAAATTCCCTTGTTGCAACTTGAAACCATTTCTCCTTGTTCTGTCATCACTGTCACAGGCTGGCTAGGTGCTGGGAGTGTATCAGCCATTAGGCTGCTGTGTTCAGGATCGAGGAGGCGAGTCAGGAGTGAAGTAAAGGC
>NW_017729032.1:96076950-96115945 GCF_001723915.1 Gavialis gangeticus
CTCCTTTTTGGCAAGGAGACATTCCCGGCTGTTTTTAGTTTTTAACTTATCGGCAGTCCCTCTATGCCAGGTGGAAGCCAAGTTGTTCCAGCAAAGTTAGGCGTCCCCAATCAACACTGTCCGAGGGGTCACCGGGAAGGTCCCTTGGTCAGGATCCGGTCCTCACTCACACTGGGAGTCTGGGGTTCAGGCTTCGTACAGCGGTGGTCCTTCTGTCCCCTCCTTCTAACTGGTCACCTGACATACGTGCTTCTTTATACCTTACTTTATGCTAATCTGTTGGCTTTAGAGCCACTCACAATCTTGCCCTATAACTGTTACCCTATGGGATTAAAAGGCGTTAGAAATTATCATGAAAGGTCACCGCCCGAACTCAGGTTTACCCAATAAGCAAATTACACCACATTACTTTGAGGTTTGAAATTAGTATTACCTGTCCAAGCTCAACCCCTGTTTTTTTTATTCCTTGGATTCCTAGGAATGTGCTTATTATATTAGGTGGTCAGATCTTCTTACAGCTGACCCTTAAAAAGCCTGTTAGATCAGCTAATCTTGTAGTTTGCTTATTTTGGGGGCCCGTGATCAGTGCAAACAGTAAGATTCAACACTTTGGTTAAATTGTGACAGACAAATTCCACTTGCAGGTTGCAAACTTGCAAGCTTTGCATTAGCTAATCTTAACTGCTAAACAATTACCTGGATATCTTCAAGAGCATATATTTATTGCTCATGATAGTAACCCCTCTGGTTCTGGCTACCACACATCACTGAGAACAGTCTAGCTCCATCCTCTTTGGAACCCCACCTCAGGTAGTTGACAGCTGCTATTAAATCCCCCCTTAGTTTAGTCTTCTCTAGACTAAATAAGCCCATTTTCCTCAGCCTCTCCTCATAAATCATGTCCCCCAGCTCCCTAATCATTTATGTTACCCTTCATTGGACTCTCTCCAATTCATCCACATCCGGGGGGGGAGGATGGTGCAGAACTGTAACAGTACCCCAAATGTGGCCTCACCAGTGATGAATAGAAGAAATAATCACTTCCTTGATATGCTGCCAACACTCCTACCAATGCAGCCCAGTATGCTGTTATTCTTCTTGGCAACAAGCATTCATATTCAGCTTATTGTCCACTGTAACCCCCAGGTCATGCAATGCCATGCTGTGCCTCCCACCACCAGGTGGGTAGGGGATGCAGTGCAGCCAGTGCATGGCTCTTAGGGCAAAGGCAGTGGGGCTTAGAGCCCTACCCCACAGCAGCCCGTCTCCACCCTGTACACAAATCGGGGGGGGGGCATGTATATCCCATGCCTGCCCTGGGAGTGCGTGCAGCAGTGGAAGCCCCCCTGCACCCTTGGGTGAGCCAACCATGGCTCCATCCCATGACCTGCCCTGGCCCTGGGGTCCCATTCACACAGGATCCCTGCTAATCACTTTCTCCTCCAGGTGCTTAGAAATGGATTCCTTAAAGACCTGCTCCATAATTTTTCCAAGGATTGAGGTAAGGATAACTAGTCTGTAGTTCCCTGGATCCTCCTTTTTTCCATTCTTAAAGACAGGTGCTATATTTTCCCATTTCTAATTGTCCAGGACCTCTCCTGATCACCATGAGTTTTCAAAGATAATGGCCAGCAGCTCTGTAATCACATCAGCCAACTCCCTCAGTATCCTCAGACCCATGGACTTATATATGTACAACTTTTCTAAATAGTCCCAAACCTATCATTTTGCCATAGTTGGCTGCTCATCTCCTACCCCAAACTGTGCAGCCAGATGCAGTACTCTGGGAGCTGACCTTGCTTGAGAAGACTGAGGTGAAAAAGCTATTGCGTATTTAGCCTTTTCTGCATCCTCTGTCTCTAGGTTCACTCCCCCATTCACTAATGGACCCACAGTTTCCCTAATTCTCCTCTTGTTACTGGCATACTTGTAAAAACCCTTCTTGTTACCCTTCATGTCTGTTACTAGCTGCAACTCCAATTACACTTTGAAAGCCTTGACAAGATTCATTCTTGTCCATCTTGAAACCATTATGTTCACTGTCTGACATAAGGCAGACAAATCTGATAGCAGGATTGAAGTCTTGGACTTCAAAAATTCAAATTTCAACAAGCTTAGGTCATTAGTAGGGGAAGTGCTGTGGGACCAGGGACCAAAGGTGAAAGGGGTGCACAAAGAGTGGTTTTTCCTTAAGGACATAATCCTTGAAGCACAAAGGAAGTCCATTCCCAAGTGGAAAAAAGGTAACAGAAGGGCTGGGAAGCCCTCCTGGCTAAACAGGGAAATCACAGTCCTCTTAAGAAAGAAGAAAGAGGTTTATAAACAATGGAAGCTTGGGGTTGGCCCCAAGGAGGACTATTCCATGATGGCCTGCATTTGCAGGGAACAGATAAGAAAGGCTAAAGTGACGACCAAACTTAGATTAGCAATGGGAATCAAGGACATCAAGAAGTCCTTCTTTAGGTACATAGGGAACAGAAGGAAAACAAATGGGAGTGTGGGGCCATTGGTCAGCAACTCAGGAGAGCTGGTTACTGGCACCCAGGAGAAAGCTCAACTCCTGAATGACTACTTTGCCTTGGTCTTCCACTGGACCAAGGGGAAAACAAGGCCAGGTAGAGTACAGGATGATCACGGTAGGAATAATCAGCTTCCTCCTATTGCTGTAGAATTGGGGTATGACCAATTAAAAAAATTACATATAAACAAGTCAGCGGGACTGGATGATCTTCATCCAAGAGTGCTGAAGGAGCTGGCCGAAGTCATTGCGGAACATCTTGTGAAACTCTTTTGCAATTTGTGGTGCTCTGGAGAAGTCCTTGAGGACTGGAAAAGGGCCAGTGTTGTGCCCATCCCCAAGAAGGGCAGGAGGGAGGACCCAGATAACTATAGGCCAATCAGCCTAACTTTCATCCTAGGGAAAATCCTAGAAAAGTTCATCAAGGAGTCAAGGTAAGATTCTGAATGACAGCCAGCATGGCTTTGTCACAGGCAGGTCTTGCCTTACCAACCTCATCTCCTTCTATGACCAGGTAACTCACCACCTGAATGCAAGAGAGCAGGTTGACATCATATTCCTTGACTTCCAAAAGGGCTTTGATCTAATATCTCATAATGTCCTCATGAAAAAACTGGAGGATTGTGGGCTTAACTTTTGAGACAGTCAGGTGGGTGAGAAACTGGCTGCAGGATAACATCCAGAGAGTCACAGTGAATGGATCGGTGTCATCCTGGCAAGAAGTGGGCAGTGGTGTCCTGCAAGGGTCAGTGCTCGGTTCCGTACTTTTCAACATCATTATTAATGATTTGATGTTGGGGGTGAAGAGCTCACTGGCCAAGTTCGCAGACAACACCAAGTTATGGGGAAGCATGGTCACACCTGATGATAGGCTACAGATACAGGTGGACCTAGACAAGCTAGCAAGTTGGGTGGATCAGAATCTGATAAAGTTCAACATCAAGAAATGTAAAGTGCTTCATCTCGGGACAAACAACCCCCAACACACCTACAGGCTTGGCACCACCGATCTGACCACAAATGAAAGGGACCTGGGTGATAATAATAGACCACAGTATGAATATGAGCCAGTAGTGTGATGCTGTAGCCAGTAAGGCAAATAATACTCTGGCATGCATCAATCGATGCATCTCCAGGAAAACCAAGGAGGTGATTCTTCCACTCTACTCAGCACTAGTGAGACCACAGCTGTAGCACTGCATCCAGTTCTAGGCATCACACTTTAACAAGGACATGGACAAGCTTGAGAGATTTGAAGGAAGAGCCAGAGTCTGACATGGCAAGCCATATGAGGAAAGGCTGAGGGATCTGGGACTCTTCAGCCTGAAGAAAAGAAGGCTGAGAGGGGACCTGGTAGGAGCTTACCATTACACTAGGGGAGTACATCAAGCGCTTGGTGAGAAACTGTTCACCAGGGCACCCAAGGAGAAAACTAGGACTAATGGCCACAAACTCCTGGAAGACCAATTCAGGCTCAACATTAGGAAAAAATTATTCACAGTCAGTGTCCAGACTGTGGAATAAGCTCCCTCCAAAGGTGGTGCAATCACCTACTATGGAAGTCTTCAAGAGGAGACTAGGCAGTCACCTTGCTGGGGTCATCTGACCCCCAGTTGTCTTTCCTGCTTTGTGCAGGGGGCTGGACTTGATGATCTTCCAAGGTCCCTTCCAGTTTTACAATCAATGAATCTATACATTTATGAATCTCATCTGTTTTGCCTCACAGTTCTTCAAAAGCCACCTGTAGCCTTGACTCAAATCATAGTTACTGTGTGCTAGGGTAGACTGGAACTTATTGTTACCATATAGAGAATTGTCCATGGCCTTTGTTTCCTTGTCTAGTTTCTGTGTTATCCTGATTACCCTTCTGCCCTCTCTTGCTTGGTCTGACAGACATTTTCACAGATGTCTCTTATGAAGCGTTCACTTTTATGGCATATTCGCCATTCTCAATACCAGGAATTTACAAGCCAGGATGCTAGAGGCCAGCTGTGTATTTCTAATTCCACACTGTTGATACATTACTTAAATCACCAGTCATTGACATCAATCCATGTGATTACAGCATCACTGCCTAACTCTATAAAAAGGTCTGTTCTGTGTTGCTTCCCATCTAACAGGGAAATGATAAAAATCCTATGGAAAAGCCTGGTCTCATGAAATTTCAGCTCCTTTTTACAAATTCATAGAATTTAAAGGTAGAAGGGCCCATTTGATCATATATATTTGACTTGCAATCTAATACTGACCAGGGAGTGAAAAAGCAAAGAGATGTTAGTGTCTACAAAATACTGATTATAGTAAATACCATTTTTTTTCTTTCCTATACCCTTTAGGCTTATAGAAATTTTAGGACTAATATAATCTTGTAATAGGCTTCCATTTGGTTTATAATAGGCACCAGTGGTTTGATTTTAGGTGGCGGTGGTTTGAGGCAAAAGCTATGGGAATGTGAAATTAAACAGATGGGCTCCCTGTTGCCAGCTCTAGAAAATGTAGGTTAGCTGAATTAGGTTTTTGGGAGCATTAAAATTTGTGGGTTGTATAGACAATCTCATCTTGCTTCATTCCTACAGAAACCCTTCCTGTTAAAATATTATGTGGGATGCTCTATTTGGTCTTTATTCGTATTTAAAAGTTAGCAGGTGCAAAGTTTGGTACAAAATTCAACACACTATTTGTAAAACTATGCACTATACATTTTTTATTAAGACTGATTTCATTTAGGTAGCTCTGCATAAAAAAACAAAAGATCAATATTCTCCATTATAATTGGCTTGCCCATTTGAGTGATTTTGGCTAATTCTTCATTATTTTGAGGGCACAAGTGCCTATTTTGACATAACTATCTGGGCCTTCTTCTCTATTCACTCTGCATCTTACTTGTTTTGCAGACCTATAGGAAGAATAATCAGACAGGAGTAATTGCATATTAGTAGTAATTTATTTCCTTTCCTGCAGTGGCAATGCATAAGGGGTGCAGTGGGGTGCAGGTACACCCCCAGAGAGTGCTGGGCATATGGGTATTGTTTATTTTTGTAGGTATCATGGGCCAATGTAAATTAAGAATAACTCCATTAAAGTCAGCCCAGGGTAACTAATACAAATATTTTGGCACTTACCTTTACATTGTATTCTTTCTTTCCTAAACTGGCTCTCTCTCATGACAATTAGAGTACATCTAACAAATAAACTTTATACTGACTGGTAACACATATTTAAGTAAAAGAAATCTGGTTCTAGCTCCATTCAGTTCAGGATAGAACTCTAATCAATACATTTTCTAAGTTTTGCACTTTGTGCCGCATCCATGTTTTGTTGAAATTAAATTTATGGAAAAGATTTTGTAGAAGACAAGCATGAAATTAAAAAGTGTAAAATGTGCTGAGGTCTCTACTTTGTCATTTTAAATAATACTGTAGGCTTCCAATTATCCAACAGTAGAGAATTAATAAAAGCTGTATATAATGTTGTAATAGATTTTACACAGATAGGACAACATTGTTACATCGAGCAATAAATCACTCGAGTTCTTTCTGGCAACCAAAAACCTTGTATTAATCCAGCAAGGTTTCCCACAGTCCAAAATAGTCTGAGTGGTATATGTTACTTGTATCATTAATATCTTATTATATTATGATGTAGAAATCTAATTTCTGTAAGTACCTCATTATTTCTTGTTTCATCTGCCAAATGAAAGAAGTAAATTTTGTGTGAGTGAATTAAGCCAAGACATGCTATCTAGATTGATAACCTGAACTGAATTCACTCATTGTTGAAAGTTTTATTCTTAAAACATACAGATGACTATTTTATGATACATAATAAATGTGTATTATGCTGTGGATCACATAGCTCGGATATAAATAAAAACAATATTAATAATGTTATAAGCCTGATTCTGGTTTCCTCTATCCCAGTCTTCAGCAGATTTGCTCATAATTTGAATTAGTGTGAATGAGAAAACTGTGCTTTTTGTGACAAACTTAGTGCATATAAAACTTGGCAATGAAAAAAATATGTTTTCAATTATTGATATTAATTTCTTTGGTCACGAGGTCTTAGTCCTTCAGTCTAAATATAGCACTGGATTCAGAAGTTTGCATAGAAACTTTAGCGCTGGGTGTGGAATTCCCGAGAATTCAACTACACTGTGAAGTTGGATAAGAGCTAAAATTGCTCCTCAGCCAGAACACACTTTTTCTTAATGCACACCCTTATAGTATTTATATTTGACAAGCACAAAGTAAAATGATCTTTACAAATCAAAGAGCTACTAATATTCAGTGAGTTCTCCTTGTTTCCATGATGTAATGGTGATAATTGTGACATAATTTGCTGCCTGCTTTGCCTCCCTTAAGAATTCCACCTCATTTGGATCAAGAAGAATGCAATTCCTTTTCTGCCTATGGAGGATCACATCATAAATGCTAGATGCATTCATTTATCTTAAACCTTTATTTTTCTCCTGTCAGGAGACCAACCATTTCAAGGAATTCATAGCTCACCAGTCAGTCACAGAGAAGCAAATAACAAGCTTAACCACTCACAAACTGATAATGCATGCCCATCTCTCACGTGGGAATTTAGTGCAGTTTGGGGAATCATTTGAAGGATGAAAACCACTGGCTATTCAATAATTTTCATTCTACCTTGCACTCTGACCCACCTTTGGACTAGAGGGCCAAACAACTGACTACATTTACTACAATTAAATGCTCTACTGTGTGTTACTACAGTCAGATGAATCAATACATGGTTTTAAAATATTCTAATATTTCAGAGAGGCAAGCATTATAAATATGAAACCTACTTTTTAAAATATTTTGTTTTCAAAAGTATCTAAATTAATTCCTACAAGGTTTCTTCTACTGAGGATGAAATCTCCATACTGCATCTTTAATATTCAATGTAATACAAGACACATTTTAATGCGTTCAAGTCAGATACCCAAGATGTTCACCGAGAAGGCTTCTTCTTGATTCAATATAGATGCCAGAGGCCAGATCCTCAGTTGTGATAAATGTGGGGGAGGAGGATGCTCCATTGACTTCAGTAGGAACTGTGCAAAGTAATTGCACCAGTGGATTGGCCTTAATTCTATTGTCGAACAGTCATATAAAAGTATAAACAGACATACCTTTGTGTAACCATAACATTATTTTTATGGAAGCACAAAGACCAAGCAAAGGCCATGTCCCTTGTTACACCACAGATGCTCAACATTTGTGGCTGCAACATAGATGGTATGATTTTATGCTGCTATTTGGTGGCTGACATCTGTCTGCTCTTTAAGATGGAAGAATGCAAGCAGCCTGAAGCTCTCCGTACTTCTCAGCTGCCCAAGCAGGAGCTCCAGGGGCTTTCTGGAACATGGTGAATCAAGCCTCTCAAGCCCTGGGAGCACCTGCCTAGGTTTCCCCATTTAGTATTACCCAGAAGTGCGTTGTCACTCCAGTGAGTTCCCAGAGTTGGGACCACCAATCAGCTGATTGTCAATCTCAGCTCTGGGACCGTACTGGAACCTGTTTTCTGCACTTACAGAGATCCCCACCCTGGCTTTCACATACAGACCCACCCTGGAGATTCCCTGAAGCATGTCTGCAAGCAGGAAAAGAGCCACCCATTGTCCCACAGGACAAATTGGCGGAACAATGGGAGACTTGTATTTTGCCCGATAAAGCAGATTTGCTATGCCAGGACACATCCTAGTACATCTGATAAGCTTTATTTGGCAACATCTACTTATACCCTAAGAGATCACATAAGCATATAATCAAAGTTTTCAATATCTCATGACTGCAAAAAAATATTAAACAACATACAGTCATCTGACATGGTTTCTTCTCTCTTTCTTCTAGAAGAATGCCCTTCTTCCATGACTGGATAAGAACATGTTTTTATGAGGGGAGGTTGTTTGTCCAGCAGAGATGGGCCTGTGAGAAGCGCTCCTACCAGCAACTAACTAAGTCACAGAGATGCATGAGCAGCCCCTGCCAAGACAAGAAATATCAGTATTTCTAGAAGAAGCTTAGATAATTGCTGATGAGTTTCCCTATTCATGCAGCATCTTTCATAAGAGTTGTGACTGAATCAATGATAGAACTTGGAAGTCTAGCTTCATCAGCATCATCTTGGCTATGAATCTTTAGTAGCAATGTGGTACACATACCCCTACAAGAATAAAAAATGCTGAGATCTTAGAGCAGGCACAACTACCAACAGTTGTACAGATTGTAGTATGGATGAGAAGATGGACTCACCATATTTTGAAATGCCAAACAACACTCTCTCTCTCCCTCTCTTTCTTTCTCTCTCTCTCATCCAAACAGGACATTGGTGACCATGATCTTCCACAAATCTCTTCTCTTTGAGGCATACAGAATTTCCAGTGTCAATACATTCATCCATTTAGACAGACTCTTAACAAAAGTGAGCCTCTGTCTTCCGTGATCTCTCCTTCCTTCCTCTCCTGTGCCATCCCTATTCTTTCCCCTTTATTTCATGATCACATTTACTGACTGATGTTATTCAGCTTCCCAAGTAGTTGAATTTATTGACCTCCCTTATCTGTTCCTTTTCCACTTCAAAGTTGCATACCAGAATGATCTTATTCTTTGTAATTACCATGCATTCTGTTTTCCTACAGTTACTACTTAGGCCCTTCTTCTCACTTTCCCTAACAATTTTATCTAAAATTCCTTGCAGCTTCTCTTCTGAATCAGCTATTAAGACTGTGTCATGGGCATAATGCAAGTTGTTCAAAGTCTGTCCACCAATGATCAGCTCTGGTAAATCCCCAATCTCCCTCAGCATCTTCTCATTGTACAAGTTGAACAAGTCAGGTGAAAAAACACAGCCTTGCCTCACACCTCTCCTAATTTGGATGAAATCACTTAGTTCATTTTTTATCTTCACTGCTGCAGTTTGGTCCCAAACAACAGGCTCCCTAAAAAGAAGAGAGATTGGCTTAGCCCAACTACACAGAACAACAATGGCTGATGCAGAAACTTTCTGCTCAACTATTTGAACAAAGTCAATGAACTGGACCAATAGCTACTCTCTGCCTTTTGCTCCTGAAGGTGTAAAGAGTGGATTGGATTAAAAAATAATTTCAATTTACATAAACTAACTCTGGCCATGGCATAAGGCTAATAATCCAATGATTACCACAAGGCCAATAAGCTATATGATCAGTAAAAATTTTCTTAATAGTCTATCTGAAAATGAGTACCATGCTCCCACCACTCAGACTGAGATTTTCCAAGGCAATTTTCCAATCCTTACCAGTCCATGCATCCCTACTTGACTAGAAATAAAATTAACTTGAAAGTCAGCAGCCAGCTCTTAAGTGACCATAACATCACCGAAGCCCTATGTTTGTGTGCTTGGAACTGATTTTTTAATTACTCTTGGGATTACATGGCTCCACCATATCACATGACAGACTGGGGGAATGGAGTGTCTTGTGGCACCCTTTCACACAGTGTGGTGTTGTGTTTCACAGAATTATTCTACTGGAATACCAAGTGTACATGAAGCTTCATTTCAGTTTGTTTAAACATTTATCCAGTGACCTATATTATGCGATAGGTTATTAGTTAGAGTATACCACTTACTGAGGTCTTTCCATCCTTTTCATAAAATTGTCCTTGCTTGAGTTGATTGATTGCATATTCAACTTTATTGGAAGTAATGCTTTCTCACTGGATGTCAGGCAACTACTTGCTTCAATTATTTCTTCATCAGTATCATTCTTTTCTTGTATAACTGTCACTGACTACAATAAGCCTTCTAATATTACTTATTATCAAGTCCAAGAATGGTGAACTTGACTCTCTCTCTTATTAATGAAATACTGGGTTCTATTTGACTGACATTCCTTCAGCTCGCAGTGACACATTGTTTTGTATAATTTGCCCAAGATTAATTTCTATTTTCTTGTTAGCCATCTTCTGTTCATTAGTTTGTTGTACTTAGATTTTACATTCTAAATAGGCATGCAGTAATTTGTATGACATCCAGCTACTTAAATTAGATTATGTAAACTGGATATCTCACTTTCCTCCTCTATGCAATATATTCTTTCAATATTTACTTGTATCCATTTTCTTTTTTAAATAAAACTCCATCTGTGGCCTTTTGGAGTTAGTCATGTTTTTGGAAACTTGCATATATGCCCACTGAAATCTAACTGGTTTTGCTTAATGATTTATAGATGAGTTTGCTATAGAATATTCTTGTAATTGACCCTACTATACTTTTATATTCTGTAATGTATACTTCTGGTATAGGGGTTGGGTGGGGGGCTGTTTCTATTATGCTAAACATTTATCTAAGGTAACTTGGAAATTTGAAGGTCCACTGCTGTATTTTCAGTTTTTTTCTCAAGTAAACAGTAGTAATTTTCTCTCTTATCACTACTGACACACAGTAAAAACTTTTCTCATTGCTGAAGGAAGGTGGGAGTTTATTTATCTAAGGTGTCATAATTGCTTTGATAAATCTGCAACAATTGCCAATATTTGCTGACAAAAGCTTGGTTCATCCCTGATGCTCACTTGGTTTTACTGAAAATTTCAGTACAATTTACCTCACAATTTGATCAGCAAAAATGACATTCTTAAAGAGCATACCTGTTACAAACTCAAACTGCTCTTCTTTTCTCTGTTTTTCTTTTATTTATGTAGACTTTCCACCTGTCAATGGGTAGTTATTTTTATAAGCATTATATTAGTTCTATATCGAATAATGATGTTCTATGCCATGTATCTCTTTACCTCCATTTATATTTAACTGAATTTCTGTTTTCAGAGAGGAAAGAGTCCTGTTGTCAGGGAACAAGACAGAAAGAGAGAAATGCTGAGTTCTTGCATCAGCTCTGCCATGGGCTCCATTTACCCATTCTACGCTCATGACCAGATCTAGGAATTTGAAAAGCAGGTTGTGACCCCACATTGTCCTTTGATAATGGGGAGGTAGGGTGTACCAGCGCGGGATAGAGATGGGAGAGAGAACAGCCTACTGAACAGGAAGCCGGGACCCTTCCCTAGGCCAGACTGAGCCCCAGGCTCAGCCACTCCAGGGAATTCCACAGCACTGGGGGCAATGGGTGAGGGAGCAGAGAACAGCTCTTTTTCTACCTTCAGTGGGAGATTACAAGGCCCCATATATCCACAGCTCTGTGTACCCCTGCCGGTCCCTTTTTTCCCTCACACATGTGGGCTTCAGCGCCCTGGGCAAAATGGGGTGGTGGTAAGAGAGTATGTTATACTGACCACTGGAGAGTTGCAGTGGCCATAGCAGTGTTACCTGCCATGGCTTGGACTCTCCACGCTCCAGCTGCTGCTACGGTGGCATGATTATGGGTGTGGGTGCAGGTGCTGCTGTGGCTGGAAGACAGGCAGCACTACATCTTGGAGGGTAGGGGCCAAGTGGAACATAAGCACTGGGCACCAGACTGCTGGCCCCAGGGACCAGGAACTGCTGCAGCCAGGAACTGGGGAGCCTGTCCCTCAGCTATAGCAGCCAAAGATAGAGCCAAAACCCTGCTCACACCGACATCACTAATACAGCAGCACCTGGAGTTCAGGGAGCGCAAACCAAAGCAGATAACACCACTACCGCTCAGCATAATTTTTCCCCTTCACTCCTTCTTACCCAGAGTGCCCTGTGTCTCTGCTGTGACCCCCTGCTACAGTCACTGCTGGCACCATTGCAACAGGTCTGACTGCCAGAGTCAGAGACAGCCTAGAGCAGCTGCATCAGCTCTTTCACAGCTACTCTTTCCCCTCCCAACACCAACGAGGAGCCACCCTTCCCACACTTGCTGAATGAATTAAAAGAGGGGGCGGCATGCAACAATGTCACTACAATCATCTCTGGATCTGCTTCTTCCTGTGCCTTAGTTTCCTTATTGGAAAATTGGAAGAAAAATGTTTACTTAATGTATTAGGGAGGCTATTGTACAGAAACATTATATCATGTTAGTCTGAAGTTAGGCAGAAAGTAGGGCAGGGTGGTCTATTGGAGACCAACTGGTTCCAAGAAGCGAGAGCTTTTGTAGGTAATGACTGTTGGCACTGGATTTAAGACCCAGATACCTTGTTCCAGGTGGCCCCAAAATCCTCACACTGACCACAACTTTTCCATTCAATAATAGGCAAATGTCATTGATACAGTGATAGCAGATAAGAATAATGAAAACAATTTTATATGTCTACCAGCCCCAGGGTTCACAGAGTCAGGCCAGTATGTGAGCTGCACTCTGAGGTTCTCTCTTGAACGTCAGCCTGGAGGTCGAAGGCCGAGGCCCACCCCCAACCCCCAGGGAGTGGGTGAGATGCATTGGTGGTATGCCCTCTGTCCATGGTGGCCTTGGGTTCCCCTCTTGGGGACCCTTTGCTGCTCTGAAATCCCTCCTTTTGTATTCTTTTTCCCTATGTGATAACTCTTCATCTCTGAGCATCACTGAGTGGCCTTCCTGTGGTCATCATACTGTCCATGTTCTGTCCTGTCAGCATATTGGTTTGTTTCACAAACCCATCACATGCACACATCCTATTTGGTTCTTTCTGGTTTCTCCTAATTTGATCTATCTACCAAAGCCAGAAATCCCAAGGGCCCTGCAGTAGGGCACTGTGACCTGGCCAAAGCAGCAGAGTCTTTTATCTCATATTATGAAACAGAGTGGTATATGTCTTCAATTTCCCAGCCTGTGTCTGCTTTCTGCTTGCCTGTGTTGGACACAGTGGACTTTGAAGGCACAAACAGGCTTTTAGAAATGAGTTAACCCTTGCCATTGTCCTGGACCATTGTTCTAATGCATATCTACTTTACTTACAAGCAAATTCCCAAAAGCAAACCTCTAAATACCGGTTTATAGCCATCAGTGACCTACTTCATCAGATGCTAAGGACACACTGTGACAATAAATTCACTAGTATTTATAAATTATGGGAAGTTCCTTATACAAAAGCCATAATAGTACAATTAGGCTCTTGACAGATGTTAATATAATGGTGGGATTGGGATCTGGGGAATTGTATGCCTCATCCCAAAATAATGTACCCTGCCATGTGTGTCTAGCATGCCATCAGATCCCAATCATGTGAATGCCAAATCTAAACCTGCCCAGAGATCAGGCAAGGGGCATCCATGTCCCAGATCCCAGGGCTGCCCGATCTAGACAATCAAGTGATTTTCTAGCTGTTTTACCTTTTTTGGCTGGTTTGCCATTTTATGGTGCCATACATGGGCAAAACATGGTATGTGCCAATTTACTGCACAATCAACATGTTAATAATGCAAGAAATGTAATGTCTGCCACAGCCCATCATCATTGCCAAATGTGCTTGTCTAATCATATGACCTCAGATTGTGAAAATTGGCAGACAGACTCTCTGGAAGATTTGTAAGTAGAAATCAAGAATTTAGCTACTACTTTAGAACTAAATTTTCATCTGTGTGTTTTTGCTTGTGGCCCTTTTAATTCTGAAAGGCTCAATTTATTCTGTTTTGCTTGAGGCATTTTCTTTCAATATTCCTTGGCCCTGTACCCCTACCCATCCTCTCCCTCTCTGATCAATAACGCTTTCTGTTACAGCTCACCTGCCTGTGTACTTTTGAGGGAAGAGGGGAGAGACAAGTCTTTTTGCTCTCTTTGCTTGCCTGAGCTGAGGGGAGTTTGGCTGTTTATTAACCAATTCAGTCCTACCTGAGAAAATTTTGGCGGGGGAGAGGGTTCCAAGCTATAAGGAACACCCAGAAATACTTCCAGGAGGTAAAGCACTGGATGGATCAAGACTGGGTGGATCTGTGTGCCCTAACAGAGACCAGTACCCAGGTGGTAGCAGCATTACCCTAGGCTTGTGGGAGGGCTCCAGGATGGCCAGATGCAGGCCCTAACAGAGACCAGTACCCAGGTGGTAGCAGCATTACCCTAGGCTTGTGGGAGGGCTCCAAGATGGCCAGATGCAGGTAGCCCCAGGGGAGACTCGCAAAGAGTGGTTTTGAACTAGGCACACTGATGTGGGTGTCTCACTATAGTAGCATCCCCCACTGTCCCACCACAAGACCAACTAATAAATTGTTAAAAAAAAACTTTCTTTGCAAGCTTTTGGGTTCATGTGCCCTTCCTCAGGCTTAGGGAAAATTAAAGATGGTACAAGTCCCCATGGTCAGAAAAATAAACTTCATTTTGCACAGAGGAAGCTGAAGATGCATGTCTGTTCCTCTGCATCTATGAGAGTTCCTTTGTGTGAGGTATTCTTTGATGTGCATTTAAGGTAGGATTTCTTCCCTGGTGGTGTCAGATAGCAGATAAGCAGGGAAATGTAGAAATATTTCTTTGTTGTTTAGCAATGAAGCTTATAATTCCAAAATTGGCTAAAATTCAGCATCTTCCATGTTCCACGGATGTATTTGGCAGCCGTGTTGGTCTGAGAGAAAAAGAAATGGAAAAACTCTAAAACTCTTGATTCAGAGATGATACCTTTTATTAGATCAACTAAGAAATAGCAGAAAAACCCTTATCTTTCTTTGCAAGTGTTCGGGCTCACGTGCCCTTCCTTAGGCTTAGGGAAAATTAAAGACGGTACTATTAAAAATTAAAGATGTCACTCTTCCTGATTTTTGGGGGTTGTTTTTTTTTTTTAAAGGTTAATTCAATTTATGCCAATCCTACTGTAATTGTATCCCCTCCAGAAGCTTTACTGATCTCTCGCAACACAAAGTTATCCCCCTAAAGATGTATGAATTCTTCTGGTAGCAAGTTAAAGGAGGGAACAAAACTGCCAACAATCCACCTGTTCAGAAACTCAGATTAAAGAGTCTCCCTTACAAACTCCTTTGCAAATTGACTATCACATTTAAATCTCAGTGTTGAGGGGTATTGGTTGTAGCCATTGTTGGTCTTAGGACATAGGCAGTCAAGGTTCTTTGGGTAAATCTGATATATTTTATTCGACCAACTCAAATAGTTTTAAAAATTCTTCTTTGCAAGCTTTTGGGTATAAATTCCCTTCATCAGGCTGAGGAAACATCTGCAGTTGATGTGTGCTCTTCCTGGATGGAATGATCAGTAAAGAAGCCAGAGGCTGGTATGCATGCAAGAAAGCCAGTCAGTGAAGATGTAAATTGAGGAGTCAGTGGGAGAGAGTTAGGCTGGAGTGTGGGGAGGGGGAAAAGGAGAGGGGGAAGGGGAATGAATGTAGCTGGTAAATAATGGAGAGGTACCTGGGGAGTCAGATGTTAGCCAGGTTATGTCATAAATCCAATGTCTATTTTTAGTCCATGATTTTTTGTATCAACAACCTCCCCATATCAGAGAGAAGGGCCATAGAATCTCTAAGATCTAACCACCAAATAGTAATAAAACCAGCAGATAAAGGAGGAGCCATAGTCATCCTCAACTGTAAAGACTACATAAAAGAAGCCAAAAGACAGCTCTCTGATACCACGTACTACAAAGAACCCCACCCCCCTACCTAACCCAGGGACTTTTTACATGCTTCCTAAAATCCACAAACAAGGGAACCCTGGCAGACCTATCATATCCAACCATGAAACCCTAACTGAAGAAATATCAGGTTTCACTGAATCAATCCTAAAACCGCTTGTCACCCAAAGAGCGAGTTCTGTCCAAGACCCTACAGATTTTCTACAAAAGCTTAAAAACATAGACCACCTTCCCAGCAACATCCTCCTAGCCACCATGGACATTAGCAGTTTATATACCAACATCCCACACCAGGATAGTATCCAACCCCGCCTCACATACCTACAAGAGCAAGATCATTCTCACACACAACTTCACTTTTAATAACCCACAATTCCTCCAGACCATGGGCACATGATAGGCACCAAAAGGGCCCCAGAGTATGCCAGCCTTTTTATGAGCCACCAGGAAGAAGAATTCCTCAAGCATTGCACCATCCAACCCTTGCTATACTTATGATATAGTTATGACATCTTCATCATTTGGACTGAAAACCTGCAATCTCTGATTGAGTTTCATCAGAAATTCACCAATCATGATCCCTCCGTCCAACAATCTCTTGCGTACCCCAGCACCAACATCTCCTTTTTAGACATGATGATCACTACCCAGAATGGTAAAATACAGACCACAATATACAAGAAACCCATAGGCCAACATACATATCTGCACAGAACTAGCAATCACCATAAACACACCAAGAAAGCTGTAATATACAGCCAAGACCTACAGATACCACTGAATTTGCACTGAGCAAAATACCGGAATTGCCACCTCACAAATCTCAAAAGGGCTTTCACTCAACAAGGCATCTCCAGAGAGATAAATTGCACTTTTGAAAGAGCCACTTGGATACCATGTGAAGAATTACTGCAGTACAGAAGGAAAACCCACACAAATTGCACTCCACTAGTTATGACATATCACCCCTCTCTCAAACCTATATGGAAAATCCTCAAACAATTGCAACCCGTGCTAGAAGAAGACCCAATTCTTAGAGGTTTTCCCAGAACCACCTATCCTAGCCTTCAAACAACCACCAAACCTTGTTAACCTCATCACCAGAAGCAAACTTCCTACAGCCCAAAATACACCAAATGGATCCAGACCATGCCATGACAAGAAATGTACAACATATCAAGCCTGACAACATATCTCCACCACCCCCACAATTACTACACACCCCAACAGAATCATCACCATTCCTGGATCTTACAGCTGCACCTCCAGAAATGTAATAAATGTAATCTCATCCAGTGCACTAAATGCCCTAATGGAAAATATGTAGGAGATACCAAACAACAACTGCACACCAGAATGAACACATACTGGAAATCTATCAGAGATAAGAATACCTGCAGGAGCACATTTCTCACAAGAAAACCACTCTCTCTCCAATCTCTAAGTTCTAATCCTTAAAGGGAATTTACAAAACACCTTTCACAGATGAGCCTGTGACCTTCACTTCATTAACCTCCTGGATACAAAAAATCGTGGACTTAATATAGACATTGGATTTATGACACATTGTAACCTGCCTAACATCAGACGCGCCAGGTACCTCTCCACTACTTACCAGATACATTCATTCCCCTCCCCACCCTCCACCCCCTGCCTTTCTCTCACCCACTGACTCCTCAATTTATGTCTTCATTGACTGGCTTTCTTGCATGCATACCAGCCTCTGGCTTCTTTACTATTCATTCCATCCAGGAAGAGCACACAGACACATCATCTGCAGATGTTTCCTCAGCCTGATGAAAGGTATTTATACCTGAAAGCTTGCAAAGAAGAATTTTTCCAACTATGTGAATTGGTCTAATAAAATACATCAGATTTACCCAGAGAACCTTGCCTGCCAATCTTAATGTTGAGACATTTTCCCTGGTTAACTGCACTGAACTCAGACCTTTCTTGTGAATATATATTAGTAGCTGGAGTCTAATGCTCACATTGATTTTAGTGGAAGCCCTGGTACAGTAAGCTATTATGAATATCAAAATCTGACCTTTAATGCTTCCCTTTCTTTAATTTTCTATACTCAAAACCATCCATTAATTTTTTTTGTGGTAGAAAAGGGTCATATATGTTTAAATTAAAGGGTTTTAGGATACTTATGTTTTAGAGACAAGGAAGTCCCTGACTCACCAAGGTCATTGTTAGAACCAGATAAGGCTGGGACGGGTTTGCGGCCCCCTCCCTCCCCCCAGTACTTGAAAAGATTTTATAGAAAACTTCAGCTCATTTGCTATCTTTCCTGAGTGATTTTCTTACAGCTGAAATGCAAAATAAGTTTGATCCAAGTTGGTTTCTAAGACACGTGCATTTTAGATTTTGCTTTAAAATAATCAGAATTGTTCTGCACAGTTATTTCTGTACTGATTTAATTATAAACATTTTAGAAATGGATTGACTAAATGGCTACAAACTGCACATGTAAACCAGCACTTGCAGAGCTACCTTATATAATGCAATAAAGTAGCCAATGAAGACAGAGGAAGACACAGGGTATATTTAATTAATTACTAAAAAGGGCAAGTGCATTAGAAGTGAATGGCAAAAGTGTTTGAAGCCCTAGTCATAAAGTTGTTAATGTAACTGATACATTTAAATAAATAAAATGAATCATTTTACAATAACCTAATTTTCAAATGCTAAGTCTTTTCAAACAGGGAAAGCTGCTTACCTTTCATCAGTAATGCAACAGATGTTTTCTCTTCTAATTTTGGCATAAACAATAATGTAGCATGGATGCCATTTCCTTCTAAGACTGGGATTGCATTATCTGTTTTCTCTATTTCTACAGAGAATATCTGCAATGTCATTCTTCTCCAAGCTCTTTTGGAGCTTTCCAGGAATAGCTGAAACTAAAATCTTTATAAATCCTGGCTCCTCTTTCACCTGATATACTGAGGAAACTGATCTTCACAGTGGCATTTAAAGTATAACTCATCTAAAAACCCTTGAAAAGTGCAGGATAATCAGATGTGTTGATCACTCCTGTTTCCAAAACTCTGCAGCAGCTTCATTTATGACTGTGTTTTGCAAACTGGAATCAGTTTAGGAGTCATATTATTCAATGTAGTTCTGTCTATTTAGTTTCTGACATTCTCATTTTAGTGCGTTCAGACTTTGCATGGTATTGTGGGGATAATGCATTATCAGTCTGGGATGCACTATCCCATCTTGTTATTCAGTGAAATCTAAACCCAAAATTAAACTGTTATTAAAGCCAACACAATTATTTATTACAAATAAATGCTTTGAATTTAGTCTTTTCCTGGCAGCAAATGGCTAATGAGCCAATTCTGAGTTCTCAAAATGCATTCATTGTATGTAATTAATTCATTTCAACCAATAATTTTCTCATATCAGCTATTCACAGTGTGAATGGAATTCTAGTGACATAATACTAGAAGTGTACAGGTGTTTTTTTCCTGCAGGAGGGTCTCCTCATTGAATGAGGAAGATCTTTCTCCCACAGGAAACATTTTCCTGTGGCAGAAACTTGATGAACCCCTGTCCACTTGTCATTTCTATCAAGGGAGCAACAATTCTCCTGATAGAAATGTAATGCCTTTATGTGGCCCCTGTTTCCATTCAAGGACTAGAGAGCCACATTTTCAAACCAGCATACAGATCAACATGCACTTGTAGTAAAAAGGTTTGAGTGAATAATCATAAATGCTAAAATTAATGCAAATATTGAAATGTCCATGAGTTATGACTCCTGAAAGCAACAGTGGAACAAACTTACTGCTTTTATTCACAAATAATGTACTGTATTTTCTCTCATACCACACACATCCCCAAATCAGAGATACACCTTGCTTTGGAGAAGGCATAATGAAGATTTTTTTTTCCAGAGTCATGGCCACGTAGAGTAGAGGCAGAGCCTAACCTTCAGTTCACTTCCCCCTCCCCCTTGCTTTCCTGCTCAGGCAAAAAATACAGTTTTCAACTTTTCACAGATGAATTGTGAGCAGCTTTTGGATTCTTACCCAAAACCTGAAACTGCAGCTGCCACAGAATATGTGAGTCCATAGGAAGATCTAGGATTTTGTTAACAGCTAAAAACAGTCTGCAGGACTGTGAAATAGGAGGAGAGACCAGGACCAGATAACAGGGAGCAACATTGCTGAACAAAGGATAGCTTGACTAGTGGAACAAAGACCTTTAAAAAAGAGAGAGCCTTGTTAAAACATGTTGAGTGGAGAGAGATTAATATGACTAAGGAAGATTACAAATGTATAAATAAGTCAGGTGACTCCATCAGCACTGCCTGAATAGAAGAACCACTCCTGCTGCCATGAGGTGGTTGGTTTTAAAGTGTGGGAGGAGCAGGAATTAAAGTGTAGGGGTGGGGTGACTGTACCAGTGCCCGCCCCACCCCCTTAGATCCCTGCTGGATTCATCTTCCCCACTATGTGGCTCTATAGGGAAGAGAAGAAAAAGCAGCAGCATTTTCCAGCATCTTTGTGCTTCTATTACAGGCATAAAATTCAGCCTCCCTTCTAAAGACACACATTCCAATTTTGGAAAGCTAGTTTTGGGAGAAATGGCACGTGTGGCATGAGAGTAAATATGGGTATTTTAATGATTTCTGTTATAAACAAAGAGTTATCTTGACATACTTATAGCTGTCTGAAAGCTATACAGAACATAGCCTTTCTCCTTAACCCTACCTCCTCCTGTGCTATTTTGTACACTACTTGTACAGGTTTCCCTTGCTTTTTGTGGGTTTTATATATACAAATTCACTTTTATGCAATTACCCTTTTTATACCCAAAATTTGTTATACTAGGAAAGTTCATTATATGCAAGCTAAGTCTGTAGGGGAAGTGGTGGGGGGAGGGGCATGGCTCAGCCCAGCAGCTGCAGGCAGGTGGTATCAGCTGCTCCTAGGGCTGCAGTAGGGAGCAAAGTGGAGAGAACTGTCAGTGGATGTGGCGTGGGAGGGTACGGCTCTTGTTGCTATGTACACCCCAGGAGGGCTGCATGTTGGGGACTGTGCCAGGCTCTTCCCAGGGGGCGCATACCCCTGGATCTGCACGCAGGATGAAAGCAGGCTGTCACTGCAGGCTGGGGCCAACAGCAGCACCAGGCTTTTCTAGACACTCAGGGTGGGTAGTGGCAGCCCCCCAACCTGCCCTCCCGGTGCCGTCACCACCTGCCCTGAGCACCGAGAAGAGCCCAGTGCTGCCATCAGCAGCAGCCTGCTCTCATCCTATGCACAGATCTGGGGACATGTGCCCCCTGGGAAGAGCCAGGTGCAGCCCACAGCCCTCCCAAGGTGTGTATAGCAGCAAGAGCTGTGTCCCACCCCTCTGCCCCATGCCCACTGACAGTTCCCTCCACTTTGCTCCCTGCTGCCACCCTGGGAGTGGCCGACACCACCTGCCTGCCACTGCTGGGCTGTGATGCACCCCTCCCCCCTACTCTTTCCCTAGCCCCAGCCTCACTCCCTCCCTCCCTTACCACCATGGGAACATATCCCTATTTGTTACCTTATAAACTGGGTTCCCTTCATACAAATTTGAGCTATGAGCAGTTTCCTGGGAAAACATGTACCGCATAAAGTGAGGGAAACCTGTATTACTGAGGTAGCTTGGTCTCCTAGACAGAGTTTTGCAAAGGGGCAGAGAGGACTTATCTTCCACCACATAGTCCAACATTGGTAGAGCACACAAAAACTGGTAAGAAAGGAGTGAGGTAATTTTTTTCCCTATGCGATACAAATTAAAAAATGAAAAACATGTAAGAGGACTTAAACTTGCTCATTAAGACTGGGATCCATTATGCAAGTTGCTGCATAAGCATATAGTAGGAGACAGATTGTCTTCACAGAGCATTTATAACCTAACCAGACAAAAAGCAGCAGTGCAAACAGAAGCACAGAGGTAGTATCTTGTATGGTATTATACAGAAGGTCACAGACCCTAGCCACCTGTGGAGAGAAGAGCACCCAAGTAAGATATTACAGGACTTCCTCACTGTACAGAATGTGATTTGTTTTACCTACTGAGAGGATTCAAATCAATGAGAGCTAAAAAGCTCCACTGGATGTGTATACTGAATACCCCTCGGAAATGTACATCATTAATTCATTTTGTATATAAGATACTTGGACATGAATATGATACTATCAACTATGTTTAGTAAAGGATCCACCAACATAGAAGTCCTCTTATGTTGGCAACTGCGCTAATGAGAGTTTTGCCATTGACTTGGGGTGCAAACTGAAGTTACATTTGTCCCGCAATCAGCCCTCTGAAAGTGCTCTACAGCTGTGCTGTTACACACATGCATGGCTGCAAGGTGTTTTTAAAGTGGTTGATCACATGACAAATTAACCCTCATAAAATGAGGGATCAAATGAAGGTGCTCCACTTTGGAGCATGTTAGGGAACATGTGTTCCCTAGATTCAATCCGTTATGTGATTGGGGTTGTCTGCAGGAAGGGAGGGGGGAGAGAGACAGGAAAGCAAGCTGCAGTCTAGGGTTTACCTGACCAGAGCAAGAGAGGGACAGGTGGATTGGAGCCCCCTCAACTTGTGACCTCCCCCGCCCCCTCCAGGCCTCTCTCTCCAGCTCAGACCAGACAAACCCCAGCAAGCAGCTCACTCTCCTCTCCTCTCTCCCCCTCCCTTCCTGCAGGCAGCAACAGAGCTGGAAGGAGGAGGGGTAGCTGGAGGGGATGGATGGTTCCCCCACCACAGGCAGGCTTGATCCATCCCACCTAACAGGTGAACATCTGTTGGATCTGAACGCTCTAACTCATGGCACTTTATGTAAAGCACTATGAGTTCGAGCAGGGGTTTGCACATCTGTCAGTGCCCTTAAATAGAAGCAAGCTTATATCTCCCAAGCCCAGTCTGCCCTGTGCTAAATAAGAAATGCAGTTGCAAGGCTGGAGACATTTTAACTTATGCGCTCATTAGATTGTGAAAAGTAGAATACTAGCAAACAAAAAGGAGTCTATTAATGCTTCTCTCCTTTCAGAGGGTTTTGGACAACTGTGGGTAATCATCAATTTTGGATTTATATTTCAAATACATACAGTTCATTTGTTTGGTCAGAAAAAATGCAGAAAGAAAACTAAAAAAAATCCTTTTTTCAAGAAAACAGAAATAGCAACTTTACTCATTTTGCTTTGGGTCTCAGTTTGCTTGAATTCCTAGCAATAAATAATTTAATCCAATAAAGCTATCATTAGAGTTGCTGACACCATAAATCACCATTTTTACAGTGTATACCTAAGCAAGCCACTTTTACTGGTTCAGTATTTTGAATTAACTGAATAAAACTTAAAAGCATTCCCCTAGAGATTCACAAGAGAATTGAGCTCAGCCTTTGTAAACAAAGTCAGATATTGTCATAAAAAAATGTACTTCCAGCTGCTTTGTGGAAACTATCACACACACAAATTTCGAAGGATCTCTCTTAAAATGTGAACTTATGGCCTTCATTGCAGGAAGAGGGAAAAACAGAGACAAAGAAAATCAGCCTGAGCATTTATCTTTTCCCAGGAATCATAATGAAAATCTTTTGGGAGGAGGGAGAAAGGGCTTGATTTTTGGAAAGAAGGTGATTTGCCTACTGTCAATAGACCTGAAATGTCAATGTTGTGTTGTGGGTTAGGGTACTCCAATATATTATGAAGAATTTCAGTGGCAATTCACCACCATAAAAATAGTAATGATAGAATTCAATATATTCAGGGTCATAAACTTCAAGCTCATAAAAGTCTATTACTATAATAATAAGCCATAGTGCTTATTATATATTCCAAGCTGTGTACAAATATGATCAAATTAATCCTCACAATACTCCTGAAGGACAGGTAAACAAGTGCTTTTGTGCTCACTTTACATATGAGGAAACTGAGGTAGAGCAGGAAGTGATCTGCCCAAGGTAACATGTAAGTAAACTAGTACAGATCCCAGATTAGACTTTAAGATGTCCAGAGTTGCAAATCTGCAGTAGGTTTTACAAACCATTGTACTTCATTCTCAGACATAAGTACATCAAAACAATTTCTGGTCTTGTAAGGACTAAAGGATTTAGGTTTCCATTACCAGCACAAAATGGATAGTAGGACCTCCCATACAGGTCAATAAGAATTTTGACACTGACCTCAAAATGATCAGGATCACATGAACAAGTGCAAAGCAATTTGTATCTCCTCATGTCTGCAAGAGTCATCCCCAGTAATGTAATCACGTCTCTATTCTACAGATCATCTATCTACTTCAGGTGATATTTTCATTTTCTTCCTGGATGGGTGTGGAGGTGGGATCTGAACAAGAATAAAGCAAATTCTGCTTGTGTCACTCACCTAAGTGGTCCCATTGGACACTGAGAATTTTTTGGAGGAAAAGATAGGCCAAGAACTGCTTATTGAATTTCTTCATTATTTCCAAGAATATATTCTATTATTTCCAATACAGCTGACATATCTAGGGAAAACAAAGCAGAATAATGTATGTTCAAAAGTCACCAGATGTGACCTACAACTTTCTAGCAGAAACAGTACACCCTGAAATATTAAACTGCTGCTATTTAAAAAACTCACAGTGAGAGACGGTGTATTTTAAAGGAAGTAACTACCTGCTGGGTATATCCATAATAGTAGGCCTGTCTTGCTGTTTGAACAGATCTCTGCTCATGATCACTGTACCACATCTGTATTAACGGCACTGATTCATGGGTCAGGAATAGACCCTGCCGACAAAAAGCTACAGGGGTAAAAACCCCAAACAGAACATGCATGCTCTAGCCTGGGAGGATTTTATCTTCCTCTGACAGATCCCTGAGGAGGTTTCCTTCTTCCTTATGCTTTGGTAACACTTGTATGTCTTATTCTGACAGAAAAATTCCACTGAATTGTAAAAACTGTCACAACACATAGGCCCTTCATGAAATATCTGTCCCAGCAACTTCCTGTAAGACTGGGGACTAAAATGCCACAAGTGGCTCTAAACACAATACATTTCAATCTTGTTTGTGAACAATTTTGAAAAATATTTAACAGTTCTTATTAAAAATACAAGCTAATCTGTGTATTTATGGCCCCCTCTGCATGTTACAGGTATTACTGTATTATTAATATACAAGTAATTGGGTAATTGCCCAGTTACCTGGAGACCAGCTACATGTGCAAAGTAACTATCACACAATAAAAAGCTCCAACCAGCTATAAAGTTAGACCTTGAAAATGTGTACTAACTTTATAGCTGATTCCTAGTGGCCTTTTTTTTGCACATGAAACAGGGTCTCCCCTGAGACTGGGAGCCTCACCAGCTGACAGGGCTCCCAACTGCAGGGGTGCACCATGCCCTGCATAAAACCCCTGGGTCCTGGGGATCGAGGCAGCCACCATCCCAGGGGTTCAAGGTTGTATAAAAGCTCTTGCACCCTGAGAATCCCAGAAGCTGCAATCCTTAGGGCTCCAGGGTGTGAGGAAACACCTGGGGCCAGAGAATTCCCACAGGAGCAATCTCCCCCCACTGGGAATGCCCCCATTTGGGTTATGTGGGGCTCCCAGCCACAGGAGCTTGCTTCTTGCCAATGCAGGGCGAGCCTGGGATTGGGTCCCTGCCTGCGCTGGCAATAAGGCACAATGGGATCTACCGTGCAATCCCACCATCGCACTGCCTGCCATGTATGTGTGGCGTGGCAGGAGGCATGATTGTGTAAAACACGCATTAGATCCTATCATGCCTTTACCTGCATATGTAGTAGGAACCTAAGACTGACAAAGGAGGTCCACAGACAGGTTTTGTTGGGAAATAAAACTGAGTTCAGGGACTCAGCTTCCAGAGCCTGAAGAAAGTTTGGAGAAGTTAGAGAAAACCCACTCTTCCTGACCCTAGAAAGAATCAGGTGTGAGAAAGGTGGCATGCATAGAGTTTACAGTCATGCATGGATTGTATCATGGTATGTCAGACACAGGGTTTTCTGACAGCAAGTTCATAACAATTCTCAGAGTTGGGACTCCCACAGCCTTTGCAGGCAGCCATGCTGGAAGTAGACAAGGCTAAAGGCACTGATCTAAATAAATGCAATTTATTTTAAACTAGCAGATTATACAGATAATCTGCATCATTTAATTCTACCCTGAAATATTTTCCCCATTTCCCATTCAAAGCACTAAGAAAAGAGTGACATCCATTCTTTTGTTCAGCTGTATACTCCCTTCCTACCCTAGTCTCATTTTAAGTCTTAATTTAAACATAGTTATTTCCCTCTTCAACTGATCCAAAGTTTCCTTCAGTTAACATATATGCCTGGTCCTTTCCCAATGATATCATAAATATTTTTCTCATTTACTTCAATAAGAGCTGAATTGGTCCTTTGATACATATGTAAGGGGAAAATAATCCCTTCTCAGTGCTTCTTCCAAGCCTGGCTGATTGTCACTCCGTGTTGACTTCAGTGGATGACTCCAGCCTGGGAGTTGCAGGCTACCAAACCGGAGCCATCAGTTTCAGCAACAGCAGTTTCTCAGAATTGACCCTCAGGGAGGCCAAGCCTTGGGGATGAACAGCATAGATATATAAGCTTCTGATAGCTTGCTCATCAGAGCTTGAAACTTGTGAATAGCTCAACAAGCAGTTTTGTCTTTTCAAGTTCTTCCTTAAAAGACAAGGCATGAAGAATTTCGATAAAGCAGTTAAATTGTTCAGGTTCATATTTAACATTAGGGCTGGGGCAGATCAGTGGTTCTGATAAGACGCAGATTATAATTATTCATAAAAAAATAAGTTAAGAAAGGCACTTTTCCAATACATATTCTATCACCTTTGCTTTGGAAATCCTGTATCATTTGAACCCTGGGTATGACTCCTGATTCACCTTGTACACTTGTAAGTATCCAATCCCATTTTCCAGTAATAAGACACTTCGAATATATGCTGCCTCTGTGTTATTGAGATTTTATCTACATGAGTTTGGTACGGGTCATTGATCAAGAATGGCAAAGCTATGATTGAATTAAGCAGATCATCTCAAACGACTATTAATAAAACTTTTATACTACCCCACAGCATCATTAACTCCATATCTGCTTCATATGTTGTAGGAAGCCTATTGTACGGATATATTAAAGCAGTGGTTCTCAATTTTTTTTTTCACGGACCACTTGAGAATTGCTGAGGGTCTCAGCAGACCACTTAAACTTTTTTTTGTTCTACAAACCAAAGCACACAACTCATATTTTAATATCAGTAGTCTTACCTTACAAGTACAGATATTCTCAATTGTTCCACAACCCTTCTGTGGACCACCTGAATGGAGCTCACAGACCTGTGGCAGTTCGCAAACCACAGTTTGAGAACCTCTGTATTAAAGCAAGTTTTTTTTTAAGTCTTGGGCCCCTTTTTTAAACCTTCAGCCTATAAAGTCATGTATCTTATCCCAAAATATCTAGAAATGGACTCTAGTGTTCATCCCCAAACTTAAGGTAACCTGCCCTCTTGATCAGCACCGAAAATTCCTTCCTGTTGACTTAACTCTGGGCAAGGGAAGGTAATTTCTGAACCTTGGCTTCCCATTCATGAAATGGGAATAATATTTCCCTGGCTTACAGAGTGTTTTGGGGGGAGAGGTATTTGTGTTAATGTATCCAAGGGGCTATTGTAATAACCACCCTTCAAAAATATATAGATAGACTAAAAATAAATAAGTAGCTTAGGGCCACTTATATGACAGACTGACCACATATGCAAATAAATAGAACTAATCTTGGAGCCTCTTAATTTATAGGAAGGGGTTGCTGGCCACACATTCTCCATGATGAAACTTCAGAACAGGAACTCATCTTCATCTCCTTTTGATTTGTAATAGCTTGAATCTGTTGATGTTGCAGACGTAACTTAATGTCCTATTTTTCAGAAAAAAGAAAAAAAAATGTCAGTTTGGATGTGAGGTGAGAGGGAAAGTATTTTCTTGTTTATTTTTACTCGGGCTGTCAGTTAACCAAACTTACACAATTAATGCAAAACAAAATTAACATGTTAATTGTTTTTAATTGTGTTAATCTTGATCCTGCCCTGTGCCTGCTCCAGACTCACCCAGCAGCAGCAGTAACAGCTGCTGGGCAGAAGCTGCTACTTGGCACAACAGAAAAGTGGCCCCTCTCTCTCACTGCTACCAGGCCCTTCTTGCTGCAGATGCCTGAAGCCTGCACCCAGGCTGCCCTGTGACTCCTCTCTGTGGCTGTCACCACCACTTCCAGACTGCCCAGTGGGGCAGCAGTGGCAGTGCAGAGGAGGCACAGGGCAGCCCAGGTGCGGCCTCCGGGTGGCTGCAGCAAGAAGGGCTCGGCAGTGGTGAGGGTGAGGTGGCTGTTTTTCCCCCGTTCTACTTCTGCCTGGCTGCTGCTGCTGCTCAGTGTGGGCAGGTGAGTTTGCAGCAGGTGTGGGGTGGGCTGGGGTCAGGGCTGTTCACACATGTTCTAGCTGGTCTGCTCCAGACAAGGCAAGTCTGGGGTGCAAGTGGGGCCAGGTTGGGGCTGGGTCTGTCATCCATTCTTCATCCTTACTAACTGATAGTGCAAGAAAATATTTCAGGTCACTACTATAGGTTGATGTTTCCAACTATAGCACCAATTCAATTTTTCTTCCAAAATGAACTTCCTTGGTAACCGCTGAACTGATACCCATGGTGAGGGTAGAGTCATGCATAGATTCTGCTATGACTTCAAACTGATCTTCTCTTGAATAGTTTCTTTTTACTTGGGCTATGTATGAGACATCTAGGGACACCTAAACATGAACAGTGAGGCTGCTCCAATATGTTGTAATTACAATGTATTGGAGCAGGCTTGATTAATTGGGTCTGCTGGAATGTGATAATTATTGTTCTCCAGCAGAGTTCAGCGCTTTGTGTATCAGCATCCCCATGCTTAAAAATGGCAGCAGGGGTGCTTTAACTAAAGTTCATCAAACAAGCTTGTGTTAAAGTGGCCCTACTGCCATTTTTAAGCATGGGGACACTGATAAGACACTCTGGGTGCTTTAATTAAAGCAGCTCTTGGGGCCATTCTAGTAAAAGCACCCCCACTCTGACCCTCACTCTCAGAGCATATGTATAAGTCTTATCCAGACATAAGGGTAGGTGGAAGGCAATGATGATAATTTTGAATTAAAACAGTAGTTTGCTTACTGCTGCATCTAAATCTCATGTCTCCTAAGGGTCCCACATTTGTGTTGAATGGGACTGGAGGAAAGACAGTCTTTATAGGACTTCACTAATGAAGGATATTGCTAAGAAGGAAGATCTACTAAGTGGAACCTGCTGAGAGTAATTGTATATGAAAAGAACAAGTCATCTGAAAGCCATGTGTTCCCAAAATGGTCTAAAACATGAGACCATTAGGATAATCAGAAAGTGTGGTTTTTCTGAGGTGTATATGATTTTATTATTGTAAACCTTATCCTAAATCCTCCCTTTCTTCCTTTTTTTACTGTTTTTTGATGGCCTTCTCTTGTTTTTTCATATCTGATTTCAGACTGCAAGTTCCATAAGCTAATATCTGTGCACCCCAGTATTCATGAAACATCTAATACCTTTAAAATAGTAAACAAGCATGGCAACAGTAGCTAACTCTAAAGCTAAATGAAACAAGTGTGGGATCTTGGTGGCTGCTGGAATTGGTCTGCTATTACCTTCTTGATTACCTTGCCTAAGAAGAGAAGATATGGCATGGGTTGCTAGCAAGAACTGGCAGACTACTGTATACTTTGGAAGACTGATTTCCTTTACAAAGTATCTATATCATCAGTAAGAAGCAAGCCAAAATGTTCTACATTCGTTTCTATCACCCAAGGAAATGTAGGGCTCTGACTCATGCCCATCAATCTGAAGTTCTTTGTGTTTTCAGTGCTTCATCTTGCATTACTGACTCTGCATTAAGGATGGGGTAGGGCAGGTGTTTCAATTAGTATTAATAGTTTATATTTAGTTTTAGATATGATAATGGATGACTGTAACATGCACTGTAAAAAAATGAAGATAGGTTGTTGCAAAGTGCTTTAGGGCACTAATGTAAAAGGGACATTATAAATCGTGTCTATTATTTATACATACAGTACTGTAACCCTATGGGCTACATATTAAGATTTAGACAAGGTTGATTAATTACTACCTCTGATAAATTCTATTCGTCTTGCTGTGTAAGTTCATAGAGTTGAAATAAATGCCTACAATATATACCATACTGAACCAAACATTAACTGTAATGCACAGTGCATCATTAACCATTTACTTTAATACTTTGAACGTCATCAGTGTTGTGACTGTCAACCTACATTTTTCATTCTTATTAGCATGTAATATTACCCATATATATCAGAGCTTAGGGGCACACCTCTTAATATATTTTTACTTTTTTGTTGCTGTTGCATTTAATTACAAGGACATCTGGTCACACTAGTGAATGCTCTCCTAATATGGCTGTTTAAAGTACACTGTCACAAAACAGATAACTCAAAGAAAAAAACGTGTTTATACTAAGACATAAAGAATCCATTTGATACTGAGGGGAATATATTGTAGGCTAGCAGAAAGTAGTTACCCAAATGGAAATTAATCAAGGACATCAGAACCAATGTAGTCAGGAGCTCAGTTTTACAGCTGAGCAGAGATGATTCTTCTGACATCACGTTTGTTAACACTTTAGAAAAGCAGAGGTTTTAATAATGAGCCATGAGAGAAAAGTGGCACCTACAGAATCACCAGAACCAATTCTGCACATCCCAGGTTTTCACCTGGTGGTTTCTAATCCCTGATATGAATAATCCCTGTTACAAAGCCAACAAAATCTGATCTCCCACACTTGTTTGCTTTGCTTGTGAGATCCAGTGGCAAAGTCAGAGGTGGTATGACAGTACACCGAAAAAACTTTAACATTTTGTAGTTTGTTCACCATCCGCCTTCTCTGGTATTCCTAGAACAGCCTACTTTGTCATGAGAATCTGCCTTTATATTGATCTATTCTTAGACCTGCCTCCTCCACAAGTTGTTGAACCACCCTGTTCAAACAGTAATAAAGATCAAAAGAGTCTGTAAACCATACTGTACAGAAAATGTAGGATTTTTCCTCAGGAAACATGCTAAGGAAAATAACTGCTGTTCACATATCATTTGATTATTTAAAATATATTCATGCATAATGTGATAGTCCTTCTAATCTTATTTCCTGCTAAGGTAGCATAGACATTCCTAGAATCTTTTCTTTTAAAAGCTGCTACATTATTGGTAGGTTTTTCAATTAAAAAATGTATTACATCCCTTGGTCTATTGACTATTATTCAATTTCTGCTCAGGCCACATTACAATTAACAGTACAACGTGAAATGTATTTTCAAAGTGGCATTTGTCTGTGAAATCCACACCCTAAAGTAGGTTTATTTCCTCCAGGTAATTTCTGATGAGGTTTGATCGTCATTTATTCACTTCAAAGATGAGGACAGATCAGCTTTTCTGTTGATTTCTATTTTTGTGGTACTGTATTCTGTCACATTTTAGTGCCACACCTGGGAAAAAGGGGTTTCACTATTTCCATGCTGAACTACCTTCCCAACCATTTCCTAGAACAGCATTTCAAGCATTGTCATAGTGTGATAGCTGCCTCCTGGATGACACATCAGCACTGAACATGGGAGACCCCAGAACCCAAAAAATGACTGTGTATGGCTTCAGCATCTAGCTTCGAAGTGCGAGACTCAAACAAACCATATCCCTATAGATAAGGACAGGTAAGGGCCTCTAACATGCATCCACCAGAGGGTTACAAGAATATGACTCTTTCATGGAGTATTTCCTCCCCAAATATCCTATGCTGAACCACCCTATTACAACCCAGAAAACCTGGTAATTTAACAACACAGTACAGTATCTGCTTTTACAGACTAAAAACAAATACATTATTTTTCTCGCTAACTAATTTCAAAAGTCTTATTTCTCATATTTTTTTCTCCTTTTTACTACTATTTGCATTGATTTGGGATGGTCTTGATCCCAAATATAGTGAAGGGGGATCATCCCCAAAAAGCTTATGAATTTAAAGGAGCTGTGACACTTTACGCCACCTGAGGATCTACCCCTGCAAACAAAAGGCAAATAAAGGATACAAATAAAAAAGGCACAGAAAAGTGGAGTGATTAGCTCAGCGTCATGGACTAGGTAAGTAACAGAGTTAGGAATAGAAACGAGGTCTCTTGACATATGATCAAGAAACCTGTCAACTGGACAATATTACCTTAATGCCTTTTTGAAGATGCTCTTGGAACTAACCCTGTTGTGAATAAATGCTTTTTCCGTCCTCATAAGATTCTGATGGATATACATGGTAAATACTATTTTCTCACAGACACACTGGCCTGTATTTTTTCAAGGTTTAATATCATTTTCTTTTTCTGTGATTAGATTATACATGTTGCTTACTGAATCTTAAAAAATGTTCTCCTCTTCTTTTTCATAGTCAAAGTGTTGCCAGTGCAGCAGCTATCCGATTGGTGAGATGAGATAAAATGATGCTTTGGTATATATAATGACTTCAGCAGAAGGAAAAAAAAGTATCTGAAATAATGACATGGTTTTAGCTTCCTACACAACAAGCAGATTTCACTTTTCTTAAGGTTTATGGGCTGTTCCAGTGTGGTACCTATTATAAAGAACAATCATATACTGCATGCAGAAGGATTGCAACTTGAATTGGGAAATGAATGCAAATTGGAAAAGAATTGCTACAGTGTAGCATCACCAAATGAAACTAATAAAGGGTCAGGCCTTTTTTATCTTTTGCCTAACATTTCCATTTTACTTTCCACTGACAGTGAGCCTTTTCTGTGCCTGATTAACATATTTTACACCAAAAACAGAAGAAAAATAACCTGCAGGTACAATGGTTTTTAGACATCATTAGTTTTGTTACAGATGTCTATTAAACTGATGTCCTTTTTACAATGATCTGACTCACTCTTCCAGCAGAATCATAGCTCAACTTTCAAATGAGATACAAGAGACATAAGAAATCTGCTTTAGTTAAGATACTTCCTAAGTGAAAATTAAAAACAGGAGTAATTACTTAACTGTTAATTAATAAGGAGAGTATTTCTTCATAATTAATGAAGTGATGGTTGCAGGCCCATAGCAAATTTAAGACTCCCTGGGCATGTCTACATGAGGCATTTACTGAGGAGATGTTTAATTAATTCTTCAGGAAACATCTCAGCATCTTCACATGCAGTGTTATTAGGATGAAGTAAACTAATTAACTCCATCACAGGTTAGTACTGGTAAATACAAGTACTATCCTATAGCAGAATTTTTAACTCCACAGCAATGCACATATGGATGCTGACGGGGTTAGCTGAGACATAAGGGTACTTTAATACAGGGGCTGCCTGCCACCTAGCCTTATACTGGAGCACTCTCATGCCCCAGCCAGCCCTTCCACAGCACTTTAAGCCAGGGTGGAGCAGCCCCAGGCTGGCGGGCTGACCCCCCATGCCTCCTGCCAGCCAGGACTGCTCTGACCCAGCTCAATGTGCTTCTGTCCCCAGGCACATGTTCAAACACAGTGTCCAGGAGCAATAAACTCCAGCACAATATGCACTCTAGTTTATTGCTGCACATTAACAGCACGTGTTAATACACAGGGCACAGACAGAAGTGCAGCTCCCTGCTGTAACTGAGAATGCTTTGCAGGAAGCGTTCTAAGTTACAATGATCCTCTGGACCAAACAGAAGTTCAATGTTGGTCCTGGGGGGAGGGGAATCTAGCTGCTGGCTGCCAGCTTGCAGCCAGTTTCCCCAAGCAATGGCTCCTCCTCTCTCCCAGCCTGTGCCTCTTTCAAACCAGGATGGGGAAAGGGAGGAGAGGGAGCTCATTCTAGGGGTTCCCCAGGCAGCATTTGAGGGTGGGGTGAGTGAAGTGGAGCCACGCTGAGGGGCTCCACTTCACCCATCTCACCCTCTAACAAGGGATAAAAAAAATCCCAGACCACATTTCCTCCACTCCCTTTCCTTTCTCCCATTCTGAAAACAGATCAAGGCTGAGTGGCAGCACAGACAGAAGTTAGAGAAGATGCTATGAAACATCTTCATTTGACCCCTCATGCAGTGAGGGTCCAGATTTTCACCCAATCAGCCATTTTTAAAGCTGTTTGCAGCTGTGCACTTGTGTTTGGTCATGGCTATAGACCACTTTCTGTGAACAGATCAAGAGAAAATTGTGACTTCTGTCTGCACCCACAGCCACTAACTGCTGGGTAATGCCAGACCTAAAGGTCGAGGTCCGCATGTGATCTGAGCTAAACAGGCATTTCTAATGCAGCCATCACCTCAAAGTGTCTTTCAATTAATGTCAAATGGTCCTGTTTTTTGGAGACCTATGTTGCACAATTCTTTTCCAGAAGTCACTGTATTGACCAGCCCAAATCAAATGCAGGAGAGAAAAAAAAGATTAACTCTAGTAGTAAGAATGAATCACTAGTTTGATACTGGGCTGTCTAAGTACACAGACACTAAATTTGTTCCAATCTCCATCCCTTAATTAGAAGTAATCTCCTTTATGAGCCAATTAAGCTTTGCGTGCACCCTGCCTTTAGTTGACAACAAAGATAAGACCTCTCCTTGTCGTGGCGCATACAGAGGGCATGTGTACAAGTTTTATCTGTCTGCTGATATTTATCGGTTGACAGACCCATCTCCAGGCCTGCCATCTCTTCAGATGTATATCACTATGGCTGGATAAAAAATAACAGTTCTACTTGGCAAGAAAGAAAAGGGCGTTTCAAATCTTTATTCATTTTGAAGACCCCAGAAGGGTACAGATGTTTACTTTTCTCTTCCAATCTCTCCTAGTGGAGTTATTCCAAAACAGAAACTGATTGTTTAATCTGGTGGTTAAGCCATTCATATAGGATGTGGCAAAATCTGGTGGAATTCTAGACCTTAACTCATGCAAAGCAGTGATAAGAACCTGAGCCTCTCACAAGACTGATCTGTTCTGCAGATTTTGTTCTTTCTGTTCTGACCAGAAATTTTATTCTGGACTTCAGGAAAACTTTGTCAAAATGGATAAATTTCTGTGAAATAAGTCAGCTTTATCAAAATGGCATGTTCTGATAAAAGAAAGTTCCAGTGAAAATTTTGCAGTTGGCGCCAACAGTCAGTTCCCCTTAGCTAAACGTGGTCAGGCTTTGTAGCATGTGTATAGGAGAATCCCTAAAGAAGACTAGGGGTACTGGAATAAGTAGGACTTCTGGTGAAATAGTTAGGACTATTCTTTCTAATCTAACACTGAGCCCAATACCATAGCACAGGCTAGGGAAGAATTCAGCCTAATTGATTTTCTTTTCTGTATCTATAGCTAAATATGATATTTATTTCTTGTGCTGAAATGTGTGCAATAAGACAAAGGTACCCTGTCTGATTTTCAAGCATGATGGAGTTGACTCTGAGGGCTATATCATGCATGAGGCATAGTAATGAAGCAGGGCTGTTGTTATTATTATGTATTATTAATTTTAAAATAGTATTCACAGGCCCCAGCCTGGATCTTAGCTTTACCATGGTAGTTGCTTGAGCCCACATGTTAAAACTTTGGTCAGGCTTTTAGAGAAAACCTCCATGGAAGCTAGACAATTAAGGAATGCTTTTAGGACCCAATAGTCAAACTTTGTTTCAAATGGCTGTTCCTTTCTTTTTTCCTTCCTGTTCATTTTCTATTTATATAAAATGCTTTTTTGAATTCCTTTTTAAAAGGAAGGATTAAGCTTGTTAAAACCAGTGTATTTTAAAATCACAAGAAAAAATCCTTGAGCAGGAATGCTTACTGACTCTCAGGCTGTTTTTGTTGCTGTTGTTGAACCAACTTATTCATTCTAACATCCTGCCCTGTATATATTACTGGGCCAATTTAACAGCTACCACTTTGTGTTCTAAGATTGCTTGAATTACATCAGTAAGTTCAGTGATCCCTCTATGCAATCTGTAGAGAGTCTAGGTTGAAAAGCATTACAGTATATCAGTCTAGCTGCTTCCTATACATTTGTCTCCTGGCTCTATTTTCTGTTATACATCATGAAATTGCCTTCCCACAGATTTTGACACACACTTCTACTTTTCCCATTTTATACACACACTTTGTCTCATTTGAATCTGGCACTGCTGTGTGCACTGGCTAAAAAGAGGCGTTCCAATATCTCATCATGGGAGGTCACTGAGAAACAGGCCAAAGCAGCTTCCCTATCCAACCCTGGCCAGTATGCTGTTAAAGCCAGCAGTGTAGATAGAACTACATTCTTGGATCTATTATGAAAATGCATGAATGAATGGGTAATATTTGCTTTAATTCTGAACTAAAATCGTAATTTTAATTATTCAGAAGGGGGAATGGAAGTTCAGTTTTCATATAGATACTCACACTTACAGGAAAAGCAGAATTTATGATCTGGGGGAAACATTCAAAAATGCTAAAACTGATAGAAGTTGGGGCTTTTTACCCACACTTCCCTGGAAATATAAATAATAATAATATATTTTATGTTTGATACACAGTGAAACAGTTCCAACAGGAGAGACTAGTAGCTGCTTCCAAGACTCCTTATATGTTTTGCATTAAAGAATCACTGGATGAAATGTATAAAAAGTGTTGGGAAAAACCTGGGACTTATCTGCAGGGAGTGCTTTTATCACTGTGCTTCAGTCAGGCTTCCTCTTGCTTGTTGTCTCCATGGCCCCATGAATTTTGCACTTTCTGCTTACCAATAGCCCAACTTCAACAGGCAGGGGAAAGGAGTGCATCCATCCATGGACTTACAGGAGAGGTGGAAGATACAGCTTTGAATTCCCTGAGGCTGAGAAGGACTTACAACCCAGATCTCCCACGTCCTTGGTAAGTGTTCTAACCACTTACTAAGACTATTACATAAAAGGTGGGCAAAAGAGACATCTCCTCCAGTTGTGTTTTAAAGGAAAAGAGAAAGCCTGTTTTCTATACCCAAAGGAATGACACTTTGGAACCTGAATGCAGGAGTGGATTTCAGATATCTAAATGCAGAGCCAACCCTGGGGGTGTGCAGGGCCTGGGGCATATCAGCCTGTGTGGGGCTGGGGGGAGTGTGATCAGCTGGAATGCAGACCAGGGAAGGGGGGCAGTGGCCAAAGAGCAAAGCTGGCGGTTCACGGTGGCCACACGGAGTGGTGGCACCCCTGGCATGTGCCAATGGCTCTGTCCCCGGGGCCTATACAATACTGTATGCTGGGCCCCCGAAAGAATGGGACCCAGGGCAGTCGCCCGGATTCACCCCCACCCAAGGGATGGCTCTGTCTCAATCCCAGTGTCACATCTGTAAGAGAAGCAGTATTTCAGAAAAAAAAACCATTTATTTTGCATATCCTACTGGCCATTTTACATGTAAAGCTCAGTGTATGGGCAGTTGTGAAGCTTAATTCTATATGACTAAGTATCCCTGATCATTTTAGAGCAAATCTGGATTTTTGTATTCCTCTCCAAGATGGACAACTAAAAGTTTGGTGTGGAGCTGCTAAGTGTTGCTACACCTAAGCTTTTTTGCAGAGATAGATGATAGGTGCTTTTGGAAAGGTTACCTTAGGACTACGGTGAATACATACAATGAACTCAGAATACTATGGATCCAATGTGAATTTCAAGAATGCTTGCCAAAAATCAAACAGCAATTTCCAGAGAACCTTGATTCTCTCAAACATTTGGATATCTCTGGTTTTGTTTACATATTAGCACTTTGACTGCCAATGTCATTTATCATAGAAACTTATCTTATATCCATGGATCACACAGAAGGATGATAAAATGTAGACAGTAAATTGTATGCAATAGTAATGAAACTTTCTTCTTTTGGCATTCTTACTGTTACTGAGTCGCCTTGTCCTTATTGTATTTGTTAGCTTTGTCCTGTAGCTACGAGGAGTTTGCTGACACCTAAACTGATATATATGGGGTGGGGAGAGATTAATTAACCATCTTCTATTAATCATCAATTGAAAAAAATCTAAGGGCTGTGAGCCAATTTTTATACTAAGCAGTACACCATGTGATTTCAACGAGCGGGTATAAAATAAGATACCAACCAATCGGCCAGGTTCTAATCCTAACATTGTCAGAGTGCATTCTGGCTAGCAGCATATGGATAAGCAGCCCTTGAACTGTGTCTGCTAACATAACCAATGCTCTGATCATCTCAGGGGGAAAGTTATCACAACTCCAACAACATGCCAGGGGAAGGTGCTACACCATTTATAGGGCTGACAAAGATATTTTCCCTCCACTGCTCTACAAGGACCGAGCTGAGAGTATGAATAGACAGAAATGAATCAACATGGCAGAACGTGATCAGTGGCATCCCTCAGTTCAGTACTTGAACCAATGCTTTTCAACATGTTCATCAATTATTTGAATTTGGGTATTAAAAGTGTACTAGCAAAGTTTGCAGACAGCACCAAATTATGGGGGAGTGCAGTCACGCTCAAGGACAGGTTAGCAATACAGGCTGACCTGGACAGGCTTCCAAGGTGGGCAGATCATAACCTGATGATGTTAAACACAGAGAAATGTAAAGTGCTCCATCTGGGGAGAAATAATCCGCAACACACTTACAGGCTTGGCATTGCTACACTTGCCAGCATCACAACCGAGAGAAACCTGGGGGTTGTGATAGACCGCAGAATGAACATGAGCCACCAATACAATGCTGTAGCTGGCAGAGCAAATCAAACACTAGTATGCATCTACTGATGCATTTCAAGCAAGACTAAGGATGTCATACTCCCAACTCTACTCAGCCTTGGTGAGACCTCAGTTGGAATGCTGTGTCCAGTTCTGGGCACTGCACTGCAGGAAGGATATGGAGAAGGTTCAGAGAATCCAAGGGAGGGCCACGCACATGATTAGAGGTCTGGAGAGCAGGTCATACAAAGAAAGGCT
>NW_017729032.1:96116029-96139466 GCF_001723915.1 Gavialis gangeticus
ATTAGGGGTGTACATCAGGGCCTGGGGGAACATCTGTTCACCAAGGCACCCCAGGGGAAGACAAGAAACAATGGGCACAAACTGATTGAAGATTGCTTCAGATTGGATATTAGGAAAAACTTCTTTACAATTCGAGTGCCAAGGGTCCAAAACAGTCTCCCCTCAGAGGTGGTACAGTCACATACCCTGGAGATTTTGAAAAAATGTCTTGATGCCCACCTTGCTGGGATCATCTGACCCCAGCAGTCTTTTCTGCCCAAGGGCAGAGGGGCTGGACCTGATGACCGTGTAAGGTCCCTTCCAGCCCCTAACATCTATGAATCTATGAAGGCTGTAACTTTGGGTCAAAACATGGCCCCTGGTCTGTTTCTGCAACAATTACATTCTACCCTTTACACAGGGGTTGGGAAAAGTCCATAACTTCACTAACAGAAGGAAATGTAGAATTGGGTCCTAAGAAAACACTGTTGTGAATTGGGTTGCACCTTGCTTATACTAGCAAAGTTAACTACAGCCCTTCATCTGGGATGCTTGCTAAAGGCTATTATGTTCCTTTATGGAAGCAAGCAGTTCAATTAATACCAACCCCCAACCCAGCATGGGCACAAGTCTCCATCCCCAAAAAAGGTGAAGGTGGGTACACATAACACAACACTTGCATGCAGGAAAGACCATTCAGTTTAGAGAGGTAAAGACAGTATTTTGCAACAGAGCATAAAAAGATCTTCTACACAGGCTGAACAGCAGTATCAGCCCTGGAAGAAGCCTGCAAAATGGATCTCCTGTCTACTGTGCAGATCGGTGTCTCAAATGAAATTCAGCCTTCAAGCCTGGGAAGAGGTAGTGTACCTATGTGCAATCTCATTAATAACACAGGTAATGTAATCTGTGCAGCAAGCAGTCAGGATGATATTCAGAAGTCACAACCAGAGGGCTTCTAACATACCAAGGAGTCTCTTACTGGCTTTGATTTATCAGCTGCTGTTCGTATTTTATCAACAGGCTACAGTTATGTTTCAAGCACAGTGCAACGGAGGAGTGGGGACTTACTGGTAGAAGATGTAGGGCATCTTGCAACAAAAGAATAAGGCAATTAGTTTTAAAAACAAATAAT
Organism: Gavialis gangeticus; assembly: GCF_001723915.1. Lineage (NCBI taxonomy): Eukaryota > Metazoa > Chordata > Crocodylia > Gavialidae > Gavialis > Gavialis gangeticus. The sequence goes on from NW_017729032.1 coordinate 96,117,144, forward strand.
TTAACCAAAGTGAAGTGCTTAGATTCATGAGGTGATCAAAATAGGACACAGATTTTAAAGGCTGATCAAGAATTTGGTGATCCTTCCACTTCCCATGGGGTCTTGTCCTGAAAACAGTGTTTGTAGCCTTGTTACTTGGGACCCACTTGTCTTGCTCCTGTCTTACCTCTGCCTTGAATATTCCTGCCTTGCTCCAGCCTTGTTCTTGCCTTGGACATTCCTGCCTTGTACTCCAGCTTTTGACCCTTGTGCCTTGCTCCTGCATTCCCTGTTGCATGCAATCCCTGACTCCTCACCTCTGGCCTGGCCTTGACTACAGACCCATCTTAACCCCTGGTGCAATACCTCATACTGACATCTGGTACTGTGACCCTCAGCTTTGGCTTCTGAACCCTGACCACCCCCCTCCCCCCCTCTGATCTGGGTTGTGCCCTTGACCCAAGGTGCCCACTAAATTAAGCTTGGACCAATATGCAGGGAAATCTTCCCTGGTCGTTTGATTGCTCCTGTTCTCAAGAATACAGGACACAGTGGGTGCATGCATATTAATGCATAACAATTAACTTTGGCATGTATTACACTGGAGTTTATTGCTTCAGGCACTGTGTCTTTATGGGTACCTGGGACCACAGAGTAGCCCCAGCTGACAGTGGGCCCAGGGAGTCAGCCTGCCAGCTTGGGGCTACTCCAACTTGGCTCAATGTGCTGCAGAGGGGCTGGCTGGGGCAAGAGGGTGCTTGTGCCCCACTCAGCTTCAACAGTTTATACATGCATTGCAGTGCATGAAAAATCTCTGCAGTAGGATAGTACTTGTATTTACAATTATTAATGTGCTACAGAGTTTATTAGTTTCCTATGGCATAACAGGGCCACGTGTAGATGCCAAGACATTTACTGTGGAACTAATTAGGAAACTGTAGTAAACATTTTGGGTACATGTGTCCAGTATGTTCTTGAGTGTAAACAAAACCGCATCAACAAACCTGACTCCATCACCAACTCCACTCCCCCTCCTAACTAAAATAACCAAAGTCCCCAAATTCTGATTAGCCACTTGAGTCAAAAGGGGCAAGTGAACTATAGTATTTTAGTCTTCAGTAGTGGCTGTAAAAAAATCCCTTTGAGGAAAAAAGGTCATTTGAAATAAATTCAGCTTTATTATACTGTTGACATATACAAAACCAAGGGGTTTTTGTTTTGTTTGGGGGGATTTCTGTTTGTATTTTTAGTTTGTTCTCTATTGTATAACAGAGGAGATAGCAGGATAAGAAATATTTTGTCCTCACTCAACAAGTGATTTAGTAATATTTTAAATGAGGTTTTCTTTTCATTTTTTCCCTCTTTTTTAAAGGTCCTTCTCTTATTTGCCTTGAGGATATGACATGTCTATTGCCAAATTCTATTCAGACAAAACACTGGACCAAATCATGTGCCTCACCAAACAGCCTATGCAACACGTGTCATTACACTCAGGCTTGTTGAACACAGGACCAACTGTTATGATGATTTAGAATATTTATGACATTCTAGATCTAGATCTAAAACTGCCATACTATGAGAAACAAGCGTATACCACTGCTGAAAAAACAGTGTTGAGATACCTTCCCTGACAAATCTGTTCTTCAGAGAAATATATTTTTGGAAAGTGAATGACACTAAGCTTTATCCTATAAGTTTTGCAAAATCCTTACCCTGTTTGCTAGAGGTACCCAAATATTATAAAGCAGGCTTCTTAAGATAAGAACATCCTTTCCTTCTGTATTTGAATAGCACTTAGGCTAGGCTAGGGACATTCAAAAAGCCTAATCCTGAATTGATTTAATCTTTGCAGGTTAGTCTAACGTGGCTAGACTAAATCAGTTTTGTAACCAGACTTGACATCCCAGAAATGCAGGCACATGCCTGCAGTGGCTCAGGATAGAAGCTGGGGGGCACTAGAGCAGCCCACCCTTCCTTCCACAGCATGGAGATGAGGGGGGTATGCCCAGGCTCCAGCAGGATGCTGTGATTAGCCCAACAGGGAATTGATAACAGTGTTCATCATCCAATTAAAAGAACAACAGAGGGACATTACCAGCTACTTGTAGATTCTACCTGTTGATTCAGCACAGACCATAGCCAGGATGTGGTCTGCTAGCTACTACACATACACCTCCTCAGCAAGGCAGAGGGGAGGGAGAAGCAGCCAGCAGTCTCTGGAGCTGCAGCAAGGGAGCAGAGGGAAGGGGCCAGCCCTGCTGTGGAGCAGAGAGCCCCGCCCAGCCCAGACAGCATGCCAGGATGCTGGGAGTGTCTGGTTTATCTTAAACCAGCAACGGGTCTGGGACAGACATTGCATAACCTGGTTTGAGCCATATCAGTTAAGTCTTACACTACTACATTCAACCAAGTTTGTCTCAAACCAGTTTCACCCATTCTCAAATTGGTTTATGTGCAGTGAACTTCTGTTCTGTTACAGGTTTAAATCAGTTTCTGATCACTTAAACTGGTTTATGTGTAATGTCTGTCCCTAGCTTTAGTGTGATTGGATCCTGGACCATCTCTTTTATTGCTGTCCCATATGGATTTAAGTTCGACCTTCTTGGTTTATACAGAGGCAAAACTACAGCTACTCTCTTACAACCTGAGTGAGCATGGGATCTAGATAACTAAATGATCTACATGATTACCCTGACTAATCAACAGGGATCCTGATTTTCTCTGATGAAAAAAAAAAATCCCCAATTTTTTAATTATAAAAAGTAACCCAAAATCCACATTTTTCCTTGATCAAAATGCAACACCACTATTTTGGGTTACTTTTTTAAATCCAAAAATTGGGGACTTTTTTTTTTAATCAAAGAAAACCAGGATCCCTGCTAATCAACAACTCTTTCCATCAGATGGTCAGCCCATTCTCAGATGATTGGGCATCAAAAAGTACTCTTCCCGGTACTGCTGCTGCTTCTCAGAAATTCAAACAAATATGAATCCCCTACCCTATGCTTTCAATTTAGAACCATTTTCCATATATTCAAACTTAATGTCAACTATTGCTGTGCCTAACCACATTACTTTTACAAAACAAAACTGCAGGAGTTACCAGCGACTTGAATGAGGGGGTGGAAAACACGTTGTCCAAGTTTGCCAATGACACCAAGATGTGGAGGGAGGTAGGCACGCTCAAAGGGAGAGAAGCTGCAATTAGACTTAGACAGACTACAGAAGTGGGCAGATGGTAAAAGGATGGGGTTCAATGTAGATAAATGCAGGGTGCTGCACCTGGGAGAAGGAACCCACAGCATACATACAAGCTGGGGAGCTCCACACTTTTGAGCACAGAGGCGGAAAGGGATCTTGGAGTCATTATTGACTCCAAGATGAGCATGAGCCGCCAATGCCAGGCCACAGCCAGCAAAGCCAACCACACCTTGTCATGCATCCAAAGATGCATCTCAAGCCAGGCCAGAGAGGTGATAGTTGCCCTCTACGCGACATTGGTCAGGTCACAGTTGGAGTACTGCGTCCAGTTCTGGGCACCGCACTTCAAGAGGGATGTGGACAACATGGAGAGGGTCCAGAGGAGGGCCACCCACTTGGTTGGAGGGCAACAGGGCAGGCCCTATGAGGAGAGGCTGAGGGACCTGAACCTGTTCAGCCTCAGAAAGCAGAGGCTGAGGTGGGATTTGGTGGCTGCCTTCAAACTCGTTAGGGGAGATCAGAAGCAAATAGGAAGGGCCCTATTCCCCCCAGCAGCATCTGGGATGACGAGGAACAATGTCCAGAAGCTGCTGGAGAATAGATTCAGGTTAGAGATAGGAGGCACTATTCCACTGTTAGGGTGGTTAGGATCTGGAACCAACTTCCTAGGGAAGTGGTCCTCACTCCTACCTTAGGTAAATTCAAAAAGAGGTTGGATGAATACCTGTCTGGGGTCATGTGATCCCAGCATGTGCTCCTGCCAGTAGCAGGGGGTCAGACTAGATGATCTATTCAGATTCCTTCTGACCCCAAACTACTATGAAACTATGAAACCAGCATCCTATATTCTTAGAAACAATTATTTTATATGCTGTTACATAGCAATGCTGTAAGAATAATATTGGCTAGGCAAAGGCTCCAGTCTACAATTGTATTGCAATAGAATCAAGTAAGCAAATAAAAAAATAATACCAGAATGCCTGCAAATCTATACTTTGAATTCTATAGAACAACAGTAGCTGTTCACCATAGACACCATAACTGGTGTCAGAAAATATCTAATGCTGCAAGGGGTTTTAAACCTATAACTCAGTTTCAAATCCATAGCCATTACCCAGATAACCTCAAAATGTATCACTTTTCCACAGAGTGAAGACAGCACTGCTCATGCTAAAATACCTCCTGCCCACATAGGCACTATAAAAATGATACTATTCTCAAAGATTCTTCCCTTGCTTGTTGACTTTAACACAGAAAAGGAAGACAAAAGTGCAGTAAACAATGAAGTTGTTCAAATCTGCTGAACTATTTTAATACTGCAGCAAATCACAACTGTGGTGCAGCACCCTATAAGACACTATGAGATGCTCTTAAGGGTGCCACAGTGCCTGGCCACTTTGTGAGGAGGTAAGCACTAACTCCCTTGCCTGGTGCCCTATGCCCATATCAGCATCCCATAGCTGCTCCTCTGGGGACTCCCTTAGCTGGAATTCCAGAAGCAAAATCCAAGTCACAGGCTAAGTCATGGTTCGGGAGTCACAGGAGAGAGGAATTTCCAAAAGTCAGAGTCCAGAAGTGGAGCCGAGCAGGTTCAGAATCCAGAAAGATCAAAAAGCACAAGATCCGAGGAGGCTTACTACAGCAGACTTTCAGATAGAACTGTTTGCTGGCCTGTAGCCTGTTCCTACACGTGGGCTTAAATAAGGAGATTTCTATCATCAGCAGACAGTCAGGAGGTCCTTACAATGCTCATCTAGTTCATCATCCAAGGTGAGGCTGCCATTTACAGACCCTGGAGGGTTTGGCCAACTAAGCCATTAGCCCTGCTGGCTTCCTGTTAGGGCCCCTGACAAGCCTTCAATCTGAAAAGGGTCGAGAACCACTCGAATCAATTCCCTGCAGGAAAGTATAGAAAGGATTAGCCTCTCTTCATACATGTAACAACTGTTAGACAGGACAATAATATGGGGGATGTGTATTTTTAGTGCTTCATCTCATGGAAGAGATGGCCAGACATGCACCAAACATGCTGAAACGTAGTGCTACTTGCAGACAGGTACCAACTCACAGCCGAAGTATTTTCTACTGTGTGAGGCTTGAAATCTGCTGGCACTTCAGGTCAACTGTTGTTCATTATCATTTTTTCCAAGTGGGGAATGGACAAAAAGCACATATGTGCTTATTTCCAGCATGTTCGGTTGTATTAGTTTTTGTTGGGTCAATCTCTGCCATGATGTCCATCATGTCAAACAGGAAATTCCAACAAAAAGTGATACAGAACAGGACAGTATAAAAGACTTGCAATAAATAGAATATGATATGCATAAACTGTCAAAGCCAATGTCCTTTTTTAAAATAGTAACAATCAAAGCACAGGACATTTCTTCAAGATTAGTGGATAGCTGGGAGAGCTGATGGCCTGAGGCACAGCCAAGGGCCATTAGACCCAACTGGTCATTAATTCTGTTGGACCTGCCCTTTGCAAACGTGATACACAAACTTTAATGATACAGTCAAAGCAGGTTAGCCCATATTCCAAATCTCTAACCTAAAAAATCCACTAGTTAGTTATATATAAAAATACCTTATTAATTTTTTTATTTAGATTTCCAAATTAAACATTGCTTTCTTGTAAACTTTTTCTATTATATCTCCTTGTTTGTTTCTCACCTCTTCAGTGCAGTGGAATTGGGTGCACTTAAATGATCAACCAAACCTCTCCAAGGTGTTTGGTTATCATTGCCTGCTAATGTTTTTTCTTCTTGTTTTCTATTTCTTTACTAACACTCCCTGCCAAAAGCGACCTTTAGAAAATGCTACAGTTCTGTGGGTAGCAAACTGCTAATTTTTCACATGCAATTAGGGTGTCAGACATGTAAAAGAAATTGGTCACTGTTTACCATCCCCACAGAAAGTTTGCAATAACAGCAAATATTCTCCTGGCATTCACTACACTGATGATGAAAATGGGAGATTGTTAGGACAGTCAGATATTTACAGGAACAAGCTGTACATATATCCAGCAAGAAAGGTATGTTTTTTTACTTTAAAATAACTATTATGCAGTAACTGTCCTTCAGAAAAATCTAGTGGAGGCAAGGTACTGTAGTTTTAGATATGAGGCAACTGGGCGAGGTCTGTGGCAGCAAATTTCCCTTGCCATAAAACTAGTGCCCTCGTCTCCACTCAGTATCTGTTACAGGATTTGTAACATATATTAGTTACCCTGCTGTAATGACAAACAAATAATTAACACCTTTGGCAGGAGACCTTTCTACAGATTCTCAAATCATTTATTCCAATTTGCTTGTTATTTGCAAATACAATCATTTGTCATAACTATAGGTGACTTGCTGGCATGGTAGAAATGAGAACATAAAGCAAGTATTTCTGAAGAGATAATTGATTTAAGCTTCCCAAAACTTAAGTGAGCCCTGTCATCAATTGATCCTGTAATTCTCAGGTTGATTGTACTAACTTCCAGGAATGTCATGGCTTCTGGATTTAATTCTGGCCTTAGTCATAGAGCTTGGATTTGATCAAATCAGTCATATATGTTCACATAAATAACGGACTATTTGACCACACAACTTTAAAAGGATAAGTTATATTAATATCTTACTTTCAATGTCTCTAAAGATGTTCAAGCAATTGCCAGCTCCTGATTGCCATTCCCTATCCCACTCCCACCCCGCTTTCCCCTCCACTTCTGCCTCCCTTTCTCACCATGTTGGCTCTTTCCCAACCCTAACACAGAAAGTTGACTCATATGTGCTCAGTCCTGAAATCTAAGATGACTGGTAACCCTGTCCTTTAAGTATTGTAACTCCTAAAAATTTATTCTATACTACTCTAAAAACATGGAAATCAGCAAATTACTCTGATGTTCCAAGTAGCTATTATAGAAACTTTCTCCTTTTTATTTAAAATTAAATGTTTCCAAAGATTCCCTCAGCTTGCTTTTGCAACTCCTCCTTTTTTTCCAACCAATACCAGGGAATATATTTAAAATAAACAAGTGCTCTGAGAGCTACTGGGTAGAGGGAATAGTTTGGAGATCACAGAGGAGCCCCAGTGTTGTTATGGCTGTGAAGGAGAAAGATTCATGTTAAGAAAGAAAATAGTCACTCACCAAATCCTGCAAGGATTAATACCATCCTTAAGATCCACACCAGTTGTCATTCTACTGAATGAAAAAACTCCCATTGTCTTCAAAGAGTATTGGATCAAAGTCCTGATTCTGAATCTCACAGCAAAAAAACAGCCTCTTCAGAGGAAATGATCCAGAACTTCCAGTTATGGTCTGGAGTAGTAAGAGTATGCAGAAAGGGAATTATTCAGTAACCTTGCTGTGACTTGCTGTGACTCATTACATAAAATTTTATCAAAAGAAATCGTATCTCTCTAGTTGCACTGATAGGAATGTAAAGGTTCCCATAGCACAATTATCTAAGAAATATATACGGTAGTGTAAAAGTGATGCTGTAGCCATGATGGTCCAAAAAATTATGCAAAGAGCAAGAATTTCTTAGATTTATTGGATTCCAAATATTTATTGGACCAACTATGTAGTTGGGGTAGAGCTAGACAAGCTTTTGAATGCAGGACATTCTTCTTCACATCTTTCTCAGGCTCATAACAAGCCAGCACAGCATACAGAGTCATTTCTATACCTACTATATTGCAATTAAGTAGTAGCTAGCTATTGATTACCACAATTTTCCTGGAAAACATTTGGGTTCTCTGAGTAGTATGTAGTGGAGAGACAGGCCAAGCTGTAATTATTACACACACAAAAAAATACCACAATTAGAGATGATCCCATGTCTCCAACCCCAGCAGCCCTGACCTTAGGGGAAGTATAGATACGATCTAAAGTGAAACTGCAACTTGGGCGTACCCCTTTGTAAAACAGATGAAAATCACTGTCTCAGCAACTAATATTATATAATAAGTCAAGTATGTTGCTAATTATATCATTAATGTATGATATATTGCTAACATAATCTGTGAGCAGAGACAGGTAGTTGGCCATGTTAGTCTGAAATCAAGCAGAAGGCAGGTCAGAGATGCACCTTTCAAACTAAGATTATATATAGGGAAAGAGTACAAGCTTTCATGAACTCAAGTTCACAAAAGCTTGTGCTCTCTCTTCATATATAATCTTATTTAGTTAGTCTGTAAAGTGCATCTATACCCTGCCTTCTAATATAATCCGTGCCATAAATCCATGCACAGATACCTACAGAAATTCCACAGACTATCATGTACCTGTATTAGCTTTTCCAGGAGCTCCATCTATTCCAGACAATACTCATTTAAAGGATTTCCATGCATTTTGCAGGCTGTGGAAATTTCTCGTTGTTCCATTTCACTGCAGATGAATTGCCAGGGTGGCTGCACAAAGTCACAGAGAAAACAAGAACTACTGTGTCAATACAGCAGAACCACAGAGATGAACCAAATGTTGGCCAGCAGGACACCAAGACCCATGTGAGCCTAAAGATTTGTGCAGGATTTGGAGGCTGACCTTCTATCTCCCCAGTCCTCCAAAGAAATATTTCGTATGGACTTCACAAGAGGAACAAGTGTGGGTGTTTTTTGTTTGTGTGTTCTTTGGGGTGGGAGGGTTAAAAGTTCTCTGCTTCCTCTCAAAACTATCTGCATGGGAGAGCATGACCCTGCTCACTGTCATTGGCCAGTCAACATTATCTTACCTTAAATTTGATACAGTTTAAAGAAAAAGGTGTATTTTAATTACATGGAATATTTAAAATAAAAAACAGGAAGCACCTTCCTAAAAGAAAGAAAGAAAGAAGAAATGACTGATAATACTAGGTTTTGATTATATCTAGTATTCCTCAGGTTCTTCTGCTTCAAGTAATTTGTTTACTACTGCCAAACAGGAAATGCAGTCAGTAAAATACAGACATTTTCTACCACCATAATATAGACTGGGATTGAGTAAACCAGTTTAAATTACAATGAGGAATTCCCCTCTCACTGAACTGTATTTGTAGAACCAAAGCTGACCTAAACTTTTAGAGATTTAGGAAAAGGGCAGTGGAAAAATCTAAATCCCCAAATGGCTTTTTGCTGCCACCTCAAATCTCTAGATTAATCCCAAATCTCTACTGCTCTTTTTAACTGATTCCATTCCAAATCAAAGTAATGTTACCACTCACTATTAATAAAAGGTAGAAACAGACAGTACCAAACCAAAGCAAATCAGCTGTGGCAGGACACATCATACCCACAGCTGATCCATTTTATTGGGTGAAACACACACACATGTCCAAACGCGTGTCTAACAACACTCCAAACTATTTAGTTAGCTCAATAAAATTTATAATGAAACAAATCTTGCTTCCTGTAAGATCATCACAACTACAATATCACAAAACTACTTTTCTTCACAGGCAGGAATCTCTTATGGTTTAGAAATAGAAGTTTATAATTATTTTGAGGTTAACTAATGTCACCAAGTTTTCCTCCTTGCTACTGAGTCCTTAATTAAAAAAACAAGACACACTGGCAGGTCATAGCCATTAACAAGTCTGGCAGTTTAAACTTTAATTGAGCTCCCATTTTTCTTTTAAATAAAAAACTTCCATTGACTCCACTACCACAACCAAGTGTGAGCACTTCATTATGTAAACTGCCTTTTTTCCCCTTTAGAAATGATAGAATACATTACAAGTCAACTTTGGGAAGGGTTTCAAAAATCATATTTTCTTAATTGAAATCTTTAGCTTTGATTAGAATTGTTTTCTCTCCTGAGTCAGTAGTTCAAAAAGACAGTCAGAGGATCAGGGGTTTGGTAAGAATTTTCACATCGACACATGCACTTTACTGTATAGTAAAGTATCACCATCTACACAGGCACAGCAATTGGGCCAGTGTAGACTAATTTACAGTGCCATTGGATAGTCCTGTCAGATACAGGGGGTGCATCTACATGTGTATTTAGTTGCAACAATTTTCTGCACAGTAAGCTACTGAACACTAAGCGATTTTGGCTAAGCGTCTACACATGCAGCAACCTGGCAGAAAATTTGCTGCCATGTCCCTCCGTCCCTGCTAGGTATGCCTATGGCCACGAGGGGGAGCTCCAGCCTCCAGCCCCAGCTACCAGCACTTGGCAGCCTTCTTTTAAAAGGCAGCCCCACTCCGTGCTCTCTGGGAAGCCAATTCCTGTGCTCAGAGGAGAAGCATGGCATGCACAGAGGGAGCATGTAGCAGCTGTGTTTGTATCCACTGTGGCTCCCTGCACTATGGCTGCCCCAGACAGTGAGGAACACGGTACCCTGATCCTGCTTGCCACTTCAGTCACTTTGCTGGCCCGCCATGCTCACCCTTGCCTGGCTCATGGCTATCTCACCCTGCCCGGCTTCCCTATATGCAGCGACTGCCCGCCCACCCACCACGCACCCTCCCAGGGTCCCTACTGTCATGCAGCTGCTGCCACCAGTGACACCAACAACAAGCTCCTGGAGGCCACTGCCAGGGCTGCCATTGCCCTCCGGGGCCTCCAGCCCCACCACCTCTAGGCCTGCATGCCAGTCAGTACTGTTGGCAGCATCTCATGCAGCACAACTGGGACTATGAGTGGATGCCTTTAGGATAACCTGGGCAACCTTTGCAGACATGCTACACCAGCTCCAGCCCCACCTGGAGCACCAGGAACTTGTTCAGTGTGGGAAAGACCACCACTGAGGAGGCCATCTAGAAGGTGTGTGGTGACCTCTAGGACATGCTGGCGGACACCATCCTCCATATCCACAGCCCCCAGGCTCTGGGGGCAGGGTTCCATGCACTGGGGTTCCCCCAGTGTTTCAGGGCCCTAGATGACACCCACAACCCAGTCATCTGCCTATCCCATGGATACTGCCCCTATTACAGCTGCAGAAGGTTCCACTCTGTGGTCCTGTAGGCAGTTGTGAACCACCAAGGGACCTACACACACATGAGCTCTGGCTGGGTGGGCAGAGCACATGATGCCCATGTGTTCAGAAACTCCGGACTGACTGTGCTGGTGGAGAGTGCATGCTTTGCACCTGGAGTGGAGGACCTGCAGCTGGGTGCCATCATCATCCCACCCTTGCTCATCAGGGATTCTGTGCACCTGATCCAGCCCTGGTCGATAGGGCTGTGAAGAACCTAAGACTACTTACCCAGGGTGGTCCCCTGCCCAGGAGCACTTGTCCAGCTGGAACAGCATAACCACATTGCAGCAGGAACTCCCAATCCATCCCAGCTCTGCTTTATCACCTGGCCAGGTGAGGTAGATTGGCTTAACTAAGCGTCCGGGTCTATTTCCGGAAGCAGAGAGTGGAACCCAAGGGAGGACAGTGAACAAACAGGATGGCATGGGCAGGTAGGGCAAGTAGCCATCGGCTGCCTGAGACTGAAGTCCCTGAGAACAGGGCAAGAGACCAATCTGGTCTTGCGAGCTCAGAGAAGCTCACACTAAAAGAAAAAAAAAAGAAGGTTTTTGCTTGTTTTGTGTGCTAATCAGCTGCCACAGGTGGTCAATTAAGCCGGCGTGGCAGCAATTACAAAGAAAAGAAAAGAAAAGAAAAGAACCCCGCTTGCTTGGGTGGCCAAGCATCCGGGGTGAACTCAGGTGGCCAAGCATCCGGGGTGAAGATAAGTAAAGAGAAGTGTTGTCCCGAGTCCCTGAAATGGGGAAGGGAGCTCGGCGCTGACAACAAGGGGTTTTTTTATTCCCCTTTTTTTTCTTTTTGTGCCTAAATGGGACCTGACAACATAAATAGGTGCCAGTCATTGTTGGGTCGTTGAGTCACCACCTTATTTAAATCATTAAACTCGTGGCAGGGGAGATGCAAGAGAGAGAGAGAGGAAACTGAACAACCATACTGACTGGTGCCAGCCCATGAAAAACAGGACTGGTGAATGTCAACTGGGCGTAGAGGCACGTGCCCGTACTCAGTGATCACCCAACAGAGGTCCTACACCACACACCTGGGCCCCTGCCAGGCCCACTTTAATCAGTGCCTGGGCTGGACTTGTGCCCTCATTGAGTGCATCTTCGGCTGCCTCAAGGGCCACTGGTGTTCCTTCATTACCCACCTTGAAGTGGCCAAGAATAACCTCCCCCGGGTCATTGTTGCAGCCTATGTGCTGCACAATATATGCAAGGCCCAGGGAAAGTTGTTCTGTGAGGCCTGGGCAGAGAAGGTACAGCAGGCAGAGGCAGCCTGGCAGCAGGAGTACAAGGTGCTATGGCAGTGGTGGCCCCAGGGGAGCTGTGCACCCGCTCTGGTGGACCACCTCCTGGAGCACTCCCCACTCTGGCCTGCCTGCCCCACCACCCACAGACCCTCTACCCCCTGCCTACCCCTTGCCCAGCCCCAGCAGTACTCATGCCAGGCACATGTCCAAACAAACATTCCCCTCACACTTTATACCATCCATCCCTCCTCAACATACAGAGTCCCCTCACCCCCCAACACACAGAGGCCCCCTTTAAACCTCTTCTCAGTTTCAAAACTATTTACAAGAGTCTGTGGTTTTGTGTCCTGAAGTGGGGGGCCACAGGGTGGGGGCATCTAGTGGTCAGAGGCTGCCAAGGGACCTGCAGGGCTAGGGTTAGAGGCCAGGTAGTAGCAGGCATGCATGAGACCACCAGGCCCAGGATGGTTTTCAGAGTCTGGTGGTCATCATCGGTGGCACATCCCAGCCCAGGATGATGTTTTGAGCCCACAGGACCTGCAAGCACTCCTGCTTTAGGGCTAGGAGCTCAGCCCAGAACTCATGCTTTGCCTGGTTCTGTGCCTCCTCCCAGGTGGTCTCCCAAGCGATATCCTCTGCCTGCCACCTGTCATGGCTAGCCAGGTGCTCTTCCCACCAGGCCTGAGTGCACTACTCCTGCTCCTCAGACACCACCAGCAGCCACTGGAGTAGGAAGGTTCTGTCCTGTATGCTCTTCTGGTGCCATTGGCACATCTGCAGGGCTCCAGTGCTGGGTGGTAACATCCCACAGCCTGCATCCTCACTTGGCCCTGCAGACTCTCCCCCACATCCAGATGTAGGCCCTGCAGAGCCAAGAGACTGAAGCCTTTTGTGAAAGTTTGCAACATTTCAGAGATAAGATGATCTGCACCAGGGGCTATGTGCTGCCTGGCCTCAGATTGGGGGTTGGCTGTGTATGTATGCCCAGTGACCATGGTAAGTCAGGCCAAGTAGGCCTGGGCCTAGGCAGCTGCCTGCCAAGCCCCATCCCCACATGCCAAGCCCCATCCCCACATCCCCCCTAGGGCTGCTGGGTTGCTGGGTGCTGGCCACAGGCAGCCAGCCTCCCCCCACCTTCCCAGGGTGGGACAGGTCAGGCAGGGCAGAAAATGGCTGCTGGCTTTTATAGCCTGCAGACAGGAGCTGCTAGTGAGGCAGCCCAGACCCAGAGCTGGAGAATCTCCTAGCCACTAACCCTGGGGTTGACCTTAAGCCGGCCCCCTAATGGCTGGGCAGACTCAATAAAAACTTAGTGCTGGGTCACGTCTACATGTGTGCTAGTGCACATTAACTAATCACACTTAAATTTGCTACCTGCATTTATAGGTAGCAAATTTAATCATGATTAGCCATTTATACCATGCAATAAGGGTTTGCATGTGTATATGCTTGCCTGTATTATGTAGTAAACTAAGTTAATGCACAATACCATGTCTCATGTGGATACACCCAGGCACTATTAAACTGAAGTAAATTATTGTGCTTAAATGCAGTGTAGATGGTGAAGTCAGGATTAGTTTACTCCTGCTCAAACTGCATTGGTGTTTATTCAGTCGCATCGATTTCACACGTAGACATGCCCAGTTATTAGGTTTCAGCTTGCTCTCTATTCTATGACATGCAAGGTTTGAGTCTCCTCTCACGTTAGTGTAATTGCATTGACTTCAGTACAGTTATCCTTTATTTACATTGGTGCCTGTGCTCACAAACTGTAGAAGACCTTCCTGTTAGCTGCTCCCTGTTTCTTTTTATTCTCTCTTTATAACATTTAGCTCTAGCAGCTATGTTATAGCAGGTTTTAGAGCAATCCATCAACAGTCTGTGGAAGCAAATAAAAAACACTTGAACCCTATAATTGTTTTCTGACCTTGGGTTTACTAGAGGTTAGAATGATATATTTTTTTAAGAGATGGCATACTTGGTTTTTCTGAAAATACAATCTACCTATGTAAGGTGAACTTTGTAGTAAATAGAAGTGTACTCCAGCCAAATAAAATCTAACTGTACATGGCAGAATAAGTGAAAGGACAGAAAACACCTGTGATTCACCCAAGGCACAGTATTAGCTACAGAATTCTAAAGGAAGCTTAAAGAAAGACTTTTCTAATGCAATGGCTAGGAGACTTGACAGCCTTCAGGCCGACATTGAAAGAATGTGAAAGGCTTTAAAATATCTCATTTCCTTCACTTCAAATTTTAGAATGTGAATTTAAGAAGATTATTAAAGGATTTGCAGTAAGATAACTTTCAGTCTAAGCCTTCTCCTCCACTCTGAATCAAAGAATAGAGACTCTCCTTCCCATAATTAAACAAACCCATTTTGTTGCCTCATATTTACTCAGCAATACATGATTCCAGTGTGATCTGTACTGAAAAGAGTGACGCTAACAATACATAGTCACCCTTGTTAACAATACAGTAAGTCATATTGCTGGTTCTAAAGGCACCTGATGGTCTTCTATGCATTCTGAAAAAGAGCAATAATCTGCCTCTGAAACTGAGGAATAATTTGCCAAAAGCACAAGCATGTCAGCAAACAGGCCTCTTTCCCATAGTTGGCTAAAGTAAAATAATTTTCCCTCACTAGAAGACAACATGAAATAACAGATTAAAATTAGTTCTGGAAACTATTCCAACATTCTAGAGAGTATTTGAGTATGAATGACATTTCTATGAGGGAGACAGCAAACATGCTGGTAACCGAAATGCTGTCAAAATGGAAAGTAGAAAGAAGTGGAAAATAGATATGAGTGACAAATAGCCAGTGTGTGACAGGTAACAATTAAATTGAAAGTGTTTATCATTTCCCAAATGATATTAGTAGCAGTAGTATTACCATGACACCTAACACCCTTATTAATGGACAGGGCCTGGGGATCTTCTCATGTCCTTGTCATAAACTAGATGCTTTTCCATAGTCATGCACAAGTGAGGGCTCTTTCCACTGATGCAGCAAGGTCCTCCTTTGTACAGGTGTCACCAAGGAGCCAACAAACAAGCAAGTGTTCCATGGTCTGCACTTCACTGCAGTTGCAGGTATTCATGTCATTAGAGTAGTCCCATTTGATCATATTTGCTTTTGATTTTCTAGTTTACACGCACAGACAGTTCAGGCATCACCATGTAGATCTACGCCTCTTGGAAAGTCCTCCTTCAGTTCTAGGTCCATTTCAGAGCACCTGATTTCACATAATCTTTCTTTCCATAAGGACTTTCCTTCCTTCTTCCATAATCTTTCCTTCCTTCAGTCTCACCCATGAATGACGTGTGCCCCCAGCAGCTGGGAGGGCATGGCGGCGGCGGGAGCGCAGCCGCGGTAAGTGGGGGTATGCGTGCATGTACAGATGCACAAGGCAACCAGGTAGAGTGGAGAGTCATTCCTGCAGCTCTCTCCAGGTAAGTCTATTGGAGTGGAGTGGGTGAGGATGGGGAGTGGGGCGACACAGGCAATGAAGCACATACCGCCACCCCCACCCCAATTTCTGCATCCACAATGGGGCATGGGGCTGCAGCCAGGCTGGACCAGCTCCAGGCCGGAGGGAGCACCTCACTGCCATGGCCACCAAGATGAGGTGCCCCCTGCCCACCAGGTAGCAGCAAGAGCACACCTCCACAAGATGATTGAGATGACTGACCATGAGATGACTGAGTTCAGGATCCTGAGGAAAGGAAGGATGGACAGCAGCAGAATAAGGACCCTGGACTTCAGAAAAGTAGACTTTGACTCAGTCAGGGAACTCATGGCTAGGATCCTCTGGGAAGCCAGTCTGAAGGGGAGAGGAGTCCAGGAGAGCTGGCTGTACTTTAAAGAAGACTTACTGAGAGTGCAGGAACAAACCATCCCAATGTGCAGGAAGACTATCAAGTATGGCAGAAGACCAGCTTGGCTTAACAGGGTACACTTCAGTAAACTAAATCACAAAAAGGAAGCTTATTAGAAGTGAAAACTTGGGCAAATAACTAGGGAAGACTATAAGAGTATTGCTCAGGCATGCAGGGATGAAGTTAGGAAGGCCACAGAGCAATTGGAGTTGCAGCTAGCAAGGGATGTGAAGGGTAACAAGATGCGCTTCTACAAATATGTCAGTAGCAAGAGGAGGATCAGGGAAAGTGTGGGTCCCTTACTGAATGGGGGAGACAACCTAGTGACAGAGGATGCAGAAAAGGCTGAAGTACTCAATGCCTTTTTTCCTCAGTCTTCACAGACAAGGTCAGCTTCAAAATGATTGCAGCAGGAAGCACAGTTTGGGGATAAGGTGAGCAGCCCTCAGTGGTGAAAGAACAGGTTAGGGACTACTTAGAAAAGCTGGACATGTACAAGTCCATGGGGCTGGATGGGTATCAAGTGGAGTGCCCCAGGGGAAAGTTCTAAGGTGGGTTTTGTTCAATGCCTTCATCAATGACCTGGAAGATTAGTCATAAAGTGCACCTTGAGCAAGTTTGCAAATGACACCAAGCTGGGAGGGGCAGTAGCAGATATGCTGGAGGGGTAGGGCTAGGATTCAGAGTGACCTAGACACATTGGAGGATTGGTCCAAAAGGAATCTCATGAGATTCAACACTCATGAGGTTCAGCACTTAAAACAAAACAATCCTATGCACCGGGGCAGGCTGGGGTCTGACTGGCTGGGCAGCAGCTGTGCAGGAAAGGACCTGGGTGTTACGGTGGACAATAAGCTGAATATGAATCAACAGTGTGCCCTTGTTGCAAAGAAGGTTAATGGCATCCTGGGCTGCCTTGGTAGCTGTCTTGCCAGTAGGTAAAGGGAAGTGATTATTCCACTCTATTCAGCACTGGTGAAGCCACATCTGGAGTACTGTGTCCAGTTTTGGTCCCCCCACTACAGAAAGGATGTGGAAAAATTGGAAAGAGTCCAGCAGAGGGCAACAAAAATGGTGAAGGGGCTGGGGGACATGATTTATGAAGAAAGACTGAGGAAAATGGGCTTATTTAGTCTAGGGAAGAGGAGACTGAGAGGGAAATTAATAGCAGATTTCAACTTCCTGAAAGGGGGTTCAAAAGAGGATGGAGCTAGACTATTCTCAGTGGTGGCAGATGACAGAACAAGGAGCAATGGTCTCAAGTTTCAGCAAGAGTTTAGGTTAGCTATTAGGAAGAATTTTCTCACTTCAGAGGATAGTGAAACACTGGAACAGAGAGGTGGTGGAAGCTCCATCCTCGGAGGTTTTCAAGACCTGGCTAGATAAAGCTTTGGCTGGGATGATTTAGTTGGGGATGACCCTGCTTTCAGCAGGGGTTTGGACTAGATGTCCTCCTGAGGTCCCTTCCAACCCTAACTTTCTATGATTCTATGATTCCACGCCATCGTGCCTCACCTTGGCAGCCACAGTGGCGTGGCACCCACTCCCATGTCAGGTTCTGCCCACTAGACCATAGAGGCAGCTCCTACCCAAAGCTGGTCCAGCCCAGCTGCAGCCTCACACCCCACTGTGGGCACACAAATCGGGGCAGGGGGCACGTGCCCCCCCCACCTCTGCAACACGTCGCCTGTGCCTCTCCCTTCCCCTTATACCCACCCCATTCCCCATACACCCACCCTCTTCCTCATACACTGGGGGCTTGGGAGAAGGGGCAGTGAGTCAGGAATGAGGGGTACGAGCAGGGGTTGGAGAGATTGGGGGTTGGAAGTGTGAGGCACTTGCAGTGCCAAAGGGTTGTAGGTCAGGAGTGAGTAACAGTAGCTGGGCCAGGGGGGCTGTGGGTTGGGAGTGAGGGGCACTGGCAAAGCCAGAGGGGCTCTGAGTCAGGAGTAAGGGGTATTGTCAGGGCTGAGAGGGCTGTGGCTTAGGAGTGAGGGGCAATGGCACGGGCAAGCCACCAGCATACCTGGGCTGCTCAGCACCATAAATCAGCAGGGGGGCACCCGCAGCTGGACCCACATCCTGGTGAGTGAAGGGGGCAGGGGGAGCTCTGATTTTCCATGATAAAACAACAAAAGTCAAACACCAAACTATATAGGTATTTAGAATTTATTTGATTATAATGATTGAGGCACCAATATGCTTCTGAATTGCTTTAAAATTCTAAATGTATCAATAAAATATTGTGTTCAATTGATAAACACACACACACACACACACACACACACATATAGGCATTACATTTTAATTGTGAAAAAATTCAGAGTTTGGGTTTTTTAATCAGAGAATTAGGGAGGAAGAATTTGTGATATTTAAAACAGAGAAAACTAGGATCTCTGGTGATAAGTAATTAGAAATTCAGGAAAACAATCAGGGGGAAACTGCATAACAGAAACCAACTGAAGACAAGAGCATGTGTTTAAGTTTCCTTGAGTAAACCAAGAAGATAAGAATGAAGCACTCTGAATTTTGGCTAGAAGGGGTCATTAGAGACTGTGATGAGAGTGCTTTCAAGAGAATGAAAGAAAAGAAAACCAGACTGGAGAGGGTCTAGGATAGAACTGGAAAAAAGGAATTTCACACAATAAAGCTAGAAAGTTTAATCAATAGGCTTAGAGGTGAAAAGGAGATGGGCTTGTATTTTAAAAGAATTTCAAATTGTTAGTGAAATTGAAATCAATCACAATAATAGTTATGGCCAAGTTTACAATATTGATATATGAATGAAGAAAAAGCAAACAGCTAAGTTTGGCAATGTTGGCCCAAGTCAAGGCTAGAGAAGAAAAGAATCCTTGTCCACAATCTTCTTGGTGCCTTCACACATAGGATGTGGACAATTTAGAGAAGATGGAAAATAGACAATTCTTAGATAATAAAAGAAAGAAATTGCAAAAAATGACCATTTTAATAAACTGTTCTTGATGTACATCTGAACTCCCGGCTTCAGTGATTATGCACAATCAGATTCATTACTAAAGTGGGAAGCTGTAGGACCATAATTAGTTCAATTTCTACAGAACAGGTGCCAGTGTGCTCTCTCTGATAATCTTCATTTCAAAACAATTTTTGTTTAAGGCAGCCAGTGTTTCTCACTGGAGCTGAATGAGATGGATTTTAATACTGCCTGTGAACCAAAGCCCTTCCGCACATCCCCTTCCCAGACATTCCCTATTCTAATTGCCAAAAGAGATTTTTATTTAACAAGCTGCAGCACCAAGTGAGATGAAGCATCTCATTTCCCAGAGACTTACAAGCTAGCATCAAAAAACAGAAGCAATGTACATTAAGTTACATTAGACAATTAGCATGAGTTAATACAGTTAATCAAAATCAATAAAGGCAATATATGTAGCAAAATTGATCAGATTCAACATTTAAATTCAATTTTCACAGTAATATAGTTTCTAAATTACCAGAATTAGTTTGTAATTCAACATGATCTGCAGTCATATCCCTTTCTCAATATAATGTAGGAGACATTTGACCAAGATTTGAGTTTCATCTGGGACTCTTGTTGATGTGAAATATTGTACAGACTTGATGCCAGATGTGAAATTATACTTATTAGGTGTTTTTCTTTAACAATGGTATTTTAACTCTGTGATTAGACCAGATGGAACATAAATCTTCTCCCCCCACCCCCTTCTTTTCTTCTTTTAAAACTTACATCTTTTCAAAATCCAGTTACCATAACAACTTGATTTTTCTGTTTTCATTAAAAAAAAATTTCTGTAACACACCTAGAATTTTTGTTTCGTTGAAAAATAAATGCAACTTTATATATTTATATATTAGGGTTTGGGTTTTTTTTTCCTTTTGGCTGTTGGAAAACCTTCAAGGCATTCTCCTAGCTGTATTTTTTAATTAATTTATTTTTTATTATTATTTTTTGCAATGCCTTTTGTTTGGCATGTTTATTATCAGAAATAAATAGACAGACTGGTAATATAAACCATCTAGAAAACAATAAAACAGAAGGACTCCCAACAGAAAGCTTGAGAATTTCAAACTGCACTTACACAGACCTCTAATGATATTTTGAAAGGACATTTCTTTCCATGAAAATTAAATACTCCTGGTAATTTCACAACATTAGAGCTTTGTATGCATTTCCCTCTTTGTTTAAATGGGCCAATTCAAATCTTCTTTTATGATAACAACATAAAACCATATTGCAGTAAAATACCTTCCCTTCTGTCTCCTTTTTTCTATTGCTTAATATCTATTTGACTTTGTCAGGAAGAGAAGAGAGACAGTGGGAGGTGTGATAAGTTAATATAAAGGAATAAGGCGCTACCTAGCAACATTTCTCTGGAAACTAAATCTCATTTGTCAAGCAAGTCTAAAACAGGGGCTCCATTGCCCAGGGGACTGATAATGGCATACAGAGCTTTTCACCAGCAAGTCACTAATATAAATCCAGTGGAGGTCAGTAGCAACTGAACACTGTTACCATCTGACAGCTGTTTAGTGGTCTACATGAAATTAGCTCATTGTCTTGATCCAGTTCCTAGCGGGGAGGTATCTGCATCACAATTAGCACTAATTGGCACCCTTATTGTTAGCTGAAGCAAGGAAACTAAGGATTATATAGAATGATGGAAATGTAAGGCTGGATTGGACTTTAAGAAAACCAGCTCCCTGCACAATAACAGGATCATATGCCTAAGCTGTCCCTACCATGCATTTGTCATCTCTTAGAAACCTCCAGTGAAGGAGTTCTCAGGACCCTCCTTGAATATCCTGTCCCAATATTTCACCACTCTCATGTTTAAATAGTCGTTCCTAATACCTAATTAATCTCCTTTGCTGAAAATTAAACCTATTTCTTTTTGTCCCACCTCACTTACCATGAAGAACAATTAACAAAATCATCATTATAACAATCTTCTGTATATTGGAGTCTATTCCACCTGAGGTCCCACCCTTTTTCTTCCATACAACATTCCTAATACAACTCAGAATAAGATATATCTCTTTTCCAACAGTGTTAGCTTATAAACTGTACTTCCCAGTTCCTCTTCCGCCATAGTGCTACCTAGGGCAATAGCCCCCATGTTGTATTTTGCATTGTATTTCTCTCTCCTAAGTGCAGCAATATATATTAATCTTTATTGATCTTAATTTATCTGGTTGATCTCCAGTCTATCAAAATCATTTTGACTTCTCATCCCATCCTCCAAATTAATTGCAATCTCTCCCAGCTTGCTGTCACCCACACATTTTGGAAATGTACTTTCTATTCTAGCATCCAAATTATTAATGAAAATATTAAGTAGAGTGAGGCCTAAAACAATTTTTTGCAAAACTCCATTTGAAATGTCCTTGGTTGACAAGGAACCACTGATAACTACCATTTGAGAGAAACATTTGTGCTACTTACTTTCCCACTTTATGATGATTCTTTATTGACCATATTTCATTAGTTTACTTATAAAAATGTCATCGGGACAGTCAGTGCCAAAAGCTTTTCTAAAGTCAAGGTATGCCACATCTACTGCCTCTCCTTTATCTAGTAAGCCAGATACTTTGTCAGAGAAATAAATTTGCTTGGTTTGACATGATCTGCTGTTTTATCACATTTGTATCTTCTCTGTACTTTACAAATTGATTTCTTTCTTTCTGGGGATCAAAGTTAGGTTGACTGGTCTATAATTTTCCAGGTCCTGCTCCCCCTCCCTCCAACCCTTAAAGATCCTATTCTTGCCCTTTTCTAGTCCTCAGGGACCTCACCTGTTTTCCATGAGTTCTCCAAGGCAACTGTCAATGATTTACAGACTACTTTGGATAGTTTGTTAAGCACTCTAGTATGAATGCCATCGAGTAGTGCTGACTTGAGTTAATCTCTGCAAGTGGTTTTCAAACTGTGGGGTGTGAAGGAATGGTTGGGGGGGTGCAAGCAAGAAGTTTGCAAGGGACCACCACCGCTGCAGCCTCATGGGGCAATGCAGCGGTGGAGAGCCCTGGGCAGGCTCTAACAGTGGGCTGCTGTGCCTCTGGAAACCC
>NW_017729032.1:96144466-96152079 GCF_001723915.1 Gavialis gangeticus
CAGTGGTTGCTTAGGATGAAGGGCACCATGTGCCTGACTGCTGCTCCTCTGGGGTGAGGGGGGCAGGGGCAGGGGAAGGGGCACAAACTAAACTGTAACTCAAAGGAGGGCTCAGCTTAAAAAGTTTGAAAACCGCTGATCTATGTTATCAAATATTCTTTAACCTCTTCTTTCCCTATTCTGGCTTGTACTATCTCCTAATTGAAATTAATTTCAAGTCGAATTTGGTTTAAAGAAAGACCGATGCAAAGACAGTATTAAATACTTCAGACCTCTCCACATCTATAAATTCATTCACTTATTAAATAAGGGACCTACATCTTCCTTTACTTTCCACTTATTTCAAAAGCATTTGTGGAACCTTCTTGTTGCTCCTTTGCTAATCATAACTTACTTTGCACCTTTGTCTTTCTGATTTTATCCTTACATGCTTCTGCTATTTTTTAATACTCGTGTTTGAACATGTGTCCTTGTTTCTGTTTTTTGTGACTGTTATTATTATTATTATTATTATTATTATTATTATTATTATTATTATTTTCGGGTCAATAAATTGTTCCTGGTGCAGCTAAAATGGTCTTCCGGTCTTTCTTTTGCATTGGGATAGTTTGCTATTGTGCATTTAATATAGACTATTTTAGGAACTGCCAGCTCTCCTGCATTCTTTATCCACTAGATTATCTTCCCAAGAGAGCCTACCTACCATTTTCTTGAGTGTACTGAAATTATTTTTAAGTCTATTCTTTACTTTTGCTTCTTTCAGGTTCTCAGAAATAAGCCATTTTAAAGCACTATATAAAAGTTTGATCTGGAGATTCACAGCTATTCAATTACCAGCATCACTAATACTTATAAAAATGAATCCCTTGGTCTTTTAAGTGTAGATGTTCAACAGGCAAAATATATCTACAAGATGCCAATATATATCAGATATGCGTGTTGGGATGAATACACTAGAAACAGAATCACCATATTTTTTTGACCATTTACAGTTATTTTTTTCAATTGCTCATATTTGCCTGTAGTATGTTGATAATACACCACATTGGTACTCTATGGAAAACAGATATCCTGAAGTGTGTTTGCATGAAAAGCCAATGAAATCTTTACATATAATTTTGAAATTGCTCAATTATTATAAAATCAAAATAGGGAAAAGATGTGTTGGGCCAGCTAGGCCACCCCAGTTTTAGGGCAAGATTGCTCCAATGGCATGGATTACAGCTGTCCTAGACTTGAATTTCTTTTGGAACTGAATGATCTCATCTTAAATTCAGTTAGAAACACTGTCTCATTAGGGCTGATTAGAGATGGAAGGACAACATTTGGTGAGAGCTGACACATTCATGTAGATAATCCGCTTCACTGTAGCAGCAGGCCCAAGAGAATGATGGGACTGTAACAGGTTTGGGAAATCCATATTTGTAAACGTATGTATTCCATTTGATTTTATGAACTCCATCTCTGACCACAACCTCTCATTTGGATTAAATCTTAAATTTTAAGACACAAAACAGACAATACCTGAGAAACTGAAAGGGACCATTAACACTCGAATAGCTTTGCCCTCATACAATAAAGGAGACTATGGGCTGAACCATTAGTTGTTAATGACCCTCTGCCAGTGATCCAACATAGGGTTGGAGAAAAGGGAAAAAAATCCCTGGCAGAAGAAGAGAAAGCTCACAACACATTGAAATTAGCTTTTTAAGAAGAAAAGCGCTCTTAATCACTGCTGCCAGAATGAGAAGTCCGAACAGAAGCAAAAGGGACTGTGGTCTGCATTCTTTGAAGAATGTTGGCCCAGAACCAAAAGTCTGTGGTTGGGAAACTAAGGAGAGAGGGGGAAGACTATAGAGAGAGGTTTGTTGTTTCAATAGATCGATCCTGATAAAAAGCAGAAAGAGAATTAAGGTGGATGTGCTTAAAAAGTTCCTTTGCAAAGCCTGTGGGTTCCTATTTTCACTGTCATAGGGTTTTGAAAGAGTTAAATAATAAATCTGAATGCCCACAACAGTAAAGCATAAGCCAATGGAAAGCCTTAGTGGGGATTCAACACTGGTCTCAGATTATAGGAAAGCCAGATGATGGGGCCACAGCCCAAAAAGGGGCACCAAATTGGGATCCTGTACTCCAGGAGAAAGGCCAGACTTAGAGAGCTAAGGACGTACGTTTGACACTTTGTGCACATTAATCCAAGATATCCACACAATAGCTGTCTTTGGGCCCAGTCCTGACACTGCCACATAGCTTTCTACCCTGGTTCATGTATAAACCTAGTCAGGTTTATAAACTATGACCAACAATGAGAGAAGCGGAGAGATTGATTCAACAGCCTAGTGGTTATGCCACTCTCCTGGTATGTTAGGTTCAAACCCTACCTGGGGATGATTATTTATACAAACTGGAATATTGTCAACAAAAGGAAATTACAGAATCCCATTCCATCCCCGAGTGCCCAATATCAGTGACATGGCTCCTGGGCTGTGGGAGATCTGTTTTCATGTCCCTGCTCCAAATTAAGAAAAAGTGGGGTTTTGAAAACCTGGGGGCTACTGGATGTATTGAAATTGGATCTTTCTCTTAGAAAGGGCTGCCTTGGCTTAGGCTAGGCCTACTCTATAACTTTAGGTCTGGATTCAAGGATGGGACTCCTTAGTGGAGTCTCCCTCTGGCCTGCGGTTTGGGTGATATCTAAGCCTGGCCCTTTTCCTCAGTTTTTCATACTGACTGTTATATGACTCCCAGCACAGTTTGTTGGCTTATGTGATTCTATTTCTTATGCATCTTATGAATCTATTTCCAATGCATGAATCTATTTCTAAGACAGACAAATGGATGATCTCTTTTGTTCTGGCATCTCTGGCACCCAAGCTGGTTCCAAACATACTGGCACCTGCCTTTCTTTTGGACTAAACCAGCAAGGCTGAGGGGGACACTTGTGTGTGAGTTGCTCATTGCCTTCATATACACTGCCCAGGCTTTTGCACCCTGGAGAGGTCACTCCAGCTTCACTTTATTTTCAAGTGAGGATTATGTTCAGTGAGCTGATGTCTCACTTGGCATAATTCTTTGTCTCATGAGACAGATGGATGCCTACTACTAATACACTCCAGGCATTGTCTAAATCAGGATTAAGGATTCCAATGGTGCATGGGGTCCAAATGGAAAGGCCATAGTTCTGTCTGGCAGCCTTATGCAGTACCTTGCCTAAAGTGTAGGTGTGGGTCCAACAAACTGAATTTTTAAAAAGTTATGCAACTGAGGTCTCCATATATTGAATGGAAACCCTTTAGTGATTTTTTTTCCGATTTCGTAGCAACCAGCACACTAAGCAGGGCGATTCAAAGACCAATCAATAGAAAGTGAAGAAGATGAGGTAATTCTTGGAATCCCCACCCTTCCCTGGAGATAGGTGGCATTTATGCTATTTCCTGCAGCCCTGATTAAGCATAGGTCTGATCAGTTGAGGCCACAACCTTATTAAATCATAGAGGATGTGGAGGTGGAGGAGGAGGAGGAAAAGAAAGAGAAGGAGGTCCTGCCCATCTTTTGCCCAACAGACTAAGTTATGGCACTTGCCCAGGAAGTAAGAGGCCTAGATAATAGAGCCTGTGGCCCTATAATCTCTAACTTCCTAGGAGAGTGTCCTAACTGCAGACCTCTGGACTAGGCTGGGCTTGGCTGAGGGCATCTTCAGCCTCTTCTGTTGAAGCTGGGACACTGGGTAGACAAGTGTGTATGTCATGGGGCCAGAAGGAAAGCAAGCAAGAAGCATCCTGCCTTTAGCCCAGTCCAAAGGGCACTTTCCTGGGAGGAATGATAACTTGATCCTACTCTACAGTACTCCATAGTTCACAAGCATTTTGTGGTAAATAGTTATTAGATAAAATGCTTAAATAGCTGTAGGTAGTGTTTTACAAATAGTCAGCATGTTATATTTTCTAGGGGATTTCCATTGCCTCTGTTTGTGAAACTGAAAAAATATTTTTACTTATTAGTTGGGCATATATTGATTTTATTTCACACAAGCAGGAAATGAGGGTACTTCACTACTCCTTTTTAAAAAAGAGTAAGTCATAAACTGCATTTTCCCAGTAAAATAGTATTCCATAAGAACCTGGCAGTTAAAGACAAGTGAGTAATTACAGTGAACAATCCATTTGATAAATTTCCCACTTTTTTCCTGTTTTGAAGGGTTGGTAAACAGCATAACGAGGCTCAGATTTATTTCTTATTTCAAGTTACTCATGAATTTCTCTATGAATAAGCTTTGGACTCTAGAGAATGTGTATAGTAATTGGAGCTAATAGTAGCTGTAGTTGTACACAAAATCACCACTCAAACTATCTTCTCCTGCAGCAGAATCAGTGGCCATAGAGAGCCCCTCACTTCCCGTGGAGAATATTAGCTAATGTGGTGAGCTAATGTATGTAGGGGGATGTGAGAACTAAAACCTGTGCTTGGACATGGAGCAGTGTTTTAATATCTGAGGACTCTGTAGAGGTTCATTTGGTTGCTAGGAGTCACTACAAAGTGTTATTCAAATGCCAGGATTTGGCCAAGAAGTGGGAGAGAACTGAGGGTGTCTAGACAGGGTGGAAGTTTAGGACCTTGCTGAAGGGACTAGGAAAGGAGTCTCAAGACACCTAAGACTAATCCACAGGATTTTTGAACCATCTTTCCTACTTATCAGCACAGTGCTCTAACCACCAGGCCATGGCTTAGGCATTACCCAGCCCCCACTCCAGCCCTCCTTTTTAAACTAAGCCTCTGCACCTTGCAGTAAATATTCATTGGATGAAATGAATGCAGAGCAGTGAGGAAGTTTTTTCACTGTTATTTACAGCAGTTCAAACTTAGAATTAATGGCCTGCTCTCATCCAGAGGGACATATATCTCACTCTCCAATTTGTTCTCTTTCTTCTGGCCCCACATCTCCCCTCTTCGCCACCCAGAAGGCCAATCTCAGAAGGCTACCCAGAAGGCTTGGCTCCCTGAAGTAGGGACTGGATAATGCCCAAGATATGACCTTGTAGAGCCTTAATTAGAGAAATTAGATAAACATGAAAAATCCCTTTTTACGAGGGGGCCTAGAACCTATATTTCCTGTTTACAGCACAACTGTCTTAATTAGTCTGCTATTCATTCTCAAACATAGAGGGCAGCCTCCTCTTCATTCTCCCCTACCTGACACCCATTAATCATGAGGTTTGCTAAGTAGGATTTCATGATTTATGATCACCTGACATATGTGGCTATGGAGCTACCTGCTTAGCCACTGCACATGCTCAGTAACCACATGGATGCCTATGGGGCTATACTGTCCAGGGGACGTGAATAAAAACTGTATATAAATGCCAACAATGACTGTCTTCAAAGTACCCACTCAGGAAGTTCGGTTTGGAATAGCTAATATGCTGTAAATTCACACTGTTCCTCACTTTGTCACATCTTTCCCCAGTCAACAAGGCCACAGAGCAAATGTCAAGCTGTTGTCCATTATAAATTGTACAATTCATATTACATAAGCAGGTGCAAAGTGCAGGAATGCCCTGCTGGACCTAGTCCTGGCCACAGGCTATGACCTGGTGAAGGGACTCCAGGTTCTTGACCACCTGGGTGACAGTGATCATTGCCTACTGGAATTCACCATCCAGCACAGGGTGTCAAGGGCCTGCAGCAAGGCAGTAGCCCTTGACTTCAAGAGAGCCAACTTCAATGAGTTGAGGAGATTGGTAGGAGAGGCACTGGGATCCTGGAGAAAACTGGGTGTCCAAGACAAGTGGTCTTTCCTTAAGGAGACGATCCTCTGAGCCCAAGGGGTGACAGTCCCAATGAGAATCAAAGGGGGCAACAGTGCTCAAAAGCCCCCCTCGCTCACCAAAGGCATTCAGGAACACCTAAAAGCCAAAAAGGAGGCATACACCCAGTGGAAGGGAGGGGCTATCACCAAAGAGGGGTATACCTCCATCGCTCGGGTCTATAGGGGGCTGCTAGGAAAGCTAAGGCAGATACAGAACTAGGGCTAGCATCAAGGACAACAAAAAGTCCTTTTTTAAATACATGGGGAGTATGAAGAAGGCACTGGGTAATGTGGGGCCCCTGCAGGATATGCTTGGCAATCTGGTAGTTGCACCAGAGGAAAAGGCAGACTTTTTCACAATTTCTTTGCCTCCATTTTTTTGTGCAGGGACCAGGAGTCCCCCACTGAGATTGAGGATGGACTCAAGAGAGACTCCACCAGGCCTAGGGTCAAGGAAGACTGAGTTAGGGAACTTCTGGAGGGGCTGGACATGTTCAAATCAGCAGATCTAGATGCTCTCCACCCCAGGATTTTGAGAGAATTGGCAGGGGTTATTGAGGGGCCCCTGGCGTGGCTTTACAAGCACTCATGGTGCCCTAGACAGGTTCCAGACGACTGGAAGAAGACCAAAGTGGTCCCCATTTTCAAAAAAGGGGGGAGGGAGGACCCGGGCAACTATAGGCCCCTTAGTCTTACTTCGATCCTGGGGAAGCTCTTTGAGAAGATTATCCAGGAGCACATCTGTGAAGGACCAGCAGGGGGGATGATGCTCAGGGGCAACCAGCATGGATTCATTAGGGGCAGGTCCTGCCAGACCAACCTTATTGCCTTCTACGATCAGGTCACAAAACCATTGGATGCAGGTGTCGCAGTGGATGTCGTCTTTCTGGACTTCAGGAAGGCTTTTGACACGGTCTCCCACCCCATTCTCATTAGAAAGCTAGGCAACTGTGGCATTGATGCCTACACAGTCAAATGGATCACAAATTGGCTGAGGGGCCACACCCAGAGAGTGGTGGTAGATGGGTCATATTCGACCTGGAGGGAAGTGGGCAGTGGAGTCCCCCAGGGCTCAGTCCTCAGGCCCGCATTGTTCAATTTCTTTATTAGCGACTTGGACAAGGGGGTGAAAAGCACCCTGTTCAAATTCACTGGCGACACCAAGATTTGAGGCAAGATGGGCATGCTAGAAGAGAGGGACAGGATACAGCTGGACCTGGACCTGGACAGGTTACAGGGGTGGGTGAATGAGAATAGGATGGGGTTCAGTACTGACAATTGTAGGGTACTGCACTTGGGTATAAGAACCAGCAGCTTACCTACAGGCTGGGGAACTCCCTTCTCGAAAGCACAGTGGCAGAAAGAGATCTTGGAGTCATTATCGATTCCAAAATGAACATGGGCCACCAATGTGGGGACGTGGTCATTAAGGCTAACCACACCTTGTCATGCATCCACAGATGCATCACAAGCAGGGCCAAGGAGGTGATCCTCCCCCTCTATGTCACTCTGGTCAGGCCACAGTTGGAGTACTACATCCAGTTCTAGGTGCTGCACTTTAGGAAAGATGTGGCCAGCATCGAGAGGGCCACTCACATGATCCAGGGACAGCAGACCATACAAGGAGAGGCTACAGGACCTGAACCTGTTCAGCCTTCACAAGAGAAGGCTGAGAGGGGACCTGGTGGCCATCTATAAACTTACCAGGGGGGACCAGTGGGGAATGGGAGAGACCCTGTTCCCCCGAGCACCTCCCAGAGTAACAAGGAATAACGGCCATAAGTTGTTTGAGAGTAGGTTCAGGCTA
>NW_017729032.1:96152359-96159172 GCF_001723915.1 Gavialis gangeticus
CTACTTCACAGTCAGGGCGACTAGGATCTGGAACCAACTTCCAAGAGAAGTGGTGCTGGCTCCTACCTTAGGGGTCTTTAAGAGGAGGCTTGATAATTACCTAGCTGGGGTCATATGAGCCCACTATTCTCTCCTGCCCAGGGCAGGGGGTCGGACTTAAAGATCTACTTAGGTCACTTCCAACCCTACATTTATGAAAGTATTAAATGTATTTTGTAGAATCTATAAGCAAAATTCGCTGCCCCACTACCCAAGCATTTGATGCATTATTGAGGGGTATTTTATGTCATAAATCCCAAGTGCTAAATGAACATTTGTTTGGGTTAATTACATTTGTATCTTAATATATTATTTATAGAAATTATTTTTCACTGTTAACTCAGCTATAATAGCTAATCTAACTTGCATAGTGTCACAGGATGCCAGCTCCAGGGGTCGCCATGGAGCCACTGCAGGCAAAAAAAAAAAATCTTTACCCAGCTCTATGGGAAGTCTGTCCTGCTCTCTCCTGCCATGCCTTGTTGTTAATTGTTAGTAAAATGTGAGAGGTTGCCCTGGTCTTACTGTAATGACCAGCAGGTTTGTGGTCAAGGCCGCATGGGCCAATTACATGGCTCTGTTATTTGCCTACACTGTGACCCAAGCCTTGCAGAGGCATCCTCTCTGCTGTTCTCTCTCTACACATAGAGCCCCTGTCTGGGCCTTCAGACCTCTTAGTCTCTCACTAAACCCTTTCTCTGGGCCCTCAGACCCTTTGGTCTCTCACTCAACCCCTTTTCTGGGTCCTCAGGCCCCTTGGTCTCTCACTCAGCCTCCCCCTCCCCAAGGCTGCCAGACCCCTTGGTGTCCCACATGACCCCTTCTCTGGACTGTGAGACCCCTTGGTCTCTCACTTAGCCCTACCCTGGGCTGCCAGACCCCTCTGGTCCCTCACCGGTCTCTTCTCTGGGTCCTCAGACCCCTGGTCTCGCATCTTCCCAGCCATAATGGCATCTGGACCCTTGTGGACCCACACTATTCCTGTCCCCTTGCTGGGTCTCTGGACCCTTGTGGTCCCACTCCATTCCTGTCCACTAACTGGGCCTCTGGACCCTTCTGGTCCCATTCTCCTGGACACTGGACCCTTCTGGTCTCACTATATTCTCAGCCCCTCTCTGGGCCTCTGGACCCACACAGTCCCCCACTCCCCCTTCCTTTTCTGTTAGGTTGTGGTGCCTTAGCCTTCCCCCTCCACAAGGCAGTGGGAACTGAAGCCACCACCTCTGGACTCCCTGGGTCAGGTAACCCACAAGGCAGTGTGAGCTGAAGCTTTTAGGTGTTCCATGCTAGTCTTTCCTTGGGGTTTCCCATGCATGGCATTTCATGGAGGCTGCCCCACCACAGGCAGCCCCACCATGTTAACCAGCCCCAGTAGGGTACAGTTTTGGGTCTTGACCAGAATCAATCTCTGGCCATCCTGATCTAACTCCTGAGATCCCCCCGATATTGTACACTTCTCCTAGGCTGCAGAGTTCTAGCCCCCTCTCTTGCTCCTCTTGGGCTACAGATCCTGCTCCTGCCTCAGTCTCCCCTCTGGGCCCCCTGGCCTTGGCTCTCCCTCTTGGACCCCTTTTCCTCAGATGGCACTGCTCTAGCCATCTTTATCTGGGGCCACATGCCCCTTGACATCTTCCTTTCAGGCTGTGGCCACAGATGGACCTTTGACCTATCCTAGGCCCTGGTCCCACCTCAGGCCAGTCAAAATCTCCAGGCTCCCCCAGCCCTGGCAGTCTCTGTAATGTTCTCTTTCAACCTTTTCACCCCTCCTGGGCCCTGGCCCTGCATGAACAAGTTGAGATTCTGAGGATCAGTCCTCCAGCTGTCAGCCCTCTCTCCTCTGTGGGTCTACCCCCTTGGGCCCCTCCATAGATCTCTCACCCTCAACCTCTCTCTCTCTGTGTTCACCCAGACCTCTCCATTGGCCATACTAACAAAACCCTTCTGTGTCTGGGTTTACCCAGATTCCTTTTAGGTTCCATACCCACAGTCCCTCTCTCTGGGCTCATCCAAACCCATCAATAGGTCCCCATACACTTGAGCTCTTTCTCAGGGCTCCTGACTCCACACTGGGTCCCCAGGAACCTCCTCTAACCCCATAGTTCCTTCCCAAAGCTCCAGATGGCTTCTTTGTGTGAACATTAAAATTAAAGTTAACTAATTTTACCATTATTATTAGCTTTTAATAAGATCATCTCTTGGACAGAAGAAGCTATTCTTGTAATGACTTAACTGCATACCACAACTCAAGTTTTACACAATATGACGATTTTTATGGGCTTTATCATACATTCTTAGTCTAATTCTTTCACCTGGTTCCGACAAGGTTTATTTTATATTCTAATGTTCAACACCCATCATAATAAATTGATTTGGTATTCAAGCTGCAGCCACATATTTCCATTGGGATTCCATTGTTGGTTAATATTAATGTTCACTTAAAATGAAGGAATACCCTACTGTCTTCACATTTATTAAATGTGAAATTCTAGCCTTCCAAAAGGTAGGCCAGGGTGATGTGACGTTACATCTTTTTGTCCTCAGGGTTTGGAAGCTGAACCTTGGAGCTGCCAGGCACAGTTGGGGAATTTGATTTCACTGCCTAAGTCTGTGAGCTGCAGGATTCTAATCATCCAAACAGGCAGGAATTCACCTAGGCAGTTGAGCTAGTAGGAGCCCATGTGAAAAAGGAAGATAATCATTAATGTCATCCCAGAGACGTAAAGGTCTTCCTTGCTGACAGAAATAGACTCTAGTAGCACCATGAGCAGAGCCTACTGAGGGGAGATTTGTGATTTGTAAAATGTTATGGGAGCCACAGTGGAGATTCAAATCGAATTTGGTGGTGTGAGATAATCTGATACAATAACTATTAAAAAAGAAAAACCAATACAAAATTGTAACATATCCTGTACATCAAAACAACTTCAAGCTGATTTGCTAGTTTTGTATATTAAAGCCAAAAGTACAAGTGGAAAGAGCTTTCTCCTCATATAACAGTTTATAAAAAGTGATAGACAAGCACAGTGAGAACAAAGAAGATTTGATACCAGTATATCCCTTTGCTTGACTGCATTATGACTGAAGTTGAAATAACATCTTTCACTGACAGGATCAGATCAAGGATCCACTTCAATAACACTGCAGAAGAAAAACAGACAAAGATCAGAGCTGGGCATAAAAGCATAGAGTAACCTTTGGTCTGAAATAATTCCCTTTGTGTCTTCAGGTGCACATATAAGCACTTCTTCAAAAAAGAAGGTGAAAGGTTTTTTTGGTTGCTCACTGTCTGTCTCTCTCTCCATGTGTGTATGAAGCTGATGCTTACAAAGAAAGAACTACCCATCCAAGGACTGTGCACTTCTAGAGACTCTCCAGCTGGCCTCTAAATTATGCATGTCAACTCAGAGGCAACTTGCAAAAGTTCATTCCCCCTCAGTTAACTTTACCTGTTGTGTAGAATCCATGTGGAAAAGCTATATAAATCCCCCCCTCCCAACCCCAGGACTCTCCCATGCAGGGTGGAGCCTCTCTCAGAGCACCAAAGAAACAATGCTCTATAAATGTGAGTCCATTTATAACTTCTTCTTACCTACAGGGACAGAATAATTTGTGCTTGTGTTATTTAGGCAACTGGAACACATCTTTCCTTAATGTAAAGACAATAACAACATCAAAACTAAATTTCTAATTGTCCTCCAGCTGTAAACAGAGTCAAAAGAATGCTCATGTATGAGTCCTCAAGACATTTGATTTGAAGTTATTGAATCCAGAAGAGAGAGAGAACTGTAAAATGATATTCCTTCCTATAAAAAAGAAAAGTTGAGGACTTCATGAGGTTCACTAAGGATTGCACTATGCCAATCTAATTTACGTGAAAAGCACTTGGACATTACAATGATAAATGCCATTGAAAATTCTAAGCTATGCAGATCATTTGATGCCAGATATTGTCTTGGGTATTCCAAGATCCTGTATAATCATTTTCATGCATACCATCTGCACTGAATAGTGAAGAATCCCAATAGTTAGGAGATATAACCCAGGAAGCAAGTATAAATTCGAGTTGTACATCAGAGTTAAGTGCCAGGTTAATTCTTTTGAGTACTCTTGTCTAGAATCTAGTTGCTACTGTAAATATAACACTAAATCCAGCATGATGCAATGGTTTCTAACACAGAGTGGCCAATCTGAAATTCAATTATCCTATTACAAAGGTCCATTAACTCACCATGAGTAATTTTAACAAAATGTTTTAGTCTGCAAGTAATATCTTGCCCATTTCATTTAGGATTAACTAGACTTCAAATCGGAATTACTTCAAGTATCAAAATGGAAATATTTATCTGTCTGATGATCAGGTAAGTAATATGATTGCTGAAGATGTATGAATGTCTTTATACTGTAATTGTCAGAACTTCGCCTGGGGCATATATGCCATAGAGAATGCTTGACACTTAAAACCCACTGTACAATGTCAGTTCATATTCTTGGTGAAGAATCTGCTAAACTTTATTGGCTATTTAAAGTGTCAACTAGCTTTGACAAAGTATTTTATGGCATCATTTTCTTTCTACCTAGTGATTACCTCCAATTAAATGTTGTTTTTTTTCCTAGACCTTATAGTGCATATGGTAATATTTTCTGGTGCAGATAGATGCAAATTACACTGCAGGATATTACCACTGAAGAATCATCCAATAATTACTATTATCCCAACAGCATGATTATATACAGCTATACAAGGTCTTTCTATATTCCCTTGTTCCCCAGAGTAGATAGCAGAAAAACAGAGAACTGAAATTCACTTAGTGCTGATATACTTGTTCATAGGATCGGCACTAATGAAAGAGCAACAAAAGTGTTCAAAAGCAGTAGGGTGGGCTTTTGAGGTGCATGGGGTATTTGAGGGTGACACCTTGTTAAGGCAACATTTTTTTCTCAAACAGTGACACCTTGTTAAGGTGGTTTGGGCTTACTGGTCCTCACTCGCATCCAACTCTTACTAAGAACTCCATGTGCTATATCATGGGCTTTTGCCAGTGGGCTGAACTTAGTAAGGGGCAGACAGTTCTCATAATTAAGAGCTGTCTTCTGATAATCACTATGGCAGCTGTGGTGGAAGAGGATATTTCCCAGTGGCACAGATGGCAGACAAAGATGATGGCAACCACAACCACTGCCTTGTGGATTTCCTCAGGAAAGGAGGTGACAGCTAAAGGAGTAAACCCTGACAGAAAATCTGCAGTGGAGCCCCTAAGGTGGTTATACGATTATTCAGTCGTCTTTCCAGCAGCTTCTACAAATTTCCTGGCCCCACATCACATTGTTTTTTTCCAGTGGATAAGCTGACAAAGTCAAAAGGGTGATTCTGATGCTTGGGCAACTCCTGATCACCTAGCAAATGCCCAGGGTTTTGTACCTTGGACAGGTTACTCCAGCTTTGCCAATGCGTAAAACAAATGGGAGCCAACACTTACCAGTTATAAACCATGGATTGATTGGCATAGCTCCAGGGGTTGTTTCTGGATCTATGCCAAAAACTACTGCTTACCTCAAGCTGGGCAGGCCCCAGCCAATAAAGTAATTTCCCACCACAGTTTGCTGCTTTAATGGGTGCTTGGCTCTTAGAGATTCAACTTGAAAGGAGACTGCTATTATGCACCACCAGCTACTACAAAAATGCAAGGAAAAAAAAACTTTCATTCCTAAAGATTGGAAGTTGAAATGTATTTACAATGACTCCAGGTATATCCAATGACCTCCAAACCATTGACGACACATGCAAAACTGCAATCATTGGTGCAGAACTGCTGAAACTGAATGTCGATATAAAATCGCTCTACAAGAAACCAGGCACTGGCCACCTGAAAGAAAAGCATTACACCTTTTTCTGGTGTGGGAAACAGCCCAGAGAAATCCGAGAACATGGTGTTGACTTTTCAGTCAAAAATAAGCTGTTGTTTGCAATAGAACCTTCAAACAAAGGCTCCAAAAGATTAATGGTGTTTTGATTCATTACTGCCCCTGGTCCTGTCTATCTCTATGTGCTTACACTCCAACTCCTGCCATTTCATCCTAATGAAAGGACCACTTATACAATGAGCATGGTGTCTTAATCAATAATATTTCACCTAATGAAAAAATCCTCCTGCTCAGAGACTTCAGTGCAAGCGTTGGTGCCAAGCATGCTGCCTGACCTCACTGTTTCGGTACCAATGGTGTTGGCAAAATGAATGAAAATAGACAATGTTTGCTCGAGCTATGTTCATGCAATGAGCTATGTATAACACATTCTTTCTTCAATGCGAAACCTCAACACAAAGTATTTTGGTGTCACCTATGATCTAGACACTGGCATCAACTTGACCTGATTAACACTACCTCACAAGACTTCTGTGACGTAATAATTATATGATCCTATCAGTGCTGACTGTGATACTGATCATTCATTGGTATGTACTAAAGTGAAACTGCATCCCAGGAAATTGTACAAGAGCAAGAAACTCTCCTTACTATACAACAAATGCCACATGACTGAAAGCTGGGGACACATCAGCTCCGTTCATTAAAACTACAGGCTACAATCAGACCTAGACAGGTTACAAGGGTGGGTGGATGAGAATAGGATGGGATTCAACACAGACAAGTGTAAGGTGATGCACCTGGGGAGGAACAACCGGCACCATACCTACAGATTAGGGAACTCACCTCTTGTCAGCACGGAGGCGGAAAAGGATCTTGGAGTCTTCATTGACTCCAAGATGAACATGGGCC
>NW_017729032.1:96159582-96160014 GCF_001723915.1 Gavialis gangeticus
ACACCTTGCTGGGGTCATTTGACCCCAGTACTCTTTCCTGCCATGGCAGGGGGTCGGACTAGATGATCTACTCAGGTCCCTTCCGACCCTAGAAATTACGAAACTATGAAACTATAAAACTCTCTCTGTGGCTCTATTATATCTTAAGCCATGTAATACTACTGAGGAAAAATGGGTTCAGTTCAAAGGAATCATCTATCAAACTACCTTGGACTCTTGTGGTACCTTGCATCACAGCTCAAATAGATTTCATAGACATTAGGGCTGGAAGGGACCTCGGAAGATCATCAAGTCCAGCCTCCCACCCAAAAGCAGGAAGTCAGCTGGGGTCATAGGATCCCAGCAAGATAAGCATCCAATTTGCTCTTGAAGGTGTTCAATGTAGGTGCTTGAACCACCTCCGATGGCAGACTGTTCCAGACCTTGGGGGCT
>NW_017729032.1:96160533-96164607 GCF_001723915.1 Gavialis gangeticus
CAATAAGGATGCTGCAGGTTTTTCCTCCCAAGGTGGAGCACCTTGCATTTTTCAGTGTTAAACTGACTGGTTTGATGAGAATTCATCTGAAATAATTACACTCAGAAAAGAAATGGTCAGCTCTCCTTAAACATAAGTGTAACCATAGCCACTCCAACTTGCAAGCACTTTGAGAGATCTGGCAAAAGGTCAAACATACAGTGAGACGGTATGCAAACATTTATTGGCTACAACTCTGAAAGTATCCAAAAGCTGTTGACCGAGTCAACATTCAAGCAATGTACAGAAACATCAAGAAAGATCTTGGGCCTGTTCCAAGGAAGACTGTCCCTTTAAAATCCTCCACAGATGAAGCCATCAATGATTGCAATAAGCAGGCAGATCAATGGATTGAACTTTGCTCAGAACTCTACTGTCACAAAAAAGTGTTCCGTGACTTCAACTTCACTCTCAATGCACTCGAAGTCCTCTCAACCCTGGCTGTGCTTGAGCATAAACCCAGTATAGACAAAGTAGAAAAAGCCATTGATTAGCAGGGATCCTGGTTTTCTGACAAAAAAAAATCCCCAATTTTTGGTTTAAAAAAAGTAACCCCAAATCCACATATTTCTGTGATTAAAATGGAAGTGGTGACTAATATATATCTATATATTAATGAAATTTCATTTATATCATGAGAAAAATTGGTAGTTTTTTTTTTTTTTTAAATCAGAGAAAAGCAGGATCCCTGTTGATTAGCATGCTTGTGGTAAAGCCCCAGGTGTGGAGCCAGGTCGCACAGCAAGGCAATGCTGGTTCCTGCCGCATAACCTGGCTCCACAGGGAGCAGAAATCTGGGGTGGCATGGGGCAGGCAGCAGTGGTGAGGAAAGCCCAGGGCAGATCTCTGCTCCCTGCAGAGCCAGGTCACGCAACAGGGCAGTGCTGGTCCCTGTCGTTCAACCTGACTCTGCAGAGAGAGCAGAGATCCACATTGGGGTCTCCTCGTCACTGCTGCCCACCCCGCATAGCCCCGCATTGCTGAGGCAGAGCAGGGTGAGCAGCGGTTGTGAGGAGACCCCAGGCATGGATCTCTGCTCCCTGCAGAGCCATGTTGCATGGCAGGGACCAGCAGGCTTGCTCGCTACTCTGCACTGCTTTCATGCTCTGCAGCCTGGTGTGACGGGGATCAGAGATCCATGCAAGGGTCTCCTCGCCTGCACAGAGGGCAGCAGCCCTCCCCCTCTCCCTCCCCTGGATAAGCCACCCAGAGCCTTGTCCTGCTCCCTGCTGGGGCCCTGCAGCCCCGAGTCCCAAGCCCTGCCCAGCTGGGCAGTAGGGCTGTGCGAAGCTTGCAGCCCATTTGAAACAGATTCAGAGGAGATTCAGCAGACCCAAAGCTCCAAAACAGATTTGGCCAAAACAAAACAGGACAGCGATCCAAAACACCAAAACAAATCACTGTCTTCTGAATTGGCCGAATCTAAAACCAAATCAAAACACAGCCATTTCACATAGCCCTAGTGGCTATTCAGAAGAAGTATACCTTCAGGCCAGACTGATGAGAAACTCTTTAACCTTGCTCATCTCAAAGCAAAAACATAAACCCCAGAACTTCTTGTATGTGAAAATGTTCTTTCCTGAAGATGCAGCAGTCATTAGTCAGGACTGAAAACATCTCATAGATCACTTTTCTTGTGCTTGTGATGATTTCAGTCTGACCATTAGCCTAAAGAAGACAGTAGTCATGGGTCAACAAGTTGATCACCCTCCCAAAGTTAGAATAAATAATGAAAACCCAGAAGTGGTAAAAAAATTCACTTACTTGGGCTATACTGTCTCACAAAATCTTGGCTTGGAAGCCAAAATTAACGCTTGTATTGGAAAGGCAAGCAACACCATGGCTAAACTTCAAAAGAGATTTTGGAAAAACACAGCACTCACTCTGTCAACAAAGATGTCCACCTACAGTGCTTGTGTACTTAGCAGTCTACTGTATGGCAGCAAAATGTGGATTCTTTATGCCAAGAAAGAAAGACAACTGAACAGTTTCCATCTGCTGAGTCTCCACCGTATCCTGGGCATAACATGGCATGACAAAATCTCCAACTCCACTGTTCTGGAATAGGGCAAAATACCCAGTATGTTTGTATTCCTTCAACAGAGATGCCTCCTTTGGTTAGGACATGTGAATTGTATAAGCTATGGCCAAATCCCCGAGGACATACTCTATGGTGAGCTGACCACTGGTAAATGTCAACTTGGATGGCCCAAACTCCATTTTGTTGATGTCTGCAACAAAAGCCTTTGTAAGCTGCACATTGATGGCCAACACTGGGAATCAACTGCTTTGGACCACTGCAAGTGGAAATCTGAAGGGAAGTAGGGCCTACATCACTTTAAGATGGAGAGGGTCAATGATGAACTAGAGAAGGTGTCAGAGGCAGGCAAGAAAAAATGGTATTCAGCATGCCAGTGCAAGCTCAACCAAGTTTGTATGTACAACTTGCCAGAGAAACTGCCTGTCATGCAGACTCCTCAGTCATTCAAGAAGCTGTGGTGGTACTTGGTTACTAACCAAGGGCACAATCCCCATGGTCTCCCAAGACTGATGACTGCTAATGATGATGAGTGTGCCTTCTAAAACTCAAGAGGCTGTTGTTGAAAGTCTGAAAGAATTGGAAATCCGGAAGTTATCACTGGGCAGAGTCCAGAGTAGTACCAAGCAACAGCCTCACTCCTTGCAGTTTCCTTTTTTATATCCACAAAATAAATAACCACTTGCATGTAATAGAGCTTCATTTTGTATTTAATAGATGGCTCCTTCATTGCCCCATGGATAGATTCAGGCTGCATATATCGCATAGTATCATTACAGGAACACCTCACTATTACTTATCATTGGGGTTTCATCCATATAGTTTAACATTTGTAAAAGAAAAATTGGTATCATCTGTGCTTCTGAGGAGTCAAATATTTGTGAGCTCCAGGTTGGCATGAGCTAACCCTGGGAGAAGAATGAGGAACAAGGAAGTTTTCCAAATATTTTTCCAAGCCAATTATATTCAGAGTTCTTGAACAAAGGAAAAACAGTGGCAAATTTATGGGCAAATAATCTATCTTCTGAACTCAGAGTAAAGCACACAATTCTCAACACATTCAATATACACCAGTAAGCACTTTCTATTTTTTCTTAATTCTATCTCAAACCATCTTGAAGTTAGAGGTGCCTCTCAAGGTGACTCAGAAAGTCAGAGGTACTACCTAATCCATATGCAAGTGGATTCTTCCTCTGTCTGGGTTTTCCAGCCCAACAAAGGAGTGCTCACACCCACTCCCTGATGGAGGAACAGCTGCCTTGAATGATTTAAATTTTCACAGCAAACCCAGAATTATGTACTGTATTGTTCCAATTATGCCTACCTTCTTCCTGTTAAAAAGAACCATAGCAGCTAGTTATACTTAATACTAGCTATAATCATTCCCCAACAGTCCTTTTTTACTTGCAATATTTTTGTGTGGGTAATAAAAAAATACCAAGTCATAGAAAAAAAAATGTGTAATTTTTATTTTAGTATTTTTAGTGTAATTAACCTTTCAGTTCCTTTCTGTGAATAATTGATTGGACTGTGAGTTTAAATAAGACTAATACTAGTTCAAGGGCTTTATCTGTAGTCAACTTACAATGGTATTCAGAGAAAAGGTTCTTCTTCCTAAAATTGAACCCAAAGTGTGGTTGACTTATAATCAGAACAACATGGGGCTCAAGTGTAGCTCTTTTGGCCAGTAGTGGCCACAGTAGATAGTCTTTTATAATCTGATATACTACTAATCCACATTACAAAACAATGAAAGTATTAAGATGAGAACTAGAAGAATAGCAGCTAGCTCTAATCTCCATCAATCACTCATTTTAGGATTGTTTTGTATTTAAAATTGACCATAAGTCGCAAATACCTTTGTGCTCATATTTCTAAAAGACAGTCTGCAGATGGTACCAATTGGTGCAGCGCAGTGTGTCCTGGG
Source organism: Gavialis gangeticus (assembly GCF_001723915.1). Taxonomy (NCBI): domain Eukaryota; kingdom Metazoa; phylum Chordata; order Crocodylia; family Gavialidae; genus Gavialis; species Gavialis gangeticus. The sequence continues at coordinate 96,164,538 of NW_017729032.1, forward strand.
GGCACTAACTCAGGGGAACCTGAAACTGCACTCTCAGGGCACCTCAGGATGGGGGCCACATACAAAAACA
>NW_017729032.1:96169607-96170533 GCF_001723915.1 Gavialis gangeticus
TACCGCCTGCCCCGCGCCAGTGTTGCGGGGTCTTCAATCTGCGATGACCGCACTGGAAGTTCGAAATTACCATATTTCCTGGAAAACTATCGTACGCTGATATTTATGGTTCTGGAGTCTTGGATTTGGAATGAGTTTTGGCTAATTCGGCCGTGGAAACAAATTAAATAATAATACCCCTCCCCCCAAAAAAACCAACCAACCAACCAAACGAACAAAGAAAACCCCAAATGAAATCACTTACCTGCCATAGGGCAACTGATGCCAAGGGAATGAAGAGCAGAGTCCGCACAGTTCACAAGCCATGACTTTATCCAGCTGGAGCCAGCAGGTGATGTCACAGGCAACCACCGGCCAGCGAAGATAAAAAAGGACACTGAGGGAGAAGGGGGAGAGTGGGAGAGGCGGTGGAAGCTCTCCACGCCAGCGGCAGGCAGTGCCAGCTTGAAGAAGGGCGATATAGGCAGGGAGTAGCAACAGAGGCTGCAGGAGCTCCCTGCTCTGGCAGCAAACAATTCCAGCACAGGGAGACAGAGTGCGCTTAGGGCAGAGTACCCCGAGCAACGATGGGGGAGCACAGCATCGGGCACATCACTTGTCGGCGTGGGGGCAACAGCGGCACTGAAGAAAGAGCCGTAGCAGACCCGGAGGAGGTGGAGATTCACTACCCCAGATAACTCCCAGGTATCAGATCATGGAGGTGGGCTGGCGGAAGAAACAAAGGGGAGACTTTGGAGGAGCAGCATCAAGGGGACGCCATCAAGCCCTGGCAGTGGGGCTGAAGCAGCAACCTAATAGTCCACCCAGATCTTTACTTCTTTTTTTTTTTCTTCCTTTTTTCCCTTTCACTGTTGAGATCCCTCAGGTCCCTTCTTCTGAGCCTAGTGGTCTTGGGGGTCTGTAAGCATCAGAAGTAAGCATATTAG
>NW_017729032.1:96175533-96185440 GCF_001723915.1 Gavialis gangeticus
GGAAGAAACAAAGGGGAGACTTTGGAGGAGCAGCATCAAGGGGACGCCATCAAGCCCTGGCAGTGGGGCTGAAGCAGCAACCTAATAGTCCACCCAGATCTTTACTTCTTTTTTTTTTTCTTCCTTTTTTCCCTTTCACTGTTGAGATCCCTCAGGTCCCTTCTTCTGAGCCTAGTGGTCTTGGGGGTCTGTAAGCATCAGAAGTAAGCATATTAGTAGAGGATTGTTGTTGTGGTTTCTTTTCCTTTTTGGTCCCCCCTTCTCTTGTCCCAGGAGGGTCTTGTTGTGCAGGTCCACCACAAAAGGGACCTGATTCCCACTATGTTGTCAGGTGGCCCCCAGGTCTACCGGCCAGTCATAGGCAGCAAGAAGGAGAGATACAGCAGGTGCAGCCAGTAGACCAGTACAGAAAATAAAAGTTTGGTAAACAAAGCCAGAAGAGGTCATCAAGATCAAGAAACATCCATACCGGAGAGACGGCCGTTCCAAGACCTGGTGTCCTGCCAGATGTTGGCTTAAGGCAGGGGTCTAGGGCAGGTGGAGCCCCATGAACATCTGTCAAGTGAAGTGAAAACTCCTGAGGGACTTTCAGAGGCCAACCCCTCCACTAGTATTACATTCAAAGTCGTGGCAGACAAGTTCAGGGGTGGCCTCTGAGGTGATTGAGGTCCATTTCAGTGGTCACACGAAGCTTCAGCCATTCAGTGCCGGCTGCCTGAGCTAAGGCGGCACAGGAACAGGCGTTTGAAGCCAGGTGGGCACACAGTGATTGGCATTTACTCCTAGTTTCTATCCAGTGCACTCTGGGCATGTGTACACATTCATTAATGCACAGTAGTTACTGCGCATTTAGTTTAGTACTTGCTTAATGAAGTACTAATTAAATGCCCAGTATGCCACCTTTAAGACACACCTGAAGAAAGGTGGCATCAACCCTACAAACTGGGAAGTTCTGGCTGGTAACAGGTCTCAAAGTGCTGCATCATGCATCAAGCTACAGCCCACTTTGAAGAGAACCGTCTTGCTCCAGAAGCCAAGAAATGGCAGAGGAGGAAGGAAAGTGCATAACACCCTGACCAACAGCTGTGTCCCCTCCCTCTCCCTCCAAGGCAGCACCTGTCATATCTGTGGAAAACTGGCAGAGCATGAATTGGACTCCTCAGCAATCTTAAAACTCACCAATAATCGTCCCCTAGTATACACCATCCTTGTATCAAGGGATAGCCCAAGACATGTACAGTAACTACAGTTACTGTGCAGTAATGCCAGCACATGGTTTTTTAGTGATGCTTACTGTGCAATAGCCTAATACTACTGCACAGCAGCATATTAGCATGGTTTTTGCCCAGCACACTACCAAGCAGTGTTATTAGGCTACTGAGCATTAAGTGTCTCATGTAGATGCGCCCTCTGTGGTAAAATAGGATGCTGTTGTCCGCCTTAGACTTGTTCACTGGGTAAATGTTGATGTTTTAATATTGGTCACGTAAGCTTGAAAACATAGATTAAATTTATGCTTGGAGGTGGTCTGAAAATACCAAATTTGTTTCATATGCAAGTATTAATTTACCATACTACTACAGTAAACTGAATGACTAAAACTGATATCCTAAATGTATTGCATTTCTTATAGTTCTCATTCCTGTTAACATTAGCAAAACAGCAAACAATTTCAGTGACACATCAATTTAATCAAAACCAGACAGAGAAACACTGAAAATTCTATCTAGTTTGTTAGTACCAATCAAAAACTAAAAGCTAACAAAAAATTGGCAAACCTTTTCTCAAGGTTAATCAGTGTATTGTTTGAATGCTTTATCCTCCTAAAAATGACATTATAGTGAAGGCCTTTTTTTCATTTCTACAATATTTTCATCTGGCCAGTCTGAGTAATACTGATGTCACCTAATGTGATATTAATCCATAATGCAAACTGATAGTACTGCAAGAACCATGGCATTGATAATTTTTTTCACAAGTATTTGCAGTTGTGGAGGAAGTGGGAAAGGAAAGTAGAGTACACAGAAATTTCTCTTCTGCTCTTGTGCAGTTTACTCAGAGACTGTCACAAATACACACATGCTAACACAGGCACCACTCCTTTCTCTATTTCCTGAAATAGGGATGAGATCCTTAAGAGGAAGAAAAGAAAGATGGAGCCTTGACCTCAGGGCACCCACAAATGGAATGAGCGGTGGCACCATCCCAAATAATCTACCACCAGTTGGTCTGCGCACTCTGTATTGCCACAGTATCCTAAGGGAAGTCTGCACCACTCAGAACAGATTGTGCCTCAGTGGGTGCATCTACATGAGACATTTACTGTGGAGTTCCCCAATTAGCTCCACAGTAAAGTCTCAGCATGCTCACGTGCAGTGTTATTAAACCACAGTTACCTAATTAACTTTGCCATACGTTAGTACTATCCTATGGCAGCATTACTTAGTGTGCTGCAATGCACGTTAAGACACTGATGGGGCTGGGTGGGGCACAAGGGTGCTTCAGTGTGGGGGCTGCCTGCTGGCTAGTCCTGCACTGGAGGACCCTCGTACTCCAGCCAGCCCTTCTGCAACACATTGAGCTGGGTCAGAGCAGATCAGCTGGCAGCTACCACCCAGGGATGCTGTGACCTGGCTCAATGTGCAGCAGTCCTGGGCACATATGTAAACATGGAGCCCAGGCATAATAAACTCCAGCATGAACTGTGCCAGAATTCATTGTGTTGTGCTAATTGCATGTGTGGGTGTACTCACTGCAACCCAAGCCTATCCTAAATTTCCTGTGAAGTGGCATGGCTGCACTCTGTCCTTTCTTTTCCCAGTAGCAAAATGCCACAGTTTGGTGATACAAGAAAGAAAAGCTGAATCAATAGTTTAAAAATAGGACTTAGACTAAAACACAGATACAAATCTTTAGTCAAGTTAAAGTTTATCTTCGTGCCTGGAACATAAAATGTTAAATGTAGATATGTTTAAATATTTGCCATCAATAAATGAAAGAGGACAGCTGTCTTTTTCCACTTCCCTATAATTTTTCTCAAGAGAATGTTACACAGAACATTTATTCATCATAAAGGAGTATGTGAGTTATGATAGTATATGCAGTAAAACAGGTTTTTCCCCCCACATTGTATGTTTTCATTAGCAGTATATTCAATTTCCTCCCAACTTCCTCTCTTTTCAAAACTGCCCATTTTTACTACCTTCAAAATGGGTGATCTAATTAGAATATCAAAGACCCCCTTCATACTAGGGGATATTGAAAACATTTAAGTACAAGGGCATGTTGCTAGCTAGAATTCATGACCACATATGCACGTGCTCAGAGATGCGGGGAGGGGAGGGGGGATGGGGACATTTTAATTAGAGCAGTTGCTGGACTCTAATTAAAATGGCTCACCATCAGGTGTATTAATGCCCCCCCTTTCAAAATGGCCATTAAATTTTAACTAAAGCTCATTCAACAAGCTTTAGTTAAAACACTCCCATGGCCATTTTGAAATGGGAGGCTTCATACTCATGACACAGAGGAAACACTGGAGCGGTCTAATTAGAATGCTGATGAGCACATCTATAGGTACCCCATGAGGCTATCGGGTATTAAAATTCTGATGCCTTGTTCTCATGACTAAAAAAAAAAAGTCTCATTCATAAATATTTTACATGCCATTTGTTCAGGAACTTTGTATGCCTTCCTTGGTAGGAAAAGAGTATGTATGCATAATTAGCAGGGATCCAAATTTTCCATTTCCCATGGAAAACAGAGGAAAAAACCCCACAGATTTCCCCCTTTACCAGAAGAAAATGTAGCCTTTTCCTTTTAATGGAGAAGCCTGTGGATTTTGCAGTTTTCTCTGCAGGCTAGCAGAGTTCCAGCCTGCAAGGGGCTGGGAGGGAACAAGAGGACAGTGGTCAGGCAGAGGGTGCCATGTGCATGTACGTGCACATGGCTACCAGGCAGCCTGGAGACCAGCTCCTGTAGGTAAGTATGGGGAGGGATTGAGGCCCCCATCAGAAGGTGGGGGGGAAGTTGGGCAGGGCTGGGCCTGGGGCTGCTGCCCAGGCAAGTGCATGGGGATTGGGGCCTGAGGCCACAATGCGCAGCCACAGTGCCCTGGTGGGGAGCAGGATGGGGCCATAGGTGGTTTGTCCAGGGGTAGGAGTGTGGGGCCAGCTCCCCACCACTGCACACACTCCCTGGGGTCAGGGGAGACCTGTGCCCCCCCAGATCTGTGTGCAGAGGAGGAGGTAGGCATAGGCTGCCTGCTGCAGGCTCAGGTTTCCACCCTGCTGCCCTTCCCCTGGGGCCTCTGCAGCCCAGCAGGTGCAACCCAGCACTGCAGGGCACAGCAGGGCAGTGCAGGATCTCCTTGCCACTGCAAGCTCCACGCTACCCTGGCAAGGCGTCCCCTACCTGTGCAGCAGCAATGACTCTGCATCACCACCCCTGATGCTGCTGCTGCACAGGCAGAGGACACCTCACCAGGGCAGTGCAGAGCTTGCAGCAGCAAGGAGATCCCTGCATGGTCCTGCTCTGCCCTGAAGCACCAGGTCACAACCACTGGGCTGCAGAGGCCCTGGGGGAGGGCAGCAGGACAGGAACCTGAGCCCATAGCAGGCAACCCATGCCCACCCCTACCCCAAGTAAGATCTGGGGGACACAGGTCCCCCCTCCTCCCCAGGAGTGTGCAGCCAGGAGCCACCCCACAACACCCCCAGCCTCAGCCCACAGCAAGCAGGCAGAAGGCAGCAGTGGAGATGCTAGGCTACAGTCTGCTGCATCAGCCAACACTGCCTCCTGCCAGGGGTAGGAGGCTGTAGACCTGGGTCCCTGGTGCCATAGACCTGGCAGCTGGGGGGTGAAGGAAGCCAGTGGGGCTGGGGGGAGTGTGGAGTGATGGGCATGAGCAGGGCCAGGGGGGCTGTAGTGGGGAGTAAAGGGCCTTTCATTTTAAATCACGGATTTGGGTGGGGTTAATCAGAGAATTTGCCATTTTTTAATCAGGATTTTGCCATTTTTTAATCAGAGAAAATCAGGATCCCTGATAGTTAGAGATATTTTCTGAAGGGCTGAACATGTAAGTTGCATCTACTCAATGAACTGTAGATGCTAACCAATTAGAGATACAAGTATCCTTATTTGCATGTAATTTAGTTATGGGTGCAAAATTGAAGGCATGAACTTTGTGGTCACAAGTTGACCTTGCAAAAGAAAAGGCACTTTCTTGAAAATTTAGCCCTGCATACTAGCTAAAAATCTCTTAATCAGGCTAGAAAACTGTTGGAAAGAGACACAAAAAAAGTTTGCCTCCAGATGTTCCATCCCTCTTATCATGAAAAAGGTCTCTTACATCAGCTTTGTAATTAATACATTAGATGCCCTGGCATAAGTGCTTACAACTTTCACAATCTTTTTTCCAATGCCTGATGAAGGGTGTTTGTGTCCAAAAGCTTGCAATTCGTGTTTTTGCAAAAATCTTGTTGGTCTAATAAAAGGTATCGTCTCTACTATGAGTCCTGATTGCTTTTTACATCTTCCATTATATAAATACATCCTCCATTTATATAAAGATTGGGACAGACTTTGGGAAACCTTGTATAGGGACATATATAACCTTGTACAGGGACATATGCACTAACATATATCCAGTCAATAATTGTATTGATATGATTGTAAAACTGGGGGAAGTAGATCTGTATTGTTATCAAGTAGGGTTACCATACATCTGGGTTTTCCTGCATGTGTCCTTTTTGGGGGTCCTCCCATCTCTCTCTGGGCAGTTTTTTAAAATATCAATAAACGCCCAGGATTTTTCTATGCCTCTGCTCAGCATCAAAGTTTTTTCCTGGCACTTCCTGGCTTGCCCTACAAGAAGCTGCTTGGCACTAGGGTGAGCGGTGTGGGGAGGGTAATTGGAGGCAGGGAGCACACAGTGCTGGGCCTACAACAGAGCAGGCGAGGTGCGAGAGGCACCTCCCCCTCCAGCAGGAGGTGGGAGCCCCTTTGGGGGCAGCAGGGAGCTGTATGGCCAGGCCAGCAGCACTGGGGCCAGTGCTTGTGCACACAGGGATGGGGCAGCCAGGAGACACTGCAGGGCTTGGGGGAGCAGGGGACTGGGGAGGACTGGGGCTTTGTAGTGAGGGGCACAGGGGGTGGAGGACTGCTGGTTGGGAGCATGTGGCATAGGCAGTGCCAGAAGCTATGGGGCGGGGGGTGAGGGTCACCAGCGTGGTCTGGGGGTGGGATACTGTGGGTTGGGAGTGATGGGCAGCAGCAGGACTTGGGGAGGCTGTGGCTTGGGAGTGAATGGCAGGGGCAGGGCACAGGCATATCATTGCCCACTCTCCACAATTATATTACACATCCCCCACCCACAACAGGTGTCCTCTTTTTTGAAACTTGAAATATGGTAACCCTGTTGTTGAGGAAACTGAACAACTAATAAAAGCGCAGTGTTCCTGGGGTCCAACTACACCCAGGCATGAGTATGTTGTTGTATTCCTTTGCCTGATCTGAATGCTAATTAAACTTATGTTTAGCTTTCCAATAAAGTGATTTTCTTGAGAAGACACAGGTATGCTGTCTGTTTATTCCAGGACCCCATCCAAAAAAATGTACCAATCTGGGGATAGAGGGCTTCCCTTCAAGCTTCTTTTCTTTCCCTAAGTGATTGGAAAATAACTAACTAGAGATCTCATGGGAGCCAGGGCAAATGCTACAAGGACACATTGAAGGCAAAGCTCAAAGAAACAGATGCCAACATCAAGATTTGGGAGGAACTGACTACTAACTGACTCCAGTGGCACTGCAACCTCAACCAAGTACTAGCCTGTTTCAAGAAAAAGAAGTGTCTTGCCCTCACAGCAGAGATAAGCATAGGAAAGCAAAAAAAAAAGAGGAATCCTAGCCAACAGCTTACTCTCCCCAGGGGAAAGACCTGCAACTTCTGTGGATGGATCTGTGACTCAAAGATGGAACCCCTAAGTCACCTCAAGACCCATCAACCAACCACGGTAAAGATCATCCTTGACTCGAGGGATTGCCAACAACATTGAAAATGATCTGCACGTAAGTTTAAAGGTATGCATCCATACACACACATACCTTCACAGTTTGCCTAATTACACTGGAAATACAGTGTATTTATGAGTTTTCTACCTTCCCGATACCCCACAGAACCTTGGCATTCCTTCCAAACAAGACACTCTTATAATTTCACAGAATCAAATGTTAACCATTTTTCTCTCTTTATACAACTGATCTTCCCAAAAGAATGCAAACACATACATACATAATAAGAATGCATCAAGGTTTGTTGAGAAAAAAAAATATTGCAAGTGTTTTTAAAAGCACCTATATCTCATATTTAGTAGAATTTTCAGAAATATTTCAACTCCTATGTGTTCATTTGCATCTTTAGGTATTCTAATGGTTGGACGGACTACAGGCACTGTGCTCCTGCCATTGTCTTGCTGAGGCTTGAGCAAAACCTTGGCTCAACAAGGCTTCAGCTTCTGGCAGGCCTCCCACACCTTTCATACCCCTTGCCTTTAGTTTAAGTTTCTCCCTTCTCTCTCTTTTTCTGAAAAATAGTACAGTCTTAGTTAGGCTGCCAAAAAAAATATAATAATAAGCAAGAGTTTCAAGGACTTTGCAGATCATACTTAGAAGATAAGTGGAACATCTTCCAGGGAGATAGGGAAGTCTGAAGGACAGTTCAACCATAAGGGGACAACTAATTGGTGCATATACCAAAAAGGTGAAATAGGGTACAGCTGCATGGATGTCTGTGTGGTAACTGGTGACTGGTTTTCTTATGCAGGAAATAAAATCTGATTAGTTTCTACAGTTATTCAATGTATAATAAAAGTATAAAAGATATAGTGGTTTTATCACACCTTGGATGTGTAAACCCTGCATATTTCCTCTCTGCCAGCCAGTCTGACCCTACAAACTGGGTCATCTCTTGAGATTAAAAATCTTGTGCAATAAATCAGACAAAGATTAACTATGTAAAACTGAGGCCTACCCAGCTACTCACAATACTAAGTACCTTTAACAATCTGAGATGCCTAAAATTATCATTGTCTTGCCATCAGTCAGGATCCCTCTGTGCTAGGTACTGTGCAAACAACACAAAAAGGCAGTCCCTGGCCCAAAGAGATTACAGTCTAAATACAAGACAAGAAATAGAGAAATAGGGAAGCATAAAGAAGTGATTAGTTACATGATCACCAATAGCCACAGCACATTGCAAATCAGAGCTTTAAGGAGACGTTTAAAAGACAGCTAAGTGGTTTTGTGGATGTTTAACAGGAGGGCCTTCCAAACATGGGGATCACCATGGGAGAAAGCATGAAGTTGTTGATGTCACTGCCCAAAGTCTGGAGTTGACCTTTCCAATAGTAAATGAGAAATGGTAGGTAGTGAGGCAATAAGATTTGAAAGTCTCTGAAACAAAGATTATGTATTTAATGCACTATACAGAGTTGAGCCTTTGAAGGAAGGCTGAGGGGTGACATGGTCAAAGTGGTCAAGTAAGAAAATGACCTTTGCAGAACCATGAATATCAGTAGCAGAAGACTGCAGTTGACCGGAGAAAAAGATGTTACAGTAATTGAGTCATGAAACTGTGAGAGCCTGGGCAAGAATTTTAACTGTGTGGATAACAGAGGCAGTTTCATAAAGATAACAGACAGAATCTCAAGATGTAGCTGTAGCAGATGCTCAGGTTTAGAAAAGGCCTAAGTTGAAACATAGGGGGAAGGATGGTGACATTTTCCACAGTAATCATAACATGAGGGAGCAGGGAGGATCTAGGGGAAGAGTGAAGACCGTACCTTTTAGTTTTGTTGATCTTGAAGTTTCATGGTAGGTAGGGTCAGAAGGGACCTGAACAGATCAAGTCCAACCCCCTGCCATGGGCAGGAAAGAATGCTGGGGGTCAAACTACCCTGGCAAGGTGTCTATCTAGCCTCCTTTTAAAGACCTCCAGGGTAGGAGCCAGCACCACCTCGCTTGGAAGTTGGTTCCAGATCCTAGCCACCCTGACAGTGAAGTAGTGCCTCCTGATGTCTAGCCTTAATCTACTCTCCATCAGCTTATGGCTGTTATTCCTTGTTACTCCCAGTAGTGCTCAGGGGAACAAGGACTCTCTCATTGCCTGCTGGTCTCCCTTGGCCAGTTTACAGACGGCCACCAGATCCCCCCTCAGCCTTCTCTTGTGGAGGCTGAACAGGTTCAGGTCTCATAGTCTCTCCTCGTAGGGCCTGCCCTTCTGCCCCCTGATCATGCGAGTGGCCGTCCAGCTGCGGCCTGACCAATGTCATATAGAGAGGGAGGATCACCTCCTTGAACCTGCTCATGATGCATGACAAGGTGCAGTTAGCCTTCCTGACTGTGTCTCCACATTGGCGGCCCATGTTCATCTTGAAGATCCTTTCCTGCCACTGTGCTGATGGGAAGGAAGTTCCCCAGCCTGTGCAGTACCCTGCACTTGTCAGTATTGAATCCCATCTTATTCTCATCTGCCCACCCCTGTAACCTGTCCAGATCCAATTGCAGCCTGTCCCTCCCTTCTACTGTGCCCACATCCCACCCCCCATCTTAATGTCATCTGCGAATTTGATCAACGTGCTTTTCACCCCCTCGTCCAAGTCGCTGATGAAGATGTTGAACAGTGCGGCCCTGAGGACCCCACTGCCCACATCCCTCCAAGTCGAAAATGACCCATCCGCCACCACTCTCTGGGCGCAGCCCTTCAGCCAATTAGCGACCCATCTGACTGCGTGGGCATCAACACCACAATCTCCTAATTTTTTTATGAGAATGGGGTGAGAAACAGTGTTGAAGGCCTTCCTAAAGTCCAGAAAGACTACATCCACCGCAACACCAGCGTCCAAGGCTT